>NC_141687.1:531937737-532579289 GCF_964263255.1 Lissotriton vulgaris | reverse complement strand
CTACAGTCTCTTCAGTATCGGACTCAGCCCCCCTCCTCAGTGCTACAGTCTCTATGGTGTCAGTCTCAGCCCTCTCCTCAGTGATACAGTCTCTGCAGTGTCAGTCTCAGCCCCCTCCTCAGTACTACTGTCTCTTCAGTATCAGACTCAGCCCCCCTCCTCAGTGCTACAGTCTCTACGGTGTCAGTCTCAGTCCTCTCCTCAGTGATACAGTCTCTGCAGTGTCAGTCCTCTCCTCAGTGCTACAGTCTCTGCAGTGTCAGTCTCAGCCCCTTCCTCAGCACTACAGTCTCTTCAGTATCAGACTCAGCCCCCCTCCTCAGTGCTACAGTCTCTACAGTGTCAGTCTCAGTCCTCTCCTCAGTGATACAGTCTCTGCAGTGTAAGTCTCAGCCCCCCTCCTCAGTACTACAGTCTCTTCAGTATCAGACTCAGCCCCCCTCCTCAGTGCTACATTCTCTAGGGTGTCAGTCTCAGACCTCTCCTCAGTGCATCAGTCTCTGCAGTGTCAGTCTCAGCCCCCCTCCTCAGTACTACAGTTTCTTCAGTATCAGACTCAGCCCCCCTCCTCAGTGCTACAGTCTCTACGGTGTCAGTCTCAGTCCTCTCCTCAGTGCTACAGTCTCTGCAGTGTCAGTCTCAGACCTCTCCTCAGTGCTACAGTCTCTGCAGTGTAAGTCTCAGCCCCCCTCCTCAGTAATACAGTCTCTTCAGTATCAGGCTCAGCCCCCCTCCTCAGTGCTACATTCTCTACGGTGTCAGTCTCAGTCCTCTCCTCAGTGATACAGTCTCTGCAGTGTAAGTCTCAGCCCCCCTCCTCAGTACTACAGTCTCTTCAGTATCAGACTCAGCCCCCCTCCTCAGTGCTACAGTCTCTAGGGTGTCAGTCTCAGCCCTCTCCTCCGTGCATCAGTCTCTGCAGTGTCAGTCTCAGCCCCCCTCCTCAGTACTACAGTTTCTTCAGTATCAGACTCAGCCCCCCTCCTCAGTGCTACAGTCTCTACGGTGTCAGTCTCAGTCCTCTCCTCAATGCTACAGTCTCTGCAGTGTCAGTCTCAGACCTCTCCTCAGTGCTACAGTCTCTGCAGTGTAAGTCTCAGCCCCCCTCCTCAGTAATACAGTCTCTTCAGTATCAGACTCAGCCCCCCTCCTCAGTGCTACAGTCTCTACGGTGTCAGTCTCAGTCCTCTCCTCAGTGCTACAGTCTCTGCAGTGTCAGTCTCAGCCCCCTCCTCAGTACTACAGTCTCTTCAGTATCAGACTCAGCCCCCCTCCTCAGTGCTACAGTCTCTACGGTGTCAGTCTCAGTCCTCTCCTCAGTGCTACAGTCTCTGCAGTGTCAGTCTCAGCCCCCTCCTCAGTACTACTGTCTCTGCAGTGACAGTCTCAGCCCCCCTCCTCGGTGCTACTGTCTCTGCAGTGTAAGTCTCAGCCCCCCTCCTCAGAACTACAGTCTCTTCAGTATCAGTCTCAGCCCCCCTCCTCAGTACTACAGTCTCTTCAGTATCAGACTCAGCCCCCCTCCTCAGTGCTACAGTCTCTACGGTGTCAGTCGCAGTCCTCTCCTCAGTGCTACAGTCTCTGCGTTGTCAGTCTCAGCCCCCTCCTCAGTGCTACAGTCTCTGCAGTGTCAGTCTCAGCCCCCTCCTCAGTACTACTGTCTCTGCAGTGACAGTCTCAGCCCCCCTCCTCGGTGCTACTGTCTCTGCAGTGTAAGTCTCAGCCCCCCTCCTCAGTACTACAGTCTCTTCAGTATCAGACTCAGCCCCCCTCCTCAGTGCTACAGTCTCTACGGTGTCACTCGCAGTCCTCTCCTCAGTGCTACAGTCTCTGCGTTGTCAGTCTCAGCCCCCTCCTCAGTGCTACAGTCTCTGCAGTGTCAGTCTCAGCTACCCTCCTAAGGGCTACAGTCTCTGCGTTGTCAGTCTCAGCCCTCTCCTCGGTACTACTGTCTCCACAGTGTCAGTCTCAGTCCCCCTCCTCAGTGCTACAGTCTCTGCATTTTCCCTCTCAGCCCCCCTCCTCAGTGCTACAGTCTCTGCAGTGTAAGTCTCAGCACCCCTCCTCAGTTCTACAGTCCCTGTATTGTCAGTCTCAGCCCCCTCCTCAGTTCTACAGTCTCTGCGTTGTCAGTCTCAGCCCCCCTCCTCAGTGCTACAGTCTCTGCAGTGTAAGTCTCAGCCCCCCTCCTCAGTTCTACAGTCTCTGCAGTGTAAGTCTCAGCCCCCTCCTCAGTGCTACAGTCTCTAGGGTGTCAGTCTCAGCCCCCCTCCTCAGTGCTACAGTCTCTGCAGGGTAAGTCTCAGCCCCCCTCCTCAGTTCTACAGTCCCTGTATTGTCAGTCTCAGCCCCCTCCTCAGTTCTACAGCCTCTGCGTTGTCAGTCTCAGCCCCCTCCTCAGTTCTACAGTCTCTGCGTTGTCAGTCTCAGCCCCCCTCCTCAGTGCTACAGTCTCTGCAGTGTCAGTCTCAGCCCTCTCCTCAGTGCTACAGTCTCTAGGGTGTCAGTCTCAGCCCCCCTCCTCGGTGCTACAGTCTCTGCAGTGTAAGTCTCAGCCCCCCTCCTCAGTTCTACAGTCCCTGTATTGTCAGTCTCAGCCCCCTCCTCAGTTCTACAGTCTCTGCGTTGTCAGTCTCAGCCCCCTCCTCAGTTCTACAGTCTCTGCGTTGTCAGTCTCAGCCCCCCTCCTCAGTGCTACAGTCTCTGCAGTGTCAGTCTCAGCCCTCTCCTCGGTGCTACAGTCTCTGCAGTGTCAGTCTCAGCCCTCTCCTCAGTACTACAGTCTCTGCAGTGTCAGTCTCAGCCCTCTCCTCAGTGCTACTGTCTCTGCAGTGTCAGTCTCTGCTACCCTTCTCAGTGCTACAGTCTCTTCAGTATCAGACTCAGCCCCGATCCTCAGTGCTACAGTCTCTGCAGTGTCATTCTAAGCCCCCCTCTCCTCAGTGCTACAGTCTCTGCATTTTCCCTCTCAGCCCCCCTCCCCAGTGCTACAGTCTCTGCAGTGTAAGTCTCAGCCCCCCTCCTCAGTTCTACAGTCCCTGTATTGTCAGTCTCAGCCCCCTCCTCAGTGCTACAGTCTCTGCAGTGTCAGTCTCAGCCCCCCTCCTCAGTTCTACAGTCCCTGTATTGTCACTCTCAGCCCCCTCCTCAGTGCTACAGTCTCTGCAGTGTCAGTCTCAGCCCCCCTCTTCAGTGCTACAGTCTCTGCAGTGTCAGTCTCAGCCCCCCTCCTCAGTGCTACAGTCTCTGCAGTGTCAGTCTCAGCCCCCCTCCTCAGTTCTACAGTCCCTGTATTGTCAGTCTCAGCCCCCCTCCTCAGTTCTACAGTCTCTGCAGTGTCAGTCTCAGCCCCCCTCCTCAGTGCTACAGTCTCTACGGTGTCAGTTTCAGCCTCTCTTCGTTGCAACAGTCTCTACAGTGTCAGCTCTCTTCTACACACTCCAGTCTCCCCTCTATCAGTCTCAGATGCCCTCTGTGTTGAAGTCTCACCTGGGTCATTGGCATGTCTCTCCTCTTTTTTGTGGTCTCTCCTCTTTTTTGTGGTCTCTCCTACGGCAGCCTCGGCTCTCGCCTCTCTGTTGCTGGCTCGCCTTTGTCAGTCGCTGTTCTCTCCCGTGTGAAGCAGTTTTTCTGCCCGAACTTAGATGAATGACACTCTGCGGCAGTCTCTCACAAGTCAGTCTCGGCCTCGCTCTTGCTCCTGCGCCATGTCCCGCCTTGTCAGAGTATTCGAGCGGCTGCACTCTCTTTCAGCCTGTCCCTGTGGGTCTTCTCGTGCTTCCAGCAGATAGCTAGCTACTCTTGCAAGGCCCTTGTCGGCAGCGGCGCCTCTGCTCTCAGAGTCAGCTGCACTCTCTCCTCAGTGCTGCCTCTCTCCGGTCTGCGCCTCTTCATGTGGAGTGAACCCCGCCTGGCGGTCCTCTCTCTCTCACCCACTCTCAAATGTTTCTCTGTTTTTACTCTGTGTCTCCTTGCCTATTGCTGCACTCTAATGGCCACCCTTTCCTTCTCATACCTGTCTCCTGTGGAGCACGCCAACTCTCCTCGTGCTGCCTCGTCGCTTCCGGTCAGCCCCATTTTCCCCCTGAGTGTAAGCCTTCACTCAGGTATGTATTTCTTCTGCCAACCAGTCCCCGTAGGAGCCCAACACGCCCCCCCCTCCCCTTCCAAACCATCTCCATCGAGTCCATCCTCTGTCGCCCCCTCGATCTTTTGACCACACTCTCTTCCCAGTCTTGCCCCTTTCTGTTTCGCTTTCGCTCTCTCCCCTCCTGCCTATTCCCTCCTATCTCCTGTCACCGCCGTTCTCACCCTTCTGGTCTCCCCCGCCCCTTTCCCTCTGCCTGACCCCCGTCTGCTTCCCTTTCTTTCTTCGACTCTATGTCCCATCCCTCTCTTCTGCCCCGTCAGCCTGTCCTCCCCAAGTCCTTTCTCTCTTCCCGTTCGCCTTCTGCCCCCCCCCCCCTGCCTAAAACATCCTTCTGCGCCCCCCCCCCCCGCCCCTTTCTCTCCACCCCTTTCTGGCCCCTCCCTTTCTGCTCCTTTCTCTCACCTCTCTCACTCCTTGCCTCTCACCCTCCCGTACTCCCCCCCCCTCCCCTCCTGTGCTTCTACCCTCCCTCCTCCCCGGTCCCTCTGTTTCTATCTCTCTGCCTGTCTTCGCCTCTTCTCTCTCTCTCTCCTCTCGCTCCCTCCCTCCCTCCGCCCGCTCTCCCCGGCTCCCTCTCAGCCGCGGATCCTCCTGCTGGCACACACAGAGCGGCATTGCGAGGGACTGACACATGCATACCGCTCCCAGCGCTCGTGGGCACCGCACCATCCCGCACTGCCCTCTGTGCCACCCTGTCCAGTGTCCTGCCCTCTTGCTCTCGGCGTGTCTCGCTGTGGTGTCCCTGTGAGGTGTGAGGGAACCCCCGCCCCCTCAGTAGGTGCTGCTGACCTGGATCCCTCCTGACGCCTCCCTCTTTTCTGCCAGTTTGGCCAGCTGAAGCCCTCCATCATCTTCGCCATCTCCGTGCCAGTAGTCAAAGCACCAGCTTGCAGGGGCAGGGCGAGCTCGGCGGGCATCCTTGGAGAGGCGAGCGCGGAGCCTGGAGCCGGAGCCGAGGAGGAAGGAGCCGGCCAGCCTCGGAGAGGGACAGCGGGCGGGGGCCGATAAAGTTCTAGCCCTGGATTCAATACTCGTGACCCATGGACAGAGCCTCGCGCCCTCGCAGCCAGTCTTCAGACAGACCGTGAGAAGTAAGTGGCTCCCGCACCTTCTCGTTGCAGGCGCTGTGCTCTCAGCCTGTCCACCCAGAAAGCCGACGCTTTCCTTTTAGTTACGACTTCCCATCAGATTCACCTTGACACAAGTTCTATGTAGTCATCTATCCATTTATGCATGCACTGAAAATGTGTCCGACAGCGCCTGCAGGCAACCCTGAGCTATTCAGGGCGCTTCAGACGCTGTTAACCTACAATAGCAAAGTACTATTCTTTTGTTGGGAGAGAACGCGTATTGCCCCATCGTTACTCGGGTGTGAGGGTGAGCTGCCTGTGAAACGGTAGATGGTCTTATGCGTGGATCTGCAGAGCACCCAAAAGTGCTTTTAGACTGCATGTGAGCGCTTCGCTTTCAGCAAATAAGGGAACCGTGTCAACGTGTGATATGGCAATGTGCCCAAGATCACAGTGTGTGCAAATATGCCTCCACCTCATGTGTTCGACATTAGGTATCCCACCCGCAGGCCCACCTCTGTGGAGTCTGACGCGTCGGTGCAGTGCACACAGCCAAGTGCACTGGAAGTTCGGGTCGGCGCGGAACACGTGCTCGGAGCAGGGCTGTGTTCAGGTGAATGAAACCGGACGCCCTGGTGGACTCCGCGTCCAGTGCAGCCAGTGACAGCGCGACGCCTCTTTTTGTAACAACAAACACTTGCACCAAGGCCAAGGAAGGGGCTTCTGAGAGCCCCGGGAGTCGGCTGGGTTATTGGTGCTTATCTGTCGGGGTGCAGGCAGCTATGGCCGGTGAGGGGTTATTGAGAAACCGGGCTGTCTGCCCATCTCTTCTCTATGGCTTTGAGGGGACTTCGCACATATGTCTCTTGTCTATGACTTTGAGGGGACTTCGCACATAAAGCCCGGCAGGTTTCTGCTCTTCGGCAGCTGGCGGGCGGCGTTTCATGCCCCCCCCCCCCCCCCCCCCGGTCTATATCCAATGAAAACAAGAGCCCACGCTGCGCCTCAGCCGGCTCTGAAGGTGGTTGTGACGCAGACCTGGGAAGTGTCACCTAACCTCCCTGGGGGGCCATGAGACTGCGGGAGAGCTTTCTCTGTGCAGCCGGCATCTCCACCTGCGCAGAGATTGTGGTGATTCACATGAGGTAGTGTGTAGTTCCCCAGCAGTCCCGCACACATCCTTTCTATGTATCCGGGCTTCTTGTCCTAAACATTCACCCGTTGAACTGCTTCCGAGGTCGACTTCTATTTAGCGTACTCAGACTAGAGTACGTTTTCTATTTCTAGTTCTTTGAGTTTCGCACCAGTGCTTAAACCAAACTCACGTTACCAAGCGCTAGACCCGCCTCTGGCGTTTTCTCAGGTGCCTCTGCTCGCTCGTGCACGGGGCCGGCGCTGTGCGGGTCTAGGTGGAACGGCAGCTCAGTGGGTTAATGATCCTTGGTGCTGCTGCAGAAATCTGCGTGCAACCTCCAGGTCGTAGGCTTCATCTTCTGCAAAATCTGCTGTTCATGACCCCGAAGACAGGTCATCAATTCCCACATACACAATCTCTCGCACGTACGCACACACACACATATGTTTATTTCACTGAAAACAAAGTTCAAGGTTATTGTTCAGTAAATTTAGACCCCACCCCCTCCCACTAAATTCGCCAGTTATAGTTTGTAGTGCACTCCATAACTCATACCATCCGCCGTGCTTTATTTATGTTTACATCAGGCAAAGTGATGAAGCGGTATAAACAACACACGCATTAATATTGTAATAGTAATTACCAAAATTACTACTAATATATTTATCAACATTAGTATTATTACGGCTACTGATTTAATTAAAAAAATTGGTCCAAGTATTAATGATGGCGCTGCTGAAGTTATTTTATTATTAATATTATTATTCTGCTGCTGGCTGGCTGGGCGAGCGTGCGTGCGCTGACTTCCTCCTCCTCTTCCTCACTAGGCCCCTGCTCCTTCTACTGTGACCTGCCGGGGGCGAAGGTGCCGCCTCTGAGGAGCCCCACCATGGAGCGGAGAAGCGACAGCCAGAGCCCCTGCCTGAGGGAGAGCCCGGAGCGGCGGAGCAGCAGCAGCCCCGAGGGCCGCGGGGGCCCGCCCCCGCTCAAGGCGCCCCGGCTGGAGCAGAACGGCAGCCCCACCGGGGCCCGGGGCCGGCCCAACGGCTCCATCAACAAGTCCCTGGCAGGTAAGTCTCTCGAGGCGCCTTGAGGCCCAGCGAAGAGTGTTCCTTGCAAAGCGCCACCCAAAAAAAACAAAGAGCAGCCGGCTCTGCCGGGCGGACTGAGGTGCCAAGGTCCAGGTTTGTGTGTCTGCAGGGCTGCACTACAGGAAGTGCGACGCAGGCTGGTACTCTCCCCACCCCCAGCCTCCGGCGCCCAGCGGAGTGGGTGGCATTGTGTGGGCACCTGTCACTGCCCCAAGCACGGGGTTGGCAGGTCCAGGCTGTTTCTATAGACTGTGCCTCTCTTTAACTGCTTCCCTGTCTCAAATACGATGCGAGGTGGTTTGTTTTCTTTCGGTTTGTCTTATCCTCTGATGTTCTGTTAATTGTCTACTCGCATAGGGCTTGGTTAGACCCGAGGCCCTGCCAAGCGCTCAGAGTGCCCAGAGCTCTCATGCTTGTAACAACCATTGCGTTTTTTGAGAACTGCTATACAAACAACGCGCTGCTTGTGTGATGTGTGAATTAATCTGCATGCTTGTTTTTAACCGAGCAGCTATGGGCGTTCGCCTGATTCTAAGCGCTTGCTTCTAAGCGCTATTAAATTTGTCTTCTTCGCTAATGGAGACACAGGGAGATTGCAATGGCCAGAAGTCAGTCAATAGAGTCAAGTGGGAAATCCAGTGCTAGATTTCAGATGTGTTTGTCTCACAGCCGCGACCCCCCTTCGGATGGTCTGGGAGACGAGCCGAGTATTATCAACGGTGTCCGAGAGTCTACGAAAACCGAGATCCCGGTTTCCGTAGACTCTCGAGAGGGGAGCGTCACTCTTCCCTTAACCCCTGTTAAAGACATTCTGTCGGCGGTGACTCGGGTGTCGGCGAGTGCTGTTCGAAACATACACGCAAGCAGACAAACTATATGTATTTTAAAAGTTCAAAACTCCACCAAACAAATACAATTTTCATTTAGGGAACATCATTTTAAAGGACGCGTTCATATCAGCGCATAAACTTTAATATTACTTCGGTGCTTTTTTTCGCAGTCACAGTAACGGGAGCTCTGTGATTAAAGTTATTATTAGCAGTGGTGAGTAACTTCAATTCTGAGTTCTCGCTATACGTTTGTACAAAGCTTAAAATAAGTCCGCAGCTGGTTTTTTATACCACAATCAGCTGCAATCTGCGCCGAATATAAAACTGTACAACATGTCCAAAACCTGCATTTTTTTTCTGGCGTGCACAATGGTTTTGCGAAGTTAATACATAAAATAAACTGTGCATCGCATTGTGTTTTTTAGAATAGTTGGGTCCTTTTCTGGTAAAGGCTGTTAATTAGGCGCGATAGAGAGATTTGGCAAAAAAAAGACCCTCTGCGTTGTGCAGTAGCGGGCCGGCCCGTCTCCAGAAGCTGTTATTCCGCACGCGCACCACTCTTGGCCTGGATGGCTCAACAAGGGCAGGCCGACAGGGTCCGCCGAGATTCTGTAGCACCGCCAGGACGGCGTCCTGCTACCTTAACCATCAAGGGAACGGTGATCCAGACGCGGAGCCGCCAGGACTCCCATGTGTCTGGCTTATACCACAGAAGAGGGGGGGGGGGGGCTATTGTATCAAACCCTCAATAGGGGGGTCTCACATATGTTCATGATTGTTGAGCTTAAGTCAGGGTTCTACGAGCTCCTCATAAATTACATTTACACGCCCAGTCACTGGTTACTTAACAGGGGTTCCTCCCTCCAGGACCTATGTTGGTCACCATTACATGAAGCTACCAGGTCTGCCGGGGGGTCATAACACTGCTCTATGCCGCACTTTGAAATGATTAGTTTGAGCCAGTGGCACTAAGGCTCATTACAGGGTTAACATGTCCGCCACAGAGGTCTGTGTGCATCCTGCAGCTCACAGGTTCAATGCTGGCCAGTTCAAGCTGTTCTAAACCCGAGGTAGAGGAAATACACCGCAATGAAGGATCACCGCTTCTTTACAGCTCCCAGAAGCTGCCAGGCCCCGGCGCTAAGACGATTGGTATTCGTAGCATCTAGCGTGTTCGGAGCTTTATACGTGTCAAATGGGAGCGCTCTGTTAGAAAGCGCAGGTAGGCATATTTTTAGATTACAACGGACACTTTTTCCACTTTCGTCAGTCAGATTTTTTCTATCAATTAACTGCTGTGGTTTGTTTTTTCCTTTTGAAAAGTTATCGACGGAGCATTTTGTTTTTTTATTCAGAATTTAAATATTATAGCTCACTCCTGGTTTTCGAATTCTATGTCAAACACACCTCGATCATCCGTAAAGGCAAAGACAGGAATCCAGGGGTAGAAAGAGCGGGTGTGTATGTGTCTGTTGGGTGCGTGTTTATGTGTATGTTATTGTGTATGTGTGTGTGTATATGTGTCTGTTTGAGTGTGTGTGTTTGCGTGTACATGCGTGTGCTATTGTGCGTGTGTTTATTTGTGTGTGTTTGAGTGCGTGTGTGTGTGTCTGAGAAAGAGAGACAGAGAAAGAGAGAGCGAGGGGGCCTAGACAATGATTTAATTCTTGCAGTCTAGGGTCATTCACCCCTAAGAAGATTTTTTGCTCCCTTGAGTGTATTAATGAAAGCTGGAGGATCATAATAAAAATAATAAAATCATATGGTATACAGAAACCTGCACAAATGCATAATTAAACACACCGCTAAAAGCAGGATCATGTAAGATACCATACTCTAGACAAAATTAACATTTGAACTAAAACTCCAGACAGAAGATCAGGCTAACTGAACAGAAGTCGTCCCCTATCGGACGATTGCTGCCTGAACTGCAAATAAACACATCGCTCTCTCCACTGAAATGCTAGTAAATCGCAGCACGACGTTGGGTGATTTTATACAGGGCACTTGTAAATGCCTAATAGTTTACTCAAGTTTTTAATATTGGGGGGTAGCCTTCTTATAAGAGGTGTCCGTTTTTACAAAGAAGGTACTAAAACATATGGATGCCAAGAGATTTTCTTGGAATCATTCAGTGGGCTATCGTTAATTCCAGGGTTACAATGAGTGTCTGTGGAATCCATAATACACAGCTTAGCCAGTGGGCCACATGCTATTGGTGAGGCTGATTTGCAGTGTTTCCAACTCATCAAGGCTTTTCTGTAAGTTATTTTATCTTAATAACTTAGGGGTGATTTACTCAGTTTTCAGTAGTAGGATAAACTTAGTTATGGAAAAATGACCTGCACTCAATTTAGTTTATCTGAATGTGAAAGACTGTAGGTCATAATTGTTATGAAGACATACTCCTATAGATGATACATAAAGCCTCAAAATATATCCCAATATAATCCTTAAGGCAACTAACTTCCAGAGTAAAAAAAAAAACACATGCAGTATGACTTATCATCAAAACAAGCTGTCTGTTTGTCATTGTGAGTCCCAGATTATGGAACTCTCTTTGGATATCACCTGCTTGGAGATCAAGTACTCAAAGTTTCAAAGTTTCAAAATGCTTTATTCGGTTTGTACAGGTACAACCATATAGCAACATTCATAGATACGATTGAAGTCACTTTTGAAAAGGATTAAAGAATGATGAAACATGCTAAAACAAATTACATTAATACATTAGTACAGCCAATCAAGATAAAACCTAAGGAAGAAAGTAATCACTGAGTATAACGTCAATAAAAACATTTGGTGCAGGGCATGCCAAGTGGGACAGTACTAGACAAGAGGCCTATACAGGACATAAAGTGCGGTAAATTTAATACTAACCAAGAGAATCAATGTTTTAAAATTATGAACCAGGGAGTCTGCCTTGAGAAAAGAAGGCAGCGGTCTAATAGTCTGATGAGTTTTACTCTTCAATTGATGATACTAAGAAATCTGAGGAAATGCAATTAACAATTTTTGTGTCACACTTTTTTCTTTGTCATTAATATGTACTTCATCTTGTTATGAAAGTTGAGAGTCATTAAATATTCTCCATTTAATATTCAATAAAGAGTAAATTAAAGGCATGTTTTATAAAAAAAAACATGATCATGGTAAATAAAGAAATATTTCCATCTGTTGTTTTACTCTGTGTCTCTGTGGTCACAAAACTTCAGCCACCAGAGATGGGACATTTCATTTATTTTATTTTTTTATATGAAAAAGTGTGTGCACAGCTTTGTGTGTCTGACTTACATCTTCGAGACCTAGATATGTTACGTCAGAAAATATGCCCGGGTCTCTGTTACTAGTAATGTATTAAGAACAGGACTCATGTTTGTCAATCTCAGTGCTAGATTTTTAAATAGTGTGGCAGTATTAAAAACATGTACTATAACAGACGTACGCAGAACCGCCAAAATCTTAATTCTAGATTTTGTCCCAAAACTTAAAATTGCACAAACACATGGAGACATTACATTTCATTTAATCTTATTGCATTTATTATGTATTTTTATGTTTATGATTAAACCATTTTTGTTGGGTTTTATCAACTTTAGACATTAACAGTTGTAGCAGGATGAGAACAAAAAGAGGTAGCAATCTTCGGATACATTTCAATTTATACATTTTCCTGTTTTTTACCACACATACATTTTCATTTATATATGAATGGAGACATGATATGTTTAAAATCGCAGAAGAATTCAGTCACTTTGTCGTCTGCTTGCCCTCCCGGGGAAAATAAGACATTCATATGAATTGGAAATCCACTTGAGAGGCAAAGATTACTTCTTTGGTCACTTTGACCAAAATAGTTATTGACAGTAGCAAAGGCATACGATAGCTGCAGGTTATGCGATTGAATGCATTGTGTTGAAAAAACTAGGCCTACATTGTAATTCAACTTTCATAAAGTATATGAATGATTTACATATTGCTATTACAAATAAAGTACTTGCAACTACATTGCAATATAATTATGTTTAGTCCATATGAGCCAGAAACATAATTTGTTTGATGAATATTACATTTAATGACATCATTGTCAAATCAAGATTCATATGTTCATATTAGACTTAAGCGAATAATTTTCAAATAAATATTTTATCTTATTAGAGGTCACACTCCCAGCACCATACACTTGCTTATAAAATACATAGATCTAGAGAATAGCATGAAAGTATGATATGTAATGGAAATACACATGAATAAACCATGTGCATAAACTGTAAGTAAAGACAGCCAAGACAATGCAGTTGCTTAGTGGCTACTATATTTCTGGGAGAGCAGTCAAGATTTTAACTATTTGATTAAGTATTGAAAACATGAAACATTGGGCTTCTGGGGTTCTCTGAGGGTATAGAGCTATGTTGGAATTTTGCACAAATGAATGTAGATTGTTGATTCTTTGTAGGGCACCCCTTCCAACCTAATAAATATGTCAAACCCAGTAGTCTCCAAAGCACAGCATGTGTTATAAAATATAAAAATGTGATGGTGGAGGAGAACTGTAATGCCCTCTGGGTTTGGTTTCGCCAATGTGTATAGCTCAAAGTGGTTATTCTGTTCCCTATGCAGAGGAACTACATTGGTGGTCTCATAGCAGTTTCCATTAGGCAGGTGACGGGTTTACCCTAAACGTAATGCTGCCATCGTGGTGGGCAGATCTCCTTTAGCAGAGATGGCAACGATCATACAAAACATGCTATATTTTAATCACACTACGGAGGTTCAATAGGGCTTTAATTTCAAGAGGAGTTCTCTACTGCATGGGATGGATAAGGTATAATGGGTTTGATGTTTCTGGAGAATAGTCACTAAAAGAGCCTACAACAAGATTCTGCCAGAGCGCGCAAGAACTTTATTCAAGCCCAGATCATAATTTAGGGCTCCACTTTCCTTGACCTGGTCATGTGTGATCCATTCTCACAAGAGAAGCAACAGCTTTAACAACATGAAAATTATCTCCTAAAATGTCCATAAGTTTGACATTGGGTGCCCACGTCCAGCTCTGGGGCAAGCCTCACAAGACCATCTTTTGCATTATACGTGTCACAGGCGTGTTCATTAGACACCAAGAGTGAGCAGTCCGAGCTCTTGCTATGCTATCAACATGTAAAGTCATTACCACACTCCCACTTCCTACCGCATTCTCCTCTTGTGGGATGTTTGTCAAACTCTAACACAAGCTCGAATTTTCGGAATGATTTTTTTAGGATTTAGAAAAGTCACTTTGTTCACAGATCCACTCATTGCCACTTAAAGCAGAAGAGTTGCATTTGGGAAAAAATAATCAGATATTTTATATTTCTTCACCGCAGGAGAAATTAAATAAACTGCATTATTTTGGCTTACCACATACACATTTTAAGGCTTTTTAGAATGAGTTTCACCCCATAATCATGGAAAACACAGTTTTTCTTTTCTACACAAAATAAAATGCAGACTCTTGGTTACAAGGAAAAAAAGTTTTTTTTTCTGGTGGAAAGTAGTGCATTATTATAATTCTAGAAAGAATACAGAACAAATGTGGTAGCCTCCCCGTCCTATTGATACTGATTTTATTTCTGTTATTTTTGGGTTGTTTTGTCATCTGTTTTTGGACAGCATGTTTATAGGGTCTGGTTCTAGTGCAAGAGCTGAAGTGTTGCATAGAAGTCTTCCCTCAATGTTTAACAACATCAACTGTAAGCATGGATTTTTTAACATATAAAAACAGGCAAACATATTTAACCTCCCATTTCCAGTTGACCATTTTGGTATGTGTAGGCAAAACATGAATTACTCTATGGAGCAAACATTTGTGATTGTGAAATTCTGCAATGATCTTGCATTGCAAATACGTGTGTGAGAAGTTTCTTTTGTAGTTCATGAGTGTTTTGGCATCCTAAATGGAATTTTAGTAGTCTGTAAATTTACAAAGCAGTCAACGGCTTGATTTAGGAAGCCTTACCAAAGAGTGAACATTTGTAGCTACATTCTTGTGTTTTAAAAGGGACGTGCATTTGGGGCTGAGAAACAATTAATAAATTGATTCCACTGCAAGAGTTTTAAAAAAAGCAAAAATGTTTCCTGAGAAAAATGAAAAGAATCTCATATTCTCACCAATGTGTGAATCAATTGTTCATAAACTCTTGGAAAGTGTTGGATTGAGGAAACTTTCGGCGGCAGTCTGTGTGGGAGAGAAAAACGCCTATGTTTGCAAGGATCCAAATGTAAACAATAAACTCTTTAGTCTCGATGGACTGTTGTGGTTTTTTTAAACTAAAAACCCTGTTGTCCTTGTTTGACAATTTAGTGAGTAAATTGAAACCATAAATGTGTGTTCCTTGAAGGTTAGCAGCTTCTATGCAATTATGTTCAAGGGGATCAGTCTCTGTTGAGGGTCTGAGGACATATGAGGTCACTGCCCATATTAAACATTTCCTTTTCAACATTTTGATTCATTTTGATCCAGTTATAAGTAATCGGTGATTGGGACACCACAATGCTGTGTATGTTAACATGTAAAGTTATTGATATTGGAGCTCTGAATTAAAAAAAAACAATCCACTGTAGACCATCAATTCCCAGAACAAACGTTTCTTATTCCTTTTCAAACGAGAGGTGTCTGCATGTTTGGTAGGAGGTTTCGGACCAGTGTTTCTTTGATGTAGACCGGGAATCTATGGATTAGGTGCTCACCTTTCCCCTTCCTTTCACAGTCCCTAATCAAGTGGGGTTATTTCTTTTTTGTTTCATCCTGTTCTTTTTTGTTCATTGCTTCCTGTTGGTTGTTTTAAACATGAAATTTGACTATTGACTGGAAAGTGGCAATTCTCTGTCCTCTATGTGCATGTTAATGTCAGAAGACCTAATAAACACGTGTTAGAAACAGCCACATAGTTCAGAAAAGGCTTACAGATTTTCAAACCATTAAAAAGTAAATATCTACTTTATTTCATATGGGTGGGTCTTATGTGGGTCTTTCAAATATATTTAAGCTCTCCAAATTCAGACAGGAGGGGAATCTGAGGAACGGGGAGACCCTGTCTTTGCAGGATCACATAATATGGTCAAACAGGAATTCTGATATAGGGACCCACTTCTGTTCCTTTCACGGACACTAAATCCTGAAAAATTGAGGAGCAAGGGAAATGTTTTATGCAACAGTCACTATATCGCTGGAGTGCACAGAACATGGCGTTGAGATAAAACATGTAATCATATTTTTCTGCTGTATATAGTAAACACAAATGATATTCTCTTATTGGTGGTGTAAGGATCATTAGAAATGTTTTGCTAACATTTCCAATCAAGCTGGAAACACAGCCAGAACTATTAATGTATTTTTCCAAATGAAGAGGGCTCTGTATATGCTCAATACTAAAGCTGTTAAAGAAGATTCTGTTGAATGGCTTAATGACATTATTTTAGATTGATTTTCATTTTTTATATGTAAAATGAAAGCTTTCTGTGGAACGAGCCCAAATTCATTATTACACAAGAAAATTGCTTCGCATTAAGGTTTTGATTTTTAGTGTTTGCCAAGTTTGCACAGCACGGCGGCTCGTGTCCAGCACAGGGTCGCTTCTTCTGAGTTCGGCTTGCATGGTCATTTAGCAATGCATTCCAATACTAAGTCTACAGTAGGTGAACACTGTTCTGTGGCAGAGCCACAGGCCCCCCTCAAAACAAAATCTACTTAGAGTGAAAGAGGAACTGAAAGGCCTTTAATACCATGCACAGATGCCAAACACACACTTTGTCATACCCAGACAACTCCACTTTGGGTAAGTGACTACAGAGCGACCATGATTGAAAGAAATCACTGCCTTATTTACCAAATGAATTCATCCCAGAGTTATCGCCAGCTAAATGTAATTTCATTATATGCTTGGGTAAGATCTCAGTGGGTTGTGGCCTGCTGCTCAGATAAGTGTGCAGCTTTCATATCACAGGTCTAAATTCCTGCATCCCCGCTTAGCCTGGCAACCTTTTGAAGGCTTGCTGAGCTAGGCTGCTAAAGTTATCTGTAGTTTGAAAGGTTTCAAGGCTGCATGGATATGTCTGTAAGTAGGAGCTTTCTATAAATGCTGTTTTTGAGGACACTTTCTGCATTGTACATTTTTTGGGCATTATGGGTAATAGTATCACCTCGTTGAGGTGGGTCTAAAATGTCAAGATGGGTAAAAAGGTTGGGCAACCAACGATCTCACCCAAGGCCATGGAGACTGGAGCACTTATGTTGTTCTTGGCATATGATACACAAAACAGTGATTAGAGGGAAAACAGGATGGCATTTCATTAACACACATCACAGTTTGTCTTGTCTGCACCAGAATTACTCTGTCTTACTATTTTTGGAGAGAGGCTTCTGTCATTCCCACTCTTCTGGAATTTGACCCAATTGGAAACAAACAACCTTGTATTACAGGAGCACTTCAGAAATCTCACATATTTTTTATGTTTGCATTTCAAATTTCTTGCACATCGCAAAATTGCATGCCTCAGCACACTCAGTACAGAGGGACAGTGTGGACACCACCCTACCAAGATGTCTGCAAACTTCTGCAATATATCCAAGGGATGTACATATTTTATCCTGTCCCAAAAAGCATAGCAGACATTAAAGGGTGAATTGGCTACTGTGATAGCTCAATGGGTTGAGAGGTTGCTGCAGACGTCTGCAGGCAACCTCAGGTCAGATTCCAATCCCCTTGCCCAACAACACGAATATGGCCGAGGAGCGGTTAAATATGGTTGTGGGTGTAAATCAGTTTATGGGGTTCTGGACATACATGCCTGAAGTTATTTGTGAGATCTGGTGTTCTGCACCAGTTTACTTGCAAGTCTAGGACGCCAACTCTCTGTTGTCATTGCCAAAACCACAAATAAGTGCTATTACACTTTTTCAGGTTGCCAGGCGCATTGCAATCTAAAATGGGAGACAATAACAGCTATTTGCACCCAGGCGTGGCCCTTGCATCTAGCATGCAATACCTTCTGAATTCAAGCTCCTGCTGTGATGTGACTGTGCTGTCAGGTCACAGTGATGACGACATACACGATATATTAGCAAGCAGTTATAATACTAATAGTCAAACGCGTACATATCTGAGAATGATGGTTACGGATTATTTTGGAGAGGGGAGGTTTGTCCAAGTTCATGATCTCACCCCACGACAGAGCTCGGTTTACACCCGCAGATAGAATTTAGCAGGTCCCGGAGACACATTTTATGACATGAGGCTCCATGCACTGCACACAGCAGGCTGTGGAGAAGCAGCGGCTCACGCGCCTCTGCCCTGGTGTCACCCCTTGACTTCATTCAGTGTAACTGAAGACCTTTGGGCACTGAAAGCAACACACCTCATAAGAGCGTCCACGAGCAAACGTGCGCGCTTGCATAAGCATGTCGAAATACTGGTCACTGAAGGCCACGGGAATCTGCTGCGTGGGGCTGGCCCCGGCTCGGTTGTCGCCGTGCTGGGCTGTGAGGTGGACCGAATGTGGGTGGTTTTCCCGCGTGAATGATAAAACCGCGCCTTGGCTCTGCTACCTGCACCAAAAGGCAGCGTTCTCACGCATGCTCTCCGCCTGCCCTCGAGGAGAGAGGGCTCCGCAGCTGACAGCCATACCTGCAAGGATCCGTTTCTCTTTAAGCCGCAGGAGCCAGACGCAGTTTTTTTTTCTTCTCCGCCTGAGAAGGCGCTATGGCGTTGACAGGTTTATATCCCTGTTGGGTAACATTCACTTACTAGAATTGGCGTAGACTCGGCAGTAATGCACTCCAGAAGAACTCCGGAATAAAAACTTGAAAAAGAGCTGATTAATGGCGAGGAAACTCATATTTGTGAGACGGCTGTTAAATCTTTCGAAGGCTGTGTGAAGCCTTATGCACAGGCTGCAGATTGTGGCACGGGCATGGGCCCCGAGAAAGCAATGCAGTGTAGCGGTGCGAGTGTTACATAAGGCGCGGATTGTAAAGTGCGTGTGCACCGATATTGGGACAGTTTGTATTGGTAGCATTTAACATCGGATCTTCCAACTACGGCAATCTGTTGCGAAATATATAACTTATACCGAGAGAAAAGCACAAAATGTAGTTTTTGCCACTTAGCATTTTGCACTCATGCTTTTGAAGCAGGAGGTTGGTGCAAGTGACAAAGCCGGGCCAGGGAGTGCACTCTGTCCCGAGAAGGCCAGTTGCTTCTTTGTGGGAATAAGATCACCAGTTCTAATTTCAGGCGCGTGCGTTTTAGCTGAGAAAAGCAAAGCGAAATATATTCTCAACACCCCTTATGCCATCTCATGGGTTGAAATCCAACCACTCCATGTGCCCAGGGTTCTAGTCCCATACACAGCTTCCAGACTATTTGAATTTGTCAATGGTATTGCATATGTCACACACACCAGTTTGTGTTTGTGGTGTGGGAATTTGTAGGTGGTAAAAGCTGCCGGCACATATTTAATTTTTCAAACTGTTATTTGTCTTATTTTTAGGCAAACTGTTGATGTTTGACCTGTATGGGCACACATCTCATATATACAGTGACCTGTACCTGTGTCAATAAGGACGGGAGGGTGGGTCGTCAGAAGAATGATGTCATCGCTTTGAGTACGAGTGCATAGGGTACATATGAGTAGATGTCACGTTTTCCCTAGAGAAGACAAGTATAACCGGGGATTCTGCTACCGCAGCATTTTATGCACAATTATGGATTTGATAGATTCACCACAAAATCCACCATCTGCTGCATAAGCTGCAGATTTGAACCACAATGTTGTTTCTGACTCAAGCAGATCAAAAGTTACTAAAAACATGGCCATGCATATTCCCGCACAGTATGTGCCCTTCTTAAAGGTTAACTAGTCTTCTTTCATTTGCTTATTGCTGTATTTGGGTGTTAAATTGGCATTAATAAGGTGATCTATTTTCCCTGACAGTGTCAAATGTGCAAAAATGACAAAATAATGAAGTAATAATATCACAAAATGTGCTGTATTATGCAGCATAAGTTAAATTTTCTTCCTGCGTAATTTTATCAACTCTCCTCCATAATGTGGTCCCACCCTGCCCCATAATTCTAATGGCACTGATTATAAGTTAGTAGATCCAATTACCTTTGAGTAAAAGGAGTCGTAGTATCATTAGCGTCTTTATTATATGTCTGAATTGGAAATGTGAGACCACACCGTTGTCAGAATGGGTGGCATTTAAATTCATCTAACATAAAAAAATGAACCCCTCCTTATCATATCGAACTGTCCCAATTTGTCATCCACAATTGCCAACTGCTTCTCCATAGCATAAATAGTCCACACCTTGGTCCAGCAATCACTCAATGATGTGGAGTCAAAACTCGTCAATGTTTGTGCCTTGGAGAGTCATGTCACCAGCAGGCAGCCGCGGTCCCTGCAGGTAAGAGTGTTTGGGGCCGGGTGGGGGCGATTTCAACAGACAAGGGCAAATAAATAAATAATTCATTTTCCCTTGTCGTCGTCTGTTAAAATCCCCCCCCCCCCCTACCCGGCACCACAGCTCCACCTCTCTTACCTGCTCGGGCCGCGACGGCCAGCAGGAGAGCTTACGGGCCTCATTACGATCTTGACGGACAGGGTGACAGATATCCCGTCTGCCAAATTACAATTCCCTTATATCCTATGGAACTTGCAGTACGGCGGACAGGTTAGCGGTTACGCTTGTGATGGAGTATCCTATCTGCCAAGATCGTAATCAAGCCCTTGACCATCTTTCCCATTGACAACATCGGCATCTTTGCCTCGTAGACTGTCCAATGGTAACTCTGCAGAGAATCAGTGCTCCAGCCAAATATTTCATGTAGCTCAGTATTTCGTTCCAAAACATGACTAACGCCAGGGCCAGACTGCCCTACCAGGCACCATGCGTTTCGGTAGGCTGGTAGGGTTGAGGCCAGTTTGTTGCTGGTCATGTTCCTACTTGCAGCACTCCTAAATAAACAATGCAAACATAAATGGTTAAAATCTAAAGCACGTTTCAAGCACGCTTTAAAACCACTTGTTTTCGCACTGTTTATTTACAAGCGCTGCATGTAGTAATTTGGCCGGCAGGTCCACAGCAGCAAAACTGACCTCCATAGCAATGTTGCCAAACCCCACCCTGCCAGACCACTGAAACACCCGAGAGCCAGTCCGGACCTGGCTGTAACCTCAGATGAACACCACATGTGGACCATGGTACTTGATTTCCAGCAACACTTTCAAAAGAGGGTTTGGACCCTCATAGGAGATGCCAAGATGCCTGGCACAACCACATTATATAAGGATTCTCTTATAGGGATCATCATGATGCAGTTGGTGCTTTTGCGAATGTACTGCTCCATGCAGACATGTAGTTGTTTACAGTGGGAAGCTGATCGGTGTTGAAAGTTGTTTTTAGGGTGGTGATTGATATTACCACTAGCATTAGGGCAAAATATATAACTTGGTGCAACATGATGGTAGTAACAAGCATTGCACATTTACTGTGGACAAAGTATCTCACCATCAACACTTTTTACGTCCAACAAATTCGAATACCATTGACACAAAACTGTTTAAATGAAGTGGCCATTAAAGCTGACAAAATCAAATAGCGCAGGGAGAAATCTGCTTTAAGATTACTACTCTAGGCTGTTTACTGACTTGACTAAAACTTGACCACTGCCCTGAGATGCTTGAAGATTTGTAGAGCAGGAAACATGTGAGAATAGATCTACCTATTCATATCATGCACACCACAATTGATTTTGGACACTTATCTTTGTGTTATTTAGAACAGTGGTGTCGCTAGTGCATCATGGGACCTAGAGCACAGAAGGAAATTGTCCTGCTAGCCGTTGTTTGAACTGTAAAATACAGCAATCTGGTCTTAGTTGGTTTCTCAGGCATCAGGGCTCCGGTGCCACTGCACCTTCTGACCAATGGGAGCTATAGGTTGTAGGGCGTTTAACCTGACCATTCTAAACAAGATGATGGCGTGAAGTAGAAGAAGGGTGAATTAATCGTCAAGAGAGTGAAAGTGATGGGGTTTCAGTAATTCCTTGGAACTTTTAAAGTTGTGGTCCTCCAGGCTTTTGTGGGAGTATTTTATGAGGTCCACATTGGTAACACATGTCCCGCTGACTGGTCCATAAATCAGTTTCAGAAGGATGAAAGTATGAGTTGGCCTAATAGGATCTAATGCTGTGATTCCGTACCAATGTCTGCTACCTCTTGCCTGCACATCCCTCGACTTGGAAACCTGAGAACCTTCACAGCTGCGCTCTCTCAATAAATGGAGTCAGTGCTCCGTGAAGACTGCTTCGGGTATTTTTTTTCACATTTTATTCTTTTTTTTAAACTGTAAATTCATTTGGGTAAAAACATAAAGAAGAGTCTTATATTTAAATTAATACCCAGCTGTGTTGGCGAGTTTATACTTTGCATTAATAGATCTGTTACAAGGCCACACTGTTCTATGTTGTTATCAGCAATCTGACCAGATCTCAGAAGAGAGGCCCTATATTCAGAGTATATGGAGACCTCTTTCAGAAAACATTAGAAGAAAAGGCCATTCCATCTGGGGATCTCAGTCGCGTGGCCTTTAATTGAGAGAGCATGGAGACCTCTTTCAGGAAACACCAGAAGAGACAGCCATTCCATTTGCAATAAAGCTTTTGGTAGCTCTAAGTACAGCTGCGGTCGGTAATAGGTGTACCTGCAGGGCCGTGACGTGGAGAGGGGGAGGGGCAGGATGGGGGGTAGTAATCTATGGATTACGGAGCTTTACAGGTAAGTAAACATATAAATAAATAAAACGAATTTTGTTGTGCGCACTGCATCGCATTTGGGGATGCAGTGCGCGGCGGTGCACGGTAAAGGATGTATGACGTTACAACGCATACCATTACAACTACCTACCATTACAACGCGACCATTACAACGCATACCATTACAACGCATAGCGCTTAGAGGTGCTGGATAGTGGTAAGTATAATTTACTATTCCAACTCCAGTCCCCGTGGACACTAGGGAAGGTGTTGGATAGTAAATTAAACTTATTCCCTATCCTAGAGCGCCCCCCAGCGCAATGCGTTGTAATGGTATGCGTTGTAAAAGTTGCGTTGTAATGGTAGGTAGTTGTAAAAGTTGCGTTGTAACAGGTGTATACCACGGTAAAACATGGCGTGGTCTGTGGCGGTACACGGTGAAACATGGCGTGGTCAGTAATCTTCAGCAACATTAAACACAAGTGCAGTGAAGCTGCCAACTTTCACAAGCGCCAAATACACCCCCTTCAGAGAAAGAGGTTTTACAAACCAAGGATAAATTCAGCAAAACCTTGAAAGGAAGAAATCTTGTGTTGTAAAACGTAACTGACAGGTAATATCTGAAACTTCCAAAGGTTTTATAGCACCAGACGAAAAGGGTGCTTCATGTACATGACCTTTCTTCAGCAAATCCTTGTACCTCTTCTTTCATTATTGTTCATTATGGGCGATCTTTGTGTGGCGGATGCAAGATGGCCGCCTAAGCCTGAAATAACGTGCCTCTTCATTAATTTACACCAATTTCAACCAACTCAACAGCTATTTAGGGATCGTGCAGCAGTAGACTTGAAATAAAAAGCACAGACCGCCTAATGTGAGATGGCATCAAGCAGCTGCTCACACCCCATGAGCTGTACTTTTAGGGACAGATTTATGGCACTTTATGTCACTGATTCTTTAAAGTGGCACAGATGTCTCACAGTTCTCATACATAGAAATGTGCAGAAATATGGATCGACATAGGTAGAATAAGGGGGGAGTTTTACCCAACGCTGCCATGTAAATTAGCAGTTTAATTAGTGATGCTCATTACTTCTGAGGACAGTGTCGTGGTTTACGCCCTCTGTAACAAACGCGCACGCGCGCGTACTGACACGTACACACGCACGCACACCTGCCCCCCAAAAGATCGCTTGATCATGCTCACCCAAAAAGTATTTTTCTAAAAACTCACAAGACGAATATGATGTACACCTCATTAGAACACATATTTACCAAGGAGGGATTGGTGTGTACACAGAAACACATAGGAAGGCACAAGCACGAACACAGAGGCATACATAAACACTCCTACAAACATGCCCACCTACTCAAGCAGACATCATATGAAATGTTCTCCACCAGCATCATAAATATATAATTCTGTGTTGGTAAAGAAGCCTGTGATAACGGCGTAGATATCCTCGGTGATCTGTGAAGTAGCAGGGTGTGTGTGATATACGCATAATTTGCTTTCGTGCAATTAGGCAAGGATTGAAATCCGTCATGGTGTGCAATTTTTAGCACAAAAGTGCGTCCTCACCTCAGTTTTTGGGGCGAGGACACTTTTAAACAAAATCCCCAGGAGTAATAGCAATTCACAATCTGTTGTTCTGGTGCACTGACAGTAAACTTTTTTTTTTTATAAAGGTGAGTTAGCACTCATATTTTTTACCGCCTATGGGCTGTAGTTAGCCCAAGTGGTATAATGGCAGAAATGCAGGAATTTCGCTTACCAAGCTTAATGCGAAATCCCCTAATTTGCGCGAATCGCGCCGGCATGGTTTGGATTTAGCCCAGCCCAGCCCCAACGTGAATGTGCGACTTTCATTCAGTTCTCAGAGTCATGCAACATGCACTAAACTTCTTAGCTACATGTAAGCATTGTAAAGAACGGCAGACAAAGCGGATTAAAATGTCAATCATCATGTACCATGGAAGTATATTTTATTTCCTTAACTGGGTATTCACCATAAATTAGGACTGGGCGATATTCTACATTACAATATTAAAATTCTCAACCATTTTGAAATACGCAAATTGCCTAATTTTTCACCAATGGGCAATTGGTTCACGCATAAAATTACTTAATGTTGTTAATTAACAATTTTTACTCGAAACAGTCTCTTATTGGTATCTGGTGTGACTTTCTTATTAAAGAGTAGCACTTGTGTGTAAAAAATCCCACGTGATAATTACAAACCACATTTCAAATTAAGAGCTTAACTTTGTGTAATTTGTGAAGTTTGCATTAAATTTTACAAACATAATATGCACTTTCACATACCTACATGAAAACTTGGCATCTGTATTTTTGAAGACAAGTGCATTACTTTGCATTCTGGAAAACTCCTGTGCACTCATCTGCCCAGTGTACCAGGAAAGGGCATCACATTTTGGGAGATTGTTGTGACGTCTTTGTTCCTAAAATCGAGCTGTGTTTCATGTGTGATGGAGCAGTTGAGTGAAATTCACCCATATGTATCTTGAATCCAACACATCATCACCACACTGTAACGACGGCTCGATTGTGGGACCAAGAACGCCACAACAATACCCCAAAATATGGGTTTTGACGCACTGGGCAGACGAGTACAAAAGAGAGTTTCCCATAAAGCAAGGTGATGCTCCTGTCTTCAACAATAAAAAGGGAGAGTCCATTTGTGGGTAGGTGTGTGACCAATGTTGTTGGTCTACATGACACAAAACAGGGGCTTCAGCTCTGGTCTAAATGAAACAAGATGGATGACACAGCTCAGGCCTACCTGACATAAGATGACAGCCCTAGCTCTGCCCTACATTACAGAAAATGGAGACTTAAGCGCTGGCCTATGTGAGTCAAGATGGAGGCCTGAGCTCTAGCAAACTACTGCTCCTTTCTCAAGTGTATCTCTCTGATTTAAGACTTGTTGCAAACCATTTAGGCAGTTCTAGAAAAAAGGAAGCACAGTGAATGTGCACCGTTCCTAGTCCCCTTTGGAGGAGAGTTCATATTAGTATTAATACAACTACACCAGGACTGACAGCGGCAGAAAGCTGCAAGCCGTCCACGGCCATGATGTCAAGTCATTCAAATAGTGGACTAGCACACTGAAATTCACTCAAGTGTTTAGAACCGGTGTGTTGTGAAAGAATATTAAACCTCAAGACCTCCTCCTTGATGGACTGGAACCTGCAACCCCTCCCCTCCATCCCCCTCCCCCCCGACGCCTTGAGACCCTTACGGGTGAGTAGTCGTGCTTAACAAACACCTGATTGATTGATTGAACTTTAAACGCCTGTAACTCCTGCAAGTGCCCTGTAGTGACAGTGCTAACGTGATGCACACATTATGTACACTCTAGAGGATTATTGAGTGCGCTCGAGGATCACAGATACCAAACTTTAGACAGAGCCCTCTAATATCTGGACTAAAATGAGATCTGAATTCCGCCCAGGGTGGTCCAGGCCGGTGGGCCTTTACATTGGAAGCGACAGGGATCCAAACTCTTTAATGACCACAGGTGATTTCATTTGCCACAGCAGTGTTTTCATGCACTGTAAGAACAATGCACCAAAAAATGCACTTGTAAAAATGTACACAGTTTCACCTGCATTCATTTTCTTTTAGCTAAAATCTACTTTCAGACTTCCCCACTAACAACTTTATGCTGTATAATTGCAATGACCATTTCCGTCACATAGAGAACAATTTTGTGTTCTTTTACGTTGTACTAAAATTGATATAAATAAAAAACTAGAGCGAGAAATTTGCCTAAAGTACATATTTGCAGAGTTCAATCACCTCAATGTTGTCGTGGGGGGACAGAGGAGCTGGGGAGGTGTGGTGGGGGCTGGGTATATAAAAACAATGCTTCCACCAGCTAGGGATCTGGCCCCACATTGCACCAAGAGTGCAAATACAAGGTTATCATTTCATTTTTGGTGGCAAGAGGTCCCCAGTAAAACAATGCTTTGTTTTCCAATCAGCACAGCTAATTTTTTGTGAAAGGTATGATACATTCAAGCACTATATTTCCCAAAAGGAAAGTGATTTTTTTATTTTTTTCTAATTTGGGTCCATATTTTGCATTAACATAAATGTAGATGTAAATATAAATTGCAGGTAATATTCATCATAAACTCATCCTACAAGTTATAAATAAATATAGATATACATACATATTTCATATTATGTAGCTTCATAAATATGTGAGATATAACAACTTACAATGAGCAGTTATTAAACAGAGCGCATGTGCTATAAATACCATAAATGCAGTTGACTTAAAAGCAGATAAAAAAAATAACTCATGAAGTGCTTAGCAACGAGTTGAGAGAGAAGCGCTCAGATCATCTAATCGAACCCTTTAAACTAATCCTAGTTCTTCAGATAGGAAATACTGCCCCCAGAGTTTTTCAAATGTCTTCACTCCCCCAGCTCGTATTGCATATAGTTGTTCGCTGGTTCTGACTTGCCTCATTTTCTATAGCCAGTCCTTCATTGAGGGGATCACCTGATTCCGCCAATTTTGAAGCAAAAGGGACTGAGCTACCGCTGTTGCTATATATACTAATCTTACCAATCTGGTGGGAAGGCCCACTAGCGGATCAAAAGGCAAGTGATCTTTGATGTTCAGCTACTGGAACCACAGCTAGATAAAAATCAAGGCGTATCTATCCACCAAATTAGAATCCTCCGCTTTAATGCAGCCTTAATTTTGTTTGCGTACAAAAGCTACTGTCACAGCCTTGTGGCTTTGTAGTACTGTAAAAAACAATGGTGTACATTTTATTTAGCTCATAAAGATGAAAAGCGAAGTCAGTCCCGTCAAGATTCCTGCCCGAGACTTAAAGGTTGCATACATCTCTGCAGTAGACGCATGAACCCGCTGAGCTCTCCATTTCAAAACTAGCTGCTGTTTCATGAACCACAGTGACAAGACTTTACAACTAAATAGGTAATTTTGTTGAGTATGAGTTTCCGTGCTTGTCACCATCTACTTGTTACTTTACATAGCGTTGACTACCTTCTGTTAGCATCTAGGCACTCATACAGTACAATACTAGGAGAAGTTGATGACAGAAGTACATTTGTGTTTATCTCTTAAACTGTTTTCATACCTCTGAACAAAGAGGTGCTAGATGAAGCACCCTTTTTAAGAGTGCCATTGAATGATTTGCGTCACGTGTACACTATTGCGCAAACGAGATATGTGACATCAGTTGCTGGGTTTATCACTGTATTACAATAGTCACATATATACAGTGATGGATAACTCGGCAATCTAGCATACTTCTGTAGCTAATATAATTTACCACCACTTGACGCTCTTTTGTGTAACAGGCCATGGGACAATCTGTAGCCTGCCAGAAAATTTGAGTGCCTGCATTATTCATCAACAATCATTCAAGGGGTTGACCAACAGAGACAGGTTCCTTGGAGCGCTACCTTAAGATTGAAGTCTAACTCCAAGTAATTCCAAGAACTCCTGAAAACTGAACTACATACACTTGCTTTCTAAGTAAACTCCAGACAGAAATGAGGTCAGGCTACAAGAATTAGGCCTGGGCAATTTTTTTCATTATGCCAGAAAAATGCCAGTTTTTCACGCTGCTAAAAATTCCTGATATTTCTAGAAAAATTGGATCACACAATTGTGCATATTTTTTTTAAGTGAGCACACACCTAGAGTAAAAAAGTCTATTAAATATAAAAGCAAGAAACTGGTTCACACAGAAAATGCTTCGCTAAAAGATAGTTTCTGCTCAAACCAGACTCCTTATACCATCTATCAAGGCTTTGCTATGCACAAAAAAAAGTCATATAAAATACCAGAAACACACAATTCTCTATGAAAATAGTGCTTAATTTGAGACAGTGGTTTCCGGTGCCCAGGACCAGCAATTAATTGGCAACACTGGCACTTATAACAGTCTGCCACTTGGTGGCACTGTCTATCCAATTTTAGAGATGAGCAGCACAACAGATGCTTATTAATTCAATATACATCAAAAATGACCATTACCTGCCGCCTAAGTCATTCTTATAGATTCAGGGTCCTGGTATGGCCTGACTTGTCACACGTTTAGGAGTGTGATGGGTAATAGTTGTGTTGGTATTGTCATTGGCAGTGATGACAGGGGCAATTGGTGGTGCAAGTTGCAGTGGCCTCCTGACGAGGGCACTGGCACTTATTTTTTTTTACAAACTAAGCACTGCTTGAAAGCATGATTTTATGCCATTTTCATGGGACTTCACGACAAATGTGGACAATTTGCATATCCCCTCAAAAGAATGTCAGAAAGGAGCCCTTGCTCTATCTCATTAGACTAAGACTTCCCCTGCCCTTTTAATCTAACCCTGCATCATTATCTTCTGAAGTAATCGAATGGTAACACGTAAACCTTTATAATACTCATAAATATTTAAATACTGTTCCAGCAGGGCAACGGTTTGTAATATTAATTGGAAAACAGAGTAAATTATACATACCAAAGATCAGCCTGAGCCCCATAATGTAGCCCCTTTTCAAAAGAAGTTTAGTAAACATATGGTTAAGAGAGTTATTATAAAATGAAACAGAAATAAAATAAAAGCATCAGTTGCATAATTACAGAGCTACACTTACACCAGCCACCAGCATTAAAAACACGTTGCACTGTGAAGCCTGTACTATTCTGAAGCCAAAGCACAGGTTTACTCTAAAGCGTACCACAAGCCTGCCACTAAACCTAAAAGGGACTCCGCCCCCTTTCCACTCCGAGGGCATAATCACTGGCCATAATTTGCACTTTTGGGATAGAATCATCCCAGAGGCCTCTCGTTCTGGGGTCAGTCAGTGTGCTAACTGGGTTTCTGCTGAGGCAGAAAAATATCCCTTTTCCGTTGGTCTGTTATTAAGCTAAAGACATACTTAGTAGGAAAAGTATAAAAATATAGGTAATTGAACATATGCATTAAGCGGAATACAGGGTATCCGCCCAAACTTTGACCGAGGCATGGAATACTGTAATGTGTAATTTTGAACTTCTCAGTTTCTAGGCATTGAACGCCCCTTGCCAGTGTGGGATTGAAAAAGTAAGCCCAGTGTTTCCTCTGTTGCTCAGGAGCTCTTTAGGGAGTGATAGCTGCAAAGGTCAAAAGTGCAGGTTTACGTGGCCACTTTTTAACATGTTTGTCTCTAGAGGTTGTCTCGGTGTTGCCATTTTTAGTCGACTTTACAAGTATTAAAGGAAAAGCCATGGTTGCACAATTAGACTGGATATGGGATCTCGAGTCCAACTTAATTTGTGTTGTGGCAGGAGATGTCCCCTGTTGGCTAAGCTGTCAAGTATGGCTTCGGCAGAATGATCTGCAATGGTTACTTCTCCGTGTCTACTCACTGTGATTCTAGGCTTTTTGCATTGTGCATCTTTCCCTTCAGTGTCAACAGTGGGAGCGCTTAGAAGCAGGTTCATTTCCAGCTTGAGCACTATACAGAAACTGAGAATTATCAATTGTGTTTGGGGTAATGCTAATAGAACATACCGTACAGTATGCCTTAAAATCCTATCTACTGTTGCCCCTCAATTTCAATGTCTTTTGAAATCAGTTCCAGTCTTTTTTCAAACCCCCTTTGGAAACGATGTATGATGGAAAAACGCAGGGAAATACTCTGCATGCATTTTTACCCTGCATTTTGTTAAGGAACACATATGCTTTTACTACCTATGTCTTTGCTATGCATTTTAATGGAGCAGGACGTTATTTGAGCATTTGCCTTGGATTTGGAATCCTGCATATTCACCACTTGGATTAATGAATGTGAACCACTTTGCATGCATCAGAGTGCCGAACAGTGTGTTACACTATCAGCAAACATAACGAACTTTCCATCACTTACTCGTATGTTATGGTGCATTCTGGGACTTTGATGTTTTACCTATCAGGTGACCACGGAAACGCCAATAAAATGCAGGCACTAACACTATGTATGTCATTTCCTGCCCGTGACCAAGGCTACCCGACCGAAACTAGTTGGGATACAGGACTTTTGTGCCTTTCGTTTCATTAAATGCTGTTTGAAATCTGAAGAGGGCCTCTGCTCTGGTGCTTCACTGTGTGGAATTTAGCCGGGGCTCTCCGTGCCCGGTTTCAGAGGCCGCCCTGAAGGGTCGGGGGCTCCCCAAATGGAGTTGTTGTTGGAAAAAATATATATATATATATATATAATATATATGTATATATATATATATATATATATATATATATATATATATATATATATATATATATATACATATAAATATCCAAAACAAGCGCTCCTTCTGACCTTCTGTAGCCCCGAGGGAATTGGCGTGCATCACCGGCGGAGCACACCGGTAATTAATTCGTAATAAATCCAAAGCTCAGTACACTCTCAGTGACAAGTCGGCACACCAACTCAGTTTCCAAGGGTTTTTAATCCAAAAAACAGCATGTTTCTGCTTCCCTGAAGCCTTGTTCACGTTCAGTGGAAAGTGCCCACCATTGTGTTTAATAAAGCATTCAGCAGTCAGTCGATCACGTGTACATAGTAAACATAATGAAAGGACTACACAGGTATCATATCTAAAACTGAAAGCGAGCCGCCATGATGGACTGGGGCAATGCGTATCTAATTAGCATGAATTTCATTGTCACCAACAAAAATAAGCGAGTTAATGGCCATAAGATATGTACCAAAAATTAAATTCATGTTAATACGTGCACACTCGGCAAAACCGCTGCCGTGAGAAGGAACTTTTGTTCGAAACGCGTAGGCGATCACAGTGTGCTAAAATAAATTAATTCCATCTACCAAGCGGAGTGCCGGATTATTGTTTTGCTTGTGAGTATTTATATATATATATGTATATATATATATATATATGTATATATATATATATATATCTATATATATATATATATATATATATATATATCTATATATATATTATACATATATATTGGAGGGCACTAGTCGTGATTTTATGCCGAAATGAAGAATACATTTTTCACTGCTTACCACGACTATTGGTGTGGAGGTCATTGACTGTGCAGAGGAGCCAGCACGAGGTCCGTGCCTGTTTGTTGCCGTTCCAGGGATTGGGGCGGACAGGACTCTGTGCATGCCGAAACGTTATGCTGGCGAGGTGTGCTGAAAATTAAAAAACTCACCTGCACTCTGGGTCTTCTGTTTCTTCCTTTTGCTGTGGCTCCGGATGGTGGGCGCATTATTGAGAGGAAACAAGTGAAATGTATGTGTATATATATATATATATATATATATATATATACATATATATATATATATATATATATATAAATATATATATATATATATCATGTATTTGTGGTGGGAGACCCCTCAAACCCCTGAACTTACCTTAAATGCGTGATGAGGGCAAACGTTTAAAAGCATATGTGTTCTAAAAACATGAGTGTTAAAAATGTGTTGTAAATGCACAGCGTCGTAAAAACCTAGTTGTAAAGGCTAGTACCCCTTTGGAAATATATGTTTAATCTTTTCTAGATTGAGTGCTACAGGTAGGATTACAATGTCCCCTTTTGCAACAGATCTAATGTGTATTAGGATCACACAGTTGGACATGAATCAGAAATCTCTGGACCTGTTTTTGAGCAGTCCCTTCGATCGCCAGCTCAGAGCTTTCTAAAAGTTTTCTCCAACAAGCACAACATTTTCTGAAGATTTTTGTAGTGGGAACATAAAATTACAACAGCAATAACAATAGGGCTACCCAGGGACATAGCTTGGTCAGTAAGATTGGGGGGATGTGAGCTTCAGATTTTTCAACAATCACGCTGGCACATAGGGTTAGAATAAATTATAAGACAAGCAGGGTGCATGAGAGGGGCCTCATGAGCAGTGGAAAGGGAGTGGAATGCAGGCTGGTAGGAGTACTAAGTGAGAGAAAACACTATATTTTGTAAAATAACCAACATATTCTAGGACTTTCAAAACACGAAGAGAATTTTTTTCTGTGTGAATATAAGAAATCCTGGTGAAATCCGACACACAGCTCTCCATATCCGACTGAAAGCACCTGTATCCAACTATTTATCAGAACATACATTTATAGGGGGTGTGGGTGTAACACCCAATAGACCCCACATGAAGCTACACCCTTGGGGCTACCAAAAACTGATCAACTGCAGCTTTGACTGTAAATCACATGGGAAATGCTGGCATTTTTGGAGATGCATTCCATGACATTGATGATAAGCTACAAAGCACATGCCTTGTTGATATATGTGTCTCTCCTCCACAAAGATCTCTCTCGTGGCTCTTGGTTCCAGTCTGTTGTCTCTGTGTTAGCTTCAAAAGGATCCCACTCGCACACACTCCCTAAAGCCAGACAATGTAATATTGTAGTAGTGTAAAATGAATGACTAGTGCAAACATGACATTTTCACTGTCGGGTGGGTGAAAAAAATCTTTTTTGCACCACTCTGTCAGCACAAATTTAAATTTTGCTTATTGACAGTATGTGAAATATTACCTTTTCTACTGATAGGGTGGTGAAAATGCCACTGCAAGCTTGCACGGCTTCGGTAGGCAATTTATTATTTGCTTTTGAAAGTGATGAGTTAGTGAAGGCTGTAGCAGACTAAAAGTGGAATTAGGCCTTTGTTATTTCCTTCTTTTGTTCTTTTAATATACAGGTTATCACATCTTTGGGCGTTTGCAAATGAGTGCAGTTGCAAGCCTTTTGGCAAGGTTTCTTTTCTTACACGACTAGGGCATTAGAGAAGCGAATTCGGAGCGCCTGCTGGTTGAAAAATCAAAGAAACTCAAAAAGCATGCCTAGTATTAAAGAAAAATAAAAAGCGAATGCATCTCCAAGTCAAGACATATTCATTTGCAGCAAGCGCTCACAGACCCTATTGATTGTAAACAGTTTATTGACGAAGCCAGCCTATACTCTAACCTAACCCTTTCAAGAGACGGGTCGCAAATTAAATTAACATCTATATCAATAATAATTTTATAGATTTCACAAAATACACTGGAGCATTGACAAACTTGCATCGTTAAAATTCAGTGAGTAGTATTGGGACTTTTGAAACAGATTTTAAAAACATGCACAGGTGCTGGGAATGTGAACTTGTCTGATCATATAATGCATGGCTTGTATAAATAAAATCAGGATTAGTTTACATGCCAGTTTTTGCAATTCACATTTCTTACCCTGGGTTGGCAGCCATACCTCGCTTCATGTTACAATGACCACTCTATTCTGACACGCAGAAGGCTAACATATTGACATCTTTAAATAATAAAGGATCACTTTGGCTGTAGTAGAGACCGTTTCACTAAAATATTTGAAGGAAACCCCTTACCTCCCATTACCTGGAAATTATATTTTCCTGTGTTTTAACTTCGAACTGGACCTTTGAAAAAACATAAACAATGCAGAACCAGTGTAATATTCGAATTTTACATTCGCCTTCAGTTCTAACGTCTAGCATATTGATAACCCCTTGCAACATTGCCAACAATAGGGAAAAAAGGATATGAGGTCCAAGGAGCTAAATCAATGTGTCTAGAGTCACACTTTTTGGATTCCTTTCTTTCTTTTTTCCTTCTTTCCTGCTTTCCTTTTTTCTTTCATTCTTTCTGTTCCCCCTCTTTCTTCTTTCCACATATTGTTCTTTTTCTTTTGCATTCATTTATGTTTTCTTTCCTTCTTTCTCTCTTGTTTGCCTCCTTTTCTTTTTCTTTCCTTCTTTTCTTTTTTTGCATCTTTATTTCTTGCCTGCTTTACTTGTTCCTTCTTTCTTTCTTTGATACATTCTTTCCCTTTGACTTTTTCCTTCTTTCTTTCTTTTTTGCCTTCTTTCCTTTTTCTTTCTTTTTTGCATTTTTTCCTTTTTTGCATTACTTCTTTCCATTTTTGCTTTTTGCATTTTTACTTTTATCTTTAATCCTTTCTGTCTTTTTGCCTTCTTTTTTTCTTTATTTTCCTTCTTTATTGTGTTTACCTTCTTTTCTTTCTTCTTTGCCCTTCTTCCTTCCTTCTTACTCTGACTTCCTTCCTTTTTGTCTGCCTTCCTTCCTTTTTCCCTCCCTTATTCCCTTCGGTCTACCCTTCTTTCTTAAAGGCAAGGCTAGCAGCCACTGCTAGACAAATAGTTTTTTTTGCGTCTGTGTTAGCCAAAACACTTTGATGTAAAAAAAATTATGAATAGCACAATTAATTATAGCGGTTTTCAGTCACACTTCATCCATTCGTCTGTGACTGTGTCAATCACATGTTTATTCCACCTACTTCAGCATGCATCAAGGGACAATGTTAACCCACTACAGCCATTGGCTGATTTCACTATGATTTACTGCATCCTGCCTTTTTACAAGGAGCACATCCATTCACAAGGTATTTCTCTTCAGTGCTGGGTGTACCATTGTAATCTGTACTTTTTTGAGACCAGAAAGATACTTTTGCCATTATATAATGCTTTTTTTTATTTAATGAGGGTCCAGCAGTTTCCCAAACAATAAAGGTTCACAAAAAACATGATAAAAGAATTGTCAAAAGGCTGGTGGCCAACACCAGACCAATTGGCTTTGCCAATGCTTGTTTCTTTTATTATTCATTAAGCATAAACAGCCAGCATTAAAGTACTGTTTGCGTCTTCTCTATTTTCAACATATTCCTGCAATTTCCATTTGTTTTTAAGGAAGGATGATTATTACGATATACTGAAGGAGGTATTTATTTAAGATGGTCTCATTTTATATTTCTATGTGACAGACCAATTTTTATCCACAAACATGTATGAATATTACTTTTCCCAAAAGCCATATATGAATTGCTATGCAAAAACTCTCAACACAGTTTCATCCATTGTTGAAATATTAAAATTATATATTTATGTACATTCTTGAGCTTTAAAGTTAGTCCTGGGTTAAAATTGACTGAAAGACAACTTATAATCAAAATTTGTTGATTCCTGAATACAAATAGGCAAGGACTAATTGAGGTTAGTAGATTGTAATCTATAACTCACATGATTGAACTGTAAGTCAGAGCTTGCACACAAAGCACAATGTTATGGTCCCACAATTTTTTCCCAATAAGTAGGAACAACTAAAAGCACAATGTAGTAAAAATTAACACAAACTCAAACCGGTAAGTCATCCTACAAATATAGCACCCTCTTAGGTTTAAAGGTAGTATGATAAGTAATCTCATCTGCAAGATTATTTACATTTGTAAATGCATGTGTCACATAAAGAGTGAGATCAAAAACATTGTGTCTTATGTTTGAGTTATGGTATGCATGTGTTTTGTGAAATTTATGGATTGCGGTCCTACCTATAACTTGTAAATTTCAATAGTTTTTCAATTTTAATTACCAACCTTGACTTTACTTTAAATGCAATTCTTTCGGTGTATTTATACATTTTATTTTAAACAAATGTTAATGTACTGTAACCAAAGCTAGCCATAACGTCACTTCAACCTTTGTTGCTAAGTTAATGTAAGTAATTGTGGGAGTGTTTGATTTGGTGTCTCTTTTGGAGATTTCGGAAGTCTTTTGCATTTGTGACATTGTAAAATGGCCACGGCTAGACAGCTGTTTCGTTTACATTTGATAATTCCAGTTATGATCTTACGAAGGTCATTTCAATAAGCAAGTTAAAAATATCAACTTTTGCGCATGAAAGATGTTCCACATGTGCAGTATGTAATCTCCCACACTTAGTTGGCCTTTCAATAATTGGTTCAAAAGTTCCTGAATTGTACTTGTACAAAATTCCTTTAAATAACCTCGGAAAATTTAAGAAGAAGACATCTTGCAATATCTTTACATCATAGTGTCCAGTGAATGCGAAACGCAGGGCTCATGATCACCAGCATTGAAAATATGGATGGCATTGCATTAGAAATTCAGAAGGAGCCTCATACAGGTCAATAACATGGACAAGAAGAAATATTGTGGTCAACATACTGACAACCAGAATAGCATGACTACATGAATGTAAATATATATAAGAAATTTTTTTTTTGTTTTGTTATTTTGTTACTTTATCTCTCTCTCTCTCTCTCTCTCTCTCTCTCTCTCTATATATATATATATATATAAATAGAAGGTTGCCCCAGTGAGTCGGCCACCACGGAGAACCTTCTGCAACGAGGGCTCCGGTCTGATCAGCTTCCCGCTGTCCCTTCAATAGATAACGCGGTTCTACGCGTTTAGGGCTTGCACCCTTGATCACGAGTCTAAGGACACTGCACAAAGGGCCACTGTTTTCTGCCTCTGCTTTATTCAAATTAGTCCGGCCCTTGTGGGCGTGTCTTCGCGCCAGTTCCGACGTATGCAGGTAGTCCATTATGGTATTAGCAGGCAAAAAACTTTCAATAATACCACAGTGCTAATCCCAAAATGCATCACCTGCATACGTCAGAACTCGCGCGAAAACACGCCCACAAGGGCGGGACTAATTTGAATAAAGCAAAGGCGGAAAATAGTGGGCCGTTTGTGCAGTGTCCTTAGGCTTGTGATCAAGGGCGCAAGCCAGAAACGAGTAGAGCCGTGTTATCTATTGAAGGGACAGCAGGAAGCTGATCAGACCGAAGCCCTCGTTGCAGAAGGTTCTCAATGGTGGCTGACTCACTGGGGCAACCTTCTTGTTTTTGTATTTAGCGGCCTTGCCCGGTTGCAAGGAGGCAACAGAGACTAAGATATGGCCAGAGTCAACATGAAGCGGAGATATTCCAAACGAGAGGGAAGGCTTAATCCGGATGTCCAGCAACTCACTCTCCTCTTACCCACTGGGGATTTTATCAACATTTTATGTGTACAAATGGCTCAAACCCACTGTGGTATTATTCAACGTTTTTTGCCTGCTAATACCAAAATGCATTACCTGCATACGTCGGAATTGGCGTGAAGACACGCCGGGGGACTAATTTGAATAAAACTGATGCGGATTTACCTTAGCTGCTTCCTCGAAACTTTTGGGGTAAGCCGTCAAGTGGGGGCTGAGAAATTGGGGAGTCCCAAAATGCATTTCCCCCATTCATTTTTCCATGGGACAATTAAGCACCGCTACAGGCAAAACGTCTGAACAGAATTACACCACATTTGGCAGAAAGCAAATTGAGGGCATAGGGGTACATGGCTCCCCTCCCTGAGCCATGCTTTGCCTTGGAGAGCCAATACCTGGGACCGTCTCACTGACGGTGTCCCAGGGGACTCATCCCCTGTGACACTGCGGTTTCCCTGCTCGCAAGAGTTGAGTCAGGGAAGTCTAATGTGCTCCCACCTGGTGAGAGCAGATGCCACTCCCATCGGGTGAAAGCACACAAGTTTCTCCATACGCGTGCGCTTGCATGCAAGAAGACACAGAATTGCTCCAGCCCAGCAGGAGCCAAAGAACACCTGCTCCCTCCTGCTGGCATGCGGGATGGGTGATGGCAGGGAAACTAATAGGTCTGCTGGACCTTGGGACTCACCCCGCAGCCTTCAATGTGCTGTGGGGTGCTCGGGTGAGCACCTGGGTGCCCCAGTATTAAAAAAAAATACTGACTACAGTGCTTGTATTTAGGCACCGGGGCAGTGGGGTCCATGAGGCTTCCACCATGGCCCCAACATGCAAGTGATATGGAGTGCCTTGGGTGGGCACCAGGGTACCCAGTTAAAATAAATATTTAAAAAAAGGGGTTCTGGCTCCTGTGTGGCCTATGGGGCACCTGCAAGGAGCGGGCAGAACCTTGGGGCCCCAGGGGATCCCTCTGGGGTTCCCAGCAAAAATGAAACATGTGAGTTTCTTGGGTGGGCACTGAGACATCCAAATAATAAGTGAAAAAAATGAATAAGAAATGAGTGACGGAAGCGAGGAGCTCACCATAATGCCCTGTGAGGGCTTCCTATTTACATTTTGTAGATCCTGGTGGTGTTCCTAGAGGTAGCAGAAGCACCACCGAGCATTTTTTTTATGTTGTGGGGGGAGCAGGCAGTGCAACAGCAACCCAGCAACATAAAAAAAAAACCTATGAAACTCCTTGGTCATTAACTCCATATCCCCAGGAGAGCTCACCATATTTCTTAAAGCACTGCTAGCTGGAGGTGTATGCTGTTCGGCTGAAGTGCAGAGCCTCCTTGTAGTTAATTCTATGGCTATACTTTGTAACTTGAAACTGTTTAAAAAAATCTCAAAGAATTGTTGAGTTTTTTAAAATAAAATGTTAATACATTGTTTTAAGACAATCACTTTTATTAAACATTGCACTGTGTGAATTAATAAAATATATTTATTGATGATTCTTTTAGAAAGACAATAGGTCTGCTTTATATATGTTGATATATTGATCCCTTCATAAAGCCAGTAGGCCAACTTTTTATATTTTGTGTTCTGAGCCTTTAACAAAGTCAGTAGCTCTGTATCACTTAAAGTGACACCCTGTGGCCAACGCCATAGCAGGCCATGCATGGCCTGGGTTTGGCTGTCTGTGAGAGGTTGGATGTAGCCCGTACCCTGTGGCAAACCCCCACACTGAACATGGTTGAAGGTCCTAAAATAAATATATCTCTTGTCCTCACCTGAGTAAAGGGTACTATAGAGGGAGGAAGCCCATGTTTACACCAGAACATGGGCTTCTATGGGAATTCACAAGGACGTATTATCAAGTCCATTATCACAGTTTTAGCGGCAGTTTTCTGTTAACGCCATTTCTTGATAATATGCCACAATATTTTTATACTGTCTGTTATATTCACTTTTGGAGAGGAACAGTCCCTTTAAGGCTTTTACATCTCCCACTATTGTGCACTTGTTGTTTTTTATATTATATGTTGTATCTATTTTGCAATGGTTTTAAATAATCATACAATAAACTTTGAATTGAAAGGAATTGCTTCCAAAAATTTCCAGAGATCTAGCAGTTCTTAAAACAAAATGTGCAGTTCGGAAATCATTTTTTTAAATAGAGTGTTAAAAGCAAATATATTGAAAAGCCATTTTACACATCTTTGCGAATATTTATCATAACAAACTTTTAAAAAAATCACAAAAAATATCACATTAACATCTTATGTGTAAATTATTTTATAAAAAGAAAAAAATCTAAAATGTGCTCTTTATTATTATTGTCATTAATATCACCAAAAGATACATTTTTCAACATGAATTAGTGTATATGTTTCCTACTCACTGCTCTCAGATGTTAGATGTAGGCGCCATTTTACATAATTTCAGATGTATACTAAGAAGGTGAGTTCAGCAGCAGTGTCACTAGTCCATAATCGAGAATGCGATAGACAGTTTTATTTGCTTGTGGTCCTTTGTTCAACAAGGCATATCTTGCAAGGATTAGGGTTTCTTCAGTTTTTTGTACCTTTCTCTGTGACAAAGTCATTCTCAGATGTCTGTTTCCACTCTGGCACTGGAATGCAGACACTAGAATTCTTTTTAGCTGGCATGTTTTTCACACATTTGACAGACTCTCTTCACATACTTTGATTTTGTATAAGTATTCTCCCGCAAAAGCAGTGTTTCACAATCAAATTCGTTCCTAAAAAAAGGTTTTATTTGCTTCTTCTCTTGCAGACTGTGTGAAAACTAAGGGGACAAGTACAAGGAAGTGGAGGAGAGAGGCATTAGCCTTCCTGGCCTAACGCCTGCTCCTCCACTTCTGAAACGCAAGGCTGCACCATATTTACAAGAATGTGGTGCAGCCTTGCATTTCTCCCTGTGATGGCATTAAGTTTAGCAACTTAGCGCCAACGCAGGCACCCTTGCACCAGAATGCAAGGGTATCTGTGTTCACATAAACAATACTAGAAATGCCATCCTGTCACATTCATGCAGCACATATGAAAGTGACCAATTGGCACTTAAAAAAATGTTTGCCTATGTGCAGGAAGGGACACCTTGTTTGTTAAACAAACAATGGCATTTTGCTGTTTCTGTGTGTGCTGCACAAAGCAGCACACATGGAAAAAAGCAAAAATGAGGAAAAATAATGCATTTCTCCTTCAGGGCCAGACTGGCCATAGCGGGCACCGGGCGTTTCCCCGGTAGGCTACTATGGTGGGGGCCCGTTTTGGGCCCTTGGGGGACGTTTTTGTTACGGGGGGGGGGTCAGCAATATCGGCCCCCGGTAACAAAATCAGCTGAAACCGGCCCTCGCAAACTGCTCGGCTGCACTCCCCTCACCCCGGGGGGGGGGGGGGAGGGGGGGGGGCTGTCAGCTGAGCAGTTTTCCAAGGCCGGTTTCTTTTCCCAGTCTGGCCCTGTTCTCCTCGTTTCGCCATCTTAAGACCAGTTTTTATCTGGTCTTAATTTTGGCACTGCCTCCTATGTACGCCACCCTTGTACATAGGGGGAAGCATCAAAATGAATGGGTGTTGGGGTGGAATGCCCACCACCCACCCCCCACCCTTTTCATGTTACGCATAGCGTGAGGGGGCCTTATGTACAAGGCACATCCCCTATCACCACCACACCGTCTATATAGGTGGCATGGTGGTGGCGATAGGGGCTTGTACATATGCCCCTAAGTTACCAACTATGTGTATTTTTTCCGAGATAAGGGTCCGGTGAGCAGAGTAATTGGTCACTATTATGGAATTCCTATCTTTTGTCACTCACTGCTGACAAAGGCAGGCTTCCTGAGGTCATGAGATCAAATTCCTAGAAGGCAGACTCCGCCTTCCATCCTTTCAAAGTGGGTAAATTAAGTAATATAAATCAAGCATTTAAGCATCTCTTATTTGAAACAATTCGAAAAGGCAGAATTGTGTGGAATTCTATTAAAAAAGTTATTAATATTCGCACACTAATAACTCTTGGTTCTAGCTGCATATTATCACACAAGAGTCCATCATATCTTAACCGCTTCGCCGCGGCGGCTTTTCCCGCTGTGCGCGGCATTTTTAAAAATCCCGCGTAACGTGACAAAGCCAGCTCGTCATCCGCGCAGCGCAGGTAACGCCCATGACGAGCTGGCTTTGTCATCCGCGTCGAAGGGGTTAATACGAGAGACAGGTTCATCAATTGCCATGCATCCCACAAGGGCAGCCCTTTCACTGAGTGGGTTTGGACAGTAGGTCGTATGACCCACCACGTCCTGTAGGAACACAACCACACTGAAAACCCAAAACATAACATGTCACACTTTACAAAGAAGTCTGCCCTCGCGCATCCCAGTGGAGGATCTGACTCGGGCAAACACCAGCTACAGGCACACAGTCTGCAGCCTATTAATTAGCTAAAGTTTTATACAAATAATCATGTAACAGAAACATCACAACCCACTGTTGAGGCTTCAGGGTTGCTGCTTTAGCCTTGCAGTTTGTGGTTCTCCATCTATTAAACAGAGGCCTAGCGATCATTAGTGCAGGTGTAAACACGTTGCAAAAGTGGATTTGTACTTTTGAGCTTCATTTTTTCTCCATGAGAACATTTTCTATGAGACAGACAACCCTCTTCAGCCACACCACTTTGGGGGTTGTTCCCTCCCCATTATTATTTACTCCTGTTATGACTAGGGGAAAATATCTGACTTTAATTGGTCACTATTATGTAAACCCATCCTTTTGTCAACAAGGAAGAGTTTTAGCACTATGTGTCATTCATCAAGTGCATGGTTCATGTGTAAGCTTTTCAGTGGAGAGAGTGACTGGTTTTACAAGCCTACCTGAAAGATTGTCATCCAGACTGGATGGTCAAGATGTCATCTTAGACCCTTTCAGAGATGCACTTCTAATCCCCAGCGACTGGCAGCCATCTTGCCCTTGCTAACAACACATACACAAAACAAGCACACTATATGTTTGTGTATTCATAAGTATATGATTTTATACAAGCATTGATCTGACCTAAAAGAGCTAGTTGAACTTGGTGCTTTCATACATACAGCAAATTATACACTATTTAAATCCTTAGTTGATTTTGAGATCTTTTCAAAATTTTGACAATTGAGCATAAAACACACCAAGCAAATGCCCCAACCATCTAGTTCTTGTTTTTCTTCTTAAAAGATTTACATTGCAGTACAATATTGATTATTTATTTACCTAATATTTAGTCATTTCTGGAGCTCTGGAACATACCAGCATGCAATCTTCCTGTCATCTCAAGTGCTTGTTATACATGGTGCATTTTCCACTGTTTGTGCAAACTCCTTTCAGAAATGTTCCCCTAGGACTCTTCTATGTGCCTGCCGGCTTGTTGGGACTGGGAAGAAGCAGTAAGGGAAGTGTTAATACAGGTAGAAAAGTGTGTAGCTTGGTTAAAATTGACCTTTGCTGCCAGTTAAAGACTGATGTAAATAAGATACAGATGCTCTGATTGGCTTTCTTCATTCGCTTTGTGTCGGTTAGTTTTATGCACTTGTCATTTAAGTTTGTGGGCATTGACTACTCATGGTTTGAATGGGTTATCCCCATTTCTGATTGGGTAGCTAAAATACATGTTCAAGTATCAAAAAGAGAGAGAGGACTAGAAGGCTAGTCCATATCCTGAGGATTATTATGTGTCATCAAAGAGGAGTAGTCTATTTATGTGTGATACAGGACTCAGGACTGTATGGGAGGGGAAGAAAGGAAAACACTTTTGATTTCCTTATAAATCCCTTACCCATCAACCTAGTTGGTTGCATGCTTCATCATTGGGCCCACCCAGTGACACCGAATGTATCCCAGGTGTGCTACAACACCTATGTTCAGCGGAGCGGGTATTTTGCTGAGTGTTCAGTGATAGTGGAATTTAAAAACTATCCAGTGGTCCTAATACCTAGGGGGTTTACTTTTAATATATGGGCCTCTGGTAGTGATAAAAACAAGGCGGTGGATGTGGGTGGAGCGATAGTTAGGAACTCCTACATCCAGCAGGCGGTCTACATGTTTCAGCAGGCCTTTCATTAATAACTGGCTTTCCTCAGGGCCTTGATTATGTGAATGTGAGATCTACACTAGAGGTGAGTGTATGGCCTTAAGTGTGTTGCACGCGCTAAGATTCCCTATGTGTGGGAGGGGGGTTCCCTCTCCAAGCATTACTGTACATAAAACGTACAGGACAAAGATACAGTAAAGAGTTTTAGCATGGTTTAGCATAATCGCGTGAATTCATAATTGCCGTTAGATTTGTGCGAATTAGCGGAAAAATGCAGCAAACGTGAGACCGTGGCAGTGGTACAGTTTGGTGATTACCGGTATATGCGCTATTGAATGTGGTTGTCTATATCGTAAAATCACACATACAAAAAAGAAAAAGAAACTCTGGACTATTCTCACCATAGCGATTTGCAGCCAATGACCCTTGAGATTCCGGCAGGGGTTCTGATTCTGTGGTGAGAGAAACAGTGGCACGGGGGCCCTGTAAAGGCTGAAAAGGAAAGTCTTACCCGGTTACTGGGTCAGTGGTTCTTCTCCGTCTACTCACTACTTCGTTTATCAGGACCCTCGTGAAATCTGTTGTGCTGCAGCAGATCTCCGTTGGTAATGGATCCGGTTTTATGCAGTGTTTAAATACCCAAAACTGCACATTCAGGTTTTCCCAATGGCTCGGGTGCTGTGAGTAGCGTTTTTAAGAAAAAGACATAGAAAAAGACCTTGTGCGCGCAGTGACGTCGAGGCTTGTTTAAGCCGGTCGTCATTGGAAGCAATAGTGTAGCGTCACAGGGAACTAGTGTCATGGGGGACACACATATATTGACGTACTGGCGTAAACATGTCGGTCATCATTGTGACTATGTGTGCAATTAACCCCGAAGTGCTAGTAAGTGCAAACTGACTCGTTTATGATAAAAAACGTCATATTGCTTATGATCCCTGATACCAGACAGTTTGGGGGGCATTCTTCTTGATAGATGTGCGCATGTATATTTGAGATAGTGGGAGGTGGCAACAGTGATGGACGGTCATGCGTATTTTTGAGTCATCAATATGTAGCTAAAGAGTAGCTCTCAGAGCGCTGAGTCACTATCTTCGGAGGAAAACATTGTGTCCTCTGGGATCAGGCCAGGGTACAAGTGTTGGGTGCGGACTAGGTGCATAGGAATTCAGGCCTTCAGACTGAACTACGGGATGGAATTATTTAACCCGTGATGTTGGGTTGATAGATGGTAGATCCATTGTTGTTCCTTAGTAAGTAGGATTTTTTCATTGTTCTGGTGATGGTATTCGAACTGTTCAATCATCGTCCAAGACATGTCATTAGGTGTATGTCCTATTTGCAAATAGTGATCCGTAGGGTGACTGATAGTTTTCTTGCACCTTATTGTGCTGCAGTGCTTGAATATTCTGTTCCAGACCTTGCCTGTGATTAGGTAAACAACATTGGTGGAATTACAGTTTGTATGTTGTAGTTGTTTCCAGATTTTGGCGGGTTCCAGGTCAAGTGTTTTAGATTGATGTGTCAAATGGCATATGCTGCAATCGTTACAGGGGTAGTGTCCGGTTACTTTGGGCAGACCCCATGTATTCAGGATTGTGTTCGTGGTTGGTCTGTGGGGTGCCCTAGGTCGTGTAGGCACTAATTGTTCCTTTAGGTTACTTGCACGTTTATATGCGAAGAGGGGTTCCTCCCATTGTCTCGTACCAGAGTTTATGATGCACCAGTGCTTCAAATGATACTGGACACTTTATTCGAGGTCACATTGTACGTTGTGACGCATGTCATGGGTGGGCTGGATGCTTCCCATGAGACGGTATCTAGTAGAGCCTCCTGGCTCTTTTCTTGGTTTTCTGAATAATTTTCTGAGGGTAGCCACGGTCCTGCAATTTGGAAACAAGTACAGCTTATTGTTTTTTGTAATCTGTGAGTTGGCTACAATTCCTGCGTATGCGCAGGAATTGGCCAAAAGGGAGATTTTCCCTCAAAGCTCTGGGGTGGAAGCTGTTAAAATTTAGGAGGGAATTCCTGGCTGTAGGTTTCTAGTAGGTGTTTGTGGTGAGGGTTTCCGACTCAGCTGTTATATTGAGTTCCAGGAATGCCAGGGTGGTGGAGCTGAATGTGGTTGTGAACCGTAGGTAAGGGTCTCTCTCATGAAGCCTTGTCAGGAAAGTCATCAGGGTGGCTGGTGTGCCATCCCAGATCATGAAGATGTCGTCGATGTAGCGTCGCCATACTTTGATTTCAGCTAAGTGTGGGTTGGTGGATGGGACACGTGTGTTTGTTCAAAGTGGTAGACGTAGTGCCCTGCTACGCTGGTGGCGAAAACGTTCCCCATGGATGTCCCATTGGTCTGCAGATAGAACTCGCCTTCATACTCGAAATAATTTTCTTTGAGAGCAAGTGTAGCACATTTAAGGATAAAGTCCCTGGGGGTGTGGTATTCCCAGGGTATGGTAATAGGGTCCGTCCAGCACTCTTCTAATTCACTTATTCAAAATTAAATCTTTTTCGTTGTTGTGCACTGCTACCTTTGGTGATTTAGTCTGAAACCACTTCTTCAATGTCTTGCGAAAAGTGAGACACCGGGGGGTCCCGATGCCTATGGTAACATCCTGCACACTTTCACGTGAACCAATGGGTTCTCCTCAGGTGTATGTATATACCAAAATAATGATAATTCAAACTGTTTTCATTTGTATCAATATTCTTTGTTTATTCCTTCTTTTTCATTCACTTAAATCCTTTTGTTTTCAAAACAATCTTAGGTCTCATCTCCCATTTACCCAATGCATTTCGGGTCTATGGTGACCCTTCTTCGGGGGTCTCTAGTAAAGAAAATCAAGAAAAGGTCGCAATCAGCCCTTAAACTTAGGTTACATTAATACATTAATACATAGATTACTACGTTATATAATGTGAACAAACAACTGTGATTCACCAAATGACCTATTTATACCATCATAGTCGCTATTTACATCACACATCCTTATTTGTATCAGCGCTAATAATTTCAAACACCAAAAGCCGTATTCGACCTAAAATAATAAAGCCCCATGCTCGAAAATTGTGATAGCAACCATTTCGCTGTACCGCTAAATTAAACGAAGTTTACTTAGACAAACATTCTTAAACGCGCATTCTGTGCCTCTCTCGCTTGTGTACTTACTGGGAAATGAAAAAATGGAAAGCGTCCCTCGCTTGCGTGTTCTCAACGAATCCGCTGTTACCTGACATTCTGTGTATCGCCATTTAAAGCTCTCTGTGCGCTGATTGGCTTAATTAACGATCACATGATCGCGACCTCGGACTGTGTAGCAGTCCTTATTCTATTTTATTTAAATCTGTGTAAATGAGAATCCTCGTTCAAAAACTCTGCGCAGCTATAAAATTTATCTATTTTAAAGGGAAACTATCTTATCTGGCACAATTAAATCATACATGATTTCCCAATCATTTTCGTTCGAAATTTTTAACACATTATTTTTTAACAGTGCGGTATTATTCAACATTTTCTATATGTTACGTGACTGGGCTAACACATGGTGAAAACGATGTAAAACAAATGTTAAAACAAATCAAATCAACTTTGGTGTCGGCCATTTTGGATAGGGAAAAACTCATTGTCATGCAGGAAAAATAAACTCGGCTTCATACAGTCTCATTATAAAAAGCAGGATAATTCTATCCTGTCATTGAGTCCATTAGGTTGTAGGCTGCCCATTTTCTTTATCCAGAAGTATTCTGATCTTAGTCTTGATGTATGCATGTCTCTTTCAGGGTGATGTTTGATGACTTCCAGTATTGTGAAACGAAGTTGTGCTATATTGTGCCCAGCTTCTAGCCAATGTGTTGCCAGTGTGGATTTCATATTTTTCAACCGAATATTGCTTTTATGTTCAGTTATTCTTATTTTAATTTTTCTCTCTGTCTGTCCTATATACAATTTTCCACAAGGACACTTGATTCCATAAATAACATTCTTCGTATCACACGTTCCTGAGTGTAATAAAGTTACCTTTTTGCCTGTCATAGGATGAGTGAATAACTGTCCTGTCATTACATTATTACAATGAATGCAATTTTCGCACCTCTGCATGCCTTTGTGGTTGATTTCTTTTAGTGCATTCTTCTTTTTTAGCAGTTCTTTTAGATTCTTGGATCTATTGTATGCAAAAGTTATGTTATCAGCAAACAGTGGTTCCAGATCCGGTTCTTTAGTAATAAGTACCCAATACTTTTTCATGATGTTAACTATTTTTGCTGATTGTAAAGAATGTTTTAGGACACATACTGTTTTCTTTATATCTCTTTTTTCTTTGGTGACTAGTAGAGACTCTCTTTGCATATTCATAACTTTGGTTTTGGATTCTTCCAGTAGAGGTGTGGGATAGCCTCTTAGTTTGTATTTTTGGATCTGTTTGTCGATGGTGGAGAGCAAGTCTTGTGGGTCAGATGTGATTCTTTTTTGCCGAATAAATTGGGATATTGGAAGGTGTTTCTTTAATGAAAAATGATGGAAACTTTCATAATGTAAACCACTGTTTCTGTCCGTTTCTTTAGTATGTACACTAGTTCTCAACTTATTCTGTTCAAGATGAATTTTTACATCTAAGAATGCCAATTCTTTCTGATCCATTTGGTGAGTGAATTTGATCCGGTCGTGTACACAGTTTAGTCTCTGGATGTTCTTGATCAATGTTTCTTTTTCACCCTTCCATATTAGGAAAATATCATCGATGTATCTTTTAAAGACCATAAGTCCCGTTGACCAGTTTGTGTCTTGAATAATGTGATCATGCTCAAATTTTGCCATAAAGGTGTTTGCGTAGGACGGTGCCCCCGCAAAGCCCATAGATGTTCCACTGCATTGTTCATAGAAGTCACCTTCCCAGTTAAAATAACTATGTAGTAGGGCAAACTGTAACAGTTCAAGCATTAGAGTTTTTTCTCCTCCACGTATTTCATTGTTGAGTAAGCACCATTCCATAGCTTCAATGCCCTCCCTGTGAGGGATTGAGGTGTATAGAGCTGTCACATCTATAGAACATAACCATATTTCTTCATCAATTGGAATGTTTATTGTAGATAGCATGTTCAAAAATGCAGTGGTATCCTTTATATGTGTGCTCCATTTCTGGATTAGAGGCTGTAGGAACCAGTCTAGGTATTGGCCCAGTGGTTCTGATAGTGATCCAGAAGACCTCAATTTTACATGCTCCCGAAGGTGCATAAGGACCCAATAAAACCTCCTTTTAGGCCTATAGTTTCAGCTTGTGGATCACTATCAGAACCACTGGGCCAATACCTAGACTGGTTGATGAAGAAATATGGTTATGTTCTATAGATGTGACAGCTCTATACACCTCAATCCCTCACAGGGAGGGCATTGAAGCTATGGAATGGTGCTTACTCAACAATGAAATACGTGGAGGAGAAAAAACTCTAATGCTTGAACTGTTACAGTTTGCCCTACTACATAGTTATTTTAACTGGGAAGGTGACTTCTATGAACAATGCAGTGGAACATCTATGGGCTTTGCGGGGGCACCGTCCTACGCAAACACCTTTATGGCCAAATTTGAGCATGATCACATTATTCAAGACACAAACTGGTCAACGGGACTTATGGTCTTTAAAAGATACATCGATGATATTTTCCTAATATGGAAGGGTGAAAAAGAAACATTGATCAAGAACATCCAGAGACTAAACTGTGTACACGACCGGATCAAATTCACTCACCAAATGGATCAGAAAGAATTGGCATTCTTAGATGTAAAAATTCATCTTGAACAGAATAAGTTGAGAACTAGTGTACATACTAAAGAAACGGACAGAAACAGTGGTTTACATTATGAAAGTTTCCATCATTTTTCATTAAAGAAACACCTTCCAATATCCCAATTTATTCGGCAAAAAAGAATCACATCTGACCCACAAGACTTGCTCTCCACCATCGACAAACAGATCCAAAAATACAAACTAAGAGGCTATCCCACACCTCTACTGGAAGAATCCAAAACCAAAGTTATGAATATGCAAAGAGAGTCTCTACTAGTCACCAAAGAAAAAAGAGATATAAAGAAAACAGTATGTGTCCTAAAACATTCTTTACAATCAGCAAAAATAGTTAACATCATGAAAAAGTATTGGGTACTTATTACTAAAGAACCGGATCTGGAACCACTGTTTGCTGATAACATAACTTTTGCATACAATAGATCCAAGAATCTAAAAGAACTGCTAAAAAAGAAGAATGCACTAAAAGAAATCAACCACAAAGGCATGCAGAGGTGCGAAAATTGCATTCATTGTAATAATGTAATGACAGGACAGTTATTCACTCATCCTATGACAGGCAAAAAGGTGACTTTATTACACTCAGGAACGTGTGATACGAAGAATGTTATTTATGGAATCAAGTGTCCTTGTGGAAAATTGTATATAGGACAGACAGAGAGAAAAATTAAAATAAGAATAACTGAACATAAAAGCAATATTCGGTTGAAAAATATGAAATCCACACTGGCAACACATTGGCTAGAAGCTGGGCACAATATAGCACAACTTCGTTTCACAATACTGGAAGTCATCAAACATCACCCTGAAAGAGACATGCATACATCAAGACTAAAATCAGAATACTTCTGGATAAAGAAAATGGGCAGCCTACAACCTAATGGACTCAATGACAGGATAGAATTATCCTGCTTTTTATAATGAGACTGTATGAAGCCGAGTTTATTTTTCCTGCATGACAATGAGTTTTTCCCTATCCAAAATGGCCGACACCAAAGTTGATTTGATTTGTTTTAACATTTGTTTTACATCGTTTTCACCATGTGTTAGCCCAGTCACGTAACATATAGAAAATGTTGAATAATACCGCACTGTTAAAAAATAATGTGTTAAAAATTTCGAACGAATATGATTGGGAAATCATGTATGATTTAATTGTGCCAGATAAGATAGTTTCCCTTTAAAATAGATAAATTTTATAGCTGCGCAGAGTTTTTGAACGAGGATTCTCATTTACACAGATTTAAATAAAATAGAATAAGGACTGCTACACAGTCCGAGGTCGCGATCATGTGATCGTTAATTAAGCCAATCAGCGCACAGAGAGCTTTAAATGGCGATACACAGAATGTCAGGTAACAGCGGATTCGTTGAGAACACGCAAGCGAGGGACGCTTTCCATTTTTTCATTTCCCAGTAAGTACACAAGCGAGAGAGGCACAGAATGCGCGTTTAAGAATGTTTGTCTAAGTAAACTTCGTTTAATTTAGCGGTACAGCGAAATGGTTGCTATCACAATTTTCGAGTATGGGGCTTTATTATTTTAGGTCGAATACGGCTTTTGGTGTTTGAAATTATTAGCGCTGATACAAATAAGGATGTGTGATGTAAATAGCGACTATGATGGTATAAATAGGTCATTTGGTGAATCACAGTTGTTTGTTCACATTATATAACGTAGTAATCTATGTATTAATGTATTAATGTAACCTAAGTTTAAGGGCTGATTGCGACCTTTTCTTGATTTTCTTTACTAGAGACCCCCGAAGAAGGGTCACCATAGACCCGAAATGCATTGGGTAAATGGGAGATGAGACCTAAGATTGTTTTGAAAACAAAAGGATTTAAGTGAATGAAAAAGAAGGAATAAACAAAGAATATTGATACAAATGAAAACAGTTTGAATTATCATTATTTTGGTATATACATACACCTGAGGAGAACCCATTGGTTCACGTGAAAGTGTGCAGGATGTTACCATAGGCATCGGGACCCCCCGGTGTCTCACTTTTCGCAATTCCCAGGGTATGTTCATTAGTATGTTGTGTAGGACTTGTAATGTGGCATCCTGTGGGAGGCTCGTATAGAGACTTTAAATGTCTAGTCCCACCATTATTGGATCGTGGGGTCAAAACTCAGATCTTTGATAATGTTGAGCAGGTGTTTGGTGTATTTTATGTAGGTAAGTGTCCGCTGAAACAGAGGGTTTAGAAAATAGTCACTGCATCTGGACAGGGGTTCCAGCTGATTCCTGAGACGATGGGTTGTTCTGGTGGAGGTCTTGTTCCTTTATGGACTTTGGGTACTGTGTAGAAGTATGGCACCCTGATGTTTTTGGTACACAGGTAGTCAGCTTGTTTTGATATGTGGTGCGCTTCGCTTGCTTCATCCACCAGGGTCTTGATGGTGACCTGTAATGTCATGGTGGGATCATTTCTGAGGCATTTGTAGTTTCTTTGGTCACTGAGTAGCCTGCGGCACTCCCTGTCTTATTCCGTTTTGTCTGGTAGCACGATGCTGCCGCCCTTGTCAGCTGGTTTTACGATGAGAGCGGGGTTATCTTGACGGGTTTTTCACGGTCTCTCTGTGTTCTTTGTAGAGGTTATTGTAGGTTTCGGAGGGGTTTATTTCTTCTATGTCATGATAGAGAGCTTGTCGAAAGTGGCGATTTCTGCCAGGACACTGGCGGGTGGGTATGAAAGACTATTTTAATTTCAGACCTGTCTCGTTGATGTTGTCTTTAGTATCTTCACTGGCCGTCCTGGGTTTCTCTAAGAAGGTCTTGAGTTTGAGTTTCCTGAAAAAATCAGCGAGTTCCACATGTAGTTGGAATTTGTCCAGTCTAGTGGTGGGGATGAACGATAGGCCTTTATTCAGTACTGTTTCTTCCTTTAATGATAATGGTGTGCTTGATAGGTTGAATACCAGTGGAGTCTGTGGTTCCTTGTTCATAGTTTCTGATGCCCGCTCAGTCCAGGTTGTTGTTCTTGTGTTCTGTTCCGGGTATTCGCACTCACAGGTTCTTCTTCTTCTGTCCAGTGTGCTTGTTGGTTGTTTCTTCTTCTGCAGCGTTTATTGCGGCCCTGCCCTAAAAAAGGCATTCTTTGATTGCCTTGGAAGAATAAAGGTGGCCCAACTGGTACATGTGGGGCCAGCCAAAGTAAGGTTCTGTGAGGATGTGAAAGGCGTTGGGCCATAATTATGTCCTTGTGGTGGTCCCTGCCAGGGTTGTTGCCAGGGTTGTTGGTGCCCTCTTCCTCGTGACTCTGACGAACCTGCGCTGGAGTGACTGGATATTGAGCTGCTGTCTCCAGATGCTTCACTGGACTTGACCGATTAGTTTGGAACTACGTAATTATCATCTGTGTAAGGATATGTTTTCACATAAGAATTTTATTTTAGGTCTTTTTGGAATTTTGTTATCTTGGTTTGGGTCAGGTATTCTTTGTAATCGGCCATTTCCTTGTTCTGTTCATCCAATTTTTTCTTGTATGAGGTGATGGTTGTTTTGAAGTGACTCTCTGTGGCTTGAATGTCTATTCTCATGGCATCGGACAAGGATTTCACTGACATCATTGAAGGTTAAGCCCGGATTTTCTCCCATGGCTGTTTTAAAGGTATGCAAAACTCTCACAGCTCTGCGCTGCCTATAATGTGTCATGCGTAAAGTAGGTTTAAGGTAATGTAAATTCGAGTTAGTGTGAAAAGCATCTCAGAGAAGATCTGTGGTGAGATACTATGAGGTCATGAGGAAACTAGAGCCATGCTTCACTGGAAGGGCGCTGGTGTAGACATGGGCGCTGGTGAGGATAAACTCAGCTCATCAATATGTACTATTGTAGTTATTTGTGGAGAGTACGCCTCTGACATTATTCTAATTATGGTTCTAATTACATACTATATGACAGAATGATTGTGTCTCTATCAGTCCTCACAATGCCTCTTTTAATAAAGAATAGTACTGTATTTGCCTTCTTGTTAATGACTTACAAATGCAAATTATAACATACAACCATTTACCTCCCAAAGGCACGGATACTTCGGGTTCCTATATGTTAATGCATAACTTTATTGTGCGAGGATATGCTATAGGGGTTACTGTTTGGAGTGATCTGGTATTCTAATATCCAAAAATCTTTTTGTAATTTGTATCCGTTTTCAAAGTTATTTCATCACAAAACTGCAAAGCAGTGCTTAGGTCTCAATTCTCTTAAACAACAATAAATATTGTAAATGTTATTGTTTAGGATATCAACTGCTGACGTACCTTCCCCTCCCCTCCGCCCTCCCTCCACCCTAATATAACCACCTCTAAGTGCCTGATTGCTAGTTGCACTCGACTGGAGTGGTGGTAAAGAATTAGCAAAACTGGAACATTTTCATCTACACAACATCCCACACGATGTAAAAGTATCTAGTAATCTCCCAAATTTAACTTCCATGACTTATTTTCTCTGTTCATCAAGTTTTCTTCAGCTGAAGCATTGGTGGGCTCAAGAGATGAATATTTTCATATGTTATTACAGATGGATTCTTAACATGTCAGTTGGGACCCTTACATGGCATACAGCTTAGAGAGGTGCCTGCCATGACCTCCGAGGGCTCCACAATGCCTTCCTAGGGCCTCATCAAAAGGCACACTGATATGCCTTAAATACTTTCCCAGTGTGTACTGACTATCTTGTGCAAAGTTAAATATTGAATATCAGGGTTTTGTCAGGTAATGGGGAATATGTGTAGTTCTGTTTTGATTATGTTAATGTGTTTACTTTATGCAGCTAGTTATCGGTCAAATGGACATTGCATTTCCCCAACAGAATCATCCTGACTTCAACCTCCAATGAAAGATGCGCATTTTACAGGGCCGACTGTCACTGTGCTTCCCATGGGCCCTTGTGGTCCCTCGCTGAATGGGCATGATTGCTCAGGGATAGGCAGATAAGTGGAGGTGATGGAACCCTTCCGGGTTACAGGCAGCCCCAGGCAGCCAACCGCACCTTTGCTGCAGGTCCTGATCCTCATGGGGCTTTGCTAAAAGTAGCCCTCTGAAATTTGCAACACTTTTGTATTTTAATTGTCAGCTTTGGTACGGAGCAGCAGGAAGAAATACTGATATTATCTAAGGCTCATACAAAGGTATTTCTTTTCAGATCTGACTTACCAAGAAACAGGTAGTAAGAAATCGGGAATGCAGTACTACTTTCTTGGGTTTACAGCAGAGAACCAGAAAGGAGACAGTGAAAACCTTGGAGTAAAATCCATAACAACAGTGGCTAGTACTGTGCTCTATCATACAGCCATGTCTTTTAGCCATGCATTTGTTCGATATTTCATGCCATTTCCTCTCCAGCTTGCTCTTTGTAATTGCTCATTCGAAGAGGTTTGAGGAAGAAAAATGTGAATGACACTTGAACTCACCAATGGATGAAGAGGTCTGACCAAAAGCTCCTATATGAATGTTTATATTTATTATTATTTATCAAAATATTTTTGGAAAGCATGAATGGCAAGACCAGTAAAGCTACCTCTAAGCCAGACCATAACAGAATGCTATCCCGCTGCATAATCTTAAATTATGATACAAAAAAATTACATTATTTGGACCAATGCACTCATTTAGGAAATTAGAGCAATCGTTTCCATAGAACGGGCTAGAGCTTTCACCAATTCTAAAGTAAAACTCTGTGTTATACCTCGGAGGCCACCATCTCAAGTGAAACACTTATTAATGAAATCTCACAGACCAGCATTCAGTAACAAGACTTTATAGAAGGGCGAAGACATTGCTGGAGGTGGAACAACTTAGTATCCTTACTAGGACTATTGATTAACAGATTATTGGCCTGTTAAAAAGAGTCAAAAAGATTCAGTATCGTGGCATCAAAATTGTCCTCGAAGAAAGTACGTGACCCATCAACGTCTAGCTTGGAAATGCTCCAATGGCTGGCAGTAGTTCCAAAGTTGGGAATTCAAATTCTTAGTACAAGAATCTACACCAGTCTTAAACTCAACATCTTGCTACTTAAAAACTGGTGCAGAGCTGCGCTCCTTCAACCACCCAACTATCGGTTAAAAACACAAATCGTAATTAAGAAGATTGAAACAAGACACTTGAGGCCATTTGCAGTTGTTGCTAAACCACAATACAGCATTATGCTCCTGTATGTTTTTTAAACATAAAATAGAGTGTTAGACTTGATGTACCACTGGGAAGGTAGTGTGGAAGTGGGAGAAACCTTTGAAGGGTGAGATATTATTGGAATTTAGCTGAGGGGCGTGAAAAGTTTTTGCTGTTAAAGCCTTGGTTCAAAATCAGATTTTAGTTCTGTTAAATTCCCAGAAGCCCCCCGTTATTCAGAAAATTCCATGGATGGAACAGTCCACTTTTTGTAGATTTCCAGGGTTAGTCTGTTAATTGAAAATTGTCTTTTGGTTTTCATTTTCTAAATTCACAGTTGCACTTATTGAAGTGCAGGCTGGGAACTTGGAATTTTCAGGCCAGAAAATGGAAAAGTAATGGCATGAGTTAGCCAACTGAATCTGCGTACCACTGTCATGCGAACCTATGGACCTTACATTTTCGTAAATTTTTCCATGTCATCTTATCCAACGTATATCGAAATTTAGTAAACGTGAAATAGATATTTTAGAGAACAATTAATTTAACCAGTGGACATTATTTTGTAAACAAAAAACAAACATGTACAAATAAAAAACAAGTCCTATCTTTTGGGATCTTCATTGAGAAAAGACTGTGAACTCTTTTATTATATTTGTAGAACATGTGTATGTTTTACAGCTTTTACAACTGTATAGTGCAACCCAGATTGCCTCTCTGTTAGCAACACGTGCACTCATTGCCCAACTGAATGGCACTCAATACCCGTAAAAGAAGAAGAAATGAACATATATACTAGAAGCCTCATCTTGAAGTGTTGCGCCAATTGGCAAAAGTTTTCCCCACAGCCTTCAGAAGGTCTGTGTAAATGGTTAGATAGTTTTACACTTTTCACACACCTGCAGGAAAATATACAATTTTGTAACAATTATAGGGGCGTATTCACAAGGAACTATCGACGATTTAACGGCACTTTTGCGCAGCCAAAGTCATGATAAATTTACCCCACCATTCACAAGCAGAAGCTAACAGCCCACAGCAGCAGTTTTCCCGCGATAGCAGCCTCAAAAAACATCCCCACAGAGGACCCCACGCAACTATCGCTAATGAGATGCAGAGTAGGCGTTCCCGTGACAAAACCCGTGACAACACCACACCTCAACATTCACAACGACCAAACAGAAGGTGATAAGAACACAAGGTGTTAACAGCAAGAATTTTACACCTGTTCTGACCTGGTGTAAAGTTGGACGGCAGCCTGCACCACAATACGGAGCCTAGCCCAGGGCGTCTTCGGAAGGACAACAGATGCCATGGAGCAACTGAACATGCAGCATGGACACCCACCCAGCACTTCCCCCGGACCACCACAGAGGTAGCGCAGTTAAATACAGTGGCTCCCCAGGAAACACACCTGCCTCACAGGCACAAAATCTGACAATGTCACTGTCCACTACAGGATGAAAGGGACAACCATCCTACGCATCCTGGCCATCATCGCCCAAAAGGCCAACGTCACCAACACAGCGGACAACCAACATCCCACCCCACACCAAGCTGCTGGCCGTGCTGCACCTGTTGGCCCCTGGCACACCCCAACTAACACCGCCATAGACGGTGGAGTCTCACAGACAGCCACATCCAAGTCCCCCACACCTGTCCTGGACATCACCATCAACCTGGCACCCCAGGCCCCGTAAGGCCAAACACAATTTGCAGGAACTGCTGGAGACCAAGCAAGGACCATATGCTGTAGACGGATGCACGCACGAATTGGGGGCAATCCACTGCACACATGTTCCACCTGTGCCCCCTAGTGACACAGCACACAATCAGCGCAACAGGAAGCACATGTCACACATCTATATGCAGGCACCATCACAACACCGTGGGACCTTCACCAATGTCGCCTCAAAATACACAGCCAGTGTGCATGATCCCTTCGCCCTCCAACAGTCCATCATCAACCAGCCTTCCCAGGATGGCACCCAGGGAAATGCACAGCTCCTTGGCAAGTTCCCAATTAACACCCCATGCGCCTCAACTCCACAACCATGCAATCCACAACTCTTGCAATGCACAAATCACAAATTCACAACCAACATGCCCAACAACATGCCCACTCACCAGACACAATTGAACAACTTACAATGTTAACCTGGGCAAGCTGTGAACATGACCAACCAATGGCATGGCACCTTGGCCACACAATAGGTGAATGTGGGGAGAGGATGCAAGCAGGCATGTGTGAAGGATGCAGTAGAACCATGATTGGGAATGTACACGATGCCAAGAGTGGCGGCGAAGTGCTGGACAGACCACAGTATGCAGAACACACCCATATCCACGGTGACATACACCACTGGTGTATGGAGTGTAGTGGACAGTGGACTCAACAATGTCATCCCAGCCAGTGGGGGTCCTTGCGGAAATGTTGCCTGTTATGCCCCCCATAAGCATGAGCAGAGTGGGAAGGGCCGGCGTACGTCGGCATAGGGGAGTGAATAAAAAGCACGTAGCGCCGGGCGTGGTCCTCTTCCGGAAAGCCCAACTTCTCTGCCAAGGCGGCGCCTCACACCCCACCACGAGGCCAATGCCGTCCTCGTTAGCAGAGTTGCCTGAGATCCTGTGCGCCTGCTGTACCCCGGCCCGCTGGAGCACAAATCCTTCAGGGCCGACCCTGCGTAGCCAGGCCATGCTGATCAGCATCATACACTGGCATGTGTCATGGAGGGCCCACCACGTGCCAGTGTAACCTCCAAGGCTGAGGCCCGCGATCTGGACAGCCTTTCAGACCATCGCTGTCCCCCGACGTTGGCCCACGTCACTCCTTTCTCATTTACATATTCTACAGGCGTCCTCTGCGGCTCAGTGGGTCCCATCTGTTAAACCTTGTCCTGGCTAATGAATAGCAGTGACCCCAAATCCGGGCCATGGCCAAAGCCCCAGACTCCATCCGATCCATGAGGCATAATCCATATGCGCATCTTGCACCACGTGCTGCCACAAACCCTGTTCAACGCCATCCTGCGACACATGCTGCCACAAACCCTGTTTAACGCCATCTGGCGACACTTGGATGAGGGACCAGGACTACCCTGCGGACCAGTAGGTCTCACATCCAGCACCTAGTCACTATTCATGAATGGCTGAGTCCTCACGGAGAGGAGTAAGAGGAAGGTGCGGCTCAGTCCGGACGAAAGCCGGGTCACAGTCACGGAGGTGATCGAACAAGTGGGTCCACTGAACCTGAACTATGCAGGCTGGTGGGGCCACCAACCTATGCCAGCAACACTAGATGAATGGCCCGTACTGACCACTGCCTCCGGCCTACACTGCTCTCGGCCTACACTGTGCTCGAGTAGGTCACAGACTGGGAACTGAACATCGAGTATGCAAAGGCAGATTACAGATCGTTGCACGCAAGGAGAGGCCTAAGAGGATGTCCCCTTGCATCTTGGCGGAGAGAAAAGGATCATTGTAACGGAAGTGTTCGTACACTACCGACAACTGCCCTGGTGTGACTAGTGCCGTGCATTGGGAGCCAAAGACACATGGCTGTGGGCCACCGCTGATCGCTGCCTATGGCCTACACTGCAATCCATTAGGTCATAGAGTCATGATTCAGCAATAGCTGAGTCCATATCAGTGTACCGCATCATCGCAGTCTGCATCCCCACTCAGCCCCGGTACCACTAAGTCTGTTCCCCGACATTCATTGACACTCTCTGGTCGAACAGTGGTGGCGTCTGAGCCTATCGACTAGGGGGCTGTTTTCACCCCCATGTAGGTGATACAGAATTGGTGGTGGCAACGGACTGTTGCATTCCAATCCTCCATTTGCTGCTTCTGGATAAAATCAAACCTTTCGGCGTCTCTGCCTGGAGAACACCTTCCTCTGCGCCATGAAGCACTCCGGTACATACACCTCGGACAATGATGGTTACACGCTCAGGTCGCATGGCCCATCTGACTGCACTGCAAGTCACCGTTCAGTGGCTGGGTGCCTGTGCCGGCCGCACTGCATCCTGGGCCACTAACTCTGTGCTGGTCCTGTCCGGGACCCCTTCTCAGGAGACATAGGCTGGCCCCGAGGCGTAGGACTTAGGATCATCAACACCATTACTCTGTGGCCTTGCGCTGTATGCAGCCTCCGGGCCCAAATGTGTCCCACCAGGGCTCCTACACCAAAGTGAGTGCACACCGGCCCGGACAACGCATCACCGCAGGATGCACACGCCATCCCTACAAGGAGCACCTCAAAAAGCCATCTGCCAGAGTTGAAGCAGTGGTCCTGACAGACTACAAATTTGCTCAGGCCTGTCGTGGATGATATCATCGGCCTGATTCCCTGCTCAGCCCTCCAGGTACCAGTGACTCAGTGCACCACAGGCCATTCTCCGTAGCTAATTGTGTTTTGTGCTGTGGAGCGGTTGCGCAGGTATGTCACCTCAAACAGTGTGGGGGCCCTGAGACGTTGATGGTGAAGATGATGCAGGTCTGACACACCCTACTGCATCTGCACCAGGAATGTATCGAAGGGACACAATCCGAGACTTTTTCTGCACATGAGCTCGCTCATCTCTAGTGTCCACAGCTCAGTGCACTGCGACTAAAGAAAAGTTCTGTTTGCATGTTGACTGTCCTCTGGACTTTGTCCTGCTCATCCCATGTTGCTCAGCAGTTGACTATGTATTGCATGTGTTTTCTGTTTCCGTTGCACTGGTGTTCAATGTCCAAGTGTTTACCAACACCAGACATTCCGTGCGGGTTGGCTTACACTCACCCCACACACATCCAGCACAGGTGTCACTGTACATGTGGCCCTGCCAATAAAGGGGCCGGGTGCATGTGCCCGTAGCCAGTTCAACATGATCTCTGCATGTGTCCCTGTGGTCTTTTAGTATGCATGTGGTCCCTGGGCCCTACGACTTTACATTGCACAGTGTACAACGGATGCAGACATGTCACCGGAGGCAGCGGGTTGGGGCATGGACATGTAGCTTTGTCGTCACCCACTCAATTTGTGAGGGGAGTGGCCAGGGCCATCGTAAGCACAGTCAACATGGGTGTGTGACTGCTAATTGCGCACCTCTGGGCATGGTTCTGTGCTTTGAATGTGCATCTGCATGTGTCTCTATGGCAGCATGGGTCTCCTTAGTGGGGTGTGGGTGGGCCCTGATGGGTAATAGACCCCTACATATGTGTCCTGATTCACATTCCATGGGTTCAGCCCCCAACCACACCTGTTGGGCCACCTCCTTTTGGCGTGCTGTTGCATGGCATCGGGGTGTCATGTGTGGGTGGGAGAAGTGTTGTGAGCCAGCTGTGCTTGTGGGTGCTTCCTGATGTGTGGTCGGTTGCAGGCTTGGTATTCTGCTCTGCGTCGGTTGGCTGTCTGGGTCCTGGTGGGGGTTTGCGTGGGATATCCATGTGCTGTTATAGGGCATCGGTTTAGACAGTGTAGTGGTCCTCTCCTGGATCACTGATGTGTTGTATTATGTGCTCTGCTGCAGGTGTTGTCTGCCCCTCTGCGATGTGAAGGGGAGGTGCATGTTGCCTTTGAGTTGACATATATGTTGGCGCATTGTGCTAGTTTGCATGCAGACTGTATGGCAGTGTACATTGTCACTGTTTGGGGGGTGCTGGATTCTTCTGCTTGTGTGCTAGTTGCTGGTAGTTTTCTGTCACCTCCTTGACGCTGGTCATGTTATCCTGCGGTCTGCACCCTGTCTTCCTCTCCCTCTTCTCTTTGGCCTTCCTTGACCCCGTTGTTCCTTGCTGGTAGTCTGCAAGGGTTGTGGGGTTTGAGTGGGCCTCTGCGCTGGGTCAGGGTGCATTTATGTTGCTACATGCTTTGGCTTGTTTCTGGTGTATTTTTTTTGGTGGTTTTTATCGTGCATTGTTCCGCCAGACGCATGGGCTTTGCAGGCCTGTGGCTGGTTTTTGCTAGTTTTTGGACCGCGGTTGGCCTCATCGTATGTTTTTTCCGTTTGCGTATTGCATTTTGCGGCGTGTTGTTGATTTTCATGCAGACATTTGCCGCGTTATCTTGTGTCTATCACATGCTACATCCTTGTTGTGAAGTCCACGTTGACACAGGGTTATTTATAACTTATTTTCCCGCGATAGTCTGCGATGTTCAAAGTTGCGTTACGCTACTCTTGCGGTAGTTATCACACATTCTTGTGAATATACTCCATAGTCTTGAAAGTTAACCTCACTCAGAAAAGTTCTCCCTCTACTTGCCATTGTGCAAACACTCGGAAAAGATTCCATTCATTTTCAATTTTGGCTGGGTTTTATTAGGAAGTAAATTGTCTCCCAATGAGCAGGAAAACATTCCACATGCGCAGTAGAACTTAAAGTGGTAAACCTCGCACATTTGATGTATTGCAAAAAATCTGGAACTTCATAAAACTTTACAGGAGTTAGAAAAACAGCACTCTTCTAAATCACGTTCTGTGCCCGTGCACAGGCGCAGAAGGGGACAATGTCCATTTAAATGTTTTTTTATACTGCACACAACAAGGCAATAAGTATAAAGGTTGTGTTTGATTGTTTGTGAGTTTGTGGCTTATGCTGCGCTAACGCACTACCGCACTGAGGTACCAATTTAAGGGTGGGCATGCATCTAGGGTAGAGAAAAACACACTCCTGCAGCCCAAACATCTCTAACAATCACCAGCAACAGGCATTCTGGAAAGTTGTTTTGTTGATGATGTCTGTTTGGGGTTTGAGATGCACTAGATTGCGACTTTAATGCATACAATATAGACAAAGTGAATTTTATTGAAAAGTAGTGCATGTCAAAGTTCCGATTCTATGCACAGCTTCACCCTGTCTCCTTATGCTGATGTTTGATCATATCGTATTAAAACTATTAAATATCAAAAGGCAGCTTGATGGTGAAGCAAAAAGTAAAGGTGTTTGATATGATCTTGAGAGAATGACAGGAAAAAGCACTACATTGTTTCACAACAGTCATGAAGTGTTTAATATTTGATATATTGCATTGCAAAACATTGCAGACTCCCTCGATGCAAGCTACTTGGTAACTTGTAAAGAATCTTATGGCTTGATAAAGTCTTCAAATTCTGACCATTCGGATGATGGATTCTGCTCATGTAGACCTCCAGAGTCAATCGGAGTCCAGGGCGGTAGCTGGATTCAGTGCTCCAGAATGGAATTCCCACCCGCAAGAAGTCCTTCGTGGTGACTTAAATTCGCCTAATTTCTCACTGCAATTGTAATGGAAAAGTTTAAATTTCTGCCTAGGTTTGTCTATTATGAACAAATACAGATTTTTGGTTATTGTTCTAATCAAGAAACATTTGGCCTGATTTGCATTAATTTAGGAGTCTGTTGAGAGTACATTCTTCCTTCTTGGTACAAAATCAATCTTTCCTAACCTCTCCTGTACATTCTCGACCATGACTGAACTCCAGAAGGTAATTTCTCATGATAAGAATTCCTGCAGGGAAACGTACATTTTGTGTCCATTTTCCCTAGGTAGGGAAATATTTTGCCTGATTTGTGGTAATAACATACCCCATAACAAAGGGAAAGGAATATTTATTTCACTTTTTAATTTAAGGTCAATTTTACTTAGATTACAGATGCTCGAGGGTGTTTACCCTGCTTCTGCAGTTCTCAACATCTGCAAAGTGCCTCTTTAGATGCAATGACAACAGCAAACCAATATAGGCCCAGAAGGGCTGGGTCCATGTCTGATTCCATGTCTGATCTTCAGGACATCCACATAAAAAAATGTGGTGACAAAGAATTTAATTGAAAATCGTGCACCTATTCATTTATCATCCGGACAATCCACCTCACCTAGGGGGTCATTAGGATGACGGGCGGACTTAGTCCGCCTGCCATCCTATCGGATAATGGGACCGCCCGCCATAAGGGCGGGGTCCCGTTGGGGGCATTAGGATGCGCCCGCCACAGTGCTAAAAATGCATGTATGCCTTTGTATACACAAAGCGGCAGGCACCGCGCGGTGCCTGGCGCATTGTGTATGCAAATGCAGGGGGGTACCACAGGTACCCCCCATGTGCACCCCCTACCTCGCCTTCACCATGGGGGCCCGGAGGGGGCCCCGAAGTGAAGACGGCCTACCTTTCTGTGGCGACATTGCCACCACGGAAAGGCATCTGTTTTGGGCCATGCTAATATGGCTGGCGGTGTCTGATAGACACCGCCACCATATTAAACATTTTCCGCCCCGGTCGCAAGGTGAACGGGGCGGAAAAACGGCGTAGGTGTTTCTGTCCACCGCGGTCCCCCCACCATAGAAACAGTAATCTCCGGCTGTAAAGGACCTGGATGGATGCTGGTCACTCAAGCGCATGGGTTTCACAATAGACCAGGGTCAAACTTATAGTCAAATGAATCAAAATTCCAGGATGGTGCTAGAAGGAAGCGGGATTTCTCTTGCTCTCAGTTCAGAACTTAACTTTTTTCCACCCGTCACCAGTCCTGCTTGGAAACTTAATTTGAGCCGATGATTTCCGGTTCCCAGCACCAACACTCAATTGTCAATACCAGCACATTTGACAGTCTGACACATGGTGGTGGTGTCTATCTAATTTAGAGATGATAATAACAGTTATTCATTAGCTCAATATAAAAATTACTAATACCTGCTACCCAAGCCATTCTTATAGCTTTCTGGAATAGTCAAAATTATCACACTTGTAAGAGTGTGATGGCTTGTGCTTGTGTTGGTACTGTCATTGACAGCCCTGACAGGGGATATGGGTGTTACAAGCCCCAGCGGCCTGCTGAAAAGGGAACTGGCACTTTTTCTTTTTACAAATTAGGCACTGCTGGCCGTCTCCTTGTAAATTAATGCCACTGCTCTTCGAAATTCTGTGCACTTCCCTTTTGGATTTTCAGCCACTGAGGGCGTTAACATTCAGTAATGTATCACAGTGGAACGTTGAGCAGCACAACTCAGCAGGTTAATGAGCTCCTTGAGCCAATCTGGTTGCCGCCCGAGGGTCGTGGCTTCCAATTACTACAGAATAAAACCAACTTTCCGTCCTTTCAAATTTATGAACCCCATTTACAAATTTCATTACACACCTAGAAATCAAAAGCACCGCCACCAATAAGCACACGCTTATGTACCGCTGTAGTCCTCCAAATTTCAAGCATGGCTCTTTAAAGAACCAATATTATTCAACAAAATATGCAAAAGATTAAAGAGTTGCTAGAATGAGCTTTTAAATAATCCACACGTTTTAGTTTTCCTTAAGCTTCTTGTTTAAAAAATGAGCTAACAATTTGTCTGAAGTGTTTGCCTCAAACTAGAGGTGTGTGAGCTGCCATGTCACAAGACCTCTAGCAATCACAATATTTTATACTTAAACGTCTCCATATTCACACTTTCCGAATCTGCCCAACTAAAAACACACTGGGGAAAAAGAGGGGCCTTGCTCGGCTGCAGGAATGCCTTTGTGGTCCTGAAGCTTCACTACACACACCCCAACCATTAACGTTTAAGAAAGACAGAAAAGGTTTTATACACGTTAAAATTTGGAGACTCCTATCAGTGAGCATGTGCAATCCTCTCTCCTTCCTTTGTCCACAGCCTTAGCAGGGTAGCATTGTATTGTATTGTAATTGTATTTATATAGAGCTTATTACCCCTGAAGAGGCTTTAAAGCGCTTTTTATTACGAATGGCAAGCTACTCCAGAACCCAAAAAAGGATTTGTGGTGAATTAGCATGGTGAAATATGAAATTAATTTGAGTGGTGGATATGTTAGTCTGTTATTTGGATTGAAAAGGCACAGAAGAGGAAAAGGTTTGCATTTGTATAGCACTAGCTACCCCTGATGAGGTGTTGAAGCGCCTTTCGGCTAGTAGCACGCTACACTCTACGCGTAATATTTCACACATATGTATGTATGTATGTATGCATGTAGGTAATAGGATAGCAAAAATCTGGGCCAGGTCAATGAAGTGCCTGACTGCCGGACCAGTGCCCTCTTTCATGATCCATGACGAATTGGGGAAAGGCTTCTGTAGCCAGCGAGAGACCCAAGATTAACCCTGGGTCGGAGCAGGCGGAGTTGCTCTACGTCATGGGTACTCACAAACTTTCTCTCAGGGGCCAAACTTACTATGTGGTTTGTGTCCGAGGGCTGCACCGGTGGGGGCAAGGTCAGTGGGGGAGGGGCAGGACTAGAGCAACCAAAAAAACAGTGACATGAGGTTGAACACAGGTCCCTGCAGCAGACGCCTTCGTCCACTGAGCTACCAGACCCGGCATACACACCCCTCTCTCTCTCTCTCTCTCTCTCTCTCTCTCTCTCTCTCTCTCTCTCTGTCTCCCGCCCTCCATCCCTCTCTCTACCTCTCTCCCTCCCTCCCCGGTCTCCCTCTGTTTCACTCACTCTGACTGTCTCACTCCCTCTCTCTCCCTATCTCTCCCTCATTTTGACTGTCTCACTCCCTCTCCATCTCCTCCCCTCTCTCTTCCCTCTCATTTCTCTCCTTCCCTCCCTCACCCTCACTCCCCTTCCCTTCCCCCAATTCCCTCTCTCCCTCCCTCACTCCCCTTCCTTCACTCCCCTTCCCTCACTCCCCTTCCCTCACTCCCTTTCCTCACTCTCCTTCCCCCAATCCCTCTCCCCTTCCCTCACTCCCCTTTCCTCACTCTCTTACTCCCTCACTCCCCTTCTCTCACCCCCTCCCTCACTACACTTCCCTCACTCCCTCTCTCCCTCCCTCACTCCCCTTCCCTCACCCCCTCCTTCACCCCCCCTCACTCCCTCCCCTTCCCTCATTCCCTTCCCTTACTCCCCTTCCATCACTCCCCTTCCCTCACTCCCTCACTCCCCTTCCCTCACTCCCTCCCTCCCCTTCCCTCACTCCCTCCCTCACTCCCCTTCCCTCCCTCCTTCCCTCACCCCCTCCCTCACCCTTCCCTCACTCCCTCCCCTTCCCTTCCCTCACTCCCCTCACTCCCTCCCTTCCCTCACTTCCTTCCCTTACTCCCTCACACCCCTTCCCTCACTCCCCTTCCCTCACTCCCCCTTCCCTCCCTCCCCTTCCCTCACTCCCTTCCCTCACTCCCTTCCCTCACTCACTCCCCATCCCTCACTCCCTTCCCTCACTCCCTTCCCTCACTCTCCTTCCCTCTCTCCCTTCCCTCACTCCCCTTCCTTCCCTTCCTCACTCCCCTTCCCTCATCCCCTCCATCACTCCCTTCCCTTCCCTCACTCCCTCCCTCCCCTTACCTCCCTCCCCTTTCCTCACTACCTCCCTCCCCTTCCCTCAACCCCTCCCTCAACCCCTCCTTCACTCCCTCCCCTTTCCTCACTCCCTTCCCTCACACCCCTTCCCTCACTCCTCTTTCCGCACTCCCTTTCCCTCACTCCCTCACTCCCCTTTCCTCACTCCCTCTCTCTCTCCCCTTACTCCCCTTCCAGCACTCCCCTTCCCTCACTCCCTCACTCCCCTTCCCTCACTCCCTCCCTCCCCTTCCCTCACTCTCTCCCTCACTCCCCTTCCCTCCCTCCCTCCCTCCCTCACCTTCCTTCCTCACCCTTCCCTCACTCCCTCCCCTTCCCTTCCCTCACTCCCCTCACTCCCTCCCTTCCCTCACTTCCTTCCCTCACTCCCACACAGCCCTTCCCTCACTCCCCCTTCCCTCCCTCCCCTTCCCTCACTCCCTTCCCTCACTCCCTTCCTCACTCCCCTTCCCTCACTCCCTTCCCTCACTCCCCTTCCCTCACTCCCCTTCATTCCCTTCCTCACTCCCCCTCCCTCATCCCCTCCCTCACTCCCTTCCCTTCCCTCACTCCCTCCCTCCCCTTGCCTCCCTCCCCTTTCCTCACTCCCTCCCTCCCTCCCCTTCCCTCACCCCCTCCTTCACTCCCTCCCCTTCCCTCACTCCCTTCCCTCACACCCCTTCCCTCACTCCCCTTTCCACACTCCCTTTCCCTCACTCCCTCACTCCCCTTCCCTCACTCCCTCCCTCTCTCCCCTCACTCTCCTTCCCTCACTCCCCTTCCCTCCCTCACTCCCTCCCTCACTCCCGCGCCTCACTCCCCTTCCCCAATCCCTCACTCCCCTTCCCACACTCCCTCCCTCACTCCCTCCCCTCACTCCCCTTCCCCAATCCCTCACTCCCCTTCCTTCACTCCCTCCCCTCACTCCCTTCCCTCACTCCCCTTCCCTCACTCCCTCACTCCCCCTCCCTCCCTCACCCCCTCCCTCACTCTCTGCCTCACCCCCTCCCTCACTCCCTTCCCCCTCACTCCCCTTCCCTCACTCCCTTCCCTCACTTACTTTCCTCACTCCCTTCCCTCACTCCGTCTCCCTCACTCCGTCTCCTTCCCTCTGTCGCCCTCCTCCCTCTGTCGCCCCCCTCCCTCTGTCTCCCTTTCTCTGTCTCCATTTCTCAGTCTCCCTTTCCCTCCCTCCCTCTGTCTCTGTCCCTCTACTTCCCTCTGTCACCCTCTGTCATCTCACCCTGACTGTGTGCAGGCGCGCAACACCCATTGGCCTCAAAGGGCTTCAGCCCCCCCCCCCGTCGTGTTTGGCGGCCCGCTCACAGCCGTACCCGAGCACTTCACAGGTCTTTTAAAGACCTTGTACATGTTAATGGGGCCTTTTTTGTCGTTTCACCCCTTCTAAGAGCCCCTGCAGCTCGACTCTGCTGATTGCCTAAAGATTCAGCCCCCCCCCCAATTTTTTCTTAGCCCCCCCGAAATTAGACTCTAGTTGCGCCTCTGCCTGTGTGTCAGCTGGGCTGAGACAGCTTCCCCAGCGCGCACAGACACACAACCCCACCCAAGCACTTCACAGGTCTTTAAAAAGACCATTTGCATGTGAATGCGGCTTTGCTGTATTTCACCTCCTCCTAGCGCCCCTGCAGCTCCACTCTGGCCTCGCTGGAATTAATCGCCAGGCCCCCACAGAGCAGCAGAGTGTTTGCAAACACTCTTATAAAACACGGGTACGATGATGTCTCATGGTCCGCAGGCCGCCACAGAAGGCTTGCCGGGCCACTGCCGGCCCGCGGGCCGTACTATGAGTACCCGTGCTCTACATGGAGCTCCACGGAGTCTGCCAAAAAACTCAGTGGCGCTTCACTCCGCTCCGTGCCTCCACCCCCCTAAATAAGTACTAATAAAATAAAAATAAAGGTTAAGGTAAATAAAACACACTTACCTTTATCGCGGCGTCTCGGGACTGCCCTCCTCCTCCTCATCGTGGTCCTGCAGAATCCCCTACGTCAGACATACGTCGTGTAGGACTGCGCACGCATGTGCAGTCCTACCATGACGTATGTCTGACGGCGAGGAAGAGGAGGGCAACCAGGAGTCGCCGCGATAAAGGTAAGTGTGTTTTATTTACCTTAATTTTCATTTTTATTTCGAAAATTATTTATTGAGGTGGGATGGAGGCAGGAGGTTCCGGGGCTGACCTCCGCTCCGCTGAGTATTCAGAAGTTTTGCATGAACTTTGCGTTCTACGCGGAACATGCCAAATTCGCAAGCTCTGACAGTGGAGTGGAGTTCCTGCCCAGGGTTGGCCAAGATCTGGGCACCTAAATGTTGTCTCAGAGCCCTTGAACCATTGACCTCTCCGCAAGCGCCGCCCACTTCCCCAGTGGCTGACACTGTTCCTAGCCGAAAGCCCCAGGACGGCAAGAGTAAGCCTGCAACAGGCACATGGGGCCTACAGGGGATTATCTCCCCCATGTATGATTAGCAGACTGCAGTCAATGTGTGATTATGGGCTTAGAATAGTGCTGTTTTGAAGTCGTCGCCGTATAATCACAGCACATTGATGCCACGGTTCCAAGATAGTATGTAATTGTTCACTTCAAAGACCCCACAGCTTTTTGCGCACCGAGGAAACGAAGACAAACGTGCTCGAGTCTTCGCTTCCGGAACACAGTAAAGCCAGCAGCGCCCTTGCAGCTGCCGGTGGGGAATCCACACACGTGGAAGTGTTGTGCATAAAGCAATGGCTGTGGCATTCTCCTCCCGCCCCCTCTCACGCGCCCTCTCCCGTCTGCTGTGACGTCTTGGCGCACAGGAAGGGATGCTTTGTTTTACAGACTACAGACTTTCAAAGTCATCATGGTTATTCTCATTGACTGTTCCGTACAAAGCGAGTTATAAATTGGTAAACTTGAACGTCACAATGATTAGTTTACAAAATGGGAGCAAAAGCTCCCGAAACAGCGTTATCATAAACACTGTTAGTAGTTATAAGAATTAAATATGAGTTTACACATGAGATGGACCTTACTGCATAATTTATTTTTATTTACATATGTATTTTCACACTAACGCCAAACACACTGTAAATATACTTTAAAACAATGAATGCAATTCAGGTATTACATTTCATACATTAATAACTTTAGGGCATTTGTTCAGAGAAGGTAGTCAGTTATTCGGGAAATGGGATGGAACGAAACTTAAAGGAACTTGAATGAGAGCCCTCCCATGTTGAAGAATTATATTTTTACTTAAAACAGGAAACCATTGCTATGATTTATTTTAAATAAATAACACATTATTTAAAGAAACAAGGGGGCATATTATCAAGGTGGTTTATCTCTGCTTTTTTGGCTTTAAAAGCCAAGAAAGCGGAGATAAAATTATCTCCCTATTACCTAGCTGTCGCTAACACCAGTTAGCGACAGCTGGTAGGAGATAGCGACCATCTTGGGCCCCGCTTTGCATGTCAGTGATATTTAGCACTAATGACATGCAAAGTGGGCGTGCCAAGATGCTAGTAACTGGAAACAGTCGCTAATATCACTATGTCCTATTACCAACTTTTGGAGATATTCGCGCTAAGCGCGAATATCTCCAAAAGCTAACACCTGCCCTGAGCAGTTCTTAGCCATGTTATCCAATGGGAGGTGGATAACATGGCTAAGAGCATTAGCTCGGTAATGCATAAATATCGCTGACTTTTCAGCGATATTCATGCATTTCGGCCGATTTTTATCGCTTAGGAGATATACCTTGATAATAGCAAGGTTCCTAAGCAATAAAAATCGCCGCAGCTCGGCGATAAAAATATCCCCGCTAAACCAACATAGCGATAATTATCGCTAGTTGTTGGTAATATGCCCCAAGGTTTTTGAGAGCACAATACTTTTCTTTATATCTATCTCACCAGATAATTCAGAAATGACAAAATACATATCTTTTGCGCATGCAACGGTTTATAAACCAATACTGAACACTGCTGTGAATTTGTAATTTGCATTTTCAGCATGTGCACACTAAGAGCCAAGCACAATCGATGCAGTGAATTGCAAGTGTCTTACAACCCATTTCTCGTCACAATTTCTGCAGGGGTGCGCAGGGAATGTACAAAGCTGACAGCTGTTAGAATACCCCTATCAACAGTGAAGACTCCAAGGGGCATATTTACAATAAGTGGCGCATCCTTGCATATCAGCAGGGATGCGCCACTTATTGTGCGCCATGCCTACGCCAACATGGTTGCACTGCATTTACAATGCGGCGCACCATGGGGCAAAAATGGTACAGATGCGTCACGCATCTGTGCCGTAAAAGTGTCTCATTGCTGGAGTTGCGTCGCAAGCACGACGCAGCTCCAGCAATGCTTGGTGGGCCCTATTCTTCCAATGATGCGTCAATCCTTACACCTGCTTCAAGCAGGCATAGTGTTTTGACGCAGCATGGGCCCCAAAATGACTGAGTGAAATCTTGTAGATTTCACTCAGCCACTTTCAGGAGGCGTTCTTGCGCCAGAACGTCCCCCCACCCCCACCCCCCCTGCGCAGTAACACCTCTTCTGGCACAGAACTTTACAACGTGACGCATCTCCCAGATGCGTCCTGTTGTAAATACCCTGCACCATGGTGCATCTTTTGCACCACCGCTGCGTCACAAAAGTGACGCAAAGGTGGCACAAAAGCAGAGCAAGGGGCTTGTAAATATGCCCCCAAGTGAAATGGTGCTCATTTAAGTCATGAGTCATAATTATGTAGGGTGACCAGATGTCCCGGTTTTACCCGGACAGTATCGTTTTTTCACCAGCTGTCCCAGCATATTTTAGCAATTTTGGCTCATGTCCCGGTTTTTAGAGGGGGTTGACTGAAAACAGTGAGAGGCACTTTTTGGGGTATTCTAAAGCTTTGCTAGTTTAAGTAAGCAATGTAATTAATAGGTATGATTTTTGTTATAGAAATGACATTTTATTTACTTTCCTAATGCATCTTCTGTGATCCTATGTTGATGATAGCTGTCATTTTGCTCCATTTCGCGGATGAAAAATTGTAGTCCTTCTACTATTTTTCCCAAATATCCCAGTTTTTTGGTTCTCAAGAGCTGGTCACCCTATAATTACCACTCATTCAATTCATTGACAAGTTCAAGTCTTTCAAGGCCCAATGAGATTGAAGCTCTCATGAGTCACATGGCTGAAGAGGAGGGATCATATTGGAATAAGCAGATCTGTGTCTACATCACCGTGGCTTATTAGAACTGATTTATGTTCAAGCAGTGGAAGAGGCCGGGCCTGAATCTGCATTGTGGGACTTGTCCCCTGGCTTTCCTTCCAAACCCTAACTCTCAGCCTACATACACTGACAAGGGGATTTTCTCACTTGCAGACAGGCTTTCATAATTCAGCTCCTTAGCTTCCTGTATGTACTGCCCCAAACATAAACCTGGCTTGCTGCCTATCGCCCGCAAGAGATGTTGCTACATGGCACAACCAGTGTTTAATTTGTGATGGTGGCTGCAGGTGGTGGACCGTGCCCAACTTGGCGATTAGTATCTCCCTTAGTGTTTATTTGTTTCCTTTCAGTCTTTGTTTCTTGCTTCTTTACTTTTTACTTCATTTCCTCATCATTTGGCAATTCTGAATATGTAACTTAGACACTAACAGATTTGTGAATCGAGCTTAAATTACTAATGAAAATTATGATTTTCTAATAGGATTAGGCCAAACCTACACTATAGCTGATATAGTGTTTAGTGACGACTGTATGTGAAGAGAATTTGGTGAATTGTGTACTTCATGAAGAAATATGAAGTTCCCCAGATTTCCTTGAGGGGATGTAGTCAAAATTATTCCGAACCCTACCCAAAAATCAGCCAATCCCTAACCGCATAACACGGAAGGAGAATCAGCCTGCAGGGGTTTCATTCTCTGCTGTCTCCTGAGTGGCAGCAGGTAAACATGATGCCAGCTGTTCAATCACATTATCTCATTTCCCTGATCCAGAAAGTCCCACTCTGGGACTTCTAAGATCACAGAACAGAGGAGGAGAATGTTGCTGCTGAAAGAAAGGTAAGAGCATGCCTCTCCCACCCTCACTTTGCAGCGTTAAAGACACTGCTGAAGTGCAGGGAACACTTTGCTCTTATATGTTTTTTAAACAATGTCACCCTGGTAATTAGAATATCTGATTATCAGCTTCTTAGAAAACCTGTGCAGATTGAAGAGCCTTCATGTGTCAGAAATTCTTTCTTGTTGTTTTAATATAAACATTAAAGAACATTTATTTCGTCACAGAACTTCTACTTTTCAAGAAAATAGTGGCTATTGTCAAGAGTGTGCAAATTTCAATTCGACCAGTCTTGGAATTTTCTGAACTTCAGCCATCTGCCTCAGACATTTGTTTTGTTCAATACAAGTCATCATAAATAAATCCAAAATTTAAGAGAAATTGTCTCCAAATGTTTTTTTGTTGTGACTCAATTTTGGATTCTGCAAACTACAGGTTTTGCCCTGTCAAAAGTAAAGAGTGCTATAACTGGTTCGTTTTGCCAGCATATGTAATTACCCCGCCAAAAAGAATAGTCTTGTTAAAAAATAAGACAAAGTTCCAGTCAAAACTAAATGTAATCTTGGACTAAAGATTCTTCAAAGTTTGATTATTTATAATAATAATAATTACTATTTGTAAAGCGCGATCATATCACTCCCTTAAGGGTTTCAAGGTGCTGGAGGCCGTCGTTGACATTGAGTGGGCTATTGCCCAGAGCCACATGATGCTGAGCTGAGTTGCTGCCAGAGATCGAACCATGAACTCCGCGTTCCAGATTCAGCTGCTCGGGGCACTGCGCCACACCTCTACCTTGTTTGGAAAATTAAAAAATGTGTAGTTTGCGGATAGTACCATGGTATTGATGAAAAACCCCATGTTCCTCACATTTGTCGTATTTCAGTAGACAATGTTTATTATCCCCAATGATACATTTTGTTTCAGTCACTTACCTTTTAGTTTGACCTCACCTGCGTCTGTGTTCCAGAAACTATTGGATTCATTGTTCAGGGAAATGCATGGGTTTGAGGAATGTCAAGGCAATATTTTGGTTTTTGTTGATTCTTTTCATGATCACAACAATAGATTGAGCAACATTTTAATCATTTCACAAATTAAAGGTATGACTTTCTGTAAGGATAAGTTCACATTTCTGAGAAAAGAGGTTTCATATTTGGGCATTGCACATTTTAATTCTTTTTAGGAATGGTACTGGAAATACATCCTCTCGATTGGTTTGGATTTTGTCAAACTTATTTTAATTCAAAGTTGATATTGAGTATGCTTCTGGTACAAACAATTACAAAACAGATTTTTGAGGTTGTCTGGCAACTCCAATAAGTGTGATGCTTCATGTTCTGATGACAGTGTGGTGGCTACCGTCAATGATGCTGTGCAGACTTTGCTGGAAATCTGAGGGACAACAGTACTTGGATGAATGTTACAACTGAAGATCTTAGTTTACTCTAGTCACAAGATTATTATTAATTAATGGACCAGGGAATTATATTTTTCTTCAGTGAGATTTTTTTTCAATTAAAGATTTAACCATGACCATGGAGTTGTGACGAGGGGTGACACATATGTGGCACCTGATAATGTGTAGCACAAGGTCACAGAGCACACACACAGGGTCATATGGGCTGCAATGCATGGATAGCATGGTTACTAGTTATATTAAGAAATGTTCTGAGTGTGCAGTAGCTGAGAAATATTTTTTTATGTTGCAATCTTCCACTGAATTCCAAGGCTTTTCCAGAGGGTAATTCATCGCATTTAGGTTTAGATCTTTTAGCTCCATTTTATATCTTCAATAGTGACAAGAAATACATCATCACTTTGGTGGATTACTACTCGAAGTGGGCTGAATGGAAATTTATAAAATCAACTGAAACTGGCACTGTTACTAGTTTTCTTATATACTATTTCTGTCGAGAATGATTTCCCTTTTCTTTCACTACAGACAATAGTGTGCAGTTTACCTTGCATAAGTGAAGAATTTTCTTTATTGGTTTGGAGTAACGTACAAATGCTCACTATTATATTCTCCATGTAGTAATGGATTAGTTGAAAGGACCAACAGAATTATGACTAAGAGAATTCAACTTGCAATAGCTAATAGACTAGATGTAAATATACGTTTATAGGAAATGTTGTGAGCTTATCACTGCACACCACACAGTATCAAAGGGTGTTCTCCTTTTGATATGTCACATAAGTGCAAACCATGTTCTGAGTTGTGTCCTTCATGGTTGATAAGAATCAATGAATAAGATGTTAGTACTGATACAGACAATATTCCATTCAAGAATTTTCAAAGGAGACAGAAAATCTTGAAGGATTGATATGACAAAAAGGCTGGGTAAAGGAAAAGAAATATCGTAGTGGGAGATGTGCTCAAATAAAAAAAAATGCAGATGTGCACCAAAGATTTATAAAAATGTTTATACCCTAAAAAAGTTGTATGTAAAACACCTTCTTCCTTCAAGTTGGATGATAAGTGTAGGTGGAATGTTGGTAGGGTTCCAAAGTGGCCAAAATTGAGCTTCATTGGACTATAAAGATTTCTGTCCTGATGATTTGTTGTGTGATTTCCATGTTCACAAAGGGATTGGTTATGATTCGAGTTTCAGTGCTGGTATTTCCGCAAACATCTTGATGACAGTTTGATAAGCCAGAATAATTCTTGTCATAACGAATTTATGGGGTTAATTGTACTGCAGTTGCATTGGTGCCTGTGAGTCACAGTTGTAGACAATGTAAGAGACAGGCACATCTCATGTGCTGGATAACTATATACACTGCCTTCTCATAAATACGTTTCATTAGATTTATTTAATTTCCATAATGTTATTACTATTATACTAATTTATTATCTTGCTTATTTTTCCAGTTTCATTAGAGTATTTCGGCATTTAACCTTTGTGACTGTCATTCCTCATGAAATCCAACACAACTAATTTATACCTGGAAAAATCCATGTAAATCTTCGATGTTGTCCTACCTACCTACCTTATTTAATGTTATCTGTCACAACATCTTCCTGTCACTAAATTTAGCTTTCCTTCTCCATATAACCCCAACATCACAGTGTTGGTATTGCCTATCTTCGTACATCTTTCTGTCTTTGGTTCCACTCAGGCTCGCTCTCTTTTTTTCTACCTACCCTTCCTCTTCACCTATGCTGGCGCATACCACTGACATCAGCAATCATGATGGGCCACTTCAGCTTCCGGTCTTCAGAGGTCCGTTAATTTAGTACCATTAAGTTCGGTAACAAAACCATCTATTATTACCAGAGCTTTTAAACAGCAGAAGTGCAACATAAACACCTAGTTAAAAAAAAATTGTTATCTCATCCTTTGCCAGTTAGAACAATTGGCACACCCAAAACTATACTTAAAACGAATGCAAGTATCTGTGCTAACCTGTAATTTTCGGCAGCGTTGCCACGCATGAAAAAAGTATCTGGAATACATAATATGAACAGTGTTCTACAACACAAAAACTAGCACTTTTACACCCGTAGAAAAGTAGGTGTGGAAACTTTGTCCAAGCTTCAGTGTACTGTTTCATAAGCACTCCCTACTCGAGTGTCAGCCTGGCACCAGCGTGTCCTGACCTCCCCTCTGCCTCTCTGGTTTTGCAATGATTTTCCCATGCAGGCAGTGTTATTTTGGGTAGGCCCGCAGGCGTCCGGTGGCCTATCATTTCTCTGGGTTGACCCACAGTATTGTAACGAGCATCGTCCACAGCTCTCCTCACTGCGCCTCACCCTGTTCCAAGAGCCTCTGTGGTAAAGGGCCTGCTGAGTGGATCCCCAGGTCACTTGTAAAACGCCTTATAGCCACGTCATCTCTGGGTTGCAATGGAGTCCGTCTCCAGTGACAAACACTGCCTCAGTGCCCCATCCAAGAGTCCACTGCCAAGAAGACGCTGCCAGTAGCACCATATCTGGCAGCCTTGTTTGATTCATAATTCTGTAGCGATGACTCCCTCACATAGGACGTCAGAGCGCTGAAGTGCAAAAGATAGAATATGATCTAGAAGACGATTTGTGCAGTAGAACAAGAGTATTACATACAGTAAATACAGACTGCTAAATAAGCGAGAATATAGGTACATGACAAAACACACAAGGGGCAATGTACCAACAAAGAGACGTTTCACAATATAGTGCTAAAAGGCTCGGAGAGAAAGGCACAGCTCATCGTTCACCTCATTGATACCTTACACTCATATGTTAGATAAGAGGACACTCTTGTTTTCGGTGGTGCACCTGTAGTTAGGGTGACCGGATTCTCAAAACAAACAAGCATTTACAATGCAATGGCCTCAACATTATTAAAGGTAGAGCTATTGGCATTGCTCATGACTTTTTTTCTTTTTTAAATTATAAATAAATGGCATTGTCATTTACATTGCCAATTGCTTAATCGTTAAATAAATGGCATTGTCATTTACAATGCCAATAGCTTAATCGCTCGCAAATGCATGACCGATTGCATTATACTCTGCTCATACATCAGAACTGTACCTGAATACAGTGTGCAGACTGCTGACTACTTTATCTGAAGACGGTTGAATTCCACCCTTCTTCACCAGCCTAGCATGTGTCTAACTGCTGACTGTCATACCCAGACATGTTGCATCTCAGATCATTGGCGCTCCTCCTGTACCTAATGATGGCTTCAAAGCATTGTATGTGTCTAAGAAAGAGATATGAGCGGGGGAAAGAGAGCAACTAAGGTTCTATCATGAACAATGCGAGCCTGCAACACATTAGTTTTCTGCTGGTGCATGTCCGTGATGTATGCCCCTCATCACAATCCCTTTCCCATGCTCAGCGCTGATGCGCAGATTACCTTTGTATCAGTTAACGGACATTTTAAAAATGGGTTCTCCCTGAGCCTATACTTAACATATTAGCAATACCTGTTTTCTGCCACATTCTTACTAAGGGATCATCTGCATTAACGGACAATATTGCCGGGCCATAAATCACTGAAAATCTGCAGGAATCATGCTTTGTCGCACGAAGGAAACCTCAAGTAAGTGATAGGAAGGATGTGCGAAAAGAAAGCTGCACCAGTGAGGGGCGGCGTCTGCCGTCATGACCGAAAGAATAGGAACAGACGCTTTGAATTTTAGCCCAACCCCCAAAGGCGGCAGAATCACCCACATACCACACACATATGCACAGCTAATCACTTAAAAACGCTGCATGCCCAGTGCGCGCCCCTTGCCAATTGGTGTACATACCCAGCTGATCGCAACACCCAAGATGCCACGAAACCCTTTCATATGGCGGGCTGCGAGTTTCGGTGGGTGAGAGAGCAGTGGTGGATAAGAAACTTGGTGAAATCCCATCTAGTTCAAACGATACTGGTTATACATAAAGATTTGATAACTGTGTGCAGAATAGTGTACGAGGCGCCACGGTTCTTAGGTCACATGCAGGGCTCGCTGAATTGTTTGTTTCGCCGGATCTGGCTGCGTTTCCGTTCTGCTTCTGCATTTCAACGTGACATCTCCACAACAGGTATCGTGAAAGTTTCCTTGGAGCCAGCGCCTCTGAAGGCGGGAGCTGCCTTCACGCAACGCCTACCTTGACCGTAGGCTTCGGGTCCTCCTTGGGCCACGGGCTGCTACAAGCAGCGAGCCTCCCGGAAGCGCAGGCCGAAAAGAAACTCGAAGGTGCCTGGCAGAATTTCTCCTCACAGCTCACACCTCCACGGGGAGTCGCATCCTCTCCTCCAACCATCCCACCCAAGCAAGCAAAGAGCAGGTGACGAAGCAGCACTGCGTCCCTTCTCCTCCTCACATCTGCATGCAAGCTTTATTGCAGCAGGACCAACGCTCTAGCGATTCAATTAAGCACGATTTTATGTGTGTGCAAACATGAGGAATATCACGTTTCCCTAAATTGTATGGATTATGGCCACGCGGGCAGAGCGCAGAAGTCCTGTGTAATTAGCAGGCACATTATCATTCCGTGCACGCTCCCCTCACAAGATATAGTGCAGAGATAGCCTGTAATGAGCTCACCCTCTGCCCCTCTAAGATAAATTATATCTCTCCCACCCGACCCTCCAAGCAGTGCTAATGGACAGCCCTGGCAGCGGTATGCCAATAACCTGCTTCACATGGGCAGCCCTTTTCACAGGTCGCCCCCGCCGACCATGGCTATCACACTACAAACTGCACGGCTCTAGGTGTGGGAGCCAGGCTCACTATCAGGGGATTAATATTGTCTAGCAGACACCCGACAACAGCCTCCGCGCGAGACGGGTCCCTCCTCAGAATGTAATCACTGCCAAGCCCCTGGGGTGGCCCCGGCACGTATTTAAGAGGGATGTTTAGATTGCAGGTATGCACCGGTGTGACGTGCCCAGACCCGCGCGATCACCCCCTCCCCACGGGCCCAGTCAGATAAAGGGTCGCTGCCCCCGCTGCCGTCAGTCATCGGGGAAGTGTCATTTATGCACAAATGAATGCAGCCTTGAAGGGTAAGCGCGCGCCTCCACGGCCTTAATCACCGCAGCTTAGCAGGAAGGCACCCACACCTCCATATGTGTGCGATCTGCCATGCCTGCGGCGTGCCTCCCAGGCTCACATGTGGCACTCCCATCACCAGGGCACGGCAGTGGTTCCTCCGCTCGTTTATACACCTGACGCCGTTTCAACATGAAAGCATCATGAAAAAGACAAGGTTTCAACATGTAAATCCACTTGTAAGCCCCCAGCAGAGCAGCAGAGGTGACGGCAGTGGCGGAGAGAGAGAGGCAGAGGCAGCAAGCGGCAGACTCCGAGCAGAGACCCTCCTCTCTCTCCCCCCTCAGCCGAGACGATCCACTTGTAAGCCCCCAGCAGAGCAGCATAGGAGACGGCAGCGACGGAGAGAGAGGCAGAGGCAGCAAGCGGCAGACTCCGAGCAGAGACCCTCCTCTCTCTCCCCCTCAGCCGAGACGATCCACTTGTAAGCCCCCAGCAGAGCAGCAGAGGAGATGGCAGCAGCGGAGAGAGAGAGGCACAGGCAGCAAGCGGCAGACCCCGAGCAGAGACCCTCCTCTCTCTCCCCCCTCAGCCAAGACGCAAGCACCAGTGCTGCTGCCGCCAGAGAGGTGCAAGGGGAAGATCATTAATGCGAGGCAGCCGTGTGCAGAGCGTGCTGGACGCACAGAGTGGCCAGGTGGATGGATAGGAGCTAAAAAATACAGTTATCTTCGAGTATTCGGAAACAAGCCCTTCCTGAAATTATACCGATACTTGTAAACACCACCAAACGGCTCTTGCTCAAAAGCAAAACAAGCTGTTCCTTACTTAAAAAAAAAAAAATGGCGGCCGCAAGCATCTGAAAATTTCGGATTCGGGGGCGTGTTTAGGCGTTCTGAGTGACGGGTGATGTCACAGGGCGAAAGAACGCCAAAAACACGACCCCAAATCCGCAAGAGACGGGGCTTGTTTGGAGTGTCTCCCTTCTCCTCCAATGGCTGGCCTCCGTTTAGGAAGCCAGCCAATGGAGGAGAGGTGGAGGAGAGAGGCGGGTTCAAAGCCCCATCTAAAAATCATTAAATCTTCGAACAAAGAATGCGCAAGCGCAGCCTTTAGGTCCTCGACCTAAAACTGGGACAAGTGTCTTTGACATAGAAGTAGGACTGACAGAAGTACCCATGGCTTTAAGTGGGATGAAAAAAACAGGGGAGGGGGGGTTTCTCTTAAGGGGCATGGCCGATGTAATTAAGGACGTGGCTTAAACCACAAAACCTAAAATAATCTGTACTTAGCATAGTGTTCCCCCCGAAAAATGTGCTGCTTCTGTCACTGTATCCAGATAAATAATATAACGAGTAACATCACACCTAGAACAAGTCTGGACTATTGGCTTTGTCAACGGTTGTTAGCTGCATAAGAGAAATAAGCAACAACTTTGACTTCCCCGTACATAACATTGAAAATGCCTCAGTTCTGGAATGAAGAGACAGACTATGAAAGAACTATAACGGGTCTCTTTAAAAGCAGTGAAGGGTGGTACTGCTGCAGCAGTAAGCTTTTTTTTTCTCTGTGAGTGCATAAATGGAGAGCCCAATAGAGACCCGTCTCAGCACCTGTGAGAAGTAAAGCAGGCGCACCGAGCGAGACATTATTTAAAAACCGGGACATTTATCTGTTTAACACCGGCACTACACAAAAACTAGGACATTTCTTTAATTTTAACAAAGTGTCGGGACACTGGCACACTACTCTAAAAACTGGGACTGTCTGTGGAAAACCGGGACATCTGGCCACCCTACCTGTAGTCCAGCCTAGGGTGAACATGTACCGGCTGCTGGAATATTTCTTGGGCGCGATATGGGGAAGTGCAGGGTCTTTTTAGGCTGATTTCAGCTCAGAACATTTCCATTCAGTCTCCCTCTTTGAGAGGTGCATTTTGTTATGTTCTCGAGATGTGTGTTATTGAGTGAATGTGCCAACAGTATAAATACTACATTTCAAAAGACAAGGAAACCCTATATTGCTTGTGGAAAATGGTTATAAGTAATAAGAGAGACTGTATTCTACATACTGGGCATTCAACAACTTTTTTGGAGAACCACTGAGAATCACTCTGTAAAACAGCATGGAGAGTCATTAACAAAAGGCACACTTTTCTGTATTTTTCCACTTTTAAAAATAAATACAGACAGGAAATACATTGTTTTCTGTCTGTATTGATCTGTAAAAATCAGTAAAAAGGAAAGCTGGGAGCCTTAATCATATGTGACAGTCATGAACCACAATTTAGAGTCAATACCTCCCCATACTTGAAGGCTCCAGAGAGGGAGCTGATTGAACATAATATGCTTCTTTTTCCTGCATACCATTACCCTGCATATTGTTACAATGCGGTTGTTACAAAGACCGCATTGTAACAACGCATACCATTACCCCGCAAGGCGTAACAACGACTTATGGAGGTGGGCGCTGGATGTTGGAATTGTAAAATGTACTATTCCAACTCCATTCTGTGCGGACTGTAGGGAAGGTGTTGGATTTTAAATCCAACATCTTCTTCCCCCTATACAAGTTGTTGAAATGACTTGCGAGGTAATGGTATGCATTGTCACAACGCGGTTGTTGTTACGATCGTATTGTAACAACATGCAGCGTTAAAGATGCAGGGTGATGGTTGTTTACTGATTGAACACACTGCATCTTCCTCCCCATAAATCTATCATTCATGGCTATTTACCTTAATGTACCTCGTGGCATGGTCTTTATGTGAAACTGGTAGCTGGAGACTTCCAGCCACAGCGGCCCCAGGAGGAACATTTATCTTTCCCTATGATGGATTTACGTACAAATGCTGACATGGTTTTCATAAGCGGGGAAATCAGCTGATCCCATGCCAAATCAATTATCACCCATGGTGTTGTGTATGGTCCTTAATTATATGCCTTGTGGCAGAACCAGTGAAGGAGCCAAACCTGCAGCAGGCTATACCTTTGGGGGATTTCCAGATACAGCAAAACCTGTGAGGTCCTTATTCTGAGACACCCACTGAAAACCCGGAATCTCCACCCCTTCAAGTTAACAATACTCAGGCACTGGTAAATCCGAGGGGGTGGAGTTATGGGATTTACAAGTGGTACCTTGAGGTTGCCCTCATAAATGATAAATTGCCGCTGGAATTGTCCATTTTAGTTCTGATTCTTCTTCACCACGGATCTTGTAATTCTGATGAAGTGCAAAAATATAATGACAAGTGGCAGTCAGTCTGTTTGACTCAACCTGCCTTTCAGAGACATTGAGCCTCTGGGGAATCTGGTGACATCTCATTGGAGGAATCCAGTTCAGACTCACACAGTCAGAGGTACATTGATTAACTCCACTATGGATTGTCAGCGGTCTAAGTGCATAAAGAAAAATATGGGAATATGATCCTGAGCAAAATAGGGGCTTGTCCAGCAATGTGTTGGTGTGGTAGATATGTGGCTAGAAGAGCAAAATATTCCGTAAATATTTTGTTAGCCTTTGACCTACAGGTAACTGCATATAAAATATAATGCCTACATCTCAAATGAAAAATAAATGCCACTTAAATTCATCTGTGGAAAATGCATGTTTCTGGTAGGACAGCTTGGTTGGTTAATGCAATCCCTTCAGATATCTGTGGGAGTACCTGGAAAGCCACTGATTTTAATCCTTACCGGTGCCCTGGGGAAACAATAGTGCTAAGACGTCCAAGCCAGTGACAGAAAGCACAGTGAACTAAGTAAGCCATTAGTTTAAAACATGTATTACACAGTATATGATCGGTTGCACACAGGCTGTCCCGAACGTGAAAAAGATTTTGTTTAAATGTTTACAGTAATTTCAAAAGTTATGTGATTTTAGTAGTGCACTGATTATAGCTAGTGAAAACCTTATTTGTAGGTTTCCTTCAAAAGGACAAATTCTACATTCTGCCAATCAATTAAAAAATGTACTGGCTCCCAAGCAGCCTCCTGATTTGCCAATTAACCAGTCGTACACATTTACATTTCTTTCAGGTTGCAGGCCCCCTAGAGAGAAGGCTGTTTTTCTAGCTGTCTCTTCTGTCTCTCACTTTATGGTAAAAGAGACCCTTCTTCTCCCCTTTCAAGCAGGGGCAATTGAACAGTTTGGGAACTCTTTTTTCAAAAGATAATAAGGGTGGGAACTGTTTTGCTCAGAATGATAAAGCTTGGGAGCATCGTTCCCTGTCCCCTGTCCACTTCGACCTCGGGGATTATCATAATGCAGTCTATGCAGGTCATCTCAACCATCGATTTCAACATTGGCAAATGACAAAATGCTCCTGGTAGACTCATTTTCATCTATAAATTTCACCTGAGCAGTATTCAATGGCTGCATTGGCTCGATTCCAGTTGTTCTATTTATTCGGGTGGGAAGTGTTAACATTTTACAAGAGTCCTGCAAGAACACCACAGGTCTGGGGCATTTTACCCAAATACTCCACCTGCTGGAAGAAGGTAGAGTCTCTGGGTAAAGAACTGTGGAAATGAGGAATAACCAGGTGATTTAAGACTAAGTTTACAGATTGCTATGGAAATGGGTGCACACCACTTGTAAATGGCTCATAAATCCCCAATCTCTGGTTTACAGGCCCCTAATTATTGCTAACTCTGGATGGTGGCTTCCTTATAGGGACACTTAGAATGAGGACCTGTATGAACTGCAGAGTCCCTTTCAATATTATCTGAATTTGCACTAGTCATTTGCTGAGACCCATGTAAACGCCTCATTCTGAAATGTAAATTTGAAGCTCATGTGAGATTTATTTTTACATCCTGGCACCTTTCTATATGCCATTGCAGAGATCACCATGAGCACTGGAGTTTTGCTCTGGTCTTCCCATGTATATACCTTTACTATTTTTTTATTCTGCAATCAACACTTTGAGTCACGTGACATTGCAGTTCATGCTTTAGAAAACTATTGCCCATAAATAGGTAGACCATGGATGTCAAACAGAGGCCCAGAGATCTGGTTCAGATTTTCATAAGAACAACTGGATCTTTAAATAGGTTGTATTAAGATCTATTTTATGGAAATGTGACTGTTGTGGATATATCACAAATCTGGCAAGGATTTGATCATTCTTAACCTAGAGTATAGTATCCATTCTACCTCTGCAGCTAGACGCGTCAAGCACCACACGGGCCCCTGGTATGGGTCCGCTTCATACATTCAGCCACAACCTGTTAGTCTAAAGTGTTAGCCTGTTTTATATTTAATCCATCTGATGCTTGGTCTTGGTTTTGACCAACTGCGTCTACTATTCCCCAGTCTCATCTGTTCTGAAAACACCTACCCTTGCTCTCCACTTGATAAAAAAGGGAAATAAAAAAAATGCCAGTGCAGCACATGATTTCCTGAGAGGATTTTGGCAAGCTTGTTGATTAAAGTTTTTAATAATTTTGGTCGAGTGGTCTCCTAGTGGGAAAGCTGCCCGGCGTGTCCAGGTATTCCTGCTGGAAATCGAAGGCACAGCAAAACTTTATCAGAATACTAGCTAAGAGCTGCCCTGTTTTATTAGCACACACGTGAAAATCTTTCGAGTTGTTGTGTTATTGCCTTTTACTCTATAACACAACAACCAATTCAAGGTGGCGACCCAGTGAGAGAAAACAAGACAGGCAAGAAGATGTGGTGAGAAGTGAGAACTTGCTTTACTAAACTAAATATTTAAACATTTACAAACAAAATTTAAAACAAAAAAATAAAGATTACATATAAAGATTAATATATACATAATTGTGAAAACATTTTTGGATTCATTCCCTTTGAGCGATATTAAGGATTGAAATGTTGCATCCGCAAGGGGAAAATATAATTACATTCTTAAAGTCTCATCATGAGATCCCCGATATCCAGGTGGAAACACTGGGCCCGATTTATTTATTGGCGGCAAGAATACTCCAGTGGAGTTTCCTCACCACCAAAATGCTGTCCCCACCAAGGGTCATTGGAGAAATGCCTACTTGTCCTCCTACTCAATTTGGATGGGCAAAAATGAAGTATTTTGATCCAACCCAGTGGTGAGGAACACTAAAAACATTTAAATGCTCACCCCGCCATGGAAGAAACCTCCCACCGTGGGGAGGAGAGGACGAGGGGAGCATTACTTTTTTTCTATAGAAAAAGAAAATTCCATCTTGGATTTTTGGTTTTGAAAAGAAAACAAGATTACTGTTTGTTACAGGGTTTGGGCCCTTCCAATATAGTCCTGCAACAAACAGTAAAATGCAATGACAGGAACTTCTGTGATGGCGGTTTATGCCAATGCCTTTAAAAATGACAGTCTGCTAGTAAATTTGGAGGGCGGATTAGTTTCGGCCTGGAAAACTGAAAGTGCTTCACAGGGCTAATAGTGACTACTCTCTACACCAATAATTAAATTAGGGTTATCTGTCTCCAAAGAGTTACCAACACTAGGGATTACATGTGGAATCCTCAGGGTCCCATTAGAAAGACGGAATTACTTGGCATATCTATAGTTCTGGTCCAGGTTCCCCAGGTAATTTCTAATTCTCCTGGTATTTAAAGGGAGACTCTCACCAGGTGGAGAATCCGGGGGAAATACCACAGTTCCACAAAGTTACCACAGATATTGTAATGTCAGTGTTAATGGAGATCTCATAATGAGGTCCTCAATATTTTATCCTTTTACTTTCAAACAATGTGCAAGTAGTGCAACCCAAATAATTTTGGCTGAAGCAGCTTGGGTTTTAAAAGTTGCTCTTTGGCAGCCTGTCATGTCTAGTAACTAGGTTTGGAAAATACTTGTTGTTGTGTCGGGAGCCACAGGAGGAGCAGACAGTGAACCAGAGGACCACTGTCTGCTCTTGTCCTTATGTCTTTCCCAAACAAGGGGCCCAGGCTGCTGTAAAAAATGGGGGTAAACATTAGTAAACTCTACAGAGTTTATAACTACAAGAGGTTTCACTCAAAACTGCAAATACCTGTTTTTAGTGTTACTTAGCCCTTCCTTTTTTTCAGTTTAACATAGCTGTTAGACGTGGCGTTTTCAGCAGGTTTAGCCACAGACTTATTGCCTTTTGGCCTCCTGTTTGTGACCTATTTTTAATTGGTTTTAGGACTCTGGGCACTTTACCACTGCTACTCACTGCTAAAGTAAATATGCTCTCCATGTAAATTGTGTTATGATTGATTTTTAATGATTGGGATATTTGATTTACTAGTGTGTGAGGAAGATCGGAGGCAGGCAGGAGGTTGATGGGGTGCTAACTATTACTCTGAGGTACATTAAGGGGTGATTACAAAGTCTTTAACAAGACACAATTGAGACCAAATAGGATGGATGAGCCGCAGTTTGCACAATGTTAAGTCAGGCAGCTCCCTGCTGCGCACCTTGGAATTATTGGCTCCTCCTCGGCCCAGTGCCCAGCTCGCCCATGCCCAAGGTGGGCCCTGCCAGGAGATGTCTGATGTGGAAAGATCAGGATAGAACCACAACCTTGGACAAGAGGCTAGAGATAGTCTAAGCAGAGTATCTCGAGCTGTATGGCTTGTCCTAGTGTGTTGCTTATATGTGTAACATTCTTTCTAATTGTATCCTTGTGTTTGTAATGAGGATGATTACTTACTAGTTAGTTCGGTTGCTATGTGGGTGGCGTGAAGTGAATAGATGTTTGTAGGAGGTTGTGTCCAGTGTGGTCTTTGTATTTGTAATCAGGATGGTTTCTTACTGACTAGTTCTCTTGCAATGTTGGTGGTGTGCAGTGAATTGATGTTTGTAGGATGCTGTGCCCCATGTTTTTGTTGTGTTGGCTTTAGGCATCTCATAATGGTTTGTGCCATAAGCTGTGAAGTGATAGCTCTCCTACTGGCATAGCTGTGGTGTGTTAGACGCATGTGCAACGTGATGTAGAAAGCGTTCTCTAGAATAACTTAGTGAGATTTTTACTTTGTTGTTTTGTAGCCGAGGGTGCCACATGTAGTAGTTGTGCTCTTGGAAATGATCCAAAAGCCACCAGTGCTGCACTGGGTTGTGGGAGTTAAGTATGTGTAACAAGTTCTGTTTAATGTCTGTATGTGGCGTTTCTTAACTGCAAGAACCTTTCAGAGAAACGTGATAAATGCTTTGTGTTGAATTGAGAGGGCTGCTCTTTCTAATAGTTCAGTTTGATTGTGCTTGATAGCACATTTCTTGGCGCTAACTGTTGGAAGCAATATGATGTTGTACTATTGGGACTGTTTATGCTGTTTGGAATCTGAACGATGTTGTCTTTGTAATATGTTCTGTTATGTTTAGTGCATATAGTTGATAGTGCTGTCCAAAGTAGTTAACCCTGTCTATCTCTAATAAGTAAAAAATGATGGAATGGAATGCACACATAACAATTTTCAGGAAATTTAGCTATTACTTTCACTATGTTTTCTTTTTCTAATTGAATTTGCCTAAGTGGCACCGGTATTCTCATGTTCACAGCTGAGGTAACACCTGTCCCATTGTGACCGGTGATACATCAACATTTTGAAAAGGTTTTGAACAAATTTGAGGTTGCTACAGGCTGGTCAAGGACAAAGGAATATTTTAAATCTGGAGAACGTTTTGCTCAATTTAGAGGACTGTACCTTTGCAATAGAGAACTGTGGATAGATTAGGTTGAAAAAGCGGTAATTTGGGACTTTTACCAGATTTATGTGTGGAAAAGGTTTTGCTAAGTTGAGAGGGGAGGTATGTATGTATGTATGTATGTATGTATGTTCTTATATAGCGCTCAACTTACCCTAGGGCATCTCGGCGCTTGAATTGGGAACCCGTCCTGGCTTTTTCCCTGTGAGATAACCCATACTGGGCATCTCCAAGGTGAAAGCCAGGCATCCCGCCGCAGGGGGGGGGGGGCTGTAGTAGAGATTAAGCAAGCTATTGCCCAGAGTTGCAGAGTGTGAACCCGTGATTCAAGTAGGCACCGAAGTGAGAATTATCGAGTCTGTGGACACTTGGGCTCAGACCCTGCCGCGTCAGGAATTGAACCCTGGTCTCGGGTCTGACCTCTGCTTCAGGGTATGCCTCCTCTAACCAGTGAGCCACACTTCTCCACTATCCCATACTGCTGTTGCATATATTATATTGCATTCTGGAGGCATCCTTGCTGAGAAAGGAGGGCACAAGCTCCTCTCATAGGTCTCTAGTACTTCAGTAGGAAAACTCAATGCATCATATTGTTTATGACACAGCCCATCTTCCTAACCATCGGAGCATTTTATACCTATATTATGGAGAGCCAATTGAGCATATTGGAGCATGTATTTACTATACTAGCTCCAAACATGCCTTCATACTGGGGTAGGTTGTAAAGCAGACTGAAGAAAACACTCACTCAAAATTATAAGCAAACACATTGTGGTTCTCATAACACGATAGTTCTCACAGAGTTGTTGTTTGGTTTTGTCAGAGTGTACAAACACTCTGAGGACCAGCCCAGTACTCATAGTATGGTTAAATATGACACCCTCCCACACACACTCTCTCTACCGGAGATCTTTTGCTCTGAGTGACAACTGCAGCATTCACTTGTTATGATGCGGTTTTGCAGAGATAGACTGTACTGTATTGCTTTGAAGCCTAAGAAATCCTCTCGCAGTCACTCTCCAATTAGTGCCTCCAAGTTGGCAGTGTTGCCGCGGCTGGTACCACACGAGGTGAGCCAAGTCCCTCCCAGGGACCTACCACTCCTGTGTGATTGGTGTATGTAGATAGTCTTCAAATTCTTTTTAGTGTTGAAAACAATCAGCACAGGATAAATGTAAATGTAAAATTCCTGCTCACTTTTTCCAGATATACTTGGGAGTTGAGGCATTAGGATCGAACCAGGCAGTCCTCAGTGTCCAGGCACCTAGGGAGCTGAGCTTCATTCCAACTCCCGGTGGTGCAACAGAGTCTAACATCGAGTCAGCTCTGCAAGTAGTTCTCAGTATTTTGGATTCTGAAATTCCAAGTGCTAAGGATCAGATTATACCCAATAAAGCCCCTGAGTTAGACAAAGTACCTGGGGATCTTTCCAAATCTTACATGTTTTGAGTCCATATTTCTCAGTGTAATTTAGTGCCATTATGAATGGTGCACCTATGCCTCCCACGTGGGCAGGGTCTGAGATTATCCCAATTTTTAATACGTGTTCTAGGTCCCTGCCTTCAAATTATAGGCTGATCAGCCTCATTGACAGTGCCCAGAAGCTGTTCAGTCGGGTCATTCTTAAGCAGCTGAGCGAATGGATATCTGACTGTACCCGCCTAACTCCCTTGCAGGCTGATTTTAGGGACAGTGTAGGAACCATGGATTCGGTGTTTCACTTGCATCTTTTATATTGGAAATATGTGTTCCTGGAATGTCATTTTGTGGATCTTTGGTCTGCCTTCGACCTTGTCCCTAGAGATTTGTTGTGGAAGACTTTGAAGGAGATGGGGTGCCGGGATACCTTTTTGATATTATTAATAGATTGCACCTGAATAATTATGCTCAGGTTAGATGTGGACAGCAAGGCGAGCTGACAGACCCCATTCTGGTTTGTCGAGGAGTTAGGCAGGGATGTGTGTTAGCTCCAACTCTTTTTCATTTATATAGTAATGATTTGGTATTGCAATTGGAGCAATGTGAGGGAGATGCTCCCGAGCTTGCTGCGGTCAAGATCCCGGCCCTCCTGTTTGCAGATGATACCCTTTTGCTATCAAAATTCCCTATGGGGATACAGAATCTTTTAGATTGCTTTGAGTCCTTCTGCAGGCAGCGAGGGCTTGAGATCAACTTTGGCAGACCAAGTTTGTGGTTTTTAACCCTTGTCAAACCACTCGTCCTAATCCAACACTTAATAGAGCAACCCTGGAAAGAGTCCAGGTGTTTGAAAACGTAAGGCTTACGCTCACAGAGAGTTTTGATTGGATGTCCCATATTCGGATGCTTGGCCTTAAGCTAGAGCAGCTTTGCTGGGGTATTTTGAGGGTGCACTGAGTTTCCTGTTTATGCCCAGTGACTCCCACTCCTGAGATTCACAAAACTCTCGCTTCTGGGGCTACTCTATATGGAGGAGAACTTTGGTGGTTTTAGGATTCCTGTCCACAGAAAATATGACATCAATTGACCTATAGACCAATGAATTGAACTATGGTTTATATTATTTGAATATATTGTCATCCATACCGAGTGTTACTTTGTCAAATTTAGACAAGGATCTGAGTACATTAATCGGAATAAGAACATTTGTACAGTTTGTATATATATGTGACGAATGTTTTGTATTTTTGTGTAAATGTTTTAAATGTCTTGTATTCTTTTTGCACATAAAATCTTTGTTTGAAAAGTAAAAATAGTAAGTAAAAGGGTAAGAAACACCCAACAGACCTAAGAGCAATATTGGATTGTTTTTTCCTTCAGTAAGAGGAGTGAAAAAGAGTGTGGTTGGTACTTGTTTGTTTTTCCCAGAAATTCAATACATTAGGTCACTTTGTTATTACTGCAAGTTAAATTGACGATTAGTCTCCAATTCTTATAAATAGCTGAGAAGCACTTTAAGTTACCAGTTCTGGAAACATGCAGTACAATGGCTGCATGGAAAATATCCTCTCACAGGATTTTAGCCCCAGTTTTTAGTAACTGGCAAATTTTGATAGGTTTCACATATGCACTCACAGCCTGTCCCGTATATTAGATGCTCTCCTACATGCAAACAATGGCTCCTCCATAGAACAATGGCTCCCCCCAAAAAAAATTAGTTTTCATTTATTAATTACATTCTCAAAGGGATTAACAGAATATTGTGACATTTATGGAAATATAATCAAAGATTAGCACTATGAAATAAGGAATAAAAGAAGGACAATTGTATTGGAAACAACTAAGATTAAAACTATTGATGCTCTCTTGTGGGAAATCGGGTTACTAGTTGACAGGGGTGTGAGCCCTGGTCAAGTAGCCACCACAATTCTTGTCAGGGTAAGGCAAAAGCAAACCCCAAAGTAACCTGTGCTCAACCATCTGGTAGCTTGGCACACAGCAGTCAGGCTTCACTTAAAGGCAATATGTAAAGTATTTGTGCAAAACTTCAAACAGTAAAACTGTGAAAATCCCACGCAAAAAGATTCCACACCAGGTTAGAAATATAAAACAAAATGTAATAAATAAAACAAGACTAAAACAACAGAAATCCAATCAGTTCTGATCTTTTAAAGAATAAAGTGTAAAATAGCACATAAAGCACAAAGCGCCAACTGTGGCTATCTGGTTGCGCTGGACCAGGTCAAAATCAAAAGTTCAGGCTGACCCCGATGGATTGCAGGTCAGATACAGTCCCAGATTAGTCCAACTGAAGTTTTACCTTCTCAAGTTTTGTGTCAAGAGTCCCGTACGTGTTGGAGAGGGGCTAATTCACGAAGAGCTCAAAAGCTCAAGTTCAGTGGCCATGAGCCCCATCAAGGGCCCAGAACCTGTGAGGAGCCACATGGGGGTCAGGAACATATTGCAGCCAGGTCCAGGAGCTGTTTGGAGAGCCTTTTATTTTCCTGAGGCACAGATCAAGAGGCTAGCAGACTAGTCCTTGGAGTCCCTCTGGGGACCTGGGTTTTAAGATGAAGTTGCAGGTACAGTTCTTCTTCCCACGGCAAGAAGGCAGCAGGCAGCAGATCAGCAGAGAAGGGCAGCAGTTCCTTTAAAGCAGCAGTCCAGCAGAGTGACAGTCCTTGTAGCAGTACAGCAGTCCTTCTTCCCGGCAGAGTATCCATAACTCTGGAAGTATACGGAAGAGTTCATGTCTTAGGTCCAGTATTTATAGAAAGCGGTGCCTTAGAAGTGAGGAGAAACTTCTAGAGGCATTCCTTTAAAGTGCAGAAATGAACTGCCTCCCCTACATTGGTTCCAGACCAACTGCAGGGGTTATGCAGCCCTTTATGTGGAGACAGTTCACATCCTATTAAAGTGTAAGTGGTGTTAGGCGTAGCTCATCACTCCCATCCTGCCAGTGATGTCCATTAGTCACACCTAAGCTCTTTATTGTGGCATTTTTCAAAACTGTAATTTGAAACTTGACTCCACTGTAAGTTAGATTTTAAATTTCAATTACAGGGACACCAAACATACACGGGTCTCATTTCCCAATTGAAAATTACTCTTATCAAAAGTAATAAGGTAACTCCAATGTTATCCTATGGGAAAGGTGGGCCTTGCAGTGATGAAAAACGATTTTTTTTTCTTCACTATGAAGACATGTAAAACCCAAAAGTACAAGTCCTATTTTTTAAATACATTTCACCCTGCCCTCTGGCCTGTTCCGAGGCTACCCTAGGGAGGACTTATATGTATTGAAAAGGAAGGTTTGAGCCTGACAGTAGGCTTACTTTCCCAGGCCGAAGTGGCAGATTGAAAACTTCAAACACTATCTGCAATTGGGGCCTGTGACATGTTTAAAGCACTACTTAAGTGGGTGGCACAATCAATGCTGCAGACCCACTAGTAATATTTAATTTACAGGCCCTGGGCACATGTAGTGCCACTTTACTATGGACTTATAAGTAAATTAAATAGGCCAATTGGGTATAACCAAATCTAACATGGGTTGAGGAGACAGCACGAGCACTTTAGTGCTGGTTAGGAGAGGTAAAGTGCACAGAGTCCTAAGGCTAACAAAAAAAATATTCATGAAAAAAAATGGAGGCGTGAAGGCAAAAAGTGTGGGGTAACTCTGAAGAAAAGGCCAAGTCCAACACCTCTTATTTATGCTAAATGTAAAGAAGACCCAGTTGTATGTCACAATATCGATAACAAATATATAATTTGACATAAGTATATTTTAGCCTAAATATTGTTTACAAAAATATTGCTCCTCCTGGGGTATTTTTCCTATTATTAACTCTATTTAGGGGACATTTTTGTAAACCGAATTTAGCAATTTATGTTTTTGTCCAACGTTATTTACATCACTATTTTAGTACCATACTGAAAATATGGCAAAAAAAGACACTATCTTTGGCATGGTTGAGGTACAAGATCACTTACAAGGGTACCTGCAAATATCTAATGTAGAACGTATACCAAATAGATCCTGATTAAATATCGTGGACGTCCCAGAATTTGCAATTGTTCTCTGATGTTCTCCCATGTAGAAATAATAAAGCTATAGTGAGGATATGGAATCGAAAAGTGGCTAGTCCAGGATGAACATTACTTATGCGTGGAGTATTTTACCAGAGGAAAATTGAGAGAAATACCCATTTGTATCTTCATTTGAGTTTATTTAGAGACTTGTTCAGCCATATATTGGCAGAGGCAGGTTCCTCCTCAGAGAAACAGGCTGTCAGACTGTAAATCGCATCCAATCTAATCATTTGACGACAAGCTAATAATTCTCAGGTTTCAACCCTTATTTTTTAAACATTTGTAGATCAACATCAGAATCCAGGGTACAAAGAGGACACAAGTGTTTACAGGATGCATATCGCCCTGTTGATGATTAGTGATTTTTGCCACCAATATTTGTATTTCATATTATACCACTTTGATGAGATCTGTTTGGAATCAATTATTTTATCTAGTGATACCTCAAGCAGTCACGCTCCACACTGTTCCCTAGTCTTAATGATGGCCCATACATGTTTACCATTGAGGGCAAAAATGTCTATAGAAGATAAAAAAAACGTGCAAATCATACTGAAGGCCCTTTATTGCTGGGACTTTGTTAAAAGAATATTTTCGTCATTGTTTTTAATTGTGTCATTGACCGCCTCCTGTTTTTTTTATTCTTTATTTTACAAATATTGCAAAACATTTCCTGTTTGTTCCTTGTAAACATGAACATAGGACAAGTGCATATGTGTTAAAAGTGGTGCCATATTGGAACAGGAATCCTTAACAGAAGTATATACATGCTGTGTCTTTCTCTGAGGAGTGAAGGAGACGAGGAGTGTGATATAGGCGGGAGCACCCCCCGCATGACAGCACCCATTCGGGAGTGCATGAGTTGGTGGAGGAGGAGCGAAAATATATATATATATATGTCTGTGAGCAAGGGCGGATGCCCGAAACGCATCAGATTGCTTGGTTCAGCTTATAAATAAAATCTGTGCTTTATAAGTTACTGGATCCGCGTGATTTCCTGGGTCGCTGTGGTCGGAGCCTGGGAGGTTGCACTTGTTCGATATATATATATATATATATATATATATATATATATATATATATATATATATATATATATATATATATATATATATATATATATATATATATATATATATATATATATATATATATATATATATATAGTACAAAACGCAATGGTTTATTCATTCATTGATTTTCATGCTTGAGTTAAGATGCATGAAGTGTTACTGATCCAGAGGATCCAATGTTGTTGATATTAAATGATCTGCCTAGGTACGACTCTATTGGTGGGTACCCTAGTGCTTCATTAATTTTTAATAATTTAGAGGCAGCTAAAATGAGTGCCATTGTATCAGATTTAAGTAACAGCTGTTATTCACAGTATTGGTTAACACCACAACTGTGATAGCAAGGTCTACACATAACCTAGTTATTATCTACTGCCTGACTTGTCTTAAACTATAATTATTATGATTATCACTATTATTATTTCTATTGTAGGAATCCCATCTGCCCTGGAGTGATCATTAAACCTTTTGTTTATTCTGCACTTTGTTTATGTCCTCCACCAAGGACTGATGACTGAGGCCTGTAGAATTTTCTCATTCTTTGGGTTACTTTAAACAAATGACTACCTCTTTCCACTTGAAAATACTACCACTGTAACATGAATATGGTCCGATATTACCCTAGAGGCAATCCTGTTTATGATCATTTTTGAACGAGCGTTTGATAAAAATCAGCCAGAAGCTTGTCCTAGTCTAACTTAGACCTGGGGGTATCCAAATATATACAAGTCTACTTGTGAAACTCTTTCTGGTACCAGATCCTAATAAAAGAAATAATTTCATCATGGAAGTTAGCATAAGCAGTAGGAATATTGGTCTCATACTTACATATAATATCATTGTGAAATGCTAATTTATGATATACATGATGTCAAATGATCCCCTTCACACCAATTGACGCACACTTCTCCTTGCACTCCAGCAAGGTCTGCACTTCTTACACATTACTCCATGCAAACGTAGAACCTGGGATCACGCTCCAGGTAGACACACTTAAATACTATAAATAAATATTGATTACCTTATCCAAAAAATCAACATTTTTTTACTGTATTTTTCCATTAACTGCTTCTACAAAAGAAGCTGTTAATACATGCGCTACTATCCAGGACAGAATATGTCTACCGAGATGGGTGAAGTGAGAGAATTGATGACCTACCACAAACGTCTTACCTACTACCAAAAGGCTGCATGGTCAATATCTACTGAGTTCATGACATACAAAAGTAGCTTATGAGCCGCAGTGAGGCGTCTTAGCAGCTGAGAACCTGGCTGCTCAAAGCACTGTATTTTGCTGTGTATAAGAGAGTGATGAAGGCAGTAGCCTATAGATACCAAACCTCAACTACAAGCGTCCAGCAATCTGTAATTATTGCTAATGAGAGCTGGTGAAAGAAAAGCTCTTGTAACTCAGCAAAAGAAGAAATGACATAGGGACATTGCGGAGTGTAACCAACAACCTCACATCCGCAGAACCACTTGTATGAACTTCCCCCAACTGCAGGTCTATTGTTGTACTTCAACTTTCTACAATGTGGTCACTCTACCAGCAGGAAGCATGACTCTTGAAGCATCAAATCGCTCTCTACTGCTGAATTTTGACCAACATAAAAACATAACATTTGAGGCCTCCATTATGACTAATAGAAATTGCACCTGAGAAACACTGATATGATTTTGGAATTTAAGAAGTGCCTAGCTATCCTCTATTCCGAGTTTAGCCCTCAAACATAGAGCACACCATGCTTGCTTGCCTGCCTAAACCATAAAAATCAGCATGTCCCTATATTTAGGAGGTATTTTCCTGACTTTAGATTCCTGCAGGTTTGACTGGCGAAATTGTATGGGGGAATAATTTAATGGTGTGATCTTCATCACACCCAGTCATTGCAGGGCGCGTTAAATATTTTGCCACATGTAATTGCCATTACTGCACAAACAAGTGTTTGAGCAGAGATCCATATTTAACAGGGCGCTTGTAATTGAGGCCAGTTTCTGGATAAAGCTACCAGAACACTTCCAAGCACGTGCACTCACATTTCAATTTATCAATGGCCTTGGCAGCTGGAAATGCCCACACCAATACCTAGTCATGGTTTTAAGGTCTTCCGCCTTTGGGACATCAGTCAGAGAACCTGTCATCATATGTCCTACAAAAAAGTGACGACTAAAAACATAAATATTCATGTGTTTTAATGGTTTAAGGGAATGGATACAATGTTAGACATAAATAGCCTTATGAATAGACAACCATATATAACTACATGAAATATCCTTGTATGCATATTTTGGAGGAGTCAGAATGAACAGAATGACCACTTTTGAGTGTATGAGATTGGATTTACCTGGGGAAAATGATCATCAGTAAATTGTCGTCTGTCTTTTCTAGTTTGTGTACAAAGGGTGTATTCATGTCCTGCTCCTTCCAAGGAATGATGCTAGAAATCGTTTACCTCTCTTCAATTGCCGCCCATGAGGGATATCATTATTTTTTTGCTCCTTTCAGTTAATAAGTTACAGAAACCTCGGACTCACATTGAGGACTTTTCTTGGGGATTTTTAGGGTTCCTTAAGAGTATCATTGTCAACCCCCATTTCCATTTCTCAGCTTAGCTTGCTATGCCTTTCCCTTGTCCTATGGCCCATCTTCGTTCTCTGAATGTGGTTCTCTGCAATGGGCTCCTGGTACTGCAGATGATTTCATTTGTGGGACACCAGGAATATGTGAAATGTTTCCGCTGTGTCTGTTGCTACCAATACTTCTCCGAGGCTAATATCTGAGAGGAGATGTGTTGATCTCATTTAACCCCTTCAGCGCGGTGCGAATTTTCACGCTGTGCTGAAGGTTCTAATGAGCCTATCGGCTCATGACGGAACGGTTCCGTCATGAGCACAGCTCAACCGACGCTCATGACGGAACCGTTCCGTCATGAGCATGGAAGGGGTTAACATCTAAATACATTTCAACTGGCCCCTTTTTTCGGGCAGCGATTCCTTAAGTTATAGGTTGTCTAAGCATGCTGGGTGCAACAGTGCACCTTTTATTTGCCCCTGTGCCTTTTATTGGGTAGAATTAGACCCAAATGAATAGATTGAATCACAGGATTCTCACCTAGTAAACCTAACTCGATCTGCTGTGGCAGGAAATGGAGTGCACTGGGTCCATCCTGCATGTTGATGAGTATTTAGTTCACACAATAGGAGGGGTGAATGCTATGTACCTGTGTGCCATATATATTGTGCTTTCACAGCTCAGACAGACCATACAAAGTTAACTTGCATATAACATGGGCTCAACGATCTCCACACAGGGGTTTCCACTAAGTGCCTGTCTTACGGCTTGCATAGTAATGAGGAGTTTTTAGTTATCCACTTGACCTTTCTTCCCTCCTTTGCAGCCTCTATTGACCCAAACCTTCATTTCATAAGCTAGTGGAGTAGCGAGTAGAGGTTTTAGTTCACAGCATGCAAGTCATGGCAGTGCCTTTGACATCAACGGACTTTTAAAATGGCGGACGCAGCTGCTGCCTCTTTTTGGCAGATTTCCTGCCTTTGCAAACTCTAGATGAAGCTTCCAGTTTCTTCTTTGGGCCTTACACACTTGCATTGCTTTAATGTATGGTAATGAGTGTACCAATACATTGCATGACCAGCACTGCACCTTTCTAAGGATGCGTCTTTTGACCATGAAGTGACCTTTCTATGGTGCACACCAGAAACTGATTCTTATTTTGGAACCATTCGTGTTGAAAGATGAGTCTGTTTGTAGCGTGCACCATATACAGCGTCAATATTTTAAACTGGTGTGAAATGCTTTGGCTCATTGACTGTGTCCTGCCTCTCAGAGGCTCATTGTTTCTGTCTCATCCCACATTCGATTCTTTATGGGAATTTTTTGTTTCTATTATTTTGATCTGGAACCAGGTTTGATGATCCCAATCTTCTGCGTGGTGGAGCAGATGGACACGTCGCTGGATTACGATGGCCGGGAGGAGCATGCAGAGTTTGTTCTTGTGAGGCGAGACGTTCTCTTCAACCAGCTGGTGGAGACAGCGCTGCTGGCCCTTGGGTACTCACACAGTTCAGCAGCTCAAGCGCAAGGTAGGCGGACCGACTCGTTGACCTGATTCAGAGGCCATGTTCAGCTTTAGTTCCTTTTAGGCTTCACAAACCAGCCCAGAAAGGCAAAGTAAGATGCGTATTGTCCTGCATGGTCCTGCCCACTGCGTATTTATTGATAACATGTTGCTCGCTTATAATGATGCTTTTCCAACCTTGCACAAGATCTATTACCACTCACAATAATCTCTATTCAGGGATCACTTTTAATTAATTTGTAAAATATGTCTACATTTCTACGTCTTCCTTTCTTGAGCAATTTGTATTATGGCTGCACACCAAGAAGTTCAATTTTTTCCACGAAATTTGCAAATGTAATCTACTTTTACAATTGTATATGTTTCAACGCCCCTCTGATCCGTTCTCTTATGATTACAGCACAGTTTTAGAAGGTTTGTCCGCTCCAAGTAGTGTTCGTGTTTTGAAAATGTCGTTAAAGATGTTATTTTCCTTGGGTTGTAATACAATTTTACAATGTGCAAAGTCAAAAACCACCGCTATATGTTGCGAATATAGTACATATTTGGTATAATATTTGTCATTTTATGTGTTGGCATTATGCAACCTCTCATGTGCAGTAAAAAGAGGCATATGCACCATGATCGTTTGCATACCACATCTTTTTGGCCTCTACTTATAGATTTAATCCCAGAATAAAGGCGTAATGAGAAGCTTTGAACATGCTAATGGACACCCATTGTTTGTTTTTATGTTATTTCAAGTACACGTTCAGAATAATGTCTCTGTCCTTGGTTAGTGTCCCCTAGTACGTCACTTTTCAGTCAAAGGCCGACACATCCCAAACCTGATTAGCAATCCTACATGCATGTCAAGTACTTACAATAATTACAAAGCAATAAAACTCAAAGATGGACTATTGGTGAATTCAGGATCTTCTCACTTGTGGTACCTATGAGAACGCGCGAGCCGGTGTGGTGAATGACGCTGAAGTACGGGTTGGACACGTTTATAATTCTGGAGAGATGTGTGTGAGTAACACTGACAGGAGTGGCTGAATTTCTTTCTCCTGTGCCATAGTATGGAGAAATGATTTTGGCAAAGGGACTCTCCACTAGATTTAGCATTGTTTCTGCTATTGAAGGATTTTCCATTAACACCAAGCTCTGTCTCAGTTCTTAGTCACCTGCCCGCACCTCTGCATTCCTTATTTGGAGAACCAAGTAGACCAGACGGGGGCTTGCTGGCACTGGCCCCCAGCCTAAAATGAGCGCTGGGTTAATCTGCTCCCACCAATCCTGGAGCTACTCTCACGCTGATGAGAGCAGCTCCAGGATTGGTTGGATTTGAGATCCACCGAGCAGTAAGGAAGTCCTTCCATTCCTGCTCGTGGAACACCTGGTAGAAGTGGTGCATGTATGGTGAGTTTGATGTGATCGCGCTTCACCACATTTTTTTTAATGGTTGCCGCCTCTGTCTAGAAGGTCTGCGTATGTCAAGACTTGTAGGATCAAGAAGAGGCCAGCAGGACCCATAGAGTCCTATAGGATGAAAGACACAAGGCAGTTTTATGAGTGCGCGGGACATCATGTGCAGTGGTGCCACAGTGCCCAGTCTGTGGTCCCCCCTGCCCTATGTTCCAGAAGAGACTAATGCCCCCTTTGCAGGGGTATCTTAGGCACCAGAGCCCGCTGGTCCTGGAAGGCTTGCAAACAGTGAAAAACACACACTGATCTGGAGTTTTTTTCCATATTTCCTTTGTTTGTGTTTTTTGATGGAGCATCTCTGCCTTTGGGGCTTCAACCCAAAGTAGGACTTAGTTTTCCCAAAATCACATCCACATGCTGCCTGCATCCGTTCCGCTGGACATTGCTGACTACTATTAACCAAAGAGCTTCATTATAAAGCAACATTTTCCTTTCATTTGCAGCGTGTCATATGAACATGGTTAGCAGTTTATATTAGCAGTGAGTCACTAGTTCGTGGCTCCAATGGCTCCATTGTATTATTGAATTGCGCAGGAATATAAATCTAATTGTGTTTACGGTGGCTCTTCCCAGTCCCTGCCGTTTAATCTGGTAATAACACGGCGTCGTCGTGTTGCTGCCTGCCTTGCAAAATGCACTTAGTTAAGTTTCATGGTGGGTTTTCAGGCAATTTTTCTGTGCGGCTGGAAGCGGAAAATAAAAGAGCTTTGTCTGAATAATGTTGTTTCCAGCTGCACTAATGATTGCGCTGTGTGGTGGTTCCAGCAGGGTTGTGGAGAGGAGATAAAAAGATACCCACCCTGATAAATAAATTGGGTGTGTGGGCCAACCATTGTTGTGGAAGGAGTTACAGCACGGCGCCCTCTCCATGTAAAACTGTGTGGGGTAGACTTATCTAAGAATGTCATTACATTTACAGCAAATAGATTCAGGGACATCTTAAGGGTTTTGGGGCCCTAGGCCAAACGTATTTTGGGAGCATCTTTTGGGAAGAGGTTTGGATTTATGATCCACTTTCAACTCTTTCATGCCAGCTTTAGCACAGTTGTCTAAATTCTAAGGGGCAGATTTATGAGGCCCTTGCGCCTCTTTGCACCGCAATTGCATCACTTTATTTGACGCAACGGCGGCGCAAACAATGCGCCTTATTTACAACTTGATGCATCTAGGAGATGTGTCACGTTGTAAAGCCCTGCGCCATAAGGAGGCGTTCCTGCGCAGGGGGGGGGGGGGGGGGCGTTCCTGCGCAGGAACACCTCCTAAAAGTGGCTGAGTGAAATCTATAAGATTTCACTCAGGCACTTTCAGGCCAATGCTGCGTCAAAACCCTGCGCCTGCTTGAAGCAGGCGTAGGTCTTGATGCAGCATTGTGAAGATGGGGCACCCCGAGCCTTGCTGGAGCTGCGTCGCGCTTGCGAGGCAACTCCAGCAATGCGCCACCTTCACGGCACAGATGCGTCACTCATCTGTGCTGTTTTTGCCCCATGGTGCGCCGCATTGTAAATGCGGCGCACCATGGGTGGCGGAGCTGTGGCGCACTGTGGCGCACATTAACTGGCGCATCCCTGGGGATGCGCCAGTTAACATAAATCTGCCCCTTAATGTGTTTACATCTAATATTCAGGGACAATGATGTGTATTTTCAGTACTGTAGCACAGCAGCGGCTCACTAGTACTACTGCAAATAATCTCGGTGACACTCTCCCATTTCCCATATATATGGTCCTGTTTTGATCTAAAAGAATATTTTTTGAATGGATGTTGCATGAAACATAAACAACATTTCTCTGCAAAATGTTTGTGATAGACTCTCTCATATCGCCCACAATAAAAATAACTTAAAGGAAAAAGGTATTTAAAACAATCTGTTTAAGGATTACTAAAAGGTATCAAGGCAAGAATCTCTGCAAAACAGAGCTGGCTCCATTGGGCCCCCTGAAAGGCTGGGGCCTGGGCCAGATCCCACTTTGCCTATGCCTTAAAACGTCTCTGCCTAGTTCTCTTTGTTACAAAGATTGTACAATTGTTTTCTTTCTCGATCACTTTTGCAGGGGAAGGGAGTCTTGATATGCGTCTATAGTTGAGAGTCTCCTATGCCTCCAGAATAACATAAGTATAGATGCCTTCTTCCATTCCTTTGGGAAGTACCCTGTTGTGAATATGGCTTTAAAATCGCTGTGAGTTGAATCGCTATAATTTCAGGAGAAATATGCAGGATTTTTGGGGGGCATGGATCTGATGGGGAGCCAGATTTAATTGCACCAATGATTTTTGAAGTTTGTTCGATTGTCATGACAAAGAAAGAGGAGAGGGTTGGAGTAGATGACTCTAGTGAACCTTGTAACTTGTCATAAGTTATAAATTCAATCTTATTGAGTTGGGCAGGCGTCTGGGCTAGGCTGTTGTCCTGAATCACAAAAGTGTCAAAAACAGACTTGACCTTATGCTGAAAGGATTCTGCTAAGGAGGTGGAGAACTCCTGAGTGATGTCACTATCTGGTGCAGCTGGCAGCTTTGCCAGATTCTTTACCGTAGTAAACAAGGCTTTAGGATATCTATCGGCTGCTATGATTTTTTCAGAGAAGTAAGAAGCCTGCAGCAGTGGGCCTGACTGTTTATGCTCCAGAGAGTTGTGTGGGCAGAGGGATTGCTTCAAATCATAGCATATCTCATGGACTTTCTCCAACAGCGTTATCAATGGCTTGCAACTCTCCCTGTATTTATCCAACAACTCATTAACTTGCGCAGTAGACTGTCATCCCGCCACTATCGCACACACAGGGCCTCAGAAGAAGAGCTGGCATGAAAGTGTGAGTGTGATGTGGACACTTGTGAACCTGGCTGTGTCTGACCTCATCACCCCGCCCCACTTGCTTTCACTATACTAGAGTGAATTGTTACAGGGAGAAGTAACAGTGGTACTGTGTTTGTTGTGCTTCATACTTACCTCTTCCAGGCACCTCAACTGTACCTCTAATGGTGTAGGATCTGGATAACCATACATACAAGAAAGGTAACAGGAGTATCCAGTCCATGCCTATTCATGGGGATACAGTAAAACAACAGCAGACAATGAGAGAAAAGCCATTTAAAGCCTTTGGATTTTCTCATGATAAGCTACATTTGCCCTGTAAAATGGCTTTGCATAGCGAGGGTTGTCTGCAGGGCCTGCACTTAGGCAGCACCTATCCCATCATTGGTGGCAGCTCCAACTGTTCTTGGCTTTTGGATATGCCAGACACAGGTTGTCTTCAGGGTGCAGTGTCCATGCGTCTATTGGTGACCAACATCTCCTTGGCAGTGCACTGCAGGGTTGGGCCTGGTATCCACCCAGAGACCTCCTCCTCTGGATCTCAGGCCTTGATTGCTTCCTCATATTACCAAATGTGAAACACCAAAGCATTGCATACTGGATGAAGAACAGCCGTTTAAAGCGTTTAAAGCAGAACTCGGACAAAACGGAAGTCCTCATCTTAGGATCATCCCCCTCCGCCTGGGACGACGCATGGTGGCCACCGGCCCTGGGAAACGCACCCATACCAACGGACCACGCACGTAACCTGGGCTTCATCCTGGACTCCTCCCACTCGATGACCAGACAAGTCAACACCGTCTCATCATCATGCTTCAACATCCTACGTATGCTCAAACAAATCTTCTGTTGGATCCCCACCGTAACAAGAAAGATGGTCACTCATGCACAGGTCACAAGTCGACTGGATACGGAAACACATTTTACGCCGGAAGCACAGCCAAACTACAGAAAAAACTCCAACGCATCCAAAACGCCTCAGCCTGACTCATCCTAGACATCCCCCACCAAGACCACATTTCCGGTCACCTGAAAGACCTCCACTGGCTCCCCGTCAACAAGAGAATAACGTTCCGTCTCCTCACCCACGCACACAAAGCACTCTACAACCTAGGACCCGAATTCCTCAACACGCGCCTGTCCTTTTACACCCCCACCCGCCAACTACGATCGTCCAATCAAGCCCTCGCCGTAATCCCACGCATCCAAAGATCCACCATGGGGGGAAGATCATTCTCCTACTTAGCGGCCAAGACCTGGAATTCTCTTCCCACCCACCTCCGCCTTACACAGAACCACCTCTCCTTCAGAAAACAACTAAAAACTTGGATATTTGATAAGTAAAGTACCCCCCACCCCCTCCCTCAAGCGCCTTGAGACCCTCTGGGTGAGTAGTGCGCTATACAAATTTTAAACTTGAACTTGAACTTGAATGTATGCATTCCTAGTACCAGTCTTTCGCCTGGGTTAATCAAGAGCAAGAAACACATGTGGCTCTCATTTCTCTACCTAGACCTGGTACAATGACCCTCCCTTTCTTGTGTCAGCACTTTAGCCAGCAGACAACCCTTCCTCCTCCAGGCAGACCTGAAGGATGCTAACAGACCTAATTGTGCAGATAACTGACAGCAAATTACTAGAGGTTAACAGTTGCGAGTTATTTCTGTCCACCACAGTGCTGCCAGGGGTCAGGGAGCATGGACATTTAGATCTAAATCATTTTTCAAATGGTGATAGAGCAACAGAAATAAGGCACTGGGCAGACACCTTGACTGCAGCTCTCCATTTTAGTCCATTATGCCCCTGTAGAACTTTCTTAGATGTCCAACTTGTGAAGTAGCACCAGTCATTCCAGTTTCCTGGGCTTCGTGTTTGCGAAAGTATACACAATGGATTTATTCTCACTCTTATTTTCAGAGCCCTTTGACAGCGCAAAAAAACTTGCAGAAACACAATAGAAGCTCCATGGGCCTCATTTATGAAATCCTTGCACCACCGGTGCGTCACTTTTTCCCATGTTAAAAGTGACGCACCTGCGGCGCAAGGCCTTCATAAATAAGGACCCATGTTTCCAAGCTTCCAGAGAGGCCTGCGCCAGCTGATTCATTATTTTTGTGACAGCCCTATCCATCTCATTTAATAAATTTTCTCGGTTGCTTAGGAAGCTACATGTGAAATGCAGCCCAAGTCAGTAGCCAACGGCTGGTTTTGGCTCTCGTGGAGAAAAAGAGGCCTCCTCACTTGTTGCTGGTTCGGCTGGAAAAACAAATGAGCCTTCCCTAAGCCACAGCAAATAATCTTGAGAATTAGTTTTTTTGTTTTGTGGCAAGGTGTATGTCGTTTGCAGACCCTAACTGGCATTCTGGACGAATCATAGGTCAGTCAGTCAGTCACTTAGCTTTATTTGATTTTGATTCAAAAATTATAAAAGCATACAGATAAAAAAGACAATTTAAGAACAAAAACAGGGGAATATACATACAGTAATATATCTACAAGTTGTAAAAGGACGTGTGCCCAACCTGTTAAAACATTCCTTAATTATATCTCACTGTACATAAGATTAGAGTTTATAGTCTGAGTTGAAACGTAAGCTTGTCTCTCTATAATGGAGTCTTCAAAAATTACAATTTTTATACTGTAAATCAAATCTATTGAACGCAGGAGAGCTTCTACCAGTAGAAGCACGGGGTTCCCTTCCCATCGAATATTTGTGTACTGCCTTTGATCTTGGTAGGGGGATATGTGGGGTACATGGGTAAAAATCGTGCAAGTCCCAAATGGAAATGGGGCCATCTCCTTCTTGGGGCTGGGAGGAACGTAGATAGGGGACAATATTCCGATTTCTGAATTTAACTAGAATTAAGTCCCCAGGGATGTCTTTAGGTAGTGACCCTAACCAGTCCACCCTTCTAACGCTCTGGATTCCGCCATCTTGATTGGGTAACAGGGGTCTATTTTTTTAGCCAAAATATGACCTTAATTAATAGGTCATGATGTCTTTCAGGTTTCCCAAAAGTAGGTGCAGGTATTCCTGAGAGAACAAGAACAAAGGGGGCTGCTTCCGGAGGTAAATGTATACATGCTACTCTATTTTGTTCCGCTCTGGCAAAAGTGTGGTTGGTTAACACAGATTTGGTTGGTGGTTTTATATTTGGAGTTTGACCATCTGCTGGGACAATTTTTCTGGTATTAGTTTGCATAGGCACAGGCACTTCGGGTGTGGTGGGTGGGTTGGAACAATTGGATTTTGCCTTCTTCATAGAAGGTGAAGAGTTTACTTTAATGATTCTCTCTATGGTTGTCAACCTATCCCCCAGGTTATTAATTTTTTTCTACCAAGGGAGCTATTATAGTTCTTAACATTTGCTCAAAGTGAAACAGTAATCGCAACTGGGATGATGATGCTTGGTCAACCAGACTTTCAGCGTTCCCCTTAGATAAGACAGAGTTAATAGCGGGCGATGAGGGACCAGCACACCGATTTTGTACTTTGGGTTGATTTCCATAGTCATCAACCCTGTCAGGCTTCCTTTCAGCGTTTGGCCTCTGGGGCAGTACAGTAGCTTGGATGTTGGCCCCCTTAGATGATAGCGATTGTTCAGGCAGGTTGTCAACGGGGGTGTCGATACTGGAGCATTTAGCGAGGGGAGGGGTTACAACTGGAATAAACTTCGTGCCACACAGAGCATTAAGGGGCATATTATCAAGTGGGTTTATCTCCGCTTTTTTGGCTTTAAAAGCCAATAAACCGGAGATAAAATTATCTCCCTATTACCTAGCTGTTGCTAACACCGGTTAGCGACAGCTAGTAGGAGATAGCGACCATCTTGGGCCCCACTTTGCATGTCAGTGATATGTATCACTAATGACATGCAAAGTGGGCATGCCAAGATGTTAGCGACTGAAAACAGTCGCTAACATCGCTATCTCCTATTACCAACTTTTGGAGATATTTGCTCTAAGCGCGAATATCTCCAAAAACTAATACCTGCGCTGAGCAGTTCTTAGCCATGTTATCCAATGGGAGGTGGATAACATGGCTAAGAGCATTAGCTTGGTAATGCATGAATATAGCAGACTTTTCAGCGATACTCATGCATTGCGGCGATTTTTATCGCATTTGCGATAAACCTTGGTAATACCAAGGTTTATTTGCGGTAAAAATCGCCGCAGCTCAGCGGTAAATTTTTGTCTCTAACCAAGCAATAGCGATAATTAGTGACTAAGTCACCTTAAAGTTGATGTATTCATCTGTCAACTGGGAGGTGAAAGTCAACAACATATAAACAAGGGTCTATGTTAGTGATCAAGACAGTGTGGTGGCCTCAATTCAAGTGTGTTAACCATATTCATTATTGAGCTAGCCTGTTCAATAGTTCCCATAACCCAAGGCTCATGGTGGATAGATAGATGCCCTGCTACATGCAGATAATTTGGTTATTCTGCTCACCTTCAGAAAGGCTTACAAAGCATTTGCTGGAGACCAGCGAGAAGACCAAGGACCTGGCAGGTCAATACGAGAAGTAAAAACAATGCTTAAAACAACTACAGTAACTTCTAATTATCGTAAATGACAAACAACAGAACACCCTTTAAAGTGTGCAGACAACTAACTGCCTCACACTAGGTAGATCTAGGAGCTTTAAACTAGCTGTGAAATCACAGCATGCATGCATTGTAAGTAACCCTGGGTATAGTTTACGTAGCAGCACTATACGTGGCTTCAAATAGCATACTTTGAACCACACCTAGAGCTGCATAGCGTAGCTGATGGCACTGTGTACTCGTCTGCATTGTGATATAATTGCAAATGGTATCCTGCACTGTGCCAGTTATGATAAAATAAGTATCTCTATCTTTGTATGCTTAAAAGCATATAGTACTCTCACAAAAGTGAAGCTGAAAATTTAGCAAGCAGTGAGAGAGTTAATGATTTTGGGGTCCTCCCTAACCTAGGGAGAGTACCAAGCAGATGCCTTGAAAACAAAAAAGCACATCTTATGGAACGATTCAGTGGTGGTCCCACCCCAAGCACAGTTATTGGCAAAAAAAATCTCAACCAAAGGCCAAAGCATTATGGGATGAGATTAGCAGTGGGCAGTGAATATTATATAGTATCCATTATCAAAATAATTCTACAAAGAGCTGCAGTTCAACTGGTGGTTACTAGATGTCCCTCACGAGTCAAATGCAAATGCTTGATAAAAGGGTTTCAAGGGTTTTTCATTTGACTCGTGAGGGACATCTAGTAAAGCCTAGTAGAACTGCAGCTTGATGTAAGAATAATTTCAATGCTTTGCATTTGATTCATGAGGGACATCTAGTAACGACTAGTTGAACTGCAGCTCTATGTAGAATTATTTAGATATTGGATACTATAATATTCACTGCCCACTGCTAATCTCGTCCCATAATGCTTTGCAGGGTCTTTGGTTGAGATTTTTTTTTGCCAATAACTGTGCTTGGGGTGGTCCTAAGAGGATGGGACCACCACCAAAGTTCAACAAGATGTGCTTTTTGTTTATGCTCTTTGTGTTCAAGGTATCTGCTTGGTCCTCCCCCTAGGTTAGGGGTGACCCCAAAATCATCACCTCTCTCTTTGACTAATGTTTTCAATGAAAAAGTTCTCTTTTGCGAATTGGTTCTATGCTTTTTAGCATGTGAAATTGCTTTATCAAAGTAGCTGAGAATGTTCTGTGCAATTTGCGGAAGGCGAGCGTTGTACTGTACCCATGGTAATTTGTAAGGCACAACATGAACAATGAACAAATCAAAGCCTCAAATAAAACTAGTTGACAGTATAATTCTATAGTCTCTATTGTATGGGAGTTAAGTTTGGGGACCAACAATGACAGAACTACCCAGATTTCTGCAGGAAAAACTGTATAAATCCTTCAGCTGCAGTTCTGCAAAAGCATTAGATGCGTGCACAGATGCTCCTATATACTGTGGCTGCAAAGTTTTAAAAGAAATAGGGGCATATTACCAAGGGGGGCGATAGGCAAATATCGCCGATTTAGCAGCTGTTTTCGGCTGCTAAGCGGCAATTATTCTATCGCCCTATCAGCAAGCTGTCGCTAACTGATGTTAGCGACAGCTTTTAGGTGATAGCGAGCGGTTTGGGGCCTGCTTTGCATGTCAGCGATGTTTATCGCTAATGACATGCAAAGGGGGCGTACGCAACCAGTTAGCGATTAAAAGCCGTCGCTAACGTCGCTATCACCTATTAGCAAGGCAGGTGTAGCGTTGGAAATATTCGCGCTAAGTGTGAATATCTCCAAATACTAACACCTGCCCAGACCAGTTCTTAGCCATGTTATCCAATGGGAGGGGGATAACATGGCTAAGAGCATTTTGTCGCTAATGCGTGAATATCGCTGTATTCTCAGCGATATTCACTCATTTCGCCGCTATCGCTGGATATTTTAGCACAATGGAGAAAAACGTTGCTAATAGCATGTTTTCTTCGCTAACATACACAGCGATAGGCAGCGAAAAAAAAATTGTCGCTAAGCCTATTTAGCGATAAATATGGCTACTTGTTGGTAATATGCCTCATGGTTTCCCTGCATTCATAAACAGGTGGTTAAATTGTTGCTCATTCTCAGTTACAGTTGAATACAACTTCCCTATCACCAGACAAAGAACAAAACTAGAAACCAAGCACATGCAGTCCACAGCTTTACCCAGCAATATTAATGAGGTCTGGTGTAGCTGAATGGTACAGGACAACGACGTAAGGACAGGTAAGTCTCTTTATTGATGGACACCTGCTGAGAGTGGACCGATTTCCTGCTGGCCAGTCGTCAACTGCCCACCCAGGAATGCTCCCCATTCAAACAATGCTGTGGAATCTCACTGCTGTGAGATTCCACCATAAGGTAATGAAAACAAGCAGGGAAAACTTTACAACACATTCCATTTCCTTCTAATGTAAAACAGCAAACAGAATCTCAAGAGAAAACAAGAAAAGACAGAGTAAGGAGGAGTAAGAAGAAAGAGAATATAAGAAGAGCAATATATTGTATGAATACAAATCATGTGGCACAAAAGATTAAACGAAAATTATAAATAATACAGTAAGATAATACATGTACCAAATCAATAACCACAATCTTTTAAGCAGTCAGGAGTCCTACGTTCTCTGACCCTTTTTTCTGCACCAAACCCCATCACTGCCATATTTTCTTTCTCAACAACATCAGGGCCTGTAACCATCTCCTGAGTAATCTTCTTTCCTCCATCATCCCGAGTATACGATGAAATCTCATTGTACCTAAAATCTCCCTCTCTCATCAAGATATACCTATTTTTCTCATTTGTGTTTCTGAACACAAACCACCCTTTTGGTATAAGGCAATTATGCTCCGGTTCCAACATTCACTATTCTCCAAAATCTCATGAAACTCATAGAAACACCTCACCAATTTTGTCAAGCTTCTTGTCCCTCTGCCCATCTTGATTTTCACCCAATGACCAGCTACAGCCGCTTCCCTTGAAACCACCATTCCTTCCTCCACACCACTGCCTTTTAACACCCAATCCTTCAACTATGACGGTCCCAATTTGTTACCCGGGACTTCCCCTTCTCCCCTTTCATCACTTCAAACGGAGATTTCTAGGTAGCTTTATGGTTGGTGGTACAGTACGCCCACACTGTATCTTCGACTGCCCCTTCAACACTCTGACCGGAAACACTCGACATCTGAATGACCCTTTTAACCAATCTATTAGCCTTTTTCACTATGCTGTTACTCTATGGATTGCACAATTAGGTGGAATGGTGTCTGATACCATGCTCTCATAAAAACGCTTCCATGTCATGGGAAACCAATTGTGTACCATTGTCCACAATGAGAACAGAGGAGACCCCTTCCTAAAATGTTTCCTCACAATGCGAATAGTAACACTAGAGGTGATTTCACTCATGAATTTTACACGCAACTACTTTGAGAAAACATCCACACCCAGCAAAGCAAATCTCCTATCATTACATTTTTCATATACTAGTCCAATGAAATCAAAACACACTGTATGCCAGGGTTGTCCCAGATTACTAATGTGTCCCATGACAGCCTGCATACCAACTCAAAACCGTTTTCACCTTCCTTAAACACACTACAGCTCACTACCCACTCCACAACCTGAGTATCTATGTCTGCCCACCAAAAGTGTGCTTCACCATTTATTTGTATCAACCTCTGCCCCAAGTGACCTTCATGGCCATAGCTACAAGTTTGGACCTCAAGTTAAAGGGTGGCAAAAAGCTCTCACCCTTCATCAATATGCTGTTTCCACACATGGTTAGCTTATCCAACAACTTGACAAATGGTCATATGGAAATGGGAACACAACTTTCCCTCTTTTTCCCGGAAATAACCATGTGCATGACCTCTTTGAGAGTTTTGTCCACACCCATTGCCTGACACCAAACTTCTTTTGTGAAAGCACAAGCACCCTCTAATACAACATCCTGTATAGAGGAAACTACCCCTTCAATTTCACAGTTATCCACAACAGGACCATTCATTAAATACCAATCCACAGACAATCTGGATAAGCAATCATCTTGCACATTTCTCCAACCTTGATTGTGTTCCATCACATAACCATACACTTGGAGCCTGGCATGAAGCTTTGCCAACCTCGCAGAGCCTTTACCAGCCCCAACAGGGAGAAGTATTTTAACCAGGGGTTTATGGTCCGACTTCAAAACGAAGTGCTTGCCCCACAAATATGTTTGAAAATACTCCACACCACATGCGGCTGCCAATGCTTCTCTCTCAATGACTGAATAATTTCTCTCAGCATTTGGTCAATGTGTGGGAAGCAAAGGACACCGTTCTCTCACCATCCTTGTGTATATAGCTTCTATCTTGACATCACCAAGCTTTCCTCTCTTGCAAAACTAACTTTCAATCTACGTTTTGCTTCCTCAAAAAGATCCAAAAAAGGTTGACCACCCTGTTCAGTAGCTTGAGGATAAAACCGGAAGACTCTCTGGCCCTCATTTCCCAAAGCACTCAACAATAATGCTTTTTTTCCGGGATGCACGGAAATCCTGTCAATCCAGGGCTTCTAAGTAGTTGTTGAACATCAAAATCCAATCATCCCATGGGACTGGTGGAAATCCTGGATGCACTAAGAAACACAGTGGCGGATTCACTGAAACACGAGAAAGAGGTGTATTAGGTACGCTTACACTAAGTGGACTCTCTGAAGCTTCATCCCATAACAGTAACAATGCCAATTAAAGAATTATATATGAATATATATATGAAAATAAATATGAAAACAGCTCTTTCTGTATAGCTGACAACAGCAAATATTGACAAGTGTGTACAAAAGTCATGTACACAACCAAAATCTGTAGAAAACAAGCACAGTGACTGCACACAGAAGATGTGCTGACAAACTACCAGCTGTGCGCATCACTGAAAGTTCACTGCTAAGCAGAAGGTGTGCACTTTCAAACAACAAGTTGTGCACATCACCGAAGATGCAATAAATAACCGAAAGTCTCTTTGCATATGGGATGCGAGAGGCTGCTGCTCCAAGATGGATTGCTGGAATGTAGTGATGGATCACTCTGCGACAGATAAACAGAGTTGCACTGTCCCCGCTTCACTATTTCTCAACAAACACTATCAAAATGGAGGTCACGTTGCGATGAATGGTACAGGACAACGAAGTAAGGACAGGTAAGTCTCTTTATTGATAGATAACTGCTGAGAGCGGACAGATTTCCTACTGGCCAGTCCTCAACTGCCCACCCAGGAACTCTTCAAATTCAAACAATGCCGTGGAATCTTACAGATGTGAGATTCCATCATATGTTAAGCAAAACAAGCAGGGAGATCTTTACAACAAGGTCATAAAAAGTTAGGCCAATCACCTGGTGGACGGAAATCATGGAGAGAACTGTCTCAATGAATTAGAAGAAACTCTAGAAAATCTGGGACTCACTGAAAAAAACATGAATTAATACTAAACTGGAATGTTACTTATGCCAGCTACAAACTAAAGTCTAGCTGTGTATTAGAAAAACCAACACAGATGGGTGTTTACCAGGTACATGCTTGGTGTCAATAACTTGATGTTTGAAAAGGCCTGGACAAACAGAATTGCTAAATTTGTCTTTTATTTATTTATAACATGTTATAAAGCGTGAACAAGGTCCCGAGGGATATCAGAGCCCTTTACAATAGGATAGGAGGAAGGACATAAATGCAAAATTGACATCAAGTAGGAGTAAAAAAACAGTAATGATCGCAGTTTCAGGGACAGTTGCACAAAAAAAAGAGCAATAAAAAATGATAGTACAATGAAAGTAAGTACAATGTCTTGGAGCAGGTGAGCCTAGCCCAATAAGGGTAAGAATGTATTCATAAAGAATTTTTTGGCTTCCAATTTGAACGCAGTTGTTGAATAGATTCAGCGTACTTCCAGTGGACGAGAGTTCCATATCTTTGGGGCAGCGCCGGAGAAGGCTCTGTGACAAGTTCTCTTTTTCCTAAGGATTTGTGGATTTTGTTTAGTTTAGACTGCATTGGGTTGAAATGAATGACAAGGAGTTTAACCAAAGTAGAAGTTCTTCACTCGTACTACTGAGGTGGTCCGACAAAGCCCAGCAGGGTTCAGGAGCTGGTTCCACTGGCACAGACTGACTGTCTCTTGCTGCAGCCTAGTGTCTCATGGATTGATGTGAAAGTCTTGTTGTGAGTGGAACTGTAGAATCCTGGAATATGAGGTGATGCCGGCTAGCAGCATGAGTTGCTCTTAGAGATCTTTGATGTCTGAATGATGTTTACAATCTGGAATAAGGTAAACATTTAAAATGGAAATAAACTATCAATGATAATTGTTCCAACATAACAGTGATTATTATGATGCTTATAATAATACAGTAATCTTCTTCTTCCTATTATTATTATTGTTGTTAGGATTATTCTTCGGAATATTAGCATTATAATTAAAAAAAACTCAGCAGAAGAAAGTGTATATAATGTACCAATTCAATGGCACTTCCGGCTCAGATAAATGCCACAGCCTTCATGAAATGTAAAACCTTGCCAATGTTGATACTTATTTCTCAATTTCGTGAATTTGGTAGAGGAAAATCTTGTCATTTTAAAACAATGACTGGTTACTGGAGCTCTCAGTTTTGAATTGTCTTTCCAGGTGGAATCCTTCTTGAAGCCATGGTGTAGTTACAATCATCTGTGTGCACTCGCACTCACAACAAATGTCAACCATCTTAGACCAGAGGTCTTCAAACTGGGGGGCAGGCGCCCCCTGGGGGGACCTTAAGTGATCTCGAGGGAAAGGGGGTGTCATCTCTGGCCAAGAGAAGCATCATGCTTTGTTTTGAGTGTTAAAAACATGAGCGACAGTAAGCCACTTTGTAATGGGCCATCACTGTGTATATCCTGACTGGGAGTATGTGTAAAAAGGGGTAAAAGAGATAAGCTGCAATGTTTAGACATTGCCAATTTAGCAGCATAAATGTGAAAAAAATTGAGGGGGCAGAGGATTTTTTTTTAACGGGGTGGGGCACAGGATTTAAAGGTTTGGAGACCACCGCCTTAGAAGTAGCTTCACAGTGGCACAGTGTTTTGTTTGGATATACAAGGCTAAAACTGTGATTGTGAATCGGGTTATGTTTCATTTCACATACCAACGTCAGATATTATGGAATTTCATGAAAATACATGCCACAGCCCACCCTCCTTCTCTGTCCCTGGATTTTCACTCAGCTAATATTTGCAGGTCTCATCCATTACGTCACTGACAGTAAAAGCCAAATCTGCTTTAAGCCATGTTTCTGTGAGGTACAAATGACATGAATTCACCAATTCATGAACTTTCAGGAAATGTTTAACAGCTGAGTGGTGTTAATAGCAGCACTTTTTAAGGAAGAGATTTGTGAGGATTTCTGCACTTGAATGTTTGAGCCTGACAATTTACTGCAAAGAAAGTTCGCTTTTGGGTGTAAACCTGTGCAACAGTGGCCCTTTGTTTTGCTGTGCCGAATGCATTAAGTGCTTTATATATGTGGTTTCGTCTCCAGCCTTCCACATTTACTGAGATTTTAGGAAAGGCTGAAAAACATCCAGTGCTAGAATGGAAAAAATTACTTCGGGATTCCATACACTGGAGGTAGAGGAGCGACAGCAGAAAGGGGGCGGAGTCATGAGAACCAAGTTCGAAAGTCGAGGTATACTTTTAGTTTTTAAAACCTCTGCCCGAAAGATATTGACAGCTAGGAGAAACAAGATAGTAAATCTCTTGTGGCTTACTTAATTGGTCATAAACACACAGAATTTTAAAATATCTTATCGGGTTAAGGCTCATGCAGCAGAGCTGTTTGTGGACCCCTCAAGTTCCAGGTTATAATGACAATAAGTTAACTACAGTGGAAACTGCACTTGCTGAAAAGATCTGTGTTCAGTCTAATCACAGGTTTTGGTCATCATGAAAAACATAGGTTTATTGTGCCTGCTGCAAAGCCCAGGTTATAATATGCACATCAAAGATCTGTATTTTATTTAGGTAGCTCACTGGGTTCCTTCTTTTATTGCAGAGATTATTGAGTTTCAGTTACAAATATACAATTGTTTGTTGTGTAACATATTAATGTTAGAGAATTATGCACTGACCCCAAAGAGCTGAATTCAAACAGCAAAGTTTAAGTTTCAAACCTTACTGCTTTGTTTTCTCAACTGTTTGGTATTCTAAGGTTGATAAAAAAACGTTCCTCTTGATACTTATAAACATTTATTAGAGAGTGCAATATAAATGATTGTTAGTGTAGCCACTCATACAGACAGATACTTTTGTCATTCTCACAGTGCACGCATATCACTTAATTATGCAGCCTGAAAAATGCAGAGAGCAGTCCAACTAGGTTCCAACCAAGATGAAAGATACTGAAACATAAAGGGAGCTGATGGCCCTTTAAGTGAGCCATTTGTGCTGGGCTTACCTTTAACTGGAAGTGATAGGCCTGCTCCCACTGCAGGTTGCTGCTCTAGATGTAACACTTGCGCAAAGTGTGAGGTTGCTGAGGGTGTCTAAGCATCAGCTAAGTGCACCGGGCCCACTCAGCACGTTTCACTTGGGCCGGTGCTGTTTCTGGTTAAAGCTCAGTAATAGGCGCCGGATCCGGGAGCACTGAGTATATGAGAAACTTGATATTCTGCCCACACCAAGGGAGATCATCAATGGAAGTAGTACGGTGTTGAGCGAAAAGAAAGGCGCACAACCAAGTTTGGATGGCGGTTCGTGGAAGCCCACCATGCCTGTAGATGGGATTCGGGTTTAAGCTAAGGTTGGGTTGGGATAGAGACAAAAGGTGTGGATCCAAAGAGGTGTGACTGAGGTTGATATTGATGGCTGGGGTTCAGGGCTGATATAACAATTAGGTCTGAGTTGGGGACAGTGTAAGGGTTACAGTTGCAATTAGCGTTGTAATTGTAGATCAGAGATGCACGATTTTCTTTTAAGTGACCATTATAATGATCCAGACTAATTCTTCTGCCCAATCAGAAGATCACAGAAACAACACCAGGCATAAGAAATGAATACTACTTATTGTAAGCAAAGCTACTCTCGCCCAATCTTAACTCAATATTTTTGAATATGATGAGAAAGTGGAATAGCCTGTCATACTTAATTATCTTTGAAACAGACCTGGGTGGTCATTATCATCCTTCTAATTATACAGCAGATTGGTAAGAATGTCCAACAAACACATTAGTGCATATTTCTCCCATTTCATTGCATTAAATAATGTGCAGACGTACTAGAAGGTAATTCAACATCAAAATATTCCCTGCAAAGGTTTTCAAAAGTCCTTTGGCGGTCAAGTAAGACTGCTAAAATGAGCGTTAGTGATGATATTACTACAGCTATGCCCTAAAAACAATGACCACTGGCTAATCACAGATTTGATTGGCAGCTGTAAGTGCTCTGACGACCACAGCTAAAACTGCCGTACATAATAGTAATGTCATAGGTGGGGCCCCTGTCCCCATCATGTACAAGAGCACGTCTAAATAATGTCAAAGTTATTCCTTATGTTATCACTGTACCCTCACACGCTCATCTGGAGGAGTTCTACTCTCCCCTAGAAAGTACCCACTCTTGTAGTAGAGTACACCTTGTCCATTTCATATCACACCTATTATTATTGAACCACACAAGCTCTTCAGGGAACATACCTTTTACTTTTAAAACATTTCCCTATAAGGCACATTTTTCTTCTCCAAGACTATGCCTCTTCCCAAACAGAGCCCCATTTTGATGAGATTGAGGTATGCATTTGAGGACTGGCATTGCTGTCAGCCTGGTGCATGGCAGCTGGGCTGGCAGGCCGTGAGCAAGATACAGAATAGACTACCAGGTGTCTGTGGGCAAAGCTTATGCTTCCGGGTCATGGACTGTCATACTAGGACAGAAAATAAGCCCAGGAACCAAAATAAAAGTATCCAACACTAGTCAAAATACATAGCTAAAAAAGTGGCCCATGTTTGAAAATCAGGGCATTTTTTAATTTGTACAGCCACGGTGTATAGGTATTTTGCAAGCAATGGAAGACTTCATGGATGTGAGCTTGCTGCAGACAATGCTTGTTATAATATCAAGGAAATTAAGAGTAACATTGGTCCAGTTAACCATAAAACAGGACCATAAACATCCAAAAAACGGCCCACACACTGACCTTTGAGCGCTACCTGTCGGGCACTGCCTATTCACTTATCGGCAAGTCTGACCCTGGATAAGACGCAGTTGCAAAGTAAAGGATGCAGAGCAATATAGTGTGCTGCTTTGGCGTATTCTCTTTCATTCCGTGTTTATTCACCACTTTAGCATTATATATATATATATGTGTGCATATATATATATATATATATATATATATATATATATATATATGAATTACTCCTTGCAAAACCAGGAATGACGACGCCAAGTGTGGTGCTTAAAATCTCTTTATTTGGCCCCAATCTACCGCGTTTTGGAGCTCTGTGCTCCTTGCTCACTGACAAAAGAGTTTAGAAAAGCTGCCATTTTTCAATGTGCTCTTTGCGTGTCACGTGAAACTACAAACCCATAAAGAGTCAAAACAGATCTGTAGTTTTTACATAGTTTCCCTTTAGCATAGTTTCATGCCGAATTTAGAATACATTGTATATTTCATTTGCAAAATGTATAAAAGTTTTAAAAACATTTCAACTTTACAAAACTTTACAAAACCTTTACAAAATGTATACTTATATTATATACAGTTTGCAACTTTAATGCCTCATTTAAAAACGTAGAATTGTTCACATTTTCAACTTTCCAACTAATTTCAACATGTTCAGCCAAAGTGGGTATTTGGGGACCAAAGTTAATTTCATGCATCTTTTATTCTACCCATGTGGGCTACCTTACCTAAAATAAAAGGGAAACAATTTTTTCCGCATCACACCCTAGTGGGTATAAAAATATAATTTTTTTATTTAGGTCTGTTCGTAAATACTCCTATTACCCCATACATCCACAGTGAATTTTAAAGCTTCTTTACATTCTATAGCCTATATTTCAAAATGTATATACTGTTCTAATATCGACAAATGTTTAAACCCTTTGGGTATCTCGAATTTAATTCAATTACAAAACGAGACTCAAGTTTTCTCAACGTTTTCTCCCTGTTTCCGCCTCGTTTGTCTTCTACCTCCACATCTATCACATAATATGTGAGGCCTTTGCTGTCTTTGTTGTGAAATTTCTCAAAATGGCGCGTAACTGGATACGTGCGAACCCCCTTCTTTATTTCCGATAAGTGCTGCAAGATTCTTTTATGGACCTCTAGGATAGTGCTACCCATGTAGTATTAATTGCTATGTTATATGTTATGTCATAAGTGTTTTGTATCGCGCACAATTACTCAAGAGTATCCTGGCGCGCAAAGTTACCAAATCCTGGCAAGACAAAAGAAGTTTAAGCTGGAAGGTTAAAGAAGAAGGTTTTGAGTTGTTTTTCGAATAAATTAAAATCGTGAATGTTACGTAAATCCAGGGGAAGGGAATTCCATGCTTTTGCAGTTTTCACAGAAAGGGACTGACCACCAAGCCACATTCTTCGAAATCGAGGAGTCCCCATACGGAATTGTGAGGCTGAGCGCAGCGCCCTGCTTGGAGTATAGAATGCAAAACGCTTCGTCAGGTACAGTGAACCCAGGCCGTGCAGGACTCTGTGGGCCAGAGTAAGAGCTTTGAATTGCACTCTATATGTCACAGGGAGCCAGTGCAGATCGCGAAGGTGCTGTCTTAAGCTTGATCTTCTGGAGATGTTGAACAGAAGTCTGGCTGCGTCATTCTGTATGGTCTGCAGTTTTTTTACCAGATAGCCAGGGATGCTAAGGTATAGAGCATTAGCGTAGTCAATGCGGGAGAGGATAAGCGCTCGGGCGACCGTCTCCTTAGCAGGCCTAGGGAGCAGAGGAAAGAACAGTCTTAGAGCTTTAAGGGTGCTAAAACACACTCCAGTGAGTTTCTTAATTTGTGTCGAAAAGCGAAGGTCTTCTCCAAACCATATCCCCAAGTTCTTAACTGGGGTACCCGCAGAGTTTGGTTGGGTAAAGTCAGGATGCCACAAAGATTTTCTAAATGCATGGGGGAACTGACCATACAAGAGGACCTCCGACTTATCCTCATTTCACTTCAGTTGGGCTCGTGCAAGCCATTTAAACACCGATGAAAGACAACTCTGGGCCCCTTCGGTCGACAAATCAGAGTCTTTCCAGGTGAAAAGCAGCTGAGTGTCATCGGCGTAGGCTATTGTCTTTGCTCCTAGCGGTATACAACCTTTACAACGGATCTTTTACCACGCACTACCATTAAAACGCAGTCATTACAACGCAAACCATTACAACACATTGCGCTGGGGGGCGCTCTAGGATAAGGAATAAGTTTAATTTACTATCCAACACCTTCCCTAGTGTCCACGGGGACTGGAGTTGGAATAGTAAATTAAACTATTCACTATCCAGCACCCCAAAGCGCTATGCTTTGTAATGGTATGCGTTGTAAATACCGCGTTGTAATGGTATGCGTGGTAAAAGTATGCGTTGTAACGTCATACATCCCTCCTAGCGCCTCCGCCAGAAAGATCCTGGAAGTCAGATAAATATTAAAGAGCAGAGGGCTCAGAGTGGAGCCCTGGGGAACTCCCGCAGCTACTTTCCTGGCAGCCGATGAAAAGGGTGGCATCCAGACCAACTGGGAGTGTTCTTCCAGAAAAGATTTGCCAATGTCAAAGAGCCGTGTGAGGAGTAGTGGGTGGGGCACGGTATCGAAGGCGGCAGAGAGATCGAGAAGCACCAACACTGCTCTGCCGCCCACTTCCAGACATTCCCTAATCACCTCAGCCATTTCCACCAGATTCCATAAAGACATGCCTTACACTTAGGACATTTAATGAACCCGTTTTTTCTGGCTAACCAGGTGTTTTTGGGTTGCTGTTGTTTCAAGGTGTTTCTTACCAAAATTAGTTTAAATGATTTCACACGCCTAAAAGTCATTTGCTGCCTTTGTGGCACTACTTTACCCAGTATAGGATCGTTCTTGATTACGTGCCAATGTTTATTGAGAATCCGTCTTAATCTATCTTGTTGGACACTGTATTTAGTTAGTAGGCGACACTGATTCCCAGACATTTCTGATTTTTTCTTTTGTCTATTTTCAGTTTCATCAAAAAGAATTTCCTCTCTTTTCTTCCTCTCCACTTTTCTCATTGCCTCATTTATCCAATTGTTCGGGTACCGTCTATTTAAATATTTGTTTAAATATCTGTTTTTGAGACATGCAAATTCTCTTTTGGTTTCCTCCACATCATTTGCCAATTTGGGGCTGTGGTACTGTGCCTGGAGTGGTAAATGGCTTTTGACATTTTACAGCTCAGCAGGGACAGCACCGTGCCAGTCCTACGCTTAAAGACTTTGCTGTAGAAATATGTATATATATATATATATATATATATATATATATATATATATATATATATATATATATATATATATATATATATATATATATATATATATATATATATATATATATATATATATATATATATAATGAGTTTGGCAGTCCAACCCACCATAGGCCTGCATCCACCCTACCAGCAGCCCAATGTGCTGGCAGTCCAAACACTGCCGTGTTACGAGTTGACCGGGGATCTTGCAGAGGTGGTGAGTAGTATTCACAAATATATTGAGGCCTGTGTGTGCATTTCAGGTGTAGATGTGTCAGATGCCCACATATGCGTGATACATGTAAGAAAATAACATATTCCCATTACCGGGGTTCAGCCCATATGTGGGCAGTCCTGGCAATTTCGTATATGGCTTGAAACAGACTCACCTGATGATTGCCGCAAAAAGGGTTGTAATCTTTGGGTTGAAGATCCTGCTGCGAAGGGGGGACCTGGAGAAAAGGATCCCTGTTGGAATGTACTGGATGAAGAAGTTAAGGGTAAGTATGCACCCCAAATCCTTCATCACTGCCACCTTGAAGTAGGCGGTCGGATTGCCGCAGTCTGCTCGTGGAACAGGCAAATTGTAATATGGATGGTGGTGCAGCTCCCCTGTACTGCCCTATGGTGGCTGCCTTTCCTTGACCGCGATCCCGGCGGTCGGTGGTTTGCTGACTGTCTGGTGGGCCAGCTGTTGTCCTCCAAAAGACGATCTGCCAAACTTGTAAGAAGGTGATCAGCCCACCGAACTCACCTCGCTCGCACCTCCACTGTCGTAACGGCAGCACAAGGGACTTCCAAACTCATAATAAGGCCCTTAGTAAAAAGAGAAACTTTCCAGTATGGGTTTTTCACCACCATATTTTGTGCACTAAATGTCCCCAAACATTTTTTAAGAACCGTCCTACAATTCTTCCCAATTTACTGTTGCTGCCAGTAAAACTATACATGGTCGCCTGGTTTGTGTACAGAGCTGTCACTTCTGGGCCTCAGTTTCTGCAAACCCTACTTGTCCCTTGTCCAAATCAGTGGTGTGAGAGCGTGCAACCCATTGAGTGCATCTCAATGTAGCAGCGAGGCCATGTATACTTTCACTTGAAGCAATTGCAAATTGTGGACAATGGCAGCAATGTTCTTGAAGCGATAGACACATCTGTGTGTGCGAGCAACCACGTTCTACAAATAGCACAGGCCTCTTGCTTACTCAGTGCATGTTTGCACTTCAGGTGTATTCATCCCCAACTCTGGTGAATTCTAACAGCTGAGAATGTGCGCTCAAATCACATGTCCAAGATTCCAGGTTATTTTTGGAGAAATATATAAACCTGAAAATGTGAAGCAAGAAAATATTTATAAACGTATTTTAAGTTTTGTGTTGTTGGTGTAATTCATACAGGTTTTTGTGTTGTCACTGATGGCTCCTAGCGTAGGTAAAAGAGGACCAAGGTTCAGCTTGGAAAGCTCCAAAATATATTGTTGTGTCTGTGTTCCCTAATAAATTGGTAAAGCAGCCACGTATTGTGTAAAAGATCTGAAAAATAACAACGAGAAATAAGGGGTGATAAAGAGGGACTGTGTAAAATACGTAGTGGTTCGGTAAACTAGGGTGGCTGTAATTTATAAAAAGCACACATTAAGCTAAGAAAATATGTTTCCATACTGTCTAAGTAAGCTTATATCTTTAGGGACGTGGATGACATCTCAAATTTTATGGGTTTTTCTCTGCAAACATTGTGAAGGCTTTTTTTTAATCTTTGTAATTTTGACAAAGTACGTAAATTGTTGTAAAAATGTAAAGGGAGAAATAACTGCAACAGCAGATTGTTGTTCCCCGACTGAAAATCACACTTTTATTGGAAGAAAATTTTAGCGAAACAATAGATTGAGTAACGATTTTAAGTCCAAAGTAGTGTGGAAACTTTTGTTTTGGCAAAACAAACTAAGTTTCCCGCCTTCATGGGGGGCATGAGGCGTGTGTTACAGTGAATTCCACCAGCCACTGGACCTGCAGGGTTGGATTGTTTTGTGGGTGGAACATACTATGCCTCGAAATCAAATGCAGCCTTTGTAGAGCCTTCTCGTGCAAGTGAAAGGATACTGTGAGGTTCAGCTTTGGGCAGAAAACAGGGAACAACTTGGATGGGGGTCATCAAGGAGCACAAGGGGGCACTGCCAAGGCTTGCAAGAGATAGTGCACGGGTTAGAGGCAGGGCCACTGGATTTATGTGATTCTGAGGCTGATGCGTTGTCTGCATATTAATTAATTTGCTGCTTTTGCAGAACAAACCATCATCTGCTGCACAATATGCAGATTTTAACCAAACAAGTTTCTAGCTCAAACAGATTAAAAGTTACTAAGAATGTGGCAAAAGTTGTTGCCGTGCTATGGAAAGCCCTTTACAAAATCTGACTGGTCACCTTTCATTTGCTTAGTGCTGAATGTGGGTGTTAAACTCAATCAATCAATCAATCACTGCATTTATATAGCGCACTACTCACCCGGAGGGTCTCAAGGCGCTGGGGGAAGGGGGTCCGCTACTGCTTGAACAGCCAGGTCTTGAGCTGCTTCCTGAAGGCAAGGTGGTCCTGGGTCAGGCGGAGGTGGGTCGGGAGGGAGTTCCAAGTCTTGGCGGCCAGGTAGGAGAAGGACCTTCCTCCTGTGGTGGCTCTTCGGATACGGGGGACGGCGGCAAGGGCGCGGCCGGTCGATCGAAGCTGGCGTGTGGGAGCGTAGAAGTTGAGGCGGCTGTTGAGGTATCCTGGGCCTTGGTTGTGTAGGGCTTTGTGTGCGTGGGTGAGGAGACAGAAGGTGATTCTCTTGTTGACCGGGAGCCAGTGCAGATCTCTCAGGTGTCCGGAGATGTGGTTGCGACGCGGGATGTCCAGGATGAGTCGTGCTGAGGCGTTCTGAATCCGCTGGAGTCTCTTCTGGAGTTTGGCGGTGGTTCCGGCGTAGAGGGAGTTGCCGTAGTCCAGACAGCTGGTGACGAGGGCCTTGGTGACCGTCTTCCTGGTCTCGGTGGGGATCCATCGGAAGATCTTACGTAGCATGCGCAGGATGTTAAAGCACGACGAGGAGACGGCGTTGACTTGTCTGGTCATGGAGAGGGAGGAGTCCAGGATGAAGCCCAGGTTGCGTGCGTGGTCTGTTGGTTTGGTTGCGCTGCCCAGGGCGGGGGGCCACCAGGAGTCGTCCCAGGCGGAGGGTGCAGGTCCCAAGATGAGGACTTCCGTCTTGTCCGAGTTCAGTTTCAGGCGGCTGTTCATCATCCACTTGGCTACTTCTGTTATCCCTTCGTGTAGGTTGGCTCTGGCGGTGGCGGGGTCGTTGGTGAGGGAGAGGATCAGCTGGGTGTCGTCGGTGTAGGAGATGATGTTGAGGTTGTGCTGGCGTGCGATGTCTGCGAGGGGGCTCATGTAGACGTTGAAGAGGGTTGGGCTGAGCGAGGAGCCTTGAGGAACACCGCAGGTGACTTCGTTGGCTTCTGATCTGAACGGGGGGAGGCGGACTCTCTGTGTCCTTCCGGCGAGGAACGAAGTGATCCATTCCAGTGCCTTCTCCTGGATTCCAACGTTGCTGAGGCGCTGCACTAGGGTGCGGTGGCAGACAGTGTCGAAGGCCGCGGAGAGGTCTAGGAGGATGAAGGCCGCTGTTTCTCCTTTGTCGAGCAGGGCTTGGATGTCATCGGTGGCTGCGATCAGGGCGGTCTCGGTGGTGTGGTTGGCCCGGAAGCCGGATTGCGAGGGGTCGAGGGATCCGTTCGACTCGAGGAAGGCGGCCATCTGCTTGTTGACGGTCTTCTCGATGACTTTTGCATGAAACGGGAGCAGCGAGATGGGGCGGTAGTTCTTGAGGTCGGTGGGGTCGGCTGATGGCTTCTTTAATAGAGCGCTGAGTTCGGCGTGCTTCCAGCTCTCTGGGAAGGTAGCGGTGTCGAAGGAGGTGTTGATGATGTCCCACAGGTGGGGTGCGATGACAGCGTCGGCCTTGTTGAAGACGTGGTGAGGGCAGGGGTCGGTCGGAGATCCGGAGTGGATGGAGTTCATCGTGCGGATGGTGTCTTCGGTGCTGATCGGGATCCAGGCGTGGAGGGTGGTGGTGGGGGCCAGTGGTTCAGTCGTGGCGTGCGTCGGTTGAGTGCTGAAGCTGTTGTGTACGTCCGCGATCTTGTTGTGGAAGTAGGAGGCGAGGGAGTTGCAGAGGTCTTGCGAAGGGGTGCTGTCGTTGGTTCCGGCGTTGGGGTTGGAAAGCTCTCTAACGATGTTGAAGAGTTCCTTGCTGTTGTGTGCGTTGTTGTCCAGTCGTTCCTTTAATGCGGTTTTCTTAGTGGCGCCGATCAGTTGGTGGTGTTTTCGGGTGGCGAGCTTGAGGGCAGTCATGTTGTTCGGTGTTGGGTCTCTGCGCCAGGCTTTCTCGAGTGCTCGGCAGTTCTTCTTGGAGCTCTTGAGTTCGTCGGTGAACCATGGGGCTTTCTTGCTGCCGGGTCTGCTAGGTGGGGTCTTCAGAGGGGCGAGGTCGTCGGCGCAGTTGCTGATCCACTTCGCGAGGTTGGTGGCCGCCTGGCTTGGGTTCGTTGTGCTGGTGGGGGGTTCATGCTCAGGGAGGTCGCGAGCTGGTCGGCTGTGATCTTGTTCCAGCTTCTGCGTGCAACCGGTAGCTGGTGGTGGTGGATCGTGGTCCTTCTGAAGCTGAAGTGGATGCAGCTGTGGTCCGTCCAGTGGAGTCCGGTGGCGTGGCTGAAGGTGATGTCCTCGCTGGATGAGAACACGGGGTCGAGTGTTTGTCCGGCGTAGTGGGTGGGGGTGGTCACCAGCTGCTTGAGACCGAGGTTGGTGAGGTTGTCCAGCAGGGTGGTGGTGTTGCGGTCGTTGTTGTTCTCCAGGTGGAAGTTGAGGTCCCCGAGGAGGATGTAGTCAGCGGAGAGGAGGGCGTGCGGGCTGATGAAGTTGGCGATGTCTTCGCTGAATTGTGTGCGTGGTCCCGGGGGTCTGTAGATGAGAGTGCCTCTGAGGGTGGTCTTGGGGTTGCTGTGGATCGGGAAGTGCAGGTGTTCGGCGGGTGCGAGGGTGTCGCCGGTGTTGGTCGTGATGCGGATGGTGTTCCTGTGGATGATGGCGATGCCTCCTCCTGTCTGGTTGACGCGGTCCCTCCGGCTGATCTTGTAGCCGTCCGGGATGGCGATGGCGATGTCGGGCGCTTAGGAAGCATTCATCCAGGTTTCCGTGAGGAAGGCGACGTCTGGGGCTGTGGTGTCGAGCAGGTTCCAGAGCTCGATGGCGTGTCTGTGGATGGATCGGGTGTTGAGCAGGATGCACTTGAGGTGGTTGCTGCTGGTGTTCGGCTTGGTCGGAGCTGGTGTAGTGCAGGTCTGGATGCAGGTGAACTTGCAGGAGTGGCAGCAGAAGGGTCCGTGGGTGCGTCTCGGGGTGGCTTGGTAGCAGCCCGGGATTCGACCGGCGTTGAGTGCGTAGAGGTCGGCGGCGTCGTAGGTCCGGCAGGTGGGCTGGGGTCTGCTAGAGCCAGGGGTCCTGGCACTGGGCGCAGTCCAGGTGCGGACGGGCGTAGACGGGCTTACCTTTGGCGCGCCTTCGGCGCACAAACGGCGTGCCCGCTGCGCGTGAACGCTGCGCGTACGCGCGGTCGCCATATATGGCGAAGTGGGAGGGAGGGAGGAGCAGCTGGGAGGCGGGAGCGGGGAGGGCACAGAGGGGAAAGGGGGCGTGGCCGCAAGCACGGCAGCGGGAAGCGGGGCGGGCAAATGCAGAACAACACGGCACTGGGGGTACAGAAGGTAAATGGGAAACAAGAAGGGGATGAACTAAGACTAATGAGGTGAAGCCTTTGCCCAGAGAGCGCTAACATGTGTAAACATTTTAAAATAATTACATAATGCTATAACAGAATGTTTTGCATCACACCCCTTCAAATTGCCTTTGCTTGCTGCATAATTGATTCAAACAGCCTCATAATTGGTCCTCTCATGTAGCATACTTCCAATGGCCCTGTTTACAGGCACTACCATAGGTGGAGGCCCATACAGTGTGTCATATCTAGAAAAGATTTTTTTCAGAGGGCACACAAAGTCCCCACATAAAACTGGTGAGGCCACTTATAATGCAAACAAGAAAAGTGTCCACACACTCGTATACCCTTGTCCTCTTTCTACCGTATTAATTCTCCCCTCCTATTTATCTGTTTCACTTTTCCTCAATTAGTTCCCCCTGTATTTTCTTTTTCAAGTGCTACCAGGAGTGGTTGTAAGTAGTTACAATGGACAACTGAAACAGACATCTTATAAAAGAAAATGTGCGCATTGCACTTTGCGAATCTCATAAACTTTGAATATTTTGCAAAATTGCCAGTCTATGGGTTTCACAACCTCACACGCCCCTAAAGAAAGTTACTGCCGGAAATGTATTAAACAAAAGCGTTTTTTTGCAGACATTTTGACCGGCAGATAATGTGGCAGGTAATGTGTTGTGAAGATAAACTTCACAACCTAATGTTGTTGAAAGTTTGTCACTTTTGTAAAACTTTGCTGTGAAATCGAAATAGTTGAGCAGAGACCGATTCTCAAATTCAAGACCTACATTACACTATTCTTTTTTTTGCTTTTGTCACTGTTGATATTCTGCTCTTTTCATTGGTGGGTTATGGAACATAAAGAAGAATTTGAGACTTCTTTAGGACCCCTCAAAATAATGATTTTTTAATGGCAATTCTGTGCAGCAGAAAAATGCCAGTTCTGCTTTTGGTTTAAATTTGTCAACAACTCTTTTCTTAGACTTACATCTGGCACAAATCAGTGAAAATCTCACCATACATTTAACCAGGTAATTTATTTATTTAAAAAGTTGCGTATTGCGCTGGCTACACCTGGAGGTATCAGAGCGCTTTACATGAGGATCCACAGGTTACTGGTTACAAAAGTTACAGCAGTTACAGTAGCAGTTAAAAGTATAGGCTGAGAAGAAAAAACATGAGATTACACAATAATAAAAAGTTATTAATACGTAGTCTAAACCAAGACTTGCGTCATATGTAATAAAAGAAAACAACATACATTTTGTCAGACTTGACTTAATGAAATACTGTTAGAAAACCACACCTTCCATAGTCAAAGAGATAAGGAGCGCTGTACAAAGCATATCAAATACATGTGTTAAAGAGACAGTGAGGTCTTTGGAAAATGATAGGGAAATTTGATCTATTCACTTCTGCCTCCTGATTCTCCTGGGACCTAGACTGCTGGCCTCTGAAATGCCTGTGCTTTGACATGCACTCAAGGAGGGTTACGGCAGCCCAGGGTCGAACATAAAACCTGTCTGGAACTTGTATGACTAATTTGGTGGAGCACCTTGTCTCGTGCATCTATCAACTTCTCTGCATACAGGCAGAGCTGTGTCACTTCAAGGCTTTGCAAGTTTTAGTGACCAGCTTGCACTTACTGGGGTTCCTTGCAGCTATCCGCCTCACATTGAGTGTAATGAGGTGAAAGTCGCCACCTCACTCCATCAGCAAGACAGACACATTCTGCACTAGTGGCATCTCCAGTGAGCTCCTACGCCCCAAAAGCATCACCACAAAAGTTTAGACCAACAATAACCGGGCCACTGTGGACAAGTGAAACTCTGACATAATCACGGTGGGACAGTGAATGCCAGTTCACAACATCACCACAATTTGCTGTCAGTCTTCAAACACATTTCCTTGAATGGTCACCTTGATTACAGGAAGGACACACTCCCATAAATTAATTGGTGAAGTGCCCACTCTCCTTTCCTCAACCTCCCGGCTCCGTCTGCATTCTCTTACAGGCCTTCCAATTATTATATGAGTTGTATCTGGGCCAGTACATGCAGGGCACAAGCCTTATAAAAAAGAAGTAAGGGGACGCTCCAAGTTAGGTGGTGTCACAGGAAGTGACGTCATGACAGGAGTTGATGTCACAACAGGAAGTGATGTCAAGAAAGGTAGTCCCCTCTTATTACAGTCCTGCTTCACTTGGGGGGCCATCTTAACCCACTGTGGAATGCAGCATCATTCGCAACTCTAACGACATCACCCCCTCTCAAGCCCTCTGCGACTCCCTAGCCTCATTCTTCCACAACAAAATTGCAGACATCCACAACAGCTTCGACAACCAACCCGGAGATCAACCCACCCAACCATCTGCTGGACCTTCACCCCCCTCAAACATCCTTCATAACTGGAACACAATCTCCACTGAGGACACCATCCGCCTGATGAACTCCATCCACTCAGGATCCCCCACAGACCCATGCCCTCACCACATCTTGAACAAAGCAGACTCCATCATAGCACCACACCTCCGAGACATCATCAACTGCTCCTTCATATCCGCCACCTTCCCGGAAAGCTGGAAACACGCCAAACTCAGCGCCCTTCTGAAAAAACCCACAGCGGACCCCACCGAACTCAAAAATTACCGCCCCATCTCGCTACTTCCATTCCCGGCCAAAGTCATCGAGAAAGCTGTCAACAACCAGCTCGCCGCCTTCCTCGAAGCCAACAAATCCCTCGACTCCTCACAGTCCGGCTTCCAAGCAAAACACAGCACTGAGACCGCCCTCATCGCAGCAACAGACGACATTCGAACTCTACTGGACAATGGAGACACAGTCGCCCTCATCCTCCTCGACCTCTCCGCAGCCTTCGACACAGTCTGTCACAGCACCCTTCTACAGCGCCTCAGAAACATCGGAATCCAAGGAAAAGCACTGGAATGGATCACCTCGTTCCTCACCGGAAGAACCCAGAAAGTCCGCCTCCCACCATTCAAATCGGAGGCCACTGAAGTCATCTGTGGCGTACCACAAGGATCTTCACTCAGCCCCACCCTTTTCAACGTATACATGAGCCCCCTCGCGGCCATCGCCCGCCAACACAACCTCAACATCATCTCCTACGCGGATGACACTCAACTGATCCTATCACTCACCAATGACCCTAGCACCGCCAAAACTAAACTACACGAAGGAATGAAAGAAGTAGCCGAATGGATGAAACACAGCCGTCTGAAACTGAACTCAGATAAAACAGAAGTCCTCATCTTAGGTACCTCCCCCTCCGCATGGGACGACTCTTGGTGGCCAGAAGCCCTTGGAAAAGCACCCATCCCGACAGACCACGCACGGAACCTGGGCGTCATCCTGGATTCCTCCCTTTCTATGAACAGACAAGTCAACGCCGTCTCCTCATCCTGCTTCAACATTCTTCGCATGCTCAAAAAAACATTTCGTTGGATCCCCACCGAAACTAGGAAAACGGTCACCCACGCTCTGGTCACGAGCCGACTGGACTATGGAAACACCCTCTACGTCGGGACCACCGCTAAACTCCAGAAAAAACTCCAACGTATCCAAAACGCCTCAGCCAGGCTCATATTAGACATCCCGCGTAAAGAACATATCTCTGGTCACCTGAAAAACCTCCACTGGCTTCCCGTCAATAAGAGGATCACTTTCCGGCTCCTAACCCACGCACACAAAGCACTTTACGAAATCGGACCAGAATGCCTCAACACACGACTGTCCTTCTACACCCCCTCCCGCCAGCTTCGATCTTCCAACCAAGCCCTTGCCACTGTACCTTGCATCAACAAGACCACCATGGGAGGTAGATCCTTCTCCTACCTGGCAGCTAAAACCTGGAACTCACTTCCCACTTACCTTCGCCTTACCCAGAACCACCTAGCATTCAGAAAGCAACTTAAAACGTGGATATTTGACAAGTAATTCCCCACCCCTCCTTAAGCGCCTTGAGACCCCCTGGGTATGTAGTGCGCTATATAAATTCTCTGACTTGACTTGACTTGTGCGTTTTTAAGAGCGATTCTGTGTTTGTCTCACCCCTACTGAAGTTGATGCTGTACTGCACTTCTTAACCCCTTCGATGCTCATGACGGAACGGTTCCGTCATGAGCCCGTTGGCTCATTAGAACCTTCAGCACAGCGCGAGAATTCGCGCCGCGCTGAAGGTGTTAAGGACCAGCGGTCACATCACTTACAATAGTGGGCATTAAACCCTGTTTCTAAGCACTGCCACCTATTTTATGTTCCTCCATTTACCGACCTCAGGCATTGAAGGTTTTGCACATAACATTCACAACTACGCATTTGTCAACAATGAACGTTCAGCTCACTGAGCTGGGTAATGGAACGTGTCCTGTAGGACATTATAGGACACCCTTGATGAATGTGATGCTAACACGCAAACAGCTGCCAGTCCCAAACTGTATTTTTACAAGTCAATAAAAGATTTTTCACCTGGAGCAGTTTTTTCGTATTGGGAAGGTTTACTCAGTTTAGAAAAGAAGTAACGGCGCTCTTTGCCGATAGACAGGACCTGCCTCGGTCCAGTTCACACTGCTTTTCTCTTTGAGTAGATGTTTGTTAATTACAACTTGGGTGTAACTTAAACCTGAATTTCCAGCAGTCAGTGGCACTTCTGTAAAAAGCTCTGTGAATCGACCCACTCTGGGCGCAGCGCTAGATTCCCCTCCATGGCTCCTTTACTCGTACAGTGAGTGGTTTCAAGCACTTAACCAGGTAGGCGCCCGGCAAGGTTACAAGGCAATGGGGTCAGGTTCAAAGGGCAAAGAAGAATTTTGATAGGTAGCGCATTCGCGCGCTACACAAGATTGACAGCCAGCCCTGTACTTGGGAGATCGACGGGGGGGCTGTGCGGCCAAGTAACGCCATCATTGTGAAGAAGTGTGGCTCACTGGTTAGAGGCGGCAGACCCGTAAGCAGAGGACGGCCCAGGACCAGGGTTCGATTCCCGATGCGGCAGGGTCGTGGACCAGGGTCAGCGGACTCGTTAATTCTCGCCTCAGTGCCTACTCTAGTCAGAGACCACACTCGGCAACTCTGGGCATTAGCTTGCCTCATCTTCACAACGGCCCCCCTAGACCGCCGGGGATGCTTGGTCGCACCTTAGAGATACCCATCAGGGACCATCTCTCAGGGTGAGCCAGGACGGGTTCCCCAGCGGTCGAAGCGCGGAGATACTCCTCTGGGAGTCGATTCTAGCGCTATATAAACCCGCAATTAAATTAAATTAAATTGAAAGTCCAGCTTTTGGGCAGGGGGGACGGTGTCCACCTGGTAAAAAAAGTGGGGGGACGCCGTCCTCCCGTGTGGGACCCCCGACTTGTGCCCTGAGTACATGTCTACAGTATTGTAATGTATAATATCTATGAGTACCCAAATATCAGATTGACAAACTGCAGCGAATCAGAATAAGGCATCCAGATTATGGGCCTGATTTAAAGTTTTGCTCAGAGTTTACTGTCATACACGTGACAGATATCCCGTCCGCACTGTTACAAGTGCCAGGTAATGCAATTTCAATAAGGCAGATGAGATATCTGTTAGGTTTGTGACTGTGTAACCTGTCAGCTAAAATCTAAACCAGGCCCTATGACTTGACCTCCCACGTAGGTCACATGTGGTTACATATCTAAGGTGTCTCAACTGGCTTCCTTTTCAAAAAAGGGTCAAATCTGAATCTTTGTGTATTTGTCATATTGCCACCTATGGCAAGAGTCCCTCTTTTATCTATAGATTGACCCTGAATTATCACCCCTCACTGCATTTGAGATCTGCTACTTTTGGGTTATTGGTTGTGCCCAGAATTCATATATTGTGCGCTGGCCGTTCTTTGGCTTATCATGGACCTAAACTGTGGAATTCCTTGTCGCGTCCGCTGCATACCACCTCTGATCACCTTTCCTTTAGGAAGACCTTGAAAACCTTTTTTCATTTGCTCCTGATTGTTCGCCATTGGAAGGTCTTGCCCAGGATTCTCTCTTGGCTGATGGTGCGCTCTAGAAAACTTTTTAACATAACATAACATAAGGTAGGAGCTCAATAGAGAAGCTGCTCTGGTTCTTTAGCCAGCACCAGGAGTTGCGCACTGTTTATGGTCAAGCCAAGAACGGTACAGATAGAAGACATAAAATACACTTTAAATGGGGGTGGAATGGTGACCACAGTGAAGGAAAACGGGGGTCCTATTAGTAGATAATCATTTTTCTCAATGTTACTATATTTTGAGCTATTGCTGTTACTGTAGGATGGTTCCTGGAGGCCCCTCCCTGCAGCCAGATTGAAGTTGGTAGACACTGGTGTCTGCTGAAAGGCCCGTGCGTGGCCAGCTGTCCTTGTTACAGCACGCAGTTCTCGTTCGTGCTGTTTTATTTTGCATTTATAGAGTGTGTGGTTACGGATGGAAAATCGTCGGTGACTTTTCAGGCCCCTGAACATTTCCACAAGGCACGATGAGGTCAGATGATGTCAGGGTCCTTACAGGCGGCCTTGTAAAACTTCAAGCGAGGGCGTCGAGCCCGGAGCACGTCGATCGCCCCAGGTGAGTGCATAAGACCTCGATTCATGCCGCGCCAGGCCCGCCGTGCTGCATTCGACAGCACAGGCCTGGCGCAGGTGCCGCATACTCGGGAGTCCGTGGCCGGCGGGCCGCTGTGGTCTGCAGGGACGCGGAGCATTCTGGACAAACTGATGAGTTCTGTCAGAAAATGAGTGGTTTTCATTGGAACAGTCCTACAGTTCTTCTAAGTCCAGCTCCTAAACAGTACACAGAGTTCAGCGCTGGCAGCAGGTGAGTTTGGAAATAGGGCCAAGTTACGTTTCTATCACTGACAACAAAAGCCAGCAGCATAGCTCAGTTGGTTAAAGTGCCTGCTAATAGGCACTGTGTGTAACTAACTGCAGGCAGGGCTTTACGTGGGATGCAAAAAGTGGAGTGTTATTAAAAGGGGCGTGGCTTCTATATTTAAGGGTGCAGCTTAAACATGGAAACTCAATTTCTATCCACCCGACGGGTAATTTGGTTCCTCTCCAAACTTTTTGGTAGTGCACCCAGATATATAACACAACCGCTGCCATAGACCTGGAGTCAGCCAAGACTATGAGCTTTGTCAGTGGTTGTTAGCTGTTTAAGATAAACAAGTAACACCAATGATTTTGTTGTAAATACTATCAAAAATGTTTCAGTTCAGAAATTGTGAAACAGTGAATTGAACCTTACTGAGTCCTGTGAAAGGGGTAGTGGTCTTCAGAATGTCTCAGTCACTCCTGTTATGTTCACTGTGTTATACATGTACACCCCTTTTCTCTCCACATTTCATCCATCTGCATATCTTGCACCTCATGTCTTTCCTCCCCAGCATCCTCTTTTCACTCTCTCCTGAATGCACTTCCTCGCATCTTCTGCACTTCACTACGGTCACAACGCACAACGCACAAGTACTCAACTGCAAGCACTGCATCATCTTTTACTTTAGCTTTGTCAATATTTTGACAACTGTGTACCTTCTTCACATACATTTCCCCGCAATAACAATTGCAACTAGAATATGGCCATTGTGCTGTGGCACTCTGCAGAGAGGCCAAGGAGTCTGAATCAGGGAATTTGTAGAGCGCGCTACTCAACCGTAAGGGTCCCAAGGCACGGGGGGGGGGGGGGGGGGGGGTCGGAAGAGCCGCTACTGCTCGAAGAGCCAGGCCTTGAGCTGTTTGCTGAAGGAGAGATGGTCCTGGGTCCTGAAGGAGAGATGGTCTTGAACACTTCTTTGCTCCACTGACAGGCACTGTTAGAAACTCGCTCTGCCCTCAGTCTCACCTCCAGAGCTATCAATCATGGCCCATCAGGGCCGTACTGTGAACTGAAACCAGCCCTGGCAAACTGCTTGGCCGGCCCCCGGGGGCGGGGGGGAGGGGGGGGGGAGTGAGGGGGAAGAGATGTGCTGTCAAGATGTTGCCAGGGCCAGTTTTGGCTGATTTGGTTACAGAAGGCCGATATTGTAGCAATGCTGCAAAACCGGCCCGGACAACAAAAATGGACCCCCAGGCACCCAAAACCGCCCCCCACCCTGGTGGCCCACTGGGGAAATGCCCAGTGCCCGCTACGACCTGCCCTGTGTTCCGTTATAAACACCTGGAGGCGACTCAGTTCAAAGTATGCACTATACAAGTGTAATATGTCGCACGTAAAAAAATACAGAAACACAACATCCAGAGAATAGCTACAATTTCTAGGGAGTTCAAGATTAAATAAAACATGCAAAATATAAAAAGGAACCTAATCACTGACAGGGATTACCTTAACATATTTTATTTTAATTGTTCAGAAATTAATCAGTGTTGTTTTCCAGTAAAGGTAAGGACATGAATATGGGGTCAGATCTGGACCCATTTCAATGTCTGTTTTTGATTACTACCGAGTCTAAGACTGGGAATGACCTGTCCTACTTAAAGCCTTGACTGCAAGTCATACGTTTGAATCATGTCTAGGCATTTTAGGTATTTTAGCCAAGTTAAGTTAACAAAATGAGCTCTATTAAGTGAGGTTGTTATAGCTGGAATACAAATAACTCAAGATCTGTTTCTCACCAGACGTGGGTCTCATGCACACTGTGCCACTGGAACCAAGCTATATATGACTGATGACCACTAATAAGGGCAAAACCGTTTTAGAGTTACTTGTGTTCCAATTCAGGGAGGACCTGGCCTGACCGTTTTGGCAATGGCCCGAAGAGGCGTAAGGCAGCATTTTTAGAGCCAGGCGTGTGGCAACATTCTGTACAATCTGTAATCTGCTCAGAAGGGATTCATTAGCAGACGCCAGTAGAGCATTACAATAATCCAGCTGACCAATGATCAAAGCCTGGATCAGAGTTCCACGAACAGAAAGAGGCAGCCATTGGAACACTCTGCGCAGAAGGCTCAGGGTATGGTAGCAGGTCCATACGGTAGTCATGATTTGATCCCTCATCGACAGCAATACATCCAAACGGACCACTAGATTTTGCGCCATGCAATGCAGTGGTTAAACGCTCAGCTAGGGACTGGGGGCATGGGCATATTCTCCATGCAGGCTGTAATGCATCCTGCATGGATAACAGAGGAGGTGAGCATGACTGATTTGGGCGGCCATAGACGCCCGGACAAACAGTTTCGTCTAAACTGTCTTGGCGCACTTAGGAGAGTTCTACCACTCCTACCCTACTCTGCAGCCCGACCCGCTACGCATAACTGCCACAGCAGAAGGGCAAAATAAAATGATAATAACATTACATTATTATCATTAAAAGTTTTCCTTTTTTTACTGCTTCCAGGCAGTGGGCATCGCTCCTCCGCATTAGCATTGAAAATAACGATGGACTGGGATGCCGGCTGAGAAATTGCCAGTGGTCGAGATTAATTCAGGTATTCCATCCATCATTTTTTTTTATACTTTAGAGGAAACAAATCACAGTGGGGCCAGTTCTGAAACATTTTAAGCTTGTAAATGAAACTTGAAATGTACAAAGAATTATCCTATACCAAAAAACACTCATCCAGAGATTTAGAAGCTAGGGATTTAAACGAGCGCAGATCACATTAAATAATGCAGAAAATATGTCATTTGGCTGTTTTTTTAACCATTTTAAGTGTGGATTGGCAAGAGGGCCAATTGAGCTATCATTGAATGTAGTAAAGCCCTTAAAAGTGATTAGTGTCTGGGTGTTTATAATAATTAGCACTGCCTTTTCACACACTAGCTTCCCTTCTAAATTCAAGCCTCCTTCGAGTAATTCTTGGTGGTGTATTGATTGTGGTAAAGGGCCCGAAACTCTGCCATTATTTCAAGGTTGTAGGGGAAGGAATATCCCTACATGGAAATCTGATTTCTATTTAAAATAGAGAATAAAATGCTTGTCAAATTGCACTTTTATGTTAAACCTTCTATTAATTATTTTCTGCTCTGCAGTCATAGATGTAGGGATGACAGGCATGTGCTCTGAAAACTGTGAAAGTGTACAATCCACAGGCGTTTGCCTGTCAGTTTTGTGAATCACAATTAATTTCTAAACTTTACTTTCTTGTGAATGATCCCCACTTTGAATTCATATAAAAGTTACTCTGTATTTTTTCTGTTTCTAAGCTGCTATGGAGTGCTCTACTGTGACAGCACACATTGGTACGAGCGCTGCACAAACATAAACCTCATTAAATAAATGATCCAGACAGTGCCAGGAAGACATATTCTTCAGTAGTTCCCGGTAGGTCCCCACGGATGAAGCAGACGTTTCCTTTCTGTGTTGGAATGAGGGAGTCTTCATTTTCTTCGTTGTGTGAAAGATGGCTTCTTTATGTATCTGTGTGTGGGAAAAGGCACTTTTCAGTCTCAGCGTCTCTCACGTTGCAGTGTTGGCAGGTTCTGGCCTCCCTGGGTTTCTGATTGGATGTGCATTGGCCAGTCACTATTTCTAGACTGCCTGTGCTCAGTAAGCGTTTGCTTGTGGTTTAGTTTTCAGGCCACAGTGAGGTATTTTAAGTTCCATGAAAATATTCTGTAACTTTCTAGCTTGTTTCTTTGCCCCAGGCGCCTCTGTTCTATATTCGTGCCAGGGGTGGCGTGACACTGTAAAGTCTAAAATAGTGTGCAGAGTGAAATAGGGGAGGGAATCAGGCTGGTCGATGTTGTACTTCCTGCACCCCTCACCCACTCTCCCCCCACTTTTCCTGCTGTCCTCCTTTGCCACGGAGAGTTTCTACTACCATCAGTAGTAGACATGTCTGAAATACATCTCTTCTAGCCCAAATCCAAATAGAAAGAAAGTCATTGGTAACCCCCTGTGCCATAAATGCCCATGCATCCCTCAGTGAGAGGGAGAGAGAGGGAGAGGAAGTGTGTATGTGAGAGAGAAAGAAAGAGAAAGGTAGTGTGTGTGTGTGTGTGTGTGTGAGCGGGAGAGAGAGAGCGAGAGTGTGTGTGTTTTGGAGATAGAGGGAAAGAAACACTGAACGGGAGAAAGAAAAAATAGGGATTTAGAGTTGGGTTACCATATATCTTCGCACAAGGTCACCTCATTTGCTGTCCTAGGTTTTCATTTACATTTGTAGGCATGTGTGCGGTACTCCTCTCGCTGTTTTCCTTGTCCCCTTGAGGGTCCGGACTTAAGCAGCACTTCAAGTACAACAGGGCTACAAAACTCCAGGGGGACAGAAGTATCTGTACCTCTGAGATTAATATAAGTGGTGAAATTGTGAAAAAATTGAACTGCTAACTTTTCGTGATTATTTTCAAAATGTCATTTTTATGCAGTGCAAGATAGGTACAAATGTTTAGATTGTTGCTGATGTGGGTGTACTTGTTTGCATCCCTGTGTGTATCTGTGTGTATGTGCCTGATGGTACGTGTGTATTTGTGAGTGTGAGTGTGATGGTAGGATGTGCCCTTCGATACTTTAATGTGGACTGTGGCAAATTGTTATCCAAGTGTAATCCAATGCTGGCATTTCATAATAGTACTAGTTCTTGGAATATTGTAGCAACCCATGGTACGATGATGGCCACTTCTGGTATAACACTGACTCTAGCATATTGGTGGCAATTCTCAGCATGTTGTAAGTGTCCGTGGCATGGTATGCCCACCTCTGATAACATATACTGTCCCAGCATAATAGTAGTCATTTTTAGGTTGAGCCTAGTGCAGCGTGCATGCGCTGCTCTAGGAAATCGCTCTGGGCTTTCCACGTGCTTGTGTGTGTGTTTTTTTTTCATTGGTCTTTGCATGCGTCTTTTTAAAAAAGACATCACGCAATTGGTCAAAGGCGAATTCATCTATCCGCCCATGAGCAGGGGCGCGCTGTGTGCCATCTGTTCGGTATCAAATTTCAAAGCCTTCGCGTCGCGTTCACTTTGAGGCCGCAGCCGTGCGGCCGAGCGGCCGTGCACTGTTTTCTGTAAACAGCACTTGCTTAACACCGAACCCGCTTTTACTTCAACAACAGGGGCACATACATTTAACAATGGCGCCCATGGCTTGCAGACCCTCATTCCGGCCCCTGGGCCCAGCACGTTAATGTTTCAGCATGGCGCACGCTTTTACTTTCACAACACGAGCGCACACCTCACAGAGACAGAAAGGACCCTTTAAATCTACCATTACAGGGCTCTATCACACCTGCAGCCTTCTCCTAAAAATCATGGTGACTGTGATCCACCCTCAGCCCAGCCGCCATCTTTGGCAGTAGAGAGCTGAGCATTTTGTCCCAAGCCGATAAAGAAGCAATGCTTCAAGTGATACCCGCAGCTTTCTAAAAATCTCGGTGACTGCACTCCACCCTCAGTCCAGCCGCCATCTTTGGCAGTAGAGAGTGAGCTTTCTGTCCTAGGCTGATAAAGAAACATGACTTCAGGTGACACCCATGCAAGGTCTGCGGTGTTAAGCCTCGTAGGGACCTGAGGGGCAGGGGGAGGGTGCACAGAAAGAGAGAAAGGGAGATTTTTGTGTCCTCTAAAAGGTAATGTGTTTGTGTGTATTGCGTAATGTTAGTGTTTGTTCGTGATGTGCATACATTTGTGTGTCTGCGCGCGTGTCTTTGCATATACCATTTATTGCCTTCTCCAGTTTGAGCGTTTGTATTACTGCCTTCAGTCAGTGTGTATTTTCAGGTTATATAAGTGTGCCTCTGTCCGTTTGTGTGTGCACGCATCTATTCCCTACCTCGATTGCTTTTTCGATGTATGCCCAGGCCTTGGTTAACTTTTCCGACCAGGCCACCATAGCTCTTATGCTTTTACCAATGGGTGTTACACTTACACCTTTGGTCACGCCAGTTAGTTCTTCCCTTAGTCACGCTTAGGAACAGTCCAGCAACCCCTCCTTGTTGTTTACCAATCTACTACCATCCTCTGACCTCCGTTTTTTTGCCCATTGGTCCTCGTGTCCTGTAGTTCAAATTTAATTTGCCTGGGGTCAAACCACAGGACTGTAGACTCACCATGGCTTTAATACTCACATTCACGCAGGCCATAGGCTACATTTTGAATTTTTCCAAAACGCTCTCTTGCCCTGCCCCTTCATCTATGTTTAAATATTTGTGTCCTGCTTACCAACAGGATTTTGTCGCAGTCTCAAAGGTTCTGTGTCTTTAACCCCACATGCAATCAGTGCTTTTCTCATTACGCAATCCACAGAACCAACATTAGGAGGTCGTGGTGCACGGCGTGCCTATGTGGGCTTATGATGTTTTTACCTCCTCATGCAATTAATGCCTCTTATTCACAGAAATCCACCTTTACATGGTCGTGTTTCACACTGTTTTTGAAGGATTCCTCTAAATTACCCTATGAAACAGGGTTTCCTAGGTGTTTTTTCACCTTCAGGGGGGTCTGATCTTCGCAAGGCAGGGTTTTGTTAACAATAATATTGCATTTTCCAAACCAGTTACCGAAATCCCCCCTTTATTTTAATGCTTCCGCCCATCCTGGTCATTTCTTCTTCCCACTCACAAGGACCAGTGCATTTGTTCAATCCTCTCCATCTTCTGCACCCATCAGTAGCCGAAACAAACTCCCTTTAATAGGCCTTCAACTACACAACCATAAAACAGTAAACTGCTACAGGTGGGTACTCATATTTCATTTACTGAACACTTTGCAAATTATAACTCATGGACTTCTCATATACAGCAAAACTGCTTAAAACTCCCAAAGGCGAGACCTATTGGCTATGCCAATGCTTGTTGATATATTGTTTGTGTCCATGCCATGATGGTGTCCCCCAGTATAATCCTGGATCTATCATTAATAATGGTAATTTTTGGTATGTTAACAGGTCTTATGATGCCTATCCAAGATATAATACTGGTCCTTGATTTATGGTGCTAATTCTTGACCCAAAAGACCATCCCCTAACAAGATGTTGATAAATGAGCACACATTACATATTAAATCCTAGAGTTCCAGTAGCACATCAAGTTTGCGATGAACGTGGCAGACTGCTATTAGGGAACCAAATAAAAATGTATGTAAAAGTTGGAGTTCTATCTATCTATCTATCTATCTATCTATCTATCTATCTATCTATCTATCTATCTATCTATCTATCTATCTATCTATCTATCTATCTATCTATCTATCTATCTATCTATCTACATATCTGCCTGTCTGCATGTCTGTCGGTCTGTCTTTCCTGCCATTGTCCATCTGTACAGGAACTGACATCACTGGATTTCCCAATATCAATTTGCACTAGAAGTGACATCACTGGTTTCCTGCCAAAACTGACCGAAGGCTAGCTCCCTCATCAGCCCCCATCACCTCCACCTCAATCCTTCTCTAGATACAAGATCAAGGAGAGGATGTGGCATTATGGACAGAGATGCTGACTTTGGAACTTGAAGTTTAAGCTTCCGCGCCTCAGTGAGATGCACAGTAGTACAAATTCATGGGCCTTGCAAATTCTGATGGGTTATGGTTTTGCTTCAGAACCCAGATCGTGTGTATAAAAACTGAATAAGGAGTCAAGGAAAAAACTTAAACGGGACATAAGCAATGTGAGTATGCCTTCCTGGGTCCTTTGAGAAAAGCACTACCCCTATATCAACTGAGCCACTGAAAAGCAGCCTAACTGAAGGTTGGCACAGGATGTTTCCAACGTGTGGCAAAACACACAGTGGTCCCATGGGGCACATTTCATACAAAGTTCTACTACCCCACTGGCTCCTTTTTTTCAGTGACCCTCTTCTTACTTTCCATGATCTGCATACTCTCTATTTCGGAGTACAGCCTCCTCTCACCCGTATGCCTGACTGCCTCAGTCCTTCTTATTGTAATTCTGCAATTTGCCGATACCTCATTTTATAGTTCACAATCTGTCCCATTTAAGACCCTGTCACCTAATCCTCGCCAGCCTATCAAACTCACCAACCATGCCCATGAAACCACATAGCCCCAAGTAATCACCACACCTCACTGGTATTAAAATAATCTGTCACAAAACAACTGGACTAAATACATGCAATGGTTTTTCCTAGAGAGCACATGGATAATCACATTAGCCACTGGATCTAGAAGTGGCTCTCCACTGAAACGAGAAGAACGGTCACCCAGGGCCTCGTCAGCAGCAGTTTGGACTATGGAACTTCCCGCTTCGCAGGAGCCTTGGCCAAACTCCTGAGACAGCTCCAACACATCCAGAACGCCTTGAACGCCTGATCCTCGTCATCCCTCGCCGCAGCCACATCACACCCCACCTGAGAGACCAGCACTGGCTCCCGGTCAACAAGAGGATAACCTTCAAGCTACTCACCCACGCACACAAGGCACTCCACAACACCGGACCAAAGTACCTCAACAGACGACTCAGCTTCTATACCCCCACCTGCCAGCTCCGCTCCGCTCCGCCGACATCGCCCTCGCCACAGTCCCCCGCTTCCGAAGAGCGACCTCCGGCGGCAGATCGTTCTCCCACCTCGCCGCCAAGACCTGGAACCTCCTCCCCATCCACCTACGGCAGACCCAAGACCTGCTGACCTTCAGAAAACTCCTCAATACCTGGCTGTTCGAGCAGTAGCAGCATTCCCCACCCCAGCGCCTTGAGACCCTCACGGGTAAGTAGTGCGCTTTACAAATAATATGATTGATTGATTGACTGGATTAACCACTAACCTGGGGTTCCCGATTAGCATGCTACTCTCCGTAAAGAGCTTCAATGCCTTGTCAGGGTTAGTAAGCACTATATAAATATAATTTACAATTACAATATGTAAATATGTTTCTTGCACTAAGTACTTTATGCACCATGCTCCATCGGCATTGATTTTCCACTTATGAGGTCATAAACCTGTTAAAATAATACATCATGTTGCCATTCATGTTGGGTCTGTTTTTCATGTATTGATACACTTCTACTCCCATAGGGGATCAGGGACCAGCGGGGTGGCTGGTCGTCATGAGAAATTTGACCCACTGGACCACTTTGTGTATTTCTTCGAGAAGGTGTTCCAGACTGGGTTTATGCATCGGTCCTTGTGCTTGATATACCCACTGCATTGCATGCACCAATAAATTCTGCTGTTTGCAGTAGTCTGAAGAGACCCGAATCTTGGGGGGAATGTGGAGTGTCACATAGGGCTGCCACGCACACACAAGGCATGAAAGAGTTGTCTAGAAGGCCTTCCAGTGGCATCATTTGTTTCTTTATTCCAATCGTTAATAACATTACAAAGAGAAACCACATAACCAGCTGAACTTGACATATTGATACATTTGAAAATAATATTAAAACTGCATAGAACTGCAAAAAGTTCCAGATTATGCAGTGAGAATGTGCCTACTCCTCTGGAAGTGTGACCATGTGCAGCCAGCTTTGAAAACACTCCACTGCCGTTGAAAGAGAGAGTCAAGTATGCAGAGTCTTGTTCCCATTATGTTCCAACCAGGCACGCATCATATCAGATCACTCAACAAGCCTTTGACAGGAAAACATATGGCAATAGATGGAGTGGGTTGAACTCAGCCTTGATAAATGAACACAACTATTCAGAAAAGTCTTTGACTAGACTACAGAACTGATGGTAACGAGCGAAGACACCTCATGGAGAGTATGCCCTACAGAAGGTTGCCTAAAGTATAGTACCTTAAACTATGCAGTTCTCTGAAGTCTCAATGAAGACACACAGTGCTATGTGAAACTTTAAAATCAACAAATACATTAAATGTGCTTAAACTTGTCAGTGAGATGTTCTATCAGCTGATCTGAGTATGATATATGCTTTAACAGCCCTCCCCACTCTCAAATAATTAAATTCATTCCTCTACTGTGTGCTTGTTTGCTGGTTTATTGGGCGGAAGTGTCCGCTGCTTATCACTGTGGGGCATTTCATAGCAGGAATGTTATCTGTCTCCAAGTCTGAAAACAAGGATGCGAAGTTTCTTGGTTAGTACAACTTACTTTACATGTTTTATAAACCCCTAGATTCTCCTTGGTGGGTCTGTGTGCCATACAAGTACAGCTGTTAACATTTTGTCCCAGGGATCAAAAAATACTTTTTCAACAGAGCAGTCAGTTGCAGTCAAGCTGTTCTTTATGAACATTTTCTTTGATTTTCTTTGCTTGTTTTTGAGTGAATTTGGAATTTTTTTTTTTAGATGTGCCCGATTCTTTTATACTAGGTTGCTAATGATAGACTTAACCCAGAAGCGGCCATTTTATTTTCACATATATTTTTTTTTCACATTTGAAAGACATAATTAAAGGTTTCTAAAACATTCAGTCAAAAAAAAGTTTTATTAAATTAGCAGAATGATTTCAGTTTTGTGTTCTTGGTTTCAATTGAGCTCTTAGTAATTGAGACTGTTTACTTAATGCCTTTATTAAATAATCTAATTAGTGCTGAAACATAACGTTTCCCAAATGTGAACCAGCCGCTATTAAATGAAACAGAGTTTCCGTGTCTGTGAATTTCGTGACTGGTGGTCGCACTTTCGAGACACTGATTATTATCTCGCTCCCTACTCTGCTTCCCAGGGTCTGAAGGGGTTGGCACAGCTCACCCCTGCGATTTCCACATTTTGCCAGTATTTTGCTTTTTTTTTATTGGTGTACCAGGTGGTGCCTGGGTGGTCTCTCGCCCTTAGCCTTCTTGATGAGGTGGGTGGTTGAGCCTAAGAACGTGAAAAGCCTGGTCTAGTTTGAGCGGGAATGAGCGGGTTGAGTGTCCGCGCGAGGAATACACCACTCTTCTTCCTCTATTGCTTTTGCATTCACTTTGCCCATTGCATGTGGGGTGAGCTACAAAAAAATCACTAGAGAGTATATATATAGAAATATTGATTCCTGGAGGTTTCTGGGATTTTTTTTCTCCAGAAAACTTCAGGCCACCCTTTTCTTTCAATCCAATCTAACTGTGTTTGCTGCAAGTTTACTATAGTTTCGAAATACAAGGTTAGTAAACAACTTCTCACAGACATCCAGGGTCTGGTTTACACTTGGGTGGTAATGGAAAATTCTTCAATCTCTTGCAGAAACACAACCTCGGAAGGAGAATCCATCTGTTGTATTGACAGTTCCTGAATCTTTTCCAACCAATTGCCAATTTTATTCTACACTTTGAACATTCACAGTGAAACACAAACTAATCATGGTTTCTCATTCACCTAAAGCCTCTTTTGAGCCCAAGATCCTAGCACGGTTTGCAGTGAGTGAAAGTAATGACTACCCCATTGGACCTCGCCCTTCACAAGCACGGGCAGAGGGATACAATCTCCCTTCTTAACTCTTCTGTCCCACTTCTTAACTTTTCTGTAAATGTCTGCCAGGTTATTTGAATTATCCCTCTAGCACAATCTCTTCAACCCTGCTGCATGGGACAGCACCTGGTGATCGACCGCCCTCCGAAGCCCACCTTAACCCTCGAACCACGCCAAGAACCTCGGTATCGTACGTGACTCATCACTCACCATGACCCGACAGGTCAATGCCTTCACCTCTAGCTGCTTCAACACCCTCCACAAGATCTTCAAGTGGTTCCCCCCCGAGTAAAAGGAAGACAGTCACCCACGCACTCATCACCTGACTATAGAAACGCACTCTACGCCAGCATCAAGAAGTCCCTACTCTGAAAACTCCAGACAATTCAGAACACCGCCGCCAGACTCGTCCTCGGCATCCCTCGACATAAACACATCAGCCAACGCCTTCGAAGTCTCTACTGGCTCCCCGTGGAGAAAAAAATCACTTTCATAATACTCACTCACGCCTACAAATGCCTAAACAGCAACGGACCCAAGTACCTCAACGACAGAATCAACTTCCACATACCCAAAAGAAACCTCAGATCTTCCAAGCTCGCACTGGCCAAAACCTCGCGCATCCACAGAGCAGGAGGAAGATCCTTCTCTCACATTGTAGCCAAGACCTGGAACGAGCTACTGGCAGATATCAGACGCGCCACCTTCCCTGAACACATTCAGGAAGACCCTCAAGACCTGGCTCTTCAGCTAAACTGATCTGCGGCCACCCACCCACAGCGCCTTGAGACTCTCACGGGGTGAGTAGCGCTCTTACAATTTCCTGATTGATTGTTTGAGCTCTGAATAACTCAGATGTGGCTCTAATCTGTTTATTTCACCCTCACCCAGTACAGCATTTTCTACTTTCTGAAGGTAGGATCAGGCTTGGTAAATACCAAAAGTAAAATAAAGGAAAGAGCTCTAGATTGGGATCCAAAAGCAGATGTTTGACGTCTGGTAAGCTATCCCCGTAAATGAAAATGTTGTGCATTCCAGAGACCCATGGCAAGACCATACCTTAGTGCTGCGCCAGAGATGGCTAGCTCACCAATGTATCTATGTGGACTCTTATAGCACTGACCTAGTTGCAAAGCAAAACAGTGCTTTTCTGAGGTAGGAAAATACAAGGGAAATGGGAGAGGGTGAGAGGGAAGCAGCGGCGGCTAGCTTAAATAAAAAATGGTAAGGTGCAAAGGTACATAACACACCATAAATTCAGGAGCACAACCGGTGCGGCACTTCTCTTTGCTGACCACAAGCAGGAAAAGGAAGGGCTTCCTTCCTGCTCGTGAAATGCAATTTCAACCAGTCCTGAAGCTGCATGAAAGCAGCTCCTGGATTGATTGGAGCAGGCTCACCCAGCGCTCACTTGGAGGCTGGGGGCGTGTGCCAGCAATCCCCAAGCTGTTTCACAGCCTCTGAAATACTGGGTCTACAGTGTGCATGGTGGGATGGCCGTCGCAAGACGGCCGGCCTATCCGACATCTGCACTTGCAGGATGCAGCCCCGTACCCACCCTCGCCTGTACACAGCACGAGCCGGTGCATTGGCAAATAAATAAAATGGCATTGGCATGCCAATTTATTTATTTGTGTTTGCACCTCTGCATCTTAGAAGGAGCCACCCTGGAAGGAAGTCCAATGCACGGGGGAAGATCACGGCAAGATCGCTAGGGACTTCTCAGTAGAACTTAATGTAAAGGGTGGTAGTCAAAAGGACAGAATCAAAGTTGAATACAGAAATCGTGAGCCACACCTATTCAGAATTTGAAAGGCCTAGATTAGTTTGTTGTGCGGTGGCTCATCTTACAGCATGGTGAAATACCTTGTGGAGGACTTCTCTGCGCCTTCTTCTGATTCTCACCAGGTTTTAACTATTAATTACACTTCCAGCATGTTGCTGGTGATGGACTTCCTTCCATGTTAGCTAGCACAGCCCAGTTCCTTTCTACTGAGTAACTGTCCCACTTGACTCATTTATCCCCCCTCCTCTCAGCTGGGGACGTAGAATAGTCCCCCAAATTAATATTCATAGACTGCCTCCATCTAAATATTGAACATCCCAGTTCCTTGCTATTCAGGGCCCACCTCGCACGCATACAAGGAGCTACTTCCATCAGATTTTTCTAGGCATGGGCAAAGTGGGCAACTACCCAGGGCCCCCATCTTCAAAGGCCCCCCTGGGAAAATTAGCTTTCTCTCTCTTTCTCCTCTGCCTACTTCTGTTTGCCAACCTCTCACCTTTCTGCCTACCTCTGCCCCCCTATGTGGCCTCTAAAGGGCTGTGTGACCCCCGGCATGGCACGAGTCAACTGGTTTTGATTCCCATATCTCACAGATATGCATTGACCATGGGCTGAGTGTGAGCCCCCTGAAGATATGGGCGCCCGTTCGAGCTGAGGGACCCCCGCACAGCAGGGGTGGCTTTGTGTTCCTCCCAGAAGGCTCAGCGGTCCGGTCCTTCATACTAGGCCTTGTCCGGTCACCCTCCTGCAGGCTACCTGTTCTCCCACGCGCCGCGCCTACAAGAGCCGAGAAACCCCAGCACTCGAAAAATGAAAACACTGCCACTCACAGCCATATATCACGGCAGAGCTCATTCCAGAAAGTGCTGCAAAGTCTCTAATTTAGCTTTATTTATATCATTAATGACCTTTCCCTTTGACCACCCCATTAGACAGATATATAACATCGGCATTTCAAAGTTATTGCTGATAAAAACAAACAAGCAAACGCGCATTAAATCAAAGAGAGTGAAAGAGAAAAATGGCTGATGAAGTCCTGAATTCTCGGAAAAAGAAGAGAACAGCGGGCTCTTGTAGCTATTATTTATTTATTGCACATAACGCGTGCTTTACATACGGCGCTTGAGACATTGTTTTTAAGAAATACGCCTTGGTGCTGGAGGCTGGCGGTACATTCAGAGCTGTGTACGGGGGCTACATTGAGAGCAAGAACTGTCCTTCAGTGAGAATGCAGGGTTGGTTCAAGTGAAATAAACCCAGACGCTGTCTTTTGTCAGTAAGTGACGTCAGTGATGGAGAATGTCATTCAATAGGATCCACGGCATGGGCTCAGCGGCGGTGCAAAGATCTTTGGAGCATGAGGCAAAATGACATTTTGCGTGTTGGCGCCATTCCTTCACCTTCCAGAAACAAACAAATCCCTCCTTCAGACCTCAAGTTGCCAACTTGCTCTCCCTTGGGGGGCTCCTTAAGTCATTGTCTTAATGTGTAGCGACAGGCCTCATACTTTCGCCTTCGGGCTATCCCCAAGAGAGAGCGATATCCCCAATTCTCTGTGGAGCCCCCTGCACTTGGGGGGATCCAAACTTTACTCACTAACACAACACACAGGAGCCTTATTACTAAATTGTACAGTGCACCGCAGGGGGACAGGCATTAGAAAAGTGGACGCAATACTTGACACCCACTGGAGCTGGCGGACTGGAGTTTCTGTTGTACACTAACAGGTACGCTAACACCCAGTTGTAATTTGTGAATTATGCATTGTAAATATTTGCAACAGATGTATTATACCCCTGTTAACTTGTTTAAATATGGTCTGAGAGGAGATGCGACCTGTTAACGATGTAGGGCGCTGGAGGCGGACTTCATGCGCCAAGCTTGGCAATGCGCTCCCACTCGGCAATTCTGGGCACAGGTGGTGAAGGCCCTATCAGACATTTTTTTTTATACATAGTTTTAAATAGCGCCAACTTGACCCGAAGGTATCAGGTATCAGATCGCTTTACATAGCACCAGTTGCGTTACATGAGGACACATTCATTTTGTTAGGCTCGGAGAGATTAAGTGATTTGCCCAGAAGCACAGGATGTTCGCCGTGATTGCAGAGACTCAAACCCAGTTCCCCAGATTCAAGGTCGACCGCCTTAGCCGTGAGGGGTTGGCCGTGAGGCCAACCCCTCATGGTGATGGAACTGGTGGAATGCACCCTCTCAAATTTACTTGCTTGGACTAGTTAAAAATTTGCAACCGGCCCATCGCAAACTGGTGGCAGTGGCGCGACTATTGGCAAAAAGAAGAATGGCTATACACTGGGGCAAAAGGGGCGTACCAAAAATCAAACAGTCGCTTCACGCCATGGCATACTGCCAAGAACAGCTGTAACTGTTTGCCGAGGAACTGCCTAAGGATTTGTGGAGCCCATTTACAGCCTACCTACTGACAGTTCCAAATATGTCCTAGCGGGCTGGGTTACACAGGCGTTACATGCCATGATGTTTGGGGGTTTGAGCTTGCGATAGTGACACTGTATGGCATACGTGGTTTGTAATGTTGCATATAGCACATGTTGGCATTGTGTTCATGTTATTTGTATCAGTGAAAAACATCCATTAAAAAAAAGTACTGCACAGACCTGAAAAAAAAGTGCAGCAACAGCCCTGCTTCAAGGCTCTCTTTACATGGAGTAGTAAGGCGGCCTGCTGAGTACCACTGTGTCGTTGAACCCTTGGCTTTGGAATATCTCGAGGGAGATTATGTTGAGTGGAGTGATGAATGCTGGTGTGTAAACGTCATTATGGTATCTGTCAGTACCTCTGGAGGGAAGGAAGAACCCAACCTTTGTGTTGGAGAACAAATGCTACTGCATGGAACTATAACTACTTTGAATGTTTCATGCGATTGGGAAGGTGGGGGGCTCTGGCGCTTACCTGTGGAAGATGTGAACATAGATTGCAATGCTTCAGAGAGGAGTGGGGGCTTGCACATTAGTAAGACCACATCTGGTGCTACCGCTGGTGGAGATTGGCCTACTGCATCAAGGCTTCCAATGTTTCTAAAAGAGTGCATGGGCATGGCACTGTGAGAACATAACTTCTGGTGCCTCTGACAGGCACCATAGATGTTTCAGTGTTACTTGTAATGCTTTGGCGATGTTGGTGGCTGTACTGCAGCGTGTGTGAAAGAGAGTCATCTACTGCATTACCCACTGGGACAGAGACTACTGAGCTGTCTTTTTGTGGTGACAGCTGAGACTCAAACATTAATGTTGTAATAGTGATTCAGTGTTGTACCTTGTTCCTGCTGGCCAAAGGGCCTGGAATATCCTTCTTGTCAGTTTTAGGTGTATGTGTAGGAGTGAGAGTATACATGTGTGCTAACTGTAATGACAAAGGTTGGCAGACTCTGTGTACCTACCCTTTACCCACCCTCTTGTTCTAGGGAATGTAGATCATGCAACAGTAATGATGTCAGTGGGCTATAACTTCCATATACCCTCTCCAGTGGCTACTCTCCCCCCATTCTTGAGTGTCTTGCAGCCAGGGCCCTGGGCTGAGAGAGGAGAATGCCAGCTATCACCTTAGGGGTCATAATTACCCCCCTCCTGTAAGTGGAAATCACCTCTCTTTTTCCCTGTATGAGCAATGATGGACCTGGGATCCTCTGGCCACCGAATTTACCAGGTTCCTACCTTATTGACTTCCACTTTATCAAGCTCTTGATTAGGAAACCAATAAAGGGTTAAGCCATTTAGAGGATTTCCCTCTGTATGTTGGATTGGGTTTCCCCTGATGTTAGGAGGGAGCTCTGTATGAGTTCAGCCAACTGAATCCACTCTTGGCATTCCTCCTTTCCATCTGGTCGAGAGGAACCTAGCCCCAGAGGAGAGGTAACCCCTTGCTTCTACATTCTGATAAGGGTGAGTATTGTTCCTGTGAGTCCTTGTTTAGTGCATATAATGATATACTCTGGTTGAAGGTGACCTGCTAAGAGATCCGTGTACTGCATGCTGTTCTGAAGCCTCTCTGTGGAGATTCTCCTGGTCAGGACAATGATGTGCCTTAGCTATCCTGGTGGACTGTTTGGCAATACTGACAACTGCTCCTGCCAAGAATGAACAAGCCTGTTTCTGCTGACTGGTGAGGCTGAGTGACTTTGCCAGCTGGTGTGCTGGCAATAAAGACTTTCATATCTGGCATGAGTTTTGGGGCCTTGAGAGCTGATTAAGTCTGTTGAATAAGATGTAGTCTAGCTCATTCAGTGTGTTGTTTTCAACATCAATGGCGCCTGGGTTTCTGGGCATATCCACAGACTATACAGGGGTCTTCATCGGGTAGTTCGGGAGCTAATGGTAGCTGCCGAAGTGCAGCCCAGCACAGTACATATTTGAGAGGGTCTACCAATTTTGAAGATGATAGTGCTACTCATCTCCATTCTTAGAATGGATGACAATCAAATGAATGTCAGGGCCTTATGCTTACACACAAACAGTGTGACAGCCTTCAGTACCTGCAACATAAGCAACTGTCACCACTCTCAGTTCATCAAAATCACAAAAAGATTGGTCGCTTTACAAGCCCCATTGTATTGATCATACAGTAACTGTGAAAACTGAGTCAGAGTTAATAGAGTGTGGAACTGCCAGAGAAAGAGTGGAAGTATGTAATGACCGTCCATTAGCAGCCCTTTATTCAAAGCAAGCAGAGGATTGATTGAGAGACAGGTTAAAGCCTTCTTTGTCTCAGACAGTGGGACTGCACATATGTATGTGTACTTGTTTAAATTTTTCTCTATGCATATGTATTTATATACATATGTACATGTTGTGGGTGTGCCTGGTGTTGTATCGCTTCTTGAAAGACAGTGTTTCCCCCTACAATCTATTCTGGTGTCAGGGAACACCAAGTGTATATCGTGCTCTCAATATAAGGGGCTCATATATGACATAATTATGGCTGTTCCTAACATAATATTGGCACTAGAATTAAATGGTACAACTTGGCATTTGTTGGGCATCCTTGGACTAATGATGGCATCATGACAGCTACTCCTGACATATTATGAGCATGCCTGGCCTATTTGTGGCCATCTATCACATAATTGTGGCCATCCTTAGAATAGTAATGTGCATGACTGACAAGATGAAGTGGTTCTTCTTAGCATTATGGTGGACAGCCATGGCACAATTGTGGCCATGACCTAAAGGAGGATATTCTTGACATAATTTAGGCATATTTGGCATTATGGTGGGCAACCCTGGCATGTGACAGCAATACCTGCAGATGAGGACTAGAATCTGTCCATGTGACACATTTGTAATCAGGAAATCCCAAGCAGCATTTGGGAACCATACATAAAAAAATAATTTTTGAAGCAAAAATAGTTTCCCCCAGTTAAATACAATGGTTTCTTTGAGTGTGTTAATCCAATATACAAATGGCATATTAGATTAAAAAAATATATATATTTGGAGAAACTGATAATATTTAATGGTTCCTTTGGGCACCTTCTGATGTGGCTGTAATTTCATTAGTCATGTGCAGGTATTGTATATTGATAACACTATTTTTAACATTTCTGTTAGTAACCCTGTCTTAGGCGTTTGGGTGGTTAGGGTTCTACTACAAAGTTGCGTTTTAAATATCGACCAGTCAAAATATTGTGTCCAGAACATCAACCGCCACAATACAATGAAGCTAAGTATTTATAGTATTTAACTGTATGTATGTATTTACCTTGAAGATATATGTATCTTCAAGGTATGTAGTTGTGAAGTTAAGAACAGTATATCCATACTTACCTAAGTATATTTACTTTCATGATATTGCATTAGTCAATATTCTGGATTTGAAATTTTGGAATTACAACATTTTGTCACACGATATTATGACATAGATTTGGGTGGTCACTTCTAGTAATCCTTCAAGGTGTGATCACTATTGTAATTATATTTGAGGTGGTCGCTACTGCAACAATGGTCAAAATCATTAGTAGCTCCAGATTATTTTCACTGAGCTACTTCTAGAGTACTGGAAAGCTACCAGTAGTTCCCGAGCTACTTGTTGGAGACCCCTGGTTCATGCAATTGTCCCAGTTCTATTTGCTTGTGTTTGGCACTTCCTGGTTTAGGTTCATACTGTATTATTTTGCAATTGCCTTTTTATAGTGTTATACCCCTGATGAGACAAATCACTTTAGTCCAGACAGCACGTGCTCCAGAACCCAAGGTTATTAGTTTTGTTTGCTTACTGTTGGTTATTGGGAATTGGCTTGCGCTCTCAAGGAAATCATTCGATGCATTTACTTCAGTTTCTTTGTGGTAGGATTAAATTCATAGGAGTTAGATGTGATCATTAGTGGGAGGTTTGTGTGCTCATGCAGGTGTTTAGTGGGACTAATAGATGAACTAGATGAGATTAGGTATTGTTAGATATGAAGTTGTTCATTTATGTTCCTGGTAACATGCCATGCATGTCAATATTGATGCCAGGCTGTTTATCATGTACTTATTTGCTGTAGTTATGTTGTTCCATGTATGTGGTTTAAAAAGGGCAGCAACATAGACATATTTTGGGCCAGTATTTTTAAATTGTATCCATAAAATAAGGTAAAGTCTTATAAAGAGGCGCTGTGTTATCAGTCATCTGTCAAATACCTCTTTGTACTGGACTAGTAGCAGGTCCATGGAACCCTCTCATTTACCATCGACGACTTTAGAAACATCTGAGCAGGGGTGCAGCTATCAATATTGCTGCAGGTGCAGTAGCACCAGTGTACAGGGTTGTGAGGGGCCTCATATTTGACTGTATTTTACTCAGAAAATAGGAGGCACATTTTCCTTTCTTGCATTAAGGCCAAGGCATCCCTGCTAGGCCACTGGGCATGACAGCTTCTCCTGCATTCGACGAAAACGAAGCTTGTACACACCACAGTGTGGGCCTAAGCACAGCAGCATTTGTGGAGCACCAGAAGTGAACATCCATAGAACAACCGGTGGTGCATGATGCTTAGATTTGTCGACTGTGAAGATATCTTTTTTAACTCACATAGGATAAGACGTACCCTCCCCCTCTTGGTATGAAAAGGGACACTAATTGTCAGCTGTTGTCAGTGCCAGTAGCAGAGGGCAACCACAGCTTCACCCTTAAACTTCAGCAACAGATACTCTATGTCCATCCTACTCTAAAGCATTGCCTGTTGAGACAGACAATCAAACTCTGGGTACTCCCTGTCATAAGATCAATCATTCAGTCAATCAGTAAGTCTTGTATGGTGCAGCTCCTCACCTCGAGGGTATCCGGGCACTGACGTATAGGTGTCTAATTAGAAAAGCCAGGTCTTGAGTTCTCTTTTGAATTCCGCCAAGGAGGGAGATGCTCCGAGGTGGAAGGGCAGGTCGGTACAGGCTTTTGTGGTGAGGTAGGAAAAGGTGCGGCCTCTGCTGCAGCAGATGCGGGGGTACGCGCAAGGTCCCGGGAGGTGGAGCTCAGGTATCTGGCGGGTTGGTGGAAGTTCATGCGATGGTTGTAGTAGGCTGGTGTTAGGAGCTTGAAAAGGCATCTCTTCTTGACGGGGAGCCTGTGGAGGTTGCTGAAATGGGGGGTGATGTGGGTGCATTTGGAGAGGTTGAGGATGAGTCTAGATGCTACGTTCTATATGGTCTGGAGTCATTTGAAGAGCTCGGTGGTGATTCTGACATAGAGAGCATTCCCGTAGTAGAGGCGGCTGGTGATGAGGGCTTGGGCGATGGTTTTCCTGGAGTTGATAGGGATCCATTTGAAGATTTTCTGTAGCATGTGAATGGTGTGGAAATATGATGTGGCGACTGCATTGATTTAGGACTTCATGGAGAGTTCAGTGTTGAGGATTATGCTGAGGTTGCAGGAATGTCTGTGGGTGTGTACAGTGCTCAGAGGGCCACCAGCTGCTGTCCCACGGGAAAGTGTTCTTCCTGAAGGTCAGCATTTCTGTCTTGTCCGTGTTGAGCTTCAGTCAGTTTTTCCTCAATTAGTCAGAGACGCTGGTCATGGTGTTGCGAAAGTTAGTTCTGGTGGCGGAGAGGTTGCCGGTGAGAGAGAGGATGAGTTGTATCGTCTGCATAGCATATGATGCTGAGCCCATGGGATATTACGATGTCTGCAAGTGGTGTCATGCAGGTTTTGTCTGAGTGGGGCTGAGGGACGATCCTTGGGGGATGCCGCAGGTAATGGTCTTAGGTTCTGATTCTCTGAGTTTGTCCTGTGAAGAAGGATGAGATCCATTTTAGTGTGTTTCCCTGGATGCTGATGTGGTTGAGTCTGTTGAGGAGGGTCTGATGGGATCAAGATTGTCACCATCTATCCATGCAAAAAAATCCGCTTCCCCTTAAAATGAATAACCAATCTTCTAACCCTATTCCGCTCTTCTACCTGTATTCAGTCCTATTACCAGTAGCTGGTTCCTTATTCTCGTATCCTACCCCTAAATAAACACTACTATCCCACCTCCTATTATTACCAGCTAATGATGCTTACCCATTGACAATACTCAACATAGCCATCGAAGTAGAACGTAAGGCTGGTTTAACCTTACCGGGGTTCGAACTGATGACTTACAGGTCCCAGCAATTGTCAGCAACAAATGTTCAGCTCACAGTCCAATCCTTCGAGTCAGTAGTAGCCCATGGAGGGAGTTCAGTGGGGCGGTGAATTAATGCCGCGTGGGCAGAGTGGCAGCCGCATTACGGAACCACACCATCATGAGCACACGCCGCCCGTGGCTCATGACGGCGTGCCTCCGTCATGCGCACGCAAGGGGTTAAGGCGATGCTGGCAGGGAAAGAGTTGTTTACAAAGCCTACACTGTCGACTGGATTGTCTCTATACTTGTGGAAATGTAAAGGATATGGGTAGGTGAAACATCAGAATGACAGCCCAGTGCCACAAGGCCGCCACAAAAGGGCGAGCTTCTCACACAGCCGACCATAGTGTTCTAAGCCTGTTTACACGGGTGCCAGGGAGCTCGGATTCCATGAGCACTCATTTCTTGGTCTCTCTCCTGAAAGTACCAAAGGCTTTATGTTATGTTCTGGTAGTGTGAGTTTATATAGAGTTGCATGCTGCCAGGTAGGTTGCTTCAAATCATATTTGAGATGTGGCTGACTCCTTCGTCTGTACTGCCCTCCAATATATCTTCAGACTTCTGCATATATTTCTGGCCCCCACCTCCCCACAGATTCTGTTGGTTGCCCAGGCAGACTGGGACACTACAAGCTTTTGTTCCCCTTGCAAGGACGCAAGCTTTATCAAAAGGTAAGCAATGATCAAGTGTTTAACTTTAAAGCTCGCTTTGAAGTTGGGGCTCAGACCCTTTGAAACCCCTTTCTTAGTCCCCTGTCGAGCCAACCCTCAGCTGCAATGGAAGCCCCCTGGGGAGGGCGTTCTGCTGTTCTTGGTCTCTGAGTGAGAGCATATCCCACCTTGTCTTTTGAAAAAGTGTCCTTGGTCTGTTTGCTTGTTTGTTGCTTGCCATAAAATATAGCATCAATAAATTACCAATGCGATGGTGCCAGGTCTGAAGATGCTTTTATTGTCTGACACGTGAGACATGATAACAGACGTGCCAGGACCTCCTTTCGCGCGCGCACATGCTCACGGGCCCTACAGCAGAAACAGCTGGAAATAATGTATATATTAAAATGCATAGTTTGCACTAAAGTGGTATACTTACCCTTTCCCTATAATTCCACTCCTCTTATTTAATATATTTGTAACTTTTTATAGAACCCTGTCTTGGCGAGAGATGAAAAGCGATGTATTGGTTAATGTGTGGTTAGTGGGACAATCATGTCTGAATTGCAAGTCCTGTTTCCACATATAACCAAATTATGTGATCTGGGAGGGCAACATTCTTTTATTGCGCTGCACAGTATTTCCTTTTTTGACCAACAGGTTTGGAAGTGCCCTGGAAGAGGATGAAGTTGGTTGTATGCCCTGCATAACAGCTCTCCATTGTTAGTGCGGCAAAGGGCAATAATTCGTTTTTTTGCAAACGGACTACTGAGTGTGACATCTATCCAGGAGTGACTACCTGTGACGGCACGATGCAACAGATAACTGACTGTGGGACAATGAGACTGATTTGGAAGTTCAGCCCAGGTAACAGGGGCCTGCCTACCAGTGCTTTAAATGTAAAAATAGAAGTGCAGATACTCTGTATCAGAGTACCTGCATGTTTCCGAGAAGTGTCTGTCCTCTCCAGTTAAAAGTATTACTTCTCTTGTTAGAAGTGCCGGTACTGTCCGCTCAAAATAAAAAAGTGCTGGTACTCAGTACCGGGCAGTACCGGCCCATTTAAAGCACTAGACCCTACAGTGTATCTGTGGTGACGTTGATGCGCAGAACAAGAGCTGAGCACGTGCACCATCAGCCTCCCAGGTAACAGGATGCTATGGCGACACAGCACCCCGGGACATTTCGGCACGATGGGCACGGGACAGCGCGAGGGAGTCAAACGGAGTAGGGAAGGAATAGCATGCAGCTGACACAGTGGAGGTAAATACCTTTACGCTCCAAAGGTAGGTACCCAGGGTGCAGATGGTAGGCCAGAGATGGTGGTGCGGTTGAGACTGCCATTTGCTGAGGCATCCCTCCCCACCTCGTGTGCTTACAGAAAATGGGTTTCGAACTCGAGTGCTTGATAATGTTGAGTGTCCCAGTCAATGCCCCACATGAGCAACAGTGCTGGGAGAGGGGCTGTGTAGATAGTGCAGCTCCACAAGGGTTCACCAGATTTGAATCACATTCTCGAGTTCTGCTAAGATGGCCGGGCCTCCTATCCGTCCAATAGCATTAACCCTGAGCGGAAAACTACACTACGCACACGGAGTGTGCGTAGTTTGTGTAACTACACGCTACGTGAATCGCACGTAGCACAGTGCAAAAACGCATAGCGTAGTGGGCATTTTTTGCAAAATTAACATCCCGGCGAGACTTTTTTCCTCGCTCGCGATCTGCAACATCAAGTTGGCAATCGCGAGCGTGGAAAATAAACCTCCCGGTGAGATTCTCAACACGAGGAGGTCAGTTTTCTCATTGCGAGTGGTCGCGTATGCTTGCAGCCACTCGCAATGAGAAACTGCCAGTCCGCGTTGAGAAAGCTGCCGCTCGAGTACAAATTTACTCGAGCTGCAGAAAACCACCTCTTGTACTGTGCACGATGCAGTTCACAATGATTGCACAGTTCGGACAAGCATCTGGCACTGTTCAATCATTGCAAACAGCATTTCCCTACCGCGATATGCAGTTTGCGTAGTTACGCATAGTGCAAAGTGCACTTCGCGTAGCTTCGCGTAGCTACGCGTAGCGGGACTACGCGAACTACGCCCATTGTTAAATGGTATGTGAGTAGAGCACTTCTTTCTTGTGAAGTTCTAGAAGGGGTGAAATCTAAAAGGAGACCCAAAGTTTACACAGCATACTGCTGATGCACATGGAACACTCTCGACTTACCTGAAGATATGACGTACTTTGCCTTCTCTACAGAGGTCAATTCCCTAACATTCCCATACCATCTTGTCAGGAAGCACAGCAAATTGCCGAACCTTTTTTAATTATGGTTTAGCGAAGCAATCCTTCATTCCTAATTTCTTTTAAGTGGACCTCACGTATTTTCCAACTATTCTGAACTCTGCTTCTCCCGATCAGTGCACACATTTCCTGAATGTTGCTAAAGTTCTTGCCCTCTCCCGCTCTCTGATACCAAAAGGCTGCTCAACAGTTTACCCAAAAAACTACAAAAAAGTTAGGGACATGGTAAGGGGTAGGCATTGTCCGCAGACAGCGTGCATGGTTCCTAACACGCCAGCCTTGGTTCCTTCTGCTGTGTCAGGGCGATTCTCAGTGTGATAGGTCTAGGACAGATGTTGGTGTTACTCACAGCTGGCAAGAGTTTACTTGTGATAGCTTGGATGGCAAATGTTGGAAGAGTGCTCCAGGCCTTCCTCAGCCTTCTCTCAATTCGGTTGAGGGCATTATGGATCTAAAACACACCACCACACAAGTGAAGAAGGAACCAATACATGTTTTTTCAAAACGTAATTGAAGAACTGTGCCTGAGCGGCCCTGGATATTTTACGTGGACTAATACACTCCTAAAAACCTTGCTATGAATTAAAGATCCTGGGCCTTGAGGTAGTGAACACTCAGGGCCTGATTCACAAAGGAAACTGACACTTTTGTGTAAGCTCACTACGTTTTTTGAATTCACAAACTATAAGTTTCATTTTACTGATAGCTATTTTTTGACTGCTGAGTCTCCGCAGTCAGGGCGGATAACTCTGCACTTAAAAGAATAGGATAGACCTATAGTTTTATGTGTGGAGTTTCTACAACGAGAGTGGAGTCAAAGTAGTTGTAGAATTACTATTAGTAAAATTAAACTCTCATAGTTTATGAATACCAAAAATATAGTAATCCCACTTATTCTCCTGAAGGGACAGAAGACCTAATGTAACTAATATCTATCCCCTCATTCTTGCAGGTCAGACTGTATGTGTTGAAGGAATTCAATTCCTTGGTTTCAAGATTATAAGGCTTATCTGGACACACCTTCATATCTGTGCACAGCTGCTCATGCAATTATGCACTGTAGTTTGCTGCGGCTACGATTGGGTATTTTCCAGATCAAATGTCTGGGAGGAAGAACAGATCACAGAGAACATGTCATCTAGGAATGTCGAAACTATGTATCATGTTCTTATTTGTCAAATGTATATCTTGGGGCTAGACAATTGTGTTTGAAACTCTTGTCAGGAAGACAGTCTGTATGGTGTTGGAGGCAGTGAGCCTCTTCTTCAGGATAACTTTAACTGAGATGCCAAGACAACCAGCAGTTGTGACATGTGCTGGTCTGTGTAGCCAGCCATAGAATGCATTGCTTCAGTGGGCCAAGGTCAGGTTTCTCATTGCGAGTGGTCGCGTATGCTCGCGACCACTCGCAATGCGAAACTACCAGTCCGCGTTGAGAAAGCTACCGCTCGAGTACAAATCTACTCAAGCGGCAGAAAACCACCGCTTGTATTGTGCACGATGCAGTTCGCAATGATTGCACAGTTTGGACAAGCATCTGGCCCTGTTCAATCAGTGCAAACAGCAACCTCAAAGGCCTTATGTAGGAAGACCAGTTGAGACTGCTTGTGAGCGCTTTTGTTCATTTTAAAGTGTGTCTCAGAACATGACCCTCTGCATTAATTCCGTCCTCTGCAGTCCTTCTCTCTCTAAGAGTATCATACTATAAGCCACATGACTGTCTGCCTTATTCTCTATTATTGTATTGCTGCAAACTGCCCACATCTCAATCCATAGATCACCACTTCTCCTCGTTTTAAATCGCATCCCTGCAACCTAACAATACTTAATTTCATCTTGTCTGTCTATTGACCCCAACAGCCAGCCACATGAACTCAGGTACCCTCCCACTAATTGTATCACCTACTTCCTGTTCTTTCCATCTGACACAAAACCTAGAGTAAACACAGGCAATGGTTTCTTGAAAGCACATGCCTGATTCCAATAGCCATCAATAGCATATACCTACTGGATTAACCAGTAACCTTGACTTCCATCAAACCGTTTTGAACCAGAGGGTTATTTCACGCAGAAATAGTATATTATATAGTATATATATATATAGTATAGAAATAGTATGCTCTTCAAGTCTCAGCTGTTGTCATCCCCTTTTTAATTTTTTTATTTGGGGCCACATCTTGCATGCATGAGACCCCACACCTCGCACCAGACCGCGATCAGATCAGTGGCATAACATTAGCCCCTGGAGCCCAGACGGTGCGAGTGAACCCCAGAGCTACAGGCGGCCCCTTTTGGCACTGTGCATGGGCCCCTAACCAGAGAGCTCCTGACTGGGTGCGGAGCATGGGGCCTTCATGCACTTTGTAGGGGGGGCCTCAAGTTACGTCACTGTATTGGATGTGGCTAGTCAGATAGTTCTACGAGTGTTTGTTGAGATCTGTGTCTGATCTGCAGGCTGCAGGTTTGAATATCATAAAAGCTCACCTCAGCCCTTCATTCTTCTGAGGTTGGCAAAAGGAGTACCTGTTTTGATTGTGCAATAATAATTCTAAAGATGAAAATGTTCTATGTAAGCGCTTTGGATAAAAGCATCTTATAAGCAATGGAATATTCAACAGAGACTTTTGGAGGCAAAAAGCCATGAGCTAAGGTCCTTGCTTCTCCTTGTGACCTTGGGACTACTAATTTATCCACAGTACCTCGGTTGAAGTTCCATAATTTACCAAGAACACAGACCCCGTGTTCAGTTGGCTTTCAAGTGCTAAGTCTTGCCTTTGCATTTGCTTTATAGCTGGTTTCAAGCCGGAAACATATCAGCTGTGCTATGCGCTATCTGTGACTAACTCTTGCTCACCCACACATGAAATCGCTGTTCGTGCACCCCAGCTAACAGCTGGCAGAGAAACGGCGTCCTTCTGTTGCGTCCTATGGTAAACCTCAGAGGTGAAGCTGCAAAGCCTTCTTGCCAAGACCGGTGCGAAGGAACAGTTATACTCTGGCTGATTAAATCCTGCTCAACATATCAGTGCTTTTGGACTCCCTGCTGGAAAATGCGGCTAAACATGTCTGATGATCTGTAAGCAAGAAGATGTCTACTTTTATGAGGACATACCAGAAGTGGAGTTTAAAGCACAGGCAGTCTAGGTGTTTGAAGAGGTTGTCTGACCTGCAAGGAAATCAACAGTACTTTTGGTATGTCGGCGACCCCGAGAGGTTGTTAGGTCTACCACTCAAATGATGAACATGAGTGAAAGCATGGCGCACCAATGTGGTGAGGGAGCAGCTAAAATGTGATGCACCCACCAGGAACAAATGATTCACAATAAGGACAGAGAAGGCCTGAACCTAAGCGGGGAAAACGCAAGGGCATTGAAGGGCCACCTCACTAGAGGGTGCAATAAAACTTTTCCGGAGCACTTGGATCACTCGATTTACTCAAATGAAACCATGGGCACCCATGGGTGCAGAAAATAAATTGATTGGCCTCATTGAAAAACTGTGGGCCTAATGAATACGTTTTTGCTGCATGGCAGCACCGCAGACCTTCCTCCTGTGCTGCCCTACGGCAAATTAAAAGGGCAGGAATGTGCCATATCAATCATTCCTGTCCTTTTACCCTGCGCTGACGTGCAACTGGCTGACGTGCGCCAACGCAGATACCTTTGCACCAAGGATGAAAGGGTGCCTGCATAGAGCAACAATTGTTTTTGTGCAGGCAGGGTAACCTTCCTGCACAAAAATAAACACAAGATGCTGACTCCTCTTTCTATGTGTGCAGCAGAATGCAGCACACATAGAAAAAGGAAAAACAAGGAGAAATAAAGATGTTTATCCTTGGTGTGCTTCTCTTATGCCTCCCCTGCGGCGGCATACGTTTTTGGTGCTGCCTCAGAGTTACGATTATATGTAAATCTGGGGCAGTGTCAAAAAGCCATTGATACTGCTGGGAATGCCCCCAGCAACATCCATTCTACACCCCTTTAATGCAGAAAACTGTGTTCAATAGAACAATATGTACAAGGCAGCATTAAACCAAAAAAGTGGCTTAGTGCTGCCTGGTAAATATGAAGCAGGCTCCTGTGCCACCGGAGCATCACAAAATTTGACGCACCGGCAGTGCATGGGGCTAAGTGAGCCTCTGTATTTAGAAACAGTGGCAGTGATGCTGAAGGTCCATCGTGATTGGCTGGAGTGCAGTGTCCATGTAGTTTCTGCACTTCCACCTCTTGATCAAATCCACATGTATTTTGAAGTAACAGATTTAGTCAGTAAAAAGTATTGCAAAGGTTTTCCTATCTTTTGTTTATATTATTTTTCTTTGATTTGATTTGTTTAGTAATGGTTTGACCTTTTACTTCATTTTTGTTATTTGGTCATAATTGATTATGTCTTATTATTGCTATGCTAGCAATGTTTTCCCCGTGTTGTACATTGTCTAGTTTTATTCTGCATAATTTAACTGGATTAGATTTGCTTGATATTTCTGCTAGTGTTTTTTGTTTATTTTTACATGTTGTTTAGTGTTATTTTTCTCAATGTTGCATTTAGTTTTGTTTTGTTTGTAACTATGTTTCTTGTTGGTCATGCCCTGTTAAGTAATGTTTTATTGTTATTAAATCCAGCGATGTTTTGATTGCAAAGTTAACAAAATTATCGTTAAAGTTAGTGAAATTCGCAATGGGCAAAGCTCATAAACCTAACAAAACGCAAAAATGGAAGCTCGAGTGGCCCTTTGTGGCAGCAGGAAACATTTTCCCCACTGTAAGGGGCTGCTCAGGGTGGTGGGGTGACGGGTGTTACTTGCATCCTTTCCCTGCCTTGAGAGCCCCTCCCTCCCTTCACCAAAGTCCCAAACTCCTTCCCCTCCATCACCTATTAAATGCTCCTTTCCCTGGACCCCGGACCGGCAGTCAGCCATACCCCACCACCCCAGTTGAATAGTCCTCGGCAAAACCACCACAACTTCCCTTTCAGCACTCCCCCCTCAGCCCATCTTACCTGGTGACAGATAGATGACTGCAGACTGCTACACTTTCCAGTTCCAGGATGTCTAGGCCACAAACCATCCAGGAGCAGAAAATGCTTATAAGGGATGCATGCCAAGGGTTTGAACTGCTTATGATAGATGAAGACAAAGTTGAAAATATTCTTCACCCAATTTCTCCAAGGGTGAAGTTCCTCAACTTCTTACATTTCTAGTTTGTGATGTTCAGATAGGTTTTTTAGCGATATGTTTCATTTATTTATGGATAGCTAAGTTTGATTTAGTGGTTGCTTCGTGAAGTGTCATGGAAGAAAGGATGGAAGAGGGAAGAAAGTTAAGAAGGATTAAGTTGTGTTAAACCTGTCATCCTTAGGGCGGTCTTCCTCCAAACATTTTGCCTTCCTCATCCATTTTTGCTGATCTTATTTTTGTTGGCCTTAGTATTCTGTTCACTTCACCAACACTAACCAGTGCTAAAGTGCATGTGCTCTCTCCATTAAATGTCGTGAAATTGACTTACACCCAATTTACACATTTAATTTACTTGTAAGTCCCTAGTAATGTGGTACAACATGTACTCACGGCCTGCATATAAATGCTACTAGTGGTTCTGCAGCACTGATTTCGCCCCCCACTTAAGTAGCAGTTTTAAACATGTATTTGGACTGCAGCCTGTGTGTGCAGTTTAAATTGCCATTTTGACCTGGCAAAAAAACTTTTGCCTGGTCCAATCCTTCCTTTTTAATACATATAACTCACCCCTAGAGTAGGCCTTGAACAGTCCAGAGGCCAGAGCGCAGTGTTCCTAAAAACTTGGAAATGTACTTTTATGTTTAACATGTCCTGGTAGTGAAAAACCCTTATGTGCATATTTCTCTACTGCAAGCCCTACCACTCCCATAAAATAACATTCTGTTGCCATAAGTGATAACTTCAATTAGGAGCAGGTAGGAATGTTTAGTTTGGTGTCTAAAGATCTAGAATTAAAAGCCCTCTTTATTGGTAAGTGAGACAAAGGGCCATAGGTGTTGGCAGGATGAGCTATCTCTGACTTGATGAGGGGGAGGAGCTTTACCAACCACACTTGCACATCACAAAGGACCTGCCTGAACACTCACGCACAGGGTTTGTCAATAGTCTTTTGTGTTCCCAGAAAAGCTGGAGCCAGGGCAGGGAGCAAGGGGATGCCTGACACCCCAGGGGGTAGTAGCCTCTAGAAACTTCTCTCACTTCAAATTGAGTACCACATATTAATATTGGGCCTCAGACCCCAGCTCTTCAGATAACTTCTGGACCTGTGGTTTCTGCCAGGAAGAAGGACTGCCCAGCTGTGAAGCCTAGCCTGTTGATCTGCTTTGCTGCCCAAGTAACTACTGTTGCTGCACCAGGACTCTTCTGATGTGAGCTGCCCTGCGGAAATCAGCCTGCCTGTGTCCAAGGACTCCAAGATCTCCAATTGTCATTTGGCTGATCTCCTGTTCTCAAAGCCACAGGGACTCAACAGGTTTCTATGCGCCATGCTTCTCTGACTCTTGGCAGTGCAGCGTAGTACCTCTTGATGCTGACAATCAACCCAGTGTCACGCAGCTCTGACGCAGGACCACGCATCACCTCGAGAGTCGAAAACTCTGACAACCGACCAAGCTAGATGCAGTGTGACTCAGCTCCATGCAGGCCCTTACAAGGCCCAGTGGCTTAACCAGCACCGGCCCAGTGTGATGGACCTCGGTGCATCGCTATGCAAGTCTTCACAAGCCTCTGCAGCAGCTTCAACGACAATGCAGGACCTTGCAAAGAAAGCTCTCATTGACAGCTGCTAACTTCGCTGCTCCACACAACTTGGCATAAGACCTCAAATCACTACCTCCACATTGACAGTTTTTCAACGCCGGCCAGCGCAACTCAAAGCAAAGACGTTGCATCGATCCTCAACCAGGATTTAAGGTATTCTGTTCAGCTGGCCTACCTAGGTCCTTGTTGCTGGTCATTGTGGTCAGCATGAACTTGTCATTTTTTTCCCGGTTCAGTGTGACCAGAAAAACACAGTTGCCGTTTTTGTGCTTTTTGGCACTATTTTCACTTAAATGTTTAACATTGCATATCTCCTTTTTTATTGATAGGATCTTTGGTGTTATAGTGTCAAATAATTTATTACATTTTACTCTATTTTTCTAAATTATTGTGGATTTTTCTTGTGTTGTGTTTTCACTATATTATTGATTGTAGTGCTGCATAAATACTTTACACATTGCCTTTAAGTTAAACCTGACTGCTTTTGTGCCAAACTACCAGTGGGTTAAGCACAGGTTAATTTGAGGTTTGATTGTCTTTCACCCTGACATAGATTGTGGTTTCTGCTTCAGCAGGGTTTCAACTCTCTCAACCAGTAATCAGTTTCCAACAATTAGTAAGAGAGGATGTGGAAGAAAGGACAGAGCAAGAAAGGGAAGTCCGGAGAAGGAAAAAAAGAAGAGATCAAGGAAGAAAGAACCTGATGAAGTAAGAAAGGAAAAATGAAGGAAGGAAGGACAAATAGCACGGAAATGAAAATGGTATTGAGGAATGGAACAAAGGAAGAAACTATAGGAAATAAGTCAGCTGGAGTAGAGATGAAGGACAAGTGGGAAGAAAATGCGAAAAAAAGGTGGAAAGCATGCAGAAAGGTGGAAGAGTGCGAGCAAGGATGGGAGGAAGGTAGAAAAGACAAGGGATGACAGAAATAAGTACTATATGAGAAAAAAGATGGGATAAGGAAGATGCAAGGAATGAGGAAAGGCGAAAGCAAATGGTAGTCAAAGAGTAAAGGTTGATGTATGAGAGGGAAGACGGTAGCTGGAAATCTCTAAAACACTGCAGAATGGAGTGTTACTGGTTCATAAATTATCTCATTAATTTAACCTCTACTGTCCTTCATACGTCTAATAGACATTCTAACTCAACTCCAACTCACATTTTGTTGCTTCTGCTTCTCCATATTATACTGGACCGATCCCACCAGTCAAAACACGAAGGAAGACATCACTAAAGCGCTGATCGATGTAGCTATCTATTCTAACCTCTTTCTACCAGTAGTGTAGCTAGACCTTTAGCCGCCTGTGGCGGTCCCTGCATTTGCCACCCATGGTAGGTGCAGGTAAAAGGGTTGGTGCTGGTGATTCCTGCCTGTGCCACCCTGCGATGGCCGCATGTAAGAGCAGGGGGCGCCGCCTCCAATACTTGTGCCGCCCGGGGCGGATGGCGCCCCAAGCCCTCCTTGCTACGCCACTGGTTTCTACACTCCTTCACAGTATCCATGCTGTCAATGCTGCAGTGTGTGTTCTGCTCTAACTCATGTTGTTGTGCAGATGCTCGGGCTCCCCACATCACATATTCCTAAAATGTATATGAAAGTCAGTTTAAAACTTCAACCAAGGAAAGGATGAAGAGGTGCGCTCTATTCAAAGTTGAGCCTTCCCAAAACTCTTACAACAGCATTCTTCATGCACTAGTTTACTCATTCTTGACATAGTTCACACCCTTTTTTCCTCTTCTTACAGGAATCATCAAGGTGGGCAGATGGAACCCCATGCCTCTCAGTTATGTGACGGATGCCCCAGATGCCACTGTTGCTGACATGCTTCAGGATGTGTACCATGTGGTTACTCTCAAAATCCAGTTACAGAGGTTAGTGGCCCCCAACATTTATCTTGTGACCTGGCATCAAAAAACTATTTAGCTACTACGGAAACTGACATCCATTCTTGCTCGCGCCAAACAAATTACCATCTGCTCCTGCACATGAGAAAAATTCCGCCACACAGCGATTTCCACAATTTGTCCAGTATGCTATTTTACAAAAGTAACTTAGAGTCGCCAAAATGTGTCCAATTCTGCAGGCAGAACACAATATTTTAACCAGCCCTGGTTAAAAATTACAAAAAATTAATTGTGTGCTTATGTCTTACTCAGAACTTGGTTCTGGAATGAAATCAGGTAATGGTACCTGATTACTATTTTATTCTTTTTTGTATATGTTCTTTGTATAGTTAATGTTTGTATGCCTGATATTTTTTTCATGAAACGGGATCTGATATGGCATTGTGTTTTAATAAATTAATATACTACGATTAGTTACTAGACTCAATGATGCAAATGCCATAATAAAGGCGGCTCTATCAACATCCAGGCCGCTACTTAGATGTCATTACAATGGCACTAGTAATGTAGCCACTAACTATCATAATGCTCTAAAATGGTCAGAGGAAATTAATTACCAGGATGAATTTCTATCACTGAATAGAAACCTTCTGAAAGCAAACCAGAGAGCCCCAAGAAGATGCCTGGAAACGTCTGTCAGGTTGCTACAGGACATATTTTCTAAGGCCTGTGAAGCAAAGGGTGACAGTGGACCGAGTGCTGGTCTGCAATAAGATTTGCAGTAGAAACGGAATTTGAAAAGTTAAGGTTTGATGCAGGTCGTCTAAATTCTGCAAACAAAATGTGTATTTTAATCCCAACATTTTCACTTGACCAAATTCTGTGGCTCAGGCAGAGTCACGTTCTACTCTCTGACGTCAGCTACCTTTTCAGCCACAGTTCAATCCACAGTGGTTCCAGGGAAACTGAGGAGTGGAGAAGATGGAAAGCGGTTATGTAATGAACTCTGCTGAGGTTTGCACTGCAATAGGATTGGGAGTAGGTCTACACGGGGCAGTTTGGGGGATGACCTATTCTTAAATTAATGAAAGCAGATCTTGAGTAATGTGGCACAATTGCCCTTAACAGAGGAGGTTTGGCCTGTAAAGAAATCTTGAGACTTTCCCTCTTCTGAATGGTTGTTGGACTGGAACAGCATCAATTACATTGTCAGCCATTTTCTCCTTAATTACATTGTTGTTGTTCTCTCTTTTTTCGCTCTGAGTTGCACTGTTTTCCCTTCATGTCCTTCTTCACCAAGATCGTGGTTCCCTTGCTCTGTTTCCCCTTCTCTCTGAAGCCATCCTTTTTCTCTTTGTCCCATCTCTGCTTCTGACTGTGTCCTACCTCCTATTTTCTCCTTGCCCCATCTCTGCCTCTAACTTAGCCCAAGCGCACTAGGCATGCTCTCTTCAGTAATCCTGCCCGCTCCGCGCTCTCAGCGCCCCCTGCCTCTGCACCTCTACCCCTGTCCTGCCCTTTCATTTCCAGGCCTATTGCTGCTCTCTCTAGTTGGCTTTTCACCGACTAGTCTTAGTCAGATGAGCCTTCTGCATGTGCATGTACAACATCCCTCAGACTGACTGGGGTCCATGGGGAGCTCTCGACACCTACAATGCACAGCGTCTCAAAAGGCTGAGGATGAAGAATGGTTTGGGGTGGAGAGGTGAGCCCTGGAGTTGGAGAACGAAGGAGGGTGGACAGTGGAGTTGGGAAACCAAGGAGGATTGGCTAAAAGTACGAGAGAGCTAGAGGAGAGGAAATTAACATTTTTCACAGGAGGAAGGTCCAATGGTCTATTCTTGTCTTTGTGCAGCTGTTCCAAACTCGAGGATCTGCCTGCAGAACAGTGGAACCACGCCACGGTGCGCAACGCCTTACGGGAGCTGCTCAAAGAGATGAACCAGAGCACACTCGCCAAAGAATGCCCTCTGTCGCAGGTCAGTATGGCACCTCCATCGCTCCTAGTGTCATTGTATGTCACACTATATCAGCTCCCTTCACACGGCCTCCTGTTGAGGACTCAGTATCACCTGGTGAAAGGCCGGGTGAGCTGGAAACTCCTACACCGAGTGGATTTCCAGCTTGCATGTGGACGCTCTGCATTTCTGATGTCCATCAGGGGTCTTGATAGCTCCACAGAAGGTCGCAGTGTAGCCCCACAAGCTTCCGTAAGTGTTTTTGAGAGGGCTCAGGAGGGTCTAGTCAAGCCCTACCACTCTCCTTGCGCCCAATTTCTGCATTGGTGGAAGGACAGTGATGTGCTCACAGCCCCACCCCCTCACAGCCTCCAAACTCACTCTCACACAGCTAAGATATTTGGAAATTTGGAAGGTCTGTCTCAGTGTTAAAGCCCCTCACAAGTTAACGCCCACCGACTGAGTGCCACAGATGGAGCTAACACAGAAAGGAGTGCGCCTGTAACAATGTAGCCTGTGAAACCTCTCGCGGAGTACGGCTGTAAAGTACTAAACAACCACGCGAGAGTCCCAGTATTTCCATTCATGTATAGCACTCAGCATTAAAATGAAAAAGTAACGCTATGAAACCTAAAATTAAATATGATTATTGATTTGTATTATTGTAAATAAAGGGATCGCTGCATAAAGACCGAGAACAAAACAACACATCTGTCCGATAGGCATCGCGGTACCAGCAGGCACCAGATTTGATGCAAACATGGCACCGATGGGGCAGCTGGGTGGTCTGCCCATCTTTAAACATGGCTATGTCAAATTCACTAAAATAAATGCAAAATCCACAAATGTGGTAAATCCAAAAATGTTATCGGGTGAATGTAAAGGGAGTTACCATTCAGTTTTAAGTCGCCCTGTGAGTGGGACCTGTGCACCAACCTTTTAGGGTGGCACCAGGTTAAGAGAAGGACAACTGCCCTCAGAGTATATTATGTAGGCATGCTCGTGTTTAGCAACTTTTTTTTGTCTCAGATCTACCGCCTTCGCACAGCAAAAAATAAAGCAAAAAGAGTTCGGCATTGTGAAGAGTAAAGTAAATAAATGTACAGGCTCTGTAATCTTTGCAGGAAGACTGTTCTAGGGGGCTGCCTACTAACAGCCTCGAGTTTGACTCTAATACAATTCCTCGCTCACAAATCCGTTTTAAAAATACCCTGCCATATGCGAAATGTCATTACAACCCTCAAGTGGTTAATATATTATTGACAGACGCAAATTGCAGCACCGTCTCCGAGGACGCAAAGCGCCGGGTAACGTCGGCCTGTTTATTAATGCGCTGGCAACGCAGCCTGTTCCAGCCCCGTTACCACCTGCACCCCACTACCTCCTTCCTTCCCCGAGGAGCCCCCCACCTCTCCCCGCCACCCCGGTGGCAAGTGGGGATTCTGATTGCTTCTAATGGGACCGTGCAATCAATCCGCCATTAGCTCTGAAATTGTTCTGTTTTCCTGGCAAGGTGTGTTGGGTGCGTGAGTTCTCGCTATGCGATGCCCCACAGCGCCAGGACCGAAACATACAAACATATCAGCCAGGCGCGCGGGAGAAATAATGACGGCTCTCCACTTTCCACCTTTGGCTTTTCACCAAAGAGGCCAAGGTCTCTAATACATAAGATGTCAACACTACTAACGGAAACAAGCACTGGCAAAGCCAATAGGTCTCGCCTTTGGGACCTCGTGTAATTGGGTTTGCCAATGTTTTTTAGCCATGCTGCACAGCATCCGTGATGGTGTGCAGTGTGTGGCTAATGTAAAAACACATAAAAGCAAAAGCTTTTCATGTAGCCACTCACATCACTTTGTAGGCACGTGCAACTAGGCATGCACAGGCGGCTATAAAATGACACATGCGCTTTAGAAAAAAACTTGTTAGTGTCTGTTGTGAGCTGCATCGGTAAATGAAAATAAAACGTGCAAAAGCTTTTTTTTCAATGGGCAGATTGAGGAGCAGAAACACGCGGGAAAGTGTGGAGGGCACCGTGAAGCAACCTTGAGAGTGGGGCAAACCTGAAGACCTTTGGAAGGGGATCCGAAAGCACAGGGGGGAAAGGTGGAGGCGGAAGAAACACAAGGGGCAAAAGTAACACAGGGGTTGGGGAAACCAACCCAGAAGTTGCAGGGAGGGGGGTGGGACAATAGAGAGAAACACAAAAGAGGGGGTGGGGAAATGCAGTTAGTCAACAGAGAGCAACAGGGAGTGCATGGAGAGAGATGGTGAATGCCTTGCAGTGATGATTTCCACAATGGCAGAGGTGGTGGGAGACGCACCATCAGGAAAACTGGGATCACCAACCTCTGCACGAAGTGGGTGTTGGCACAGGTTGTCCACCAATTTTTGGTGCACAGGCTGAAACCACTCCCTTCCAAATGGCCTCTCTTTTTCTGTCATCTGACCTGTTCCTCATGTACGTGCACCTCCTTGTCCAGGCGATTATTATGTATCTTCCGCAGTCCAAGCATTTACAGAAAATACCCAGATCTACTTCCAATGGGAGAACAAGCAGAGAACCTAAATGAACATCAGTAAAATATTTTGACAAGAAAAATAATGTTTCATCTAACTAAAACAGAGGTGCAGTTTACTGGTGGGTGGCAAAATGTTCTAATCATGCAATCTGATAATCTGGAAGTAGCCTATGCACAAAAAATCAATGTCCAATTCAGACCTGACTTTCTACACATTAATAATTACAGTGTTCAAAAGCCTACATTTTTAAATAACTATTGTACGAACTGTTTCAGAATTTCTAAACCTACGGTAGGGTAGGACAGGGCCTGATTATCCATTTGTGGTATTGGGCATTTCCCTGGGGTCCTGGAACCATTTGAGGGCAGATTTTAAAGGTCCATGGCTGTTATGTCATTTTTTATTGCTCCCCAGGGTTTACTTCAGAAGAAACAGTAGGGGTACTGGAGAGAGCGAGCGAGACAGAGAGATAGAGAGAGAGAACGAGAATGACTTGATAGAAAGAGAAAAGGGAGTTAATGGAGAATGGGTTGCATAAAAATAAATTTCAGGTCTGGTTTTGGTTCCCAGTCGGACTTGGTCATCGGGTGGAATACGACGGATTCTTAATCATGGCACATTTAACCTACTGCACCAATACCCATATTGGCATGCCACCTTCAGGAGAGAACTAAGCGAGAGAGCGGTGCACCACTGACAAAAAACTAACTAAACCAAAAAAAACTAGCAAAGAATTGGAATTTAATGCAGCCTGATACTATGAGTCTGAAAAATGTGGTGTACTTTTTTTTGGGTTATGAGTAATTTATTCAAAAATTTGTCTACTGTGAATTTCATGTAATTTGCATTGAGTGGATGTGGGTCTCCTTTATAACTTTGGACCCTTTTCAATAATCTCCACCAAAATTGGCATTCTGAAAGGTTCGCTTATGGTGTATGGTTAAAATTGGGGCAAAATGTGACTTTATATGGAGGGCGGAGCCAACCTTAACTACAGAGGTGTGACGGGACATCTTTAATAAATGAATATTAAATGCATATAAATATGTTCATGTTGATGAAGCCCAAAAAGAGGATTTTTCAGATGGCTGATATGCGAAGGAGCATGTATATTATAAAGCGTAGTAGCATATGAAGATGCCAAAGTCTTAGTCGCACAAGGAATGTTTTGCACAAATGATGTTGAGCACAGGAGGCACATTTCTATCTTGGGACAGCATACACTTTTATTGCACAAAATAGAGTGGTAAAGGACCCAACTTCCACCGGCTGATGATTTCATCCAATTTGAGGCCTGGATTCCGTCTTATATTATTTCCCTATATGTTATTAGTCACTAAAAATAGCAGTGCATTTACCTAATGACTGCTTCAAAGCACTATACAGAGCTTCATGTTGACATGTCTGTAACAAGTAGCCCCTTTGTGAAAGCTAAGCAAAATCTGAGCATTCTAAGGGCCAGATTATGAGTTTGGCGGTGCGTGGCGGGCAGCCCCACCCCCAAACCAGTGTTCAAACCCCCGCAGATTAAGAGTTTTCTTGTGCAGGTCCAGGGGTGCATGTATACTGGGGGGGGGGGGAACCACAGGCCCCACCCCTTGCATGCACCCCATGGCCCTGAGGCAGCAGGAGGCCCTGCAGAGTTAGCAATTGATACATAGGAGTTCATAAGAACACAACATTCACAAAAGGTGCCTCCTGCTTGGGTGAGTGTGCACAAGCAAGACCAGAACCAGGTGCTGGTTGAGGGGGAAATGTCTGCTCTCTCGTGAGTCTTTTGGAAAGGCGAACAGTTGTAAAATAAGCCCTTCACCGCTAATCCTGGAATAAGGAGTCGCCTGGCAGTACTACATTCCCACTGGACAGTCCTCCTGACAATAGAATATGAGGCACCTTCCCTGGAGATCCTGAGGGTTACATAGATGAACGAGACATACTTCCACTGGCCCAACATGGGAATGAGAGTGGATGCATTTTGCTGAAACTCCAAAACTTATCAGCTGCCTGATAACAGTGGAGGTAAATCAATGGCTCCTCCGGTACCAGTGCCCATTGCTGAGGTTTCATTTAAGAAAGTAGGGCTTTACATTTCTGGTCTCTTTGATACTCATACCAGATCAGAAAACACACATATTTGTTGTGGTGACCAATGATCGCTGTTACTGGCAGGTGGTGCATCTTAAGTGCATGAGTGCCTGTGTGTTCACCAACTGCCTAAGAGGGATTTGTTTAGAGGCCACATTTCCATAAAGAAAGTTGGAAGCAACTTCTTGTCCATGTGCCTGAAGGAAATATGTGACAATGCTGAGTTACTTACATTCCTCCCTCTCAGACCCGTCTCAGGTTATAGTTTTGACACTTTAACAAAATGATAACTATGCTTATGCAAAGATTTCAATAGAAAGATGGGCATTTGAAAAGCTTCAGTGGGATAGCCTCCTACTTTGGTTGAACATTGCCCAGTGGCAGCTCACAGTGGGAGTGCTTCAGGGCGGTGTGGTGGTGCAGAGGAAGGGGAGGGTGAGGGGTAGTGGAGTCGGACATACAAGTGAAGTAAGTAAATAAATAAATAAAACTATTTACCTTGCACTCTCTGCATCGCCAAGTTGAACGTCGTATGTCCGACTCCACTACCCCCCACCCTGCCCGTTTACTGCCCGACTCACCGCCTGCCTCACTCCGGCTGCGAGCCGCCACTACTGTTGCCTACAAGGCAGCGCCACAGAAAGCAGTGTGGTTCATCCTCTTTGAACTGCACTTCATCCATCCTGTCTGGTGAAGATATGAGTCGATTGATGCAAAAAGGTGTGCACACCCTACAGGGGTATCCAGATATAGTTACAAAATTGATACAAGTGAAGTTCCACCCTTGAGTTAGTAACAGGAGATTCAAGTTTCTGGCCATCACATTTCTAAAGTGTCAAACTTAGAGGGCAAGTAAATAGGACCTTTTGTTATTCTACAACATCAGAAGCTCCAATTATCTAACTGAGATTGGGTGAACTGGAAAGCTAAACCAGTCTTTCCCATGTAAATAAACGTATGCCCTACCACCAGTGGATAGAATTAGCTGAACACATTACATTCATAGACAAGTATTGGGAAAATACCAAGCTTCTTCCTGAAAAACTGAGAAAGAGGGTAGTGTGGATGAAATCTATCTTTCCTCCCTACTAAAAACTCAACAAGAAAAGGAATGGAAGTTTATTCCTAGGCTTTTCTTTGAACAGGTGAACTATCAAACTACCGACATGGTTGATTTATGTCTTCACCGAAAAAGCTTCATTGACCAGGACCGAGAAGTTTTATCTTACCCATGCAAAGCTGGCCAGTCCACCATGCCTTTGCGACATGACTGATCAGCCAACATTTGTTTTATTTTCAAAGGTAAAGCTGCATAGTAGGGGTGTGCATGGGAAATAGTAAGGGCAAAGTACGCGATCTTTGGTATTTGTATTTTTTATTCCACCTTACGGGAGACATTGATAGTTTTTTCCACCCAGGAACACCAATGTTGGGCATGACAGGAAAACTAGGCAGACGCCTCACCCAAAATAAGCTGAGCCTTCTAATGCAATGTTTACCACTGAAGGCCCTTTGGTGGCAGGTTAGGAGCGTTCTTTCTCTGGTGGGGCTAGTGGTAGCTGACCATCAGAAGAATGGCCATTCAGGGCCTCTCAGTGAGGCAGGGGATGAGAGCTGTTGGTGGATGGGCGATTTCCCAAGATTTGACTGATCTCCATAATTGTCAGCTTCTAAATGAGGCCCCAAGTGTCCTACATAGGATGTGTCCCTTCACTGAACAGTGCTATTGGCCACTGTGGACCCTGTATTGCACCTTGCATATATGACGCCTCTTTAATTAGGTCCTGTGTTCAGTTAGCCATCTGTAGAAAGTGCATAAGCCAGGCAACACTTTTTGCACAAGAGAAAGCTGCAGAGCAAATAAGCCTATGTACTGCTGCACCTTCAAGAGATACGGTAAACTGTACTGAAAGGATAGTCCAGCCTAGGCCATTACATGAAGATGCCCCCAGTCAATTAGGAAGTTGCTTGACATGGACAAATAATTTGTTTTTCCTTCTAAGTGGGGCAATGGTGAACTTTTGAAACAGCTCAGCCTCACAAAACCTCCGTCCCCCAACTGGCTCTTGGCTGGGCTGGAGGACCACCTCGTTGATTGCACTAGGAAACCATTCACTATGCACAAGACATAATTTATATGTTTCTAAAGCCATTAATACATTTGATTTTAAAGAACTGGGGAAAGATGTCCACTGTCCCAAAAATCATGCCACATTGTAAAAAATTATAACCTTTCCAGGAATGGAATTTATGTGCCTTCCTGGATGGATTATGTTCATGGGATTGATATATTTGGTTCTTGTCACCTATGTAGTCTGGAACAGAAAACTTCTAACATCTACCCCCACTTTTCTGTCCCACAGAGTATGATCTCATCCATTGTAAATAGCACGTACTACGCGAATGTGTCAGCGACAAAATGCCAGGAGTTTGGACGATGGTATAAAAAGTACAAGAAAATGAAAGGTAAACAGATCTTACTTCGCTTTCAATTCTTTATTACCAATGATGAATGTAAGGACTATATCTGCACATAGTTATACTGACTACCTAGAAGGGGTTGGATGTAGAAAGAGAAGCAGACCACTGCTTTATAGAAACATTTAGAAGAGCACTGATATGCAGGAGGCCTAGTTTTATATTTCCTGTTGGCCAAACTCTGAAATTATGTGAGGGTGAAGCAAAAAGAAGCTCAAAAGGGGCATGGAAGGACAGTACACATAAATTGGTCATGTGGCTACCCTGCAGTGCTAAGTGAAACTTCTCTAACTGGGAATGACCACTCTAGCCTCATCTCAGGACTCTATGGTTCTTGGAATAGAAGGAGGGTAGCGCACAAGATGAGAGGGAGTATACTTAGCGAGCACAACATCTCACATCCTTTCAGTCTTTCCATCTGCCCATGTAGCATTTATTTCTTTGGGTGATGAGGCATTTGTATAATGTGTTTGGATGTTATCTTTATAGAGAAATAGGAGATGGAGTAGGGTGACCTATGAATAACACAAATAGTGTAAACAAGGAAATGGGATGCAATGTACTCTGAAGGTGGTTTTTGACCCCTAGCTAACAGTGTTGGACTCCATTGCTCCCCTCTACCATCATTCTCTGTCCCACTGCTAAACTGCCTCTTCCCCCCAACGCGCACAGGATTCTGGGTCACTTTTGCATCGGAGGAGGGGGAGTGGCCTCGCTCTGGAACCCAGAATGACGATCGGGAGTGGGTGGGAGTACGGCGGAGCCCCAAACAGGAGTCGACAGGTACGTTCATTCTGAATTTGTATTGACATAAGAATATGCTACCACAAAAATAAGAGACAGCACATTGTTGAAATGCTGGCTCTCTGCTGGGTCCTATTAGTTAAAACGTGCGTGTGTATTTTTTTATATTTGTAGTTTGTATGGGAGTGTAAGGTAGGATGCCTGGACCCTGAATGAAAAAACTTTTGACAACAAACAAAGGGTATACACCTGTTACAACGCATTTGTTACAACGCACTACTGTTACAACGCGACTTTTACAACGCATACCATTACAACGCATTGCGCTGGGGGGCGCTCTAGGATAGGGAATAAGTATAATTTACTATCCAACACCTTCCCTAGGGTCCACGGGGACTGGAGTTAGAATAGTAAATTATACTTACCACTATCCAGCACCCCAAAGCGCTATGCGTTGTAATGGTATGCGTTGTAATGGTCGCGTTGTAACGGTAGGTAGTTGTAATGGTATGCGTTGTAACATGGTACATCCCAAACAAAGAGCACTTTTGGAGAGAGAGAGAAAGAGAGATCATGATGACGATGATTTTATATTTGTAAAACGCGAACTAATGCCCGAGGACATCTAGGGGCTGATATCCACATTGGAGGAGAGTTGGCAAAAGGAGAAAAAGAACCTGGTCTATGAAGAGGGAAAGAATAAGGTCTTATTGATTAAAAAGCCAAGTTTCAAGAGCCTTCTTGAATGGGAAGTACGTAGGAGTTTTGGAGATGCAAAGGAAGGGTGTTTCACAGTTTAGGCGTATAATGACAAAACTTCTACCTCCGCAGTTGGCCTACCTAAAGCTATGGACCACTGTGAAGGTCATGGTAGAGGAGCGAAGAGCCATGAGTATGAGGACATACCAGCAGAATCTGTGTTTTAAGTATCGGAACCAAAGACGTGCAAGGCCCTAAAGGCGATGCATAAAGCTTTAAAATCAATCCGCGTCCTTTTCAGAGGCCGGTGAAGCGAAGCAAGTGCCTGTTTTGCCAGACTGTTTTGTTGGGATCCTACCAGGAGTCGGGCTGCATTTTTCTGGGGGATCTGTAGTTTTCACAGATGTCCTTTTGAAGATCAGCCAACAAAGTTTTGCAATAATCGAATTTGGACAGAATGAGGGCAGAGATCATTGTTATTTAAAGCTCGTGAGGTAAAAATGGAAACACTTTCCTAAACAGGTTTAGAATTATGCAGGTGGAGGAAGTGGTGGCGTTAATCTGATTCTTGAAAGATAGAGTGGTATCAAAAATGATTCCCACGTGTTTTGCGTTGGTGGCGGGTGTTGGAAGCACACCTAATTCTTATGGCCACCAACTGGGTAACCAGAAGGATGTATTCTTACCAAAACGCTTCTAGGGTTCCTATTAGAGTTTAGTACTAGGGGCTCGTAGGTACAAAAGGTTCAAGAGTATCTGCTTCAAAGAGTTGTCTTCAGTGCAGAAGGTTTGAGCAAAAGTGCAGTAGTAGTTCTTAATCAGCAGGATTATGGACACATTAGTGGCAAACCCGAATAATAATGGTAATTCGTTGTAGGCAGTTATAAAACAGTTTGTTTATGTAAGGAGAGTCGTAGAGTTGTTCTATTTCCGACCAACTCATAGCTGATTTTTATGAAACAGATTTATAAAAGCAATTCATGCTAATAACAAATATTAAAGTAATCATTTCACAATGTGCAGAACTATGGAGTATTTTCATAATAAGGAGGATTGTGGAGTTAATGTGTAACGAGCAGAATAATTGAGATAACTTAAGATGGGAATAATAAGAAACAATTTTATTTCTAGCCAGAAATATTCTGGATGCAGTTAATTATGTAAAGAATTAGGAATACATTTCAAAGCAAACAAAGTTTTGGCTGTTATACTTCGTGAGCAGTAGTAAAAAAGTGACTAATAATAACAAAACATAGGGAGCAACCCACAAAGAACAGAGTTTTAGTGGCAATTAAGTATGCACAAAACGATGCATGTAAATTATGATGTACGGAGTGGTGAGAGAAATTCACAAACAGGCCCTTGTGCTAGCTCTTTTCTTGAAATGCTGTAAAAGATTGCTGTGTAACTCTTATGCTAAGAAATATTCATGATGTCTCTCTAAAAGTATAAAGTTTCTTACTTTAACCAAAGTACTCTGTAAAATGTGATTTGAAATTACGCCATTTTGTTGTACCACAAAGACTCGTGTTCGTCATAAGGGTTCCTAATAGTTTCAGTGTTTCACTTTATTTTGGCTCTCTTTCACTTGAATATATTAAGGTCGAAACCCTAAATTATGATCTTTAAAGTACATAAGGTCCTCTGACCTCACCATACTAGGTAGAGGCCTAGCAACTGGATGGCTGCTTCACCCCAGAACCTCAACTCTAGAACACACACACTCACTCCCTACCATGACTGCGGCCAATTTGAGCTGGAATTACAAAGTCCGTTGTTCAGGATTGGAGCAACTCAAGAAGAACTCCCCATGAATCTGGGTTTGTATCAGGTTTCCAAAGTCTATACTGTTCCTGTCCTTAACAAGAAGACAGGTCCCCTACAACACATCCCCGTTTGACTTTTTCAGCTGCACCCATTGGTTCAAACGTTGCACTTCGTGTAAGTTGTGGGGGTCAGCTAACCCTACTGGGTTGTTAGACTGGTGTCTCAGTTTACCATGGAACTAGAATGGTTCAATTATGGCTGATACTAGGAGGCCCTGGTACCCAGAGACATCTTAATATATGTATCTCATCAAGTTAAAAACTTGAAGAACTGGAGGTTTCTTTAACTTTGATTGACTTGGATTTTACCTACTAATAAGTTGAAACTCTCTGGAGAGGATTTTTTTGAGTATGTCTCCTGTACCTTTTGGCTTTAACGCCTGGGTCCTCTTTCCATAGTAACCCAGGGGCACATTAAACTATCGTTCATTAAATGTGTTGCATAGTTCTAGGTTTAATGGAATCAGGCAGCACTAGTCGACCAAATTATGCAGCACGTTTGGGCAAATTATGCTGCAAGAAAAGGCCAATTATGCAGTGTGATGCCGAACATTCTGAGGCAACATTATTTAATTATTTTGAAATTGTAATATACTGTCTGGTAAATAGTTCTCCTCATTAGCACCAGTTTTAAACCTGACTACAGCGACCAGTAAACCTTTTTTTTGGTGGTGAAACTGTAAATTAAGCAGCAGATGAGGGATATATGGAAATATGGTGTATCCACAATAATGCGGAAAACACTTTGAAGGTAGAATCGCGTATATCCAGTGGTTCTCAGTATTTCCCAGTTATTATGGAGTTTAAGGTCATTTGATTATATTATTAACAGCATTTGGTGTCTGTGGTGTATTTTAAGTGGGGGGTTTGATGTCAGTGACTTGATTTCAGGTTTGAGGGTTGGCGGTATGTTCAGCACTTGAGAGGCTTCCTCTGTGAATGGGAAGCATGCATTTTGTGCCTTTCTGGCAATGCATTGGTTTCTGATAGTGGGTAGTAGAAGAACTATACAAAGTCTCCCTAAGACACCACCTTGCTTGTGCCTCGTTTATGTGCATACTCTGCTTTGGGTTACTTTTCGACTCCCGTTTTAGAGCAAATTGTTGTACCGTTTCTTTACATTTATTTGTTGCTAGCCACCCCCTTAAGCTTCTTTATACTTAAAGAGTGGCACTCTTATCTCATCAATGAGCCTCTAACAGTATAGCACACACCAACGATTGTTGAACATCTTTGAGAAGTCTTAATTTTTAGTTTGTAAACTTGCCCCTAAAGAGACACTGCTTTTAATTAAAAAAAATTACAATACACTTGCCAGCTTGTATTTTGAAAATTAGTGGTTTGGGAAACTCGGTGGCTTCACTTCTACGTGTGTGTATTTAAGTGAGGTGGGCATCCCCAATAGACTTTAGCTTACTTTCTTTTTCTTGTCACAACATTGAAGTTGTTTAGCAAAATAGACCACATAATCTTCCCTTCTTTGTCGGAGCGGCGAGGCCTTGGGGCTCAGAATGCCGTCTTTGTGTACAGGTGCACTATGGCGCATAAGTGCCCTAAACACAGACCCTGGGGCCTTGGATCCAGCCAGACTCTGTGCACACACGGCATAAAACGCAGGGATTGAACCTCGGCGTAGGGTCTGTCTGAAGGAGGCGCACATGGCAGCTTATCTGGCCTTTGGCAGACAACAAAGGCCGGCCGCGGTTGGAGCTGGTGTTAATTTGTTCATCAGGTGAGTGGGAGGGAAGGTCACTAGGTATGTTTGCTAGGAAACTGGACCCCTCTGAAGTTTTATCGACGCTATACTCCAAATAAATACGTCTGGGCCTGTTCGGAGGCAGACGACACCATAAAGCGCATTATGTGGCCAAGTGATAGGGCAGGCACTGTTTGTTGTTTTGCATCGTGGACGCTACGTCTGTTGTTGTCCTTCTTTTTATTTTATTACAAGTAAGTGTCATTGGTCTGGCCAATGCCTAGGTTTAGGGACCGCCTCTGGCAGTATGGCGCCACCTGGCGTTGGCACGTTTGACATCACAAACCAAATACCCTATTGGATGAAAACCTGCAGGATGCGCCAATGACGTATATTCGTTCATATACACGTCCTGTTGGGATTCCGCACAGCTGCATGCATTCAGTTTGGTCATCTCTTTTGAAAGTCCACACGTTTGTACAAAGTGTAGTTAGCCACATACTTTAAAACAAAAGCGAAACAATCTGAAACGTGCTAAGATTATTTAGTACAATATGCGAACGTATTTAGCATAGAATGTATGAACCTTCCAGTTGAGCCATTTAGAATGTGTGAATTGTTTTGAAAGTTAGAAAACATTGTAAGATTAGTTATACAGTTCAGAATTTCTTAATGTAGGTAACAAAGGTGCAGAACTATTCACTAGGCCCATTAGACAATGTACACATAATTCTCCAGAACAGGACATACGCCCTAGAGATTTAACATGACAGAGTTATGATTATTTATCTTGTGTGCTTTAAAAGCATGCAGTACAACCAGTCAGGCACATCGCCTATTTGAAAAGAGCCACACACTTTGACCCAAAACAATGCACAGAAAATGCAGAGAATGAAATGACGCAGCACATTAGGTTCCCTTGGAAGTAAGAGGGACAACACTCCGGCAGGAGAATGATGGACAGCGAGGCAGGACAACCCGGAACAGAAAACACTCAATAGTTGCCAATCAAGCTGGGGCCGGGTGGGACAACAGTGAGTGGCAGATGGACTCTGGTGGGAGTGAAGGAGGAGAGCATTGAAAGGTTTAGAGCAGTGTTGGCAGTGTGGTGTAGAGCACCACTGTGGGCTGTTGGGCACTGATGGGGAGCAAAAAATAAGAACACCGGAACGAGGAGCAAGCAGTGTGCTAATAAAAAGTGTGAAGGACAATGCTGAGGGTTGGGGAATCCTGGCTGATATGTGGTTTGCGGCAGTAGCGGCCTGTCCCCAGCGAAAGTGGAGGGTAGGGCAGAGGATGGAGGTGGGGGTTTGGGGACAAAAAAATAAACAAATTAATAAAAACAATAATTTACATTGACCGCCGCCGCCACCGTTGCTGCCCGCCACATTGCTCTCTTTTTTCTTCTGGGCACAGACTCCCAGACAGCACTGAGGCCAATCCTGACGCTGCATGAAAGCAGCGTCGGGATGGTCCTGAGCGCTGTCAATTTGTGCTCCCAGGTAAATGGTTAGCCTGTGCCTGCTCTGTCCAGCACCGCCTATGCAGCTGGGGCTGGAGAGGGATTCACTGCGCATGAGGGTTTTGGCCAGCCTAAGACGGCCGGCCAAACCCTCATGCGCAGTGAAGGGAGTGCACTACCACTAACCCACCAGCAGTGTCATCCCCTGGACCAGCCCCTTAGACTTAACAGAGTCCTGGGGGTGAGTCCGAGAGGATTAAAATAAAAGGATAATAAAAACAGTTTAAAACCCGTTTTATTATCATTTCATTTAATTTAATTTAATTTTATTTTATTTAATGGTGGTGGCGTGGTAGGGGTTGTCACTCCTCTGTCTTAATGGAGGGGCTGCCACTGGGTTGCAGTAAGAATGAGGAAGGCTGAGCCTATGGTGAAAGCCAAGGAAAACCATGGGTCCAGATTTACTAGTATTTCACTAAACAAGGCAGGTTGCAGCACTGTGTTGCCTGAAGAGGATAGAGCTGAAGTGTACCATATTTACCAAGATATAATGCTGTTCAGCTCTCTCACTGCCCTGGTGCGCTTGCGACTGCCTTGCGCCAACGCAGGCATTCTTGCGCCAGGACGAAGGAGGGACTGCATTGTGGGCAGGATTGTTTTTGTGCAAGAAGAAATACCTCCCTCACACACAAAAACCATCCTTAGAGGCCTATTACGCTTGGTATGTGTCCTTCAGAATGCAGCACAGCACACATGCAAAGAAGAGGCAACATGGATAAATAAAGACATTTCTCCTCGGTATGCCAAGGTCGGGTAGGCTCACCATTTTGGGGCAATCCCAGGTTTACTGACGTTAGTAAATCTTGGTTTGCATCAAAATACATAGTTAGATGCATGGGAACACCCATGCTCCATCCATATAACACCTCTTTGATGCAGGATAGAGCAAGGCAGCAAAAGCCATTGCCTTGTGTTATTTTGCAGGTGAAAAGTGACTCAAGGCCATTCAAATATCAATTTGCGTTGCGTTCTAAACGTAACTTAAGCCCTTGCGTTGCCTGGTGTCGACTTGCATGATACAGGGACAATGCAAGTGCCTAGTAAATATGGCCCTCTGTATTGGATAGGGCCAGTAATGGGAAGTGGGGCAAGGACAGTGAAAGAGGCCAGGAGGTAGAAAAGAGGGTTTGTGTGTGGTTTTGTGTCCCTTGCGCTACAAGGACTGTACATCGCAGCTGCATGGACAAAACTCACTACGCCTCAACACCTGTGGCCGAATATATGTACAAACGATAGTAAAGTAAGAAATCAGAGAATAATCCACCTAACATTTTGAGAATTAAGCTTTTAAACACCTAAGACCTATCAAACCTAGCAGCGCCCATAAATATAACCCACATCCAAAAATATGCTGTTTTTCACAAGAAAAAACGTGTCTTTATTCGGAAAAGTAGTCCATTCACTGCTAAAAGCATTTACTCACATGAAGATTTTTGTGAGAGCATGGACTGAGGTGGGTACAGGGTTTACCTTAAGAGCCTGGAATGCCCTCTACGTTTGTGGCACCTTTGCATTGTACAAAACTTAATCTACGACAGAATTCATCAATTTAAAATGGTGGAGTTTTGCCTTGTCAAGAGCAGAAGTAAATCACGTAACAGGTTTGGGAGGAAACAAACCCGCCCTAAAAAGCTTCTTCGTGGAATAAATAATTTTCCTTGTGGAGAAAAAAAAGAGGTTAGCACATTTTCCCATTTTATTTTCATTTTCATAAATTGTATTTATTGATTTTTAAATACTTTAGCAATTCATCCAGTGCACAAATTCCCAATTAGATATCCGTCAATCAGTACGACCCTTGAGCATGCAAGAGTCCAGGCCACAGTTCATCCTTTCCTTGTTGCCTAGCCCAGGCAGTGTAGTGTCATATGACCTGTGGGGGAAAGGAGCTGGCTAGACATGCATTCTGCACATATAAGGCTACACAGGAACATTAACGTATGCAAACCTATAACAAAAATAAACAAATAGAACTCTCACTCGGTCCACCTCTGACATGAGACATACATTCACTTTTACTGCAGGTTGTGTGCACCAACTGCTCCCCCAATTCAACAGCCCACTTATCACATGTGTTCTTATGAAGTAGTTGTATCAACACTCATCCCTCCATTTGTATGGAGTACAACTGGTCAGGGACATCTGTACACAAATGGACAAGGTCATCCCAGAGATCTACAATAGGGTACTTGCATTGCCCTATTTCTTTCTCTGTGTATACCGCTGTACCCTCTGCGGCCGCCCACTTCTTGACTTCTTCTTTCCATTTGACCAGGGGGGATGCCCAGGATCACCAGAGCATTGCTAAAGCTTTCTTGGTGAGAACGAAGGCCAGGTCACGAAATTTGGAGCTCACCCTCCATTTTTTGGTTGTGGGTAAAGCCCGAGTAGGCATATTTCAATTGTGTGGAGGTCCATCCGACCAACCACTCTCTCCAGTCTCGCAATCACCTCCTACCAGAAGGTGGTATTCATCGGTCAGGCCTACGTGATGCGTGGAAAGTCCAGAGTACAGCGGGGATAGCGAATGCCGTCAATTCCAGTGATTATGTTGAGTCTATTTGGTGTACTTTCTTTGGTATGTAAGTTATTGAACTGCATGAATTAAATCCTGGTGCTCCTAGACACCTGGTGAGGTTGCCCCAGCACAGTAGCCCATTCGTTATACACTGGGGGCTCTCCCCGCTGTTCTGTCCCAGTAGGTTCTCAGTTTGTCAGTGCAGTCAGAGACATTGACTGCAATGAACTATAAAGTCAGGGTTTTACTTTGCAGCCTTCCCAAAATGTACGTAATATTTGCAAGGTTTTAGGGTGTGGGGGCTCAGTGTGGTGCTCTGCCGATATGGTCCTCAGGGAGCACCACAGAGCGGCGTATACCAGAACTCCCCACTGATGAAGCTCTCGATTCCCAGACTATCCCATCCTAGTAACAATCACTCACCATCTGAATCCCAGCGTCTGTCCATTCTTTCAGGCACCTAGCTGTAAAAAACCCTCCATGTGGCTTTGAATACCCACAAATGGAAGTGCTGGTGTGTACAGATGGCGATGTGCAGTGTTGCGGAGAACACTCCTCTAGCAGCACAGCAAAACTTTAAGTAGTTTGGATGCTCACACTCCTGAGGTTTGGTGCCTATTTGCTGTGCTACCAAGGCTCTCTCTTGGGCTCCTCACCCGTTACCTAGCTCTGCCAGCCCTCAGCTAGCTAGCCATCTAGCAATCCATTGTAATTGTGCAGATAGGAATATACTTTGTAATTATTGGCACCACAGCTACCCATCTTGTGGCAGACGCCTCAGAATGCCTAAAGATACACTATGTTGCCCACTGATCCATATCAGCTCCCTCAGTAATGTGTCTAGGGCTAAGGGATCCAAATTGGTAGGTTTGCGAAGTATTATGGGAGTTGTGGTAACATCACCATTTTAGATAGCGCTATTTGTGCCATTATCGGCTACTGGAGGGAGCACCAGAATTCAGTGTTGCCATTAAGGGATTGTAGGGTTTCCTCTAGATTTCCCTTCTGGAGATCATTGTAACTGTGATAAATTTCACCACAAGATATCAAAAGGTTTGAGGTACCTGGAGGACATTCGTGGCTCAGAGTCCCTTGCTTTCTCTATCGCTTTGGCTCCGCATCAATCAGTCAAGGGATTATTGGCCTGTAGACCGCCCGGTCCACCCGGAACGTTCTTTGAAGACCTTGACTCCGTCTTGTTGGGACTGGCCCTGAAAGCAGAACACTGCATCGTAGCCGGGGATTTCAACTTTCGGATGGATGATCCATCTGACGCGGCCACTATTAAAATCTCTGAGGCCATGGCACCGCTGGAATTGCTCCCCTATCTGCAGGGGCCGACGCATGACAAGGGGCACACTCTCGACCAGGTTTTCTCGACATCTCCCCTTGAGGCGCTAGAGATTATTCCGGTACTATGGTCAGACCATCTGCTTGCTAAATTTTCCATCAAAGGCACAGTTAAACCGGCTGTTGCCGCCCCACAGCAGCAGGGTCGAACCCATAGGGCTTACCATCGAGTGACCCCTGAGACGCTGGCTCAGGCTGCCCTGGATCATCCCTGCCCCCTCTCAGGCGACCTGTCGAAGGATCTGGAGTCCTTGCAGGCGTGGCTCTCAGACAGGCTTAACGATCTTGCCCCGGAACTGGCCCCCCGCCGTACTCCAAAGCGGGTTTCCGCCCCCTGGTTCACCGCTGCACTGTCGGCTAAGCGGCAGCAGTGGAAGGTGGCCGAAAGAGCTTGGCGGGTAAAATATGACCCGGAGGCTAAGCTGACTTATAAGAGTGCGGTTAAAGACTATCACCGGGATATTCGCCTGGGCAAGAAGGCCTACCTAGCAGGGAGGATAGAAGCTGCCTCCAACTCCTGCAAGGAGATTTTCTCTATAGTTAGAGAATTTATATCTCCACGGTCCAACATCTCTGAGGAGAGGCCCTCTGATTCCTGGGCCTCTGATCTGGCTAGTTTTTTTACTAGCAAGATCCAACTCATACAGGATTCTTTTCCATCGGCTGTACCCGCGGGGCTGATTAATTCTGAGGCCAACCGATCGCCCCCGGCCTCGCCAGGTGTGACGCTGGGCGAGTTCCCACCTATATCTGCGCCCGCTTCTTTAGCACTTATGGGCAACTTGAAATCGGGCTCGCCCTTGGACCCGTGCCCTGCTAAAATTCTGGCTAAATTGGCCGAGGTGATTAATCCGCTGGCTAACCCGCTACTGAATCTCTCGCTGAGCCAGGGAGTGGTTCCGCAGGCTTGGAAGCAGACAATGGTCATCCCGCTGCTCAAGAAGCCTGGTCTGGATCCAAAGGCCCCAGTCAACTACCGGCCTATCTCCCTGCTGCCTGCTCTTACGAAAATTGTAGAAAAGCACGTGCAGACGGTGCTGTCCAATTTTCTAGAGACGAATGAGATTCTGCATGCCACCCAGTCGGGCTTTCGCCCAAATCTCAGCACTGAGACTGCGCTCCTCGAGGTCTCAGAAACCATCAAAGGGGTTCTGGACACTGGGGGTAAAGCCATGCTGGTGATGCTGGATTTGTCGGCGGCCTTCGACACCGTCCCCCATGATGGCCTGCTCACAAGACTCAGTGAGATTGGACTACGGGGGACGGTGCTCAGCTGGTTTTCGTCCTTTCTAGCCGGCCGCCGGCAAACGGTCTGGGCCTCGCCAGATTCCGCTGTGATGCCGCCTCTGGGAGTGGGGGTCCCTCAGGGCTCTATTTTGAGTCCGACCCTCTTTAATATCTTCATGACCCCTTTGGCGGCGTTGGCGGAGTCGTTTGGGGCCCGGATCGTATCTTATGCAGACGACACCCAGCTCCTCTTCTCGTGCAAGAGAGGAGGAGACTTTGATGGGGAGAGTATCTGGGATTGCCTTGGGGCTGTGTTCCAATGGTTCCAACTGAACAGCCTCAAGTGCAATTCCGATAAGTCCGAGGTACTCTTCTTTGGGTGTGACACGGAGCCAGACTGGCAGGCATGGTGGCCTACTGGTATGTTCCCCCCCACTTGTTCATCCCAAATGGCTAAGAACTTGGGGGTCAAGATGGACAAGGGGTTGACTATGAAGTCCCAGATCCTGGGGTTGTCGGGCACCTGCTTCGGCCTCCTTAGGATGCTGCGGAGGTTTCTTCCCCTCTTGTCGGAGGAGCACAGGAAGCTGACTGTGCAGGCCCTGATAGGCTCTAGGTTAGATTATTCAAACGTTCTGTACCTGGGTCTGCCAGAGTACCTGCTACAGCGGCTCCAAGTTGTGCAGAATGCGGTGGCAGGAGCGATTTTTGGCCTGAATAGACGTGCTAGTGCAGCGGGCTTACTGCAGACCCTGCATTGGCTCCCAATCCGCAAGCGGATTGCCTTAAAGGCTTTGACCTTGACATACAAGGCCCTTCATGCGACGGGAGCTAAGTACCTCCAAAAGAGACTTGCCTTCTACCGGCCGGCTCGTTCTCTGAGGTCAGAATCCCTGTTTTTAGCGACTGTCCCACGAGTGAAGAGAGCGCGCCGAGGAGGTCGCTTCTTTGGACTACTGGCGCCACAGCTTTGGAATTCTCTGCCTCTTATACTTCGGGGAGCTACCAGCTTACTAGCTTTTAGAAAAGGCCTCAAAACCTGGCTGTTCACCCAGTAGGCCTTTTTGCTTGTTCTGTTCTTTTTTATCTGTGATATTTTCTCTTTTATTGTGTTATGTTAGTAGACCGCAGCCCTCCTTTTTAAAAAGCGCCGGGACACTCTTTTTGAGTAGCCGTGCGCTCTACAAAAGCCATTATAACATAACATAACATAACATAACATCTGCGACCCCTCAGCGTGGGCCTGCTTCATGGCCGGGCAGATTGGAAAAGCGCAGGTTTTAGACCAATTGTTATGTAACCCAGAGAATCTACCCAGGTTGCTGAGAAGCTGGATACCCAGCGCTAAGCCTGCCTCTGCTTGCGCAAGTACAGGAGCATGCCGTGTGCATACAGTGAAATAATATGTTTGCCATCATGCAGCGTTATGCAGCCCCTTGGCCTTCTGACTGTACTATGCTGACGAGCGGTCCGACCGCCAGTGCAAACAGAATAGGAGACGATGGTCGGCCTTGGCTTCTCCCCCTGCACATGGTAAATGCTCCAGAAAAACAGGAGCCTGAGCAGAATCTCACTTGCGGACGCGTATAGAAGTGTCACCCATTCAATCCACCTCTCTTCCAGGGCTATATGCCTATTACCACATGAGGTAATTCCATTGGACTGTATCATTGCAGGTCTATGGATAAGATTACTACTTCTGCCTAATGCTCCTTAAGTATCTCCACAAATATCCTAAAAAATCTCCTAATATTCAAGGATGGGCTGTGCTAGGTATGAAGCTGTTCGGTCACACAACATCTATAGATGCGGGTATACGCGTTCCACCAGCATCTTACAGATGATTTTATAATCTAGGTGAAGCATAGAGAGGGATCTCTACAAGGACGCCTCAAAGACTTCCTTTCGTACCTTCGGATAGCGATAATAAGCACTTCCTTAGTGGTGGCAGCTGGTACACCTCTGTCCAACACTATTTTACATAGTTCCTCCAAATGTGGCATGAGTACTGTTATGTACCTTTGATCAAATTCTTCATGGAGTCAATCAGTACTTGGGGTTTTGTTCCTCACCAGGTCCTTGATGGCCATTTTGATCTCTGCCGCAGTTATCGACCCTCCCAGCACCTCCCTCGCTTCGGCCGGCCACATTCGCCCTTTTTATATGTGAAAATATGTGCATGAATAATCACAAGCAAAATTAGAATTAAAAAAAATTCCATGGTCACATTGTGAAAGAACTGTGTAGAAGTCGTATTTGACGCTGAGTGTAGTAAATAATGTAGCTTTTAGATGGTAACATGATGCATTGAAAGGTTCTGCGATTCGCCCAGGATCGCACCAGTGATTATTGTGTGGAAGCTGTGATTTGAATTCAGATATCGCTGTTCAACAACTAACAACATAAACTCTGGACCTCACCCGTCCCAAAAGAGGTCCTTGTCCACATGACAGATGGACCATTTTGTTCAGAAATCCAAATGTCGCAGATCACAACAGAGTAACTAAACAATCCCCCAGTCCTACCAGCCTTTTTGAAAAAAAATCCAAATTTGTTATAAGTTGGTCTCTCTGGAAAGTTGCAGACCCATCGCAGCCCAGAGTGCTTAATATGGTCTTTATTTTCTGCTAATGTCTCCTTTAATAAAACAGAGGGAACTAAATGCCTTATTCCTAATCAAAACCAGGACTTCTCAAACATAAGCGACGGGATAAAGTTACAGATTGGGCTTATAGAGATCTTCCCCGGTCAAGCTTTTTTCCTCTTTCTCATGGAAATAAATAAACAGTAAAATAATTATACACTCTGCAAGATCAAAGCAAAGGCGCCCTTAAACCATCACAAATAAAAACCCGCTTGGAAAAAAGAAAGAAAGAGGGCATCATATTGCAAAACGCGGGGGTTAATGTTTAAATAAATAGCGGAGAGTGAATAATCAATAATTTGATATCATTAGCAACAGATGTCAGAACTGTATACAAAGGGGCAAGCTGGAGACTGGAAGTAAACATTCTCAGGGCTGCCCTTTGCCAATCACGCCCGAGATATGGGAACACAGACACTGCAGTCTGAAAACTGTGTAGGATATTTTGGGATCTGATCCCCACCACCCTAATATCAATTAACTCATTTACTCCGCCCGCCTTTCACAGCCCGCGGCTCCTTTTTCCGGCTGAATGTTCCACATGAGAATGATCCTGACAGGATTTAGGGCTCGCGGCCCGTTCTCGTTTGCCGCTCGTCTGGCCTGGTTCAACGCCAAGGACTCCGTGGGACACTCACGCGCATCTAGGGACTGTCCTCGCGCTTTTAAAGGCGAATGTTACCCAGGCCCCTGCAGTCTAGGGAGGCCGGGGGTCTGGGGTTGTCTGTAGCCGCCCCTTAAGCCCCCAATGGTTGCTTCACATTGTGCAGAGTGGCTCCATCATTTTATGTGACCACACTAGGTCCATTTTCACCATTTTGTATCCAAGAGTGTTTTTTTCGTACTTTTCCTTTGCAAGTGTAGAATCACTCGGAAGAGAATCGGCTGTACATCGGCCTCATACGGGTCATAATAAAAATGTACGGCAGCCAAAGGTGAGGAAAATGCCCTCACGTTCTGTGTCAGCAGGGCGCAGTTTTAACTCCTCTCTGTGTAGATTATCCAGACGCTACACTGGTAAATTGGAGAGAAACGATGGGCGTTATTCCTACTAAGGGTTTGTGTCTACTGCTGCATGGCGCAGAGCAATGCAAAACATAATTCTGATTTATCAACCATTATAAAAGCATGCAGGCCCAGCACAAGATTGTACAGCGCCCAGTGAATGCTTGCGCTCCACTTAGTAAGTTTCACCCTATATTTGGTGGAAGAGGAGGGTAAAGTAGGACAATCAGCGGGCCACATGAAGACCATTATCATGAGGACTCTCGGAAACTAAACCCGGGTAATAAAAAAATGACACAACTTTAATCTTCACTGCCCCGTGTCTTTCCTACACCACCCGCTTTTGTGTTGCTGTTGCTCATAATTGGAAGCCACTTCCATGTCTAGCACCAAGACCATTTCTTTACACTTCTCACTTCCCCATCAACGTGTAGTTCAGGATCCCTTATTCTCGAATTTTACTATGCTAAAGTATGCCCACTGCTCTGTTTATCCCCTTTATGTTTTGCAATGTCTCTTTTAGATTTATACTAGACCGAGCTTTGGAGGTAGGGGAGGCAACGAATTAGCATAGAGAGCCAAGACCGGGAGCCGGCTCGGCTCTAAGAACCCTTGTTCGAGCCAAGCCCTGGAAATCGATGGCAGTGAAATCACATCGAATCAGTCAAACCAAAATGGATTTATAGAGCGCTGCTTATCACCCGATAGTGTATCAAGGCACTAGGTTTTGTTTTCTGCTACTAGGAGGAGTTAGTTGAAAAGCCTAGTCTTTAGGCTCTTTCTGAATTGCTGCAGGGAGGATAATATCCTGAGGTTGAGTGGGAGGTTGTGACACAATCAACAAAAGAAAATTCCCCTGCCACTGATGGCTAGAAAATGGAATGTCTCACTATTCACTGGGATAAACGTTCCAACAAAAATACCAAGCCACCCTAATAAATAAGCTAATATGCATAATTTGATACATAAAGTTACACTTATTTAATACAAAATTCTGTCCGACATCCTTTCAATAAATACAGCATGGCACAAAGTAATATCTGATTAACAATGTAAAGAGAAAACCTTTTTTGTCCCTCACTTAAGCAACATTCCCACCTCCTCATCTATACCTACTCACATATTATATCACTCAAACCATACACAGGCAACTCTAATCAATCACACACTGTATTAAGTTATTATAAGTGTCCACAATGTAAATACAAAGAAACAAGTTGCATACAACTGGAGCAGAAGGAAGCAGATACATCGAAATATGATAGTGTAATGTAGACTACGTTAATTAATATGTATTCAAATATATCTGCTCATAATAATGCAAGTGTCTTCTTCAATCCCTGTTACATCCATTGTAATAATAATTGGCCTAGGCTTCTAAATACATCAATGACATCCTGATCATCCTGATGCTCCTGTTGTAACCTACACCAACGCGAGTTTCGGTGATCACCCAAATCAGGGTTACACCTTCAACAGGGTGCTCATATAGGATATTCCAATAATAAATGGTGGAATGGAGAGGCGGGGCAAAGCAGAAAATACGTATCTATCCACTAGATGGAGAACAGCAAATTTATAAATGGATTGGCGGACACGACCCCCTGGGTCCGTCTGGAAAAGGCTGCCCAATCTCTCAGGACTGGTCTGCATGGTGAGCTGGTCCCATGTTGGGATCTTTATGTTCATGTGTGAGTCAGGGAGGTTAAGGAAGCTGAGGGTGCTGGTGCCAGTGGGTTGAGGGTCAAAGTGTTTGTAAATGGTGGTGATCTTGTTGTGACATAAGTTTGCTAGGGTGTCGCAGAGAGTTTGGAAGGGGATAATGATGTTTTCGGATGCTGAGGGGTTGGAGAACTCCTTGATGATGTTAAAGAGTTCTTTGATGTGGTTGGAGAAGGCCTCAATGCTGGCGGCCAGGGTGTCTCTTTTCGTGTCTTTCAGGCACTGGTGGTAGTTGTTCAGTGCTAGCTTGAAGGAGGCACAGTTAATTTGGCTCTTTGCTAGAGTGCCAGATTCTTTCTAGGTGCTTGCAGTTGCGTTTAGATGTTTTTAGTTCTGTAGTGTACCAGCTGGTGTGCTTGGTGGGTTTCCCTGGTTTGGTAGGGGAAATTTTGATGGCCCAGTCTTTGAGCCAGGCGTTGACGTTGTTGATGGCTCCTTGAGGTTGGTGGTATCTGGGGTGGAGGAGCTGAGTGTGGTGATCCATTGGTTTTTGGTTATTTTGCTCTAGCCCCTGTGAGTGGTTCTGGGCTGGTTCGTGGAGGCAGCGGGGGTTGCTGGGATGGTGAACTAGATGATAGAGTGGTTCGACCAAAGAAGTTCAGTAACATGGCTGTACTGTTGCTGGCTGTGAAAATTAGGTTGAACATGTGCCCGGGGGTGATGGTGGGTTGGTTACCAGTTGGGAGAAGCTGAGATTGTTCATGATCTCAGAGAGGTTGGCTGTTGGCACCATTGTGGTTGTCGAGGTGAAAGTTGAGGTCTCAGAGGAAGATGAAGCTCTCTGAGTTGATGGCATTTGGGGCAGTAAAGAAGAAGGGACGTGGTCCTGGAGGTCTGTTGACAATGGTGCCTCGGACGGTTGTCTTTCCGTCTGTGTTGTTTTGGAAGTTGAGGTGTTGCATGATAGGGGTGGTGCCGTCTGAGGCAGCTGTGCAGTGGAGGGATTCTTTGTGGATGATGGCTGTTCCAGCCTTGTGCATGTAGTCCCGGTGAATTATCTTTTATCCATTGGGCGTGGCGGCAACGATGTCGCGTGCGGATGCCGGGTTGAACAGTGTCTCTATGAGGAAGATGATGTCGAGGGAGAGGGAGGTGATGATGTCTCAGACCTTGGTGTCATGTTTGCAGATAGATCAGGTGTTTATCAGGATGCAGTGGAGTTGTTCTGGGTCAGTGGTGACGGCTCGTATGTGTGCGGGTTCTGACATCACAGGAGAAGATACAGTGTGGGCAGAAAAATGGCCCTTCTGTTGAACATGGAGTTGCAAGGCGGCAGTGATTTTTGTTGGGTTTGGGGTTCAGTCCCGTCAGCTCGGCTCTGGTGTAGCTGGGTGGTCCGAGATCCAGAGTTCCTGGTGCTGGGTACAGTTCAGGTGCGGACAAACACAGCTGGGCTTGCCTTTGGCACATTGGCTGCACACCTGCTGCATGCGACCGCTTCGCAGCTTTGCTGCGATCTCCATTAAGTAAGTCCTGGGAGGGGCGCTGATCAGGGTGAGATAACGAGTGGGTTGGAAAGAGCAAGGAAGAAAAATTAGTCAATGGGGAAAACCAACAGTTAAGCAATGAGGAAAAGCGAGTCAATGGGGAAAACACGAGTGAAGCAATGAGGAAAAACTATTCAGTGGGAAAAAACAGGAGTTAAGCAGCGAGGAAGAACTATTCAGTGGGGATAAAGCACGAGTTAGACGAGTTAGTGGAGGAAAATGGAGGGGAAATGAGTCAGTGGGGAAAAGGCAAGAGTCAATGGGAAAAAAAGCATGAGTTAGGGGGAGGAAAAAAAGAGAATAACAAGAAAATGGGGGAACAAGTGTTAGACAGGGAGGAAGAGCGAATGAACTGGGAAAAAGCATGCTTTGAGTGGAGAAAGAAGGAGAACAAGGGTGCGAGTTAGGTGGTCAAGCGGGGAAAAACAGAAAAGCATAGTAGTTGGATGCAGCTGAGCACTGGTGAGGGGTTTGGCTGGCAGCAGCAGAGGGGAGCTGGCCATGGACCTGCTCAATGAGTTTGTGCTGCACCTGCATTGAGTCATTAAGTAATCCTTGGAGGGGCAGGGGTGCAGAGCGGGCTTATTGGCAGTTGCAAAGCGGTGTTGAGATAACGAGAAAGTTGGAAAGAGCAAGGAGGAAAAATGAGTAGAGTGGGCTTATTGGCAGGTGCAAAGCGGTGTCGAGATAACAAGAAAGTTGGAAAGAGCAGGAAGGAAAAACGGGTAAATGGGGAAAACAAGTGTTAAGCTCAGTGGTGGCCGCCACATACAAAGAGTGAAAGGGGTGGGCCTGTGGAGGGAGGGGGTAGTTTCATAATAAACACAAAAGGAAAAATTACCATATGCTGCCAGCCACCTCCAGCTTTGAGCCTGGTCGCGTTATTCTTCCTTTTCCCAGCAGGCACTGGGGCTGCTCCAGACTCACTGCCTAATACCTGCACTGTTCTCATTTAAAGAGAGCAGTGCAGGTTTTGGCCTGAGTGGGCTGAAAAGACTCGCTTGGGCACAGGTAGTCTGTGCTGTTTCTCCAACATGGCTGTTCAATACAGCAAGAGCCAATGGGGGAAAGGCACAAGTTAGGTGCAGGAAAGATGGAGGAAAGAGAGTCAGTGGGGAAAAAGGATGAGTTAATTTGAGGAAAAAGGAAGGAAAATGAATCAATGGGGGAAAAGCACTAGTCAATGGGGAAAACATTCGAGTTAAGTAGAGGAAAAAGGGAGAAAAATGAATCAATGGGTTAAAACACTAGAGCTTGACACAGAGAAAGAGCGAGGCAATTGGGGCAATGCATGCTTTGAGTGCAGAAAGAAGAAGGGCAATAGTGCAAGTTTGGTGGTCAAGCAGGGGATAAAACAGCAAAACACCGTAGTTGGCGGATCAATGTGGCCGAGCACTGGTGTGGAGCTCTGCTGCCGGCACTGGTGTGGAGCTGGCTCGTGGACAGTGCTCATGCAACAAACAGCATTTGAAGATATGATACTCTCATTAAAATTAAAAAACAGTATTTCATCAACATGCAGGCGATTTGATCCCTAATACCTCAGATTATTTTTGTATAGCACACCCTGAACTCACGTTTTGGAAGACGTTTCCATATGTCATAAGGAAGAAAGAGGAGGCTCTATAAAGTAAAATACTTGCCAAGGAGAACCAACAATGTGGTCATGCAGGGCAGCCAGGACTGGCCCCAGGCATTCAAGTTTCACATTATGCAATTTACCAACTAGATGGCTACCTCCTTCTCTACTTTATAACACAAGCATTTATGCTTTATTTTTTATTCTCAGTGCATGACGAAAGAGCGTGAATGGCAGAGAGAAGCCACATTAAAGCTTGGTTTGTTGAAGGCTCGAGATTCCAAGAAGACTTGCCCTGAGCCAGAGCGAAATCCTTCGGCTTGAGCCTGGCTCGAGCTTTGAGGCGCTCGCCCACTTCTACTTCGCTTCCATGGCAGTCAGGGCTCTTCTTTAAAACCGTTAAATTGTGAATCTCTCAGTCGAGCAACCTGGAAGAAGCTGAAAAAGATACATTATACCTGGAGAAAGCTTAGTGAATTGGTCAAATAGGTCCTTTTTTAAAGTTTGGCAGATGGGATACTGTGTCACAAACTAGCAGATATCCTGTCCACCTTAATAAGTGCCATAGACTACATTGCATTTATACTACAGGGAAAGAATAACCACCAAATATCTGATGGAGTAGCCTGCCTGCCAATTGTAAACTAAGGCCCTAAGTAACAAACTCATAAAGCTTTTCTCAGGCATAAGGAGTGCATTTTAAAAGTTTTGAAGACTTCCCATATTGGTAAACTGTTGATGGCTGCTGTCCTTGCACCAAATTCGAAAGTTGGAGTCTCTCTTGTCCTGGCAAATCAATAAGCATCGTATGTATTACTTTCTATAGTGTAAGTAATGTTTTCCTTCTTTGGTTCAAGTTTTCTTTGCTTTTTTAGTTTGAAGGCTTTGTTCAGGTGTTGTAATACATTCAGAGGGCTTGTGAAAACACTTATTCATAATTCTATAGGTAGTATGATTTTTTAGTGAGTTGCATCAGCACTCGCGCCATGGCGACGCCGCTGCTCACTTTATTGGGTACGGGGTTCCCACATTTTAGCCTCCTTAATGTTTCTCCTCTCTGCACAGTTCCCATGGATGGTTCCTAAACTACTGCAGAAACATATTTGGTAATGCCGGTCAGAGATTGAAATCCCAGCAGAGCTCACTTCCACTTTGTCCTAACAGAGGTTGATAAAACAAGTCCCATTTAGTAAGCCAATTGTACCATCAGTCAATTAAGAGCAAACATTCAAGTCAGTTTGTGGAATTCCGTGTAATAATGATTAATAACATTACTGTTATCATTATTGTTATTAATATAATTCTTATTAAACATACATTTCTTTCTGAAACTTCTTAGGCACTCACAGATTTTCTTGTTCTCCTTCTGAGCTATACTGTAGTAAAAATCAAAACACAAGAAACTCTGTGGGTATTTGGTCAGAATGAAATAAAGCTTTGGCAAAGCCAAGTGGTCACACCAACTAAAGCTATTGTCTTTGTTAATGCTTTCCAGCCATCTTGTACAGCAGTGCATCTGCTGTGCAGCAGGGCTAAAAGTAATTTTTAAAAAGTGTTATGATTGGCACCAGCACTAGCTACATCATAGCAGTTTTTTATTGCTTCCTCGAGGCAACACAGAGAGAGGGAGGCAACACTAAAGGCGGGAGGCAAGGCCGTTGGTGGGGGGCACACAGGCAATGGAGTGTGTGCCGGAGTGGCTCCGGGCAAGCTGATGGGCAATGGAGGGAGCACACACAACAAAGGTTGAGATAGCAGGCTAGTGGTAGGTAGATGGTAGGTGGCAGGGAGGGACAGTGGGCAAGCAGATGGACAACGGAGAATGGGAGGGAGAGTCTGGGGGAAAGTAGATGGACAATGGAAGTTGGGAGAGAGGAGCAGGGGCAAGCAGATGGGCAAAGGCGGGTCAGCAGGAAAGAGGAACATGGGGGGAGAAGTACAAAAAGGAGATATCTGAAAAAAACAGTCTTGTAGAGTGTTTGACAAAATTATAAAATTAGCACCTGAGAAAATATGCAGTGGAAGGTTACAAGCAATGCATCAATGCTCCAGGGGAGGGACAAAGACGAAGAGGAAGAGGAAGAGGAAGGAAGCCTACGGAAGCTGACCAATAAGAAAATAAAAAAAATGAGAGTAACAATAAAACTAGCCCCCGGTAAGCAATGGCAGACTCTAAGCCCCCGGTAAGATGACAAAACGTCTTGCAAGAGACAGAGCATTCACTGTCTTAGGCGAGACCTATATAGGGCTATTCTTGCATCATTAGTGGACGCCTGCCAGCTACATGGAAACAGATTCCTAAGAGGCTAAATCTCTCCTAACCCACGTCTACATCACCCACAATGTCCAACAGTAAAGGTTCTGAAATGTCTTTGTTTGATGAAGCTCGTTTGGGGTGTAAGACTTATTGGGACATCATTCACTAAATGCCCTCTTTAAAGAAATAGAGTAATGCTAAAGAAAAGCTTATACATCCCAAGAAAAAGCCAAAGAGCTTCAGGAAGATTTTAATTCCGATATGTTTTCTGTTAAAGCGACAACATATTTCTTTTCCATGAACTTACCATAATAACTAACTTAAATTTGCTGCTTCTGATACTATGTTTAGCGACTTCTCAGTGGAGTGCGCATCCATACAAATAAAATGAAACAGATAGCATAACCGTAAATATATAAAGCTGTTTAGAGAAGCCTTTTCTTGAAAGCAGAACAGCCAGTGTCCTGGCGAGGGCTCCCTCCCACACACAACAGGCAGTGTGTGTGGAGGAAACAGAGCGGAGCCAGCGCGCGGAGGGAGGTGCACGAGACCGTATCTCTGTTGACAGGCATAGCACTAGTAGACATAACTGCTTATCTAAGGCTTGGGAGCTCCAAACGGGACAGGGGGGTCTGCAGACACCGAGCTCAGATGGCAGACTCGTCGGTAAGAAAGTGTGAACGCTTCCGGATTGCCCGAGATGAAGAACAGCGGGGTTTGAGAAGAGCCAGTCAGCTATCAGCCTTATCTTGCATAACACCCATTGGATGGGTAGAGTATACACCTGGGACAAGATAAAACAAGTTTGCATTGGCGACGGTCATTTTTACTCTGACCTTCGAACTGACAAACTAATGCAAAAAGGCGATGTACACAATCCGAGAAAATGCATTGTTGCAACATGTGGTCTATTCAAGATTTTTTTTCATGAGTCCTTTGATGGAATCGCATTGCAAAAATGTCCGACAATGGTGCAAAATTATGTCATCTGGCCTTCGTCCTTTGACGAGAGAATCATTTCTCTCACAAAGGTAAAAGATGATAGCGTACAGGGTTCATGCACATGCTAATGGAGAAAAAATGAATGGAATGTCACTGCCGAGACTGCAAACAATCCGCAGAAATATTCAACTGGCGACGTAGATTAATGGTTTTGTTGCTATGGTTCAAATGGGGTTTGTAGGTATATGACTCCAGGAGGATGTGGTTGAATGCGAGAGGACTGTAGTTTATCCTTACAGGGTTGATACAAAGAGGACCGCGGTTAGTTGTTATTGTGCTTCAGTTGTTTGCAAAACATACGTGGCTTGATTGTCAAAGTGCGTTTACATTAAAAGTTTACTTCGACTTAAAATTATGTTTTTTTAGACAATTCACAAAAAATCTCAGGATTATTGCAGGGAAGTTGCAGTAGTTACCTAGAGTACTTGCATATCTGAGGCTTTGAGGACACATGCATGCAGCTCTAGTTGTGCATTTATGCCTAGGTAAAAGCAAAGCAACAGTGCATTTGTACTTTAACCCCTTTTGCAACACCCCACCAATTTTAGAGTTGTTTTCTCCCTGGACCCTCCCGGGTAGAGGCTTGAAGCTGCTCTTGATAACACTGAATGTTAATATGGAGGCCTAATATGTGTCTTATAAAACCATATTATTTCCCACAAACATACACGTTAGTAGGGGTCACATACTTAAGCGGGCAAGGCCACTCTGGAAGACCCACAGCTCCCTACTCCTAGTAGGAAATGTTCTCCCATTATATTGATGTAATCTGGTGCATGAGATCATCCATTATCTAGGGTAAATTTTATTTATTTTATGAATAAATAAAAAACGTGTATTCACACTTGGAGGAGGGTCTATTCACAAACTATACTCACTATTCACTAACCTAGGGGGAGAGTCCTCTGCCTCCGCCTCTCCCGTCTTTTCTATGTAAAGATCTCCACCAACATGGCAGTGATATCCGCGCAAATAAGTGTACGATTTATGTGCAAATGTGGGATGGACCGGGGTAATGGTAAGAAAACTGGGACTATCCACACCTAAACGAGAGGGGTTTAAGAACATGTAAAAAGGGTTTAGGGAGGGACATGCTACACACCCCAAAAAAAGTAAAATCATTGCTGTTCACAAACTAATCTTCTAAAGTTACTAAATGCCACAAATACAAAATAGATGTAAATGTACTGCAGCCCAGCCCTGAACTAAGTCAAGTACCATACCAAGCTACTCGTATACTGCAACATCCCCAAGGAGAATAATTGAAGCAGAAAATTAAAGTAGCACTCCATGGGAAATACTGTTAACATAATTAGTGTATATGTGTTTTTGAATTAAATGTAAATATATTTGATTAGTGAGCAAATATATTTAACATTAATCATTATTAACTTTCTTTTAAAAACCTAATAGTTAACCTATTTAATTAAAAGTATTACATTATACTTTTAAATGTCAATAAAAGTTAGAAATAATTTTGTTTAATGAATAATATTTATAAAATAAGTTAAGCTGCTTAAATTATTTAATTATGATCATTTCATGAGCATTAATTTTGAAGAGTTAATGCTCTGTAACATTTTGTTTTATTACTTGTATTTTAAATTATTTTACATTTCTGTCCTACATTAAAATGTTTAAAATATTTTTCCCACAGCGAGAACTCTACCAAATTGGCACAGATTTCCAAAGATATGTGAAAAGGCTACTAGTATTAACTTTATATTTGGTAAATTTAATCTTAGATGTTTCAAATCCCTGAAGAAAAGGTGTGGAGATCGTCACTTAGGTGCAGATTTAAACTTAAAAATGGTGAATAGCAAAAATGTCTAGATTTACACTAATGCATAGTAGTAAATATTCATGGGTGACCAGGCCCCATATAGAGTCATTTGAGTATCTAATTTCAACTTAGATGTGCAAATACCTTTCAAAGTTGGGGAAATAGATAACATTAAAGAGGTACTCTGTATTATATAAGTCCAATTTAGATTTCTGGCTAATGAAGAAAAGTGTTGCATTTAAATTCTTGTGCAAAAGGAAGGTATCGGTGGTATAACACGGTCCACTAGTTTAGCCTTCTTTTTTGCAGCATGTCAATGTAAAACCATTAAGGCCAGGGACACCTTAAGGATTTTGGGGGCCCTGGGCCAAATGTTTTTTGGGGCCCCCCATTCTGAACAGCTTTGATTTTTTGATCAAATTTCAGGTCTTTCATGCTCTGTTTGTCCAGATCACTGACAGTGCACAGGCACACTCCTCAAAATCGAAATGTGTTTACATCTAATATTCAGGGACAGTGATGTGTGTTTTCAATATTGTAACACAGCAGCAGCTTACTGCAAATAATCTCTGTGACCCCTCTCTCCCATTTCTCATATGAAAGGTCCTACTTTGATCTTAAGTAACTTTTTTTATGGATGTTGCATGAAACAAGCACAATGTTTCTCTGCAAATTCTCTTTAATAGACTCTCACACATCACCCACATTAAAAATGCATTTAAGGAAAACGATGTTTAAAGCAATCTCTTTAAGAATTATTCAAGGTCATCAGGGCAAGGCTCAAACAGAGCTGGCTCTGTCAGGGGGACCTTGGGAAGGCTGGGGCCCTGGGGCAGGGCCCACTTTGGCCATGCCTTAAAACATCTCTGATTACAGCACAAATTGCACAAATGGTATTTTCCTATAAACATTTCATGGCTTAGGTGAAATTCCCAGAGTGTTGAATATCATTATGAAGTATCTACTTCTGTATTTGGCTATGCCCCTTGAAACCCACCTGGAGCTGCATAAAGCAGCACTGAGCGCAGTCATGCAGCGTTAGAACATGGCTGAAATTCCTCTAACATATAACACACAAGGAGAGGGGAGGAAGAATCATAGAGTACACCCTCCACAGGTGGCATGCTTCATCATAGTGGTCTGCCTCATATTAGACAGATATAAGTACCAACTTGGGTTGCATTCCTAATATTAGGTGAGCTATTTAATCCCTATATGTTTGGATTTTAGGTTTTCCTATTTATAATGACGGGGGGGAAGAGAGCAATAATTAGTAACTATAAATGTATATTACCAGAAATCCAGTGGTGGGTACGTCCTCCACTACGTTGCCTGCATGGAAGTTCATGAAAATACAATTATGTTATCAAATGTTTTTAGATGTTGGTAGTCTTCTGTGTAGGAACAATTGGTGGTGCATCAGTGTCTTAAAACTCAAAAGCAGTCTAAACGGCCCATGATAACATATGCAATGATAGCCAACAGCGTGTTTCCAAGGAATAGTTTTAGGTATCTTGATAAAATGATCAAGGTATACACACATTCCAGCACAGCTTTCACAGCATCTCAATATAGTATTTTAGATAGCATTATGTTGATAGACATACGCCACACCTTCACAGACTCCCGCCATCCACTCAGACAGTGATGAAAGCGGAGAAGAATTCTCTTTCATAAAGCTAAGTGAGTAAGGGTCCCGGGAGAATATGTACAAGCCCCTATCGCCACGGGAACGTCACTATTTGTGATGATCCCACGGCGATAGGGGCCTTGCCTCATGTGCAAGGCAGCTTTAAGCCACTTAACCTGGCTTAATGCTGCCTTGTACATAAGACACCCTTTCGTGCTATGATTAGCGTGAAAGGGGCGTGCTGTGGGTGTTGTGGTTTTTGATTCTTGCAAGTGTGAATGTGGTAAAACAGTTAATGATGACCGAAGAGGTGATTGACTTTCACCAGACCCTTCACCCCCATATCCTGCTTGGTCACTATGCATTAGTTTCTCTGTTTCATTGTCACAAGCTCAATTTAAGTGTGTTTATTTTAGTCTTGAATATTTTCCACCTGTCCTTTCAATCATTTTAAGAACGCCTTGGTAATCACAGATTACCGAGATTACCACGGGGAGGATACAGGCCTGACCTCAGAAACTGAGGCACCAGGTTCAAGTCCTGGCCTCGGCTTTAAAATTCTGTGAGTCTGAGAAAATCATTTAAACAACTTTTGACTAAAAGAAAATGTGTAATGTAATCTGGTGCTCAGGTGTAGCGTGCATGGCCTTGGACCAAGTTTGTCCTATATAAACCTGCAAAGAAAACCTCTGCTTGATGCGGATGGTCATAAGGGTCTCTATACGTTTGGCCACAGCTTGCCCACAATATGTAGACTTCTGCAATGAGTTTAGTACTGTCCAGGAATTTCTAGTGCATTCTATTTGTCATGGATGGTTGTTTAAAACTTGATCAGATGATAGCATTTTCGTTTTGTGCAGAGCTAAAAAGTTAGGACTTTGCCTATTTTTATGTACCTTGTCTTCTCAGCATAAATGAGCATAAACCACCTATAATTCTGGAATGGACCACTATCTCACCATAATGCCTCCCTGCTCTGCATTTAATAAGCAGATCGCGGTCAACCCAAAATAGAATATCGAACCTTCATACGCGTCAGTCGTTTTTTTCAGCCTTGAATAAATGCATCACACTAGCCGCAGACCATCTCTTCTTTTCCTGAGGAGGGGATTGCTGTAATAATTAGAGGTGTGCTACCCCACTGCAGGCTTGCCATCATAAGAGAGAGGGGATCCAGTGATTGACTTGTTGGATATATATATAAATATATATATATATATATATATATATATATATATATATATATATATATATATATATATATATATATATATATATATATATATGTATATATTTGCTCCACAGCAATTTTCTTCACAGAAAAGACTTGCGCTCAGGATAAACCACAGTTTATTAAGCAAAGGTATATATATATATATATATATATATATATATATATAATGAAATGAATACAATAATACAATGAAAACAATCCACCACTTCGGCAAAATTTACGAGCCCCCTCCAGAATCCAAGTTGCAAGAGTATTTATTACGGCAGAAAAACAAGACTCATTTCGCCTCACACAGGGTCTTGGTCACAATTTCTTCATTATTAGGCTATTTAATAACTTATGTAGTCATTGTTTTGTCTTGAACTTATACTATTTCAGTCTGCTACCTAGTAAGCATTTTACAATCCCCGTGCCTGCTTTCTCTTCCTTCCTCGACATTCATAACATCTTCCTTTCAAAGAAGATATTTCTTTCTTTACAGAAACTTTGAAATTCTTTCAGAGCTCAAAACCCATGTAGACCTAGATGACTTTGCCATCTTCCTAATTTTACCTCCCTCCCCTTTATTGTTATAGTTTTAGAAAGAGCAGTGGTAGTGCATCCGCAAGACTTCATTTATTGCATACTGCAGGCCCAGATTAACAACATCAATGCAAGTTATTGATGATGCCCTGACAATCTTTGACATGAGTGGCTACTCTCACCTCACCCTGACCACCATGACACCATTGATCATCAGTTCCTAGTTAACACCCTGACTGCCTGCTGGCACATTGAAGAATGTCATAATTGAGGACTATTTTGTAGTTGCTCAGTGGGTGGAGGTTGTTCTATGGAAAGGTCAATTCATTATTGAGGCATCAGGGAAAACATATACCTGAATGTGGATAGTGCAAGGGTGACAGGTGATTGGCACTGGTGTTTTTGTGATCAAAGAGACCTTTTGAGGTATAGAAAAATATCCTTTGTTTAAAGTTAATAAAAATGGTGCAGCAGGGAAATTCCAGGCCTTTGCAAGAGGAAAGAAATAAGAGGAAGCTATAGGCAAGGAATAAGAGGAAGCTATTGTAGTTCTTCAGCTTGTTCAAGAAGCAAGAATTGATCACATTGTTTGAAGAATGGATGGTAAGGTGGGGCCTGATTCCATATATGGTAAGCCAGTCCTAGTGAGCAGAGGTGGTGGTTGAGATGATAACGTTGGAAAGATTCATTGAGCTATTGATTGTTGTAACTGGTTTTACATAAACCTCTCTAATAGCACAATTCCCAAACATTAGTATGTTCTGAATACAATGGTACGGTTGGCTACTATCCACAGTGACCGACACCATTTCACTCCAGCCCCGAAATTCCCTAACTGTGTTGTGAATTATTTGCATACTCCATGGGAGGATTGCCTTCATTGTCCACCAATCTGTCCATTGGTCACTATAAGCCAAAATAAATGTACTAATAAACAATCCTTCTGGAAACCTGTCATGTTCCCTGTATGTAGTCTTCATGAGAGGTTGACACTTCATGAGATAAGCTCAGTCTCTAGACAGGGACTTGGCACATAGACCAGGCTCAAGAGCATCTGTGTAACATCCTTCTGAGAATGTAAAGAACCATTCTCTTGAGTAGTTTATGTTTGTATTATTAAGAATTAACCATCAACCAATCTGCACGGTTGTAAGCCGAGGTCACCACGGTAACAAGAGAAGAGACATGTAGCCACTATCTTCCAATCCAACACCAAGAGATACCTTCAGGAAGAGAAATCAGGATTTTCTCCAGATTGGTACATGATATTTGGGTTTGCTTGTTTGGAAAGGATGTTAACTAAGTTGTAAATAGAAGTTATAGATGGAAAGAAGTCATGCTATATGGAGCCTCGAACGCATTGAGTAGAACACTTTTGAAGACGGTCCAGAGGGATTCATGTGTATTATTAGTAGGAGATTAAAAGAGAAGAGAAAGTAATGGTAACGCTGGAGACTATATAAGTTTGAGGTGCTGTGTTGGAATGTACATGGGAAAACATAATGCAGCTGTTGTTGGTATGTATCAGTATATTGTCTGTGTGTATTTTTTTTAAATAAATTTTGAGCTGCTGACTCTTGGTCCTAAAGCATCTCTTCTGTCCAACAGTTGAAAGGGAAAGTATTGCAGACTACTGTGTTCTGGGTCAACGGCCTGCACACTTGCCAAATATGACACAGATGGGAAATCTGAAGACAAGTGAGCCATCACCTCACAGCCCACTGCACCACAGCGCACCCATCCGAAGTCAAGTGCCAACCCTGCAGCCGCTAATGAGCCCTGGACTACTGTCTCCGCAGCTCAACCCTCAGCTGGTCAGGCAGCAGATCGCCATGGCCCACCTCATCAACCAACAGATTGCTGTCAGCCGGCTCCTGGCGCACCAGCATCCGCAGTCCCTCAACCAGCAGTTCCTGAACCACCCACCCATCCCCCGAGCAGTCAAGCCATCCGAGCCCACAAATTCATCTGTGGAGGTCTCCCCAGACATCTACCAGCAAGTGAGGGATGAGCTGAAGCGAGCCAGTGTATCACAGGCTGTCTTTGCACGGGTGGCATTCAATCGAACGCAGGTAATACTAATATTCTTCACCTTCTGAATTATTTCCAGAATCCTGTAGCGCCTAAACGAGAGAGTGGAACACCAACAACCCAGTCCAACAGTCTCTAATCATGGTTGTCAAGGCCCACTTGCTAGTCACTTGCAGATCATAAACAAAGGGCTTGACAAGTTGTGGCCTATTTCAAGATATAAGGATTCTTCTCCACTTTTAGTGTTCCCCTTCCCACTAATAACTCAGGATAGACCAGATAAGTTTTCCCTAGACTCTTTACCTACAGCAAGTGATTTTTGGACTGAGTGGTTGGTGTTTTTTAACCTCGGGACTCTTGTATCAGTGTGTATATTTTGGGGAACTGTCCACGGCTGTATCTTCCTCCCTCTCTACAAATGGTATAATCTTCAATTATTGATCCGCTCATACACTGGTGGTGTCTTCAAGAGGCCATCCACTGGTAGTATCTTTCCTCCGCTGAATCACTCTGAGCCTAAAATGGTCTTTAAATCATACCATGCACAAGCAGTAAGTACCCTTCCCTTAATTAACTCAATCAAATGGTGCCAGAATGAGGAAATAAACAAGCAAAACCATCCACCAATGGGATTGTTCACACCTTCCTAGGCTCACCTGTGAGAATGCGCACAGCTAATACTAGGATTGACTAGTTCACGACTTATAATGGTACGTTTGAAGAAGAGGTGGTATCTAAGGACCTCTAGGCCCTTCCTCTTCATAACATGCATGATCCTGTGCAAAATCGGAGATCATATTTAACTTTACTTTCTCTGTTATAGCCAGGTACCTCCTTCATTGTGCTTCACAGCCTCCTCATGCCCCCTGCATACATCACCTATTCTTTTGTATTCGTTAATAATCGTATCGTATTGAGAAGAGCACTTCTGGAGAGTAAACTCGTGCCAATATTTGCTCAGCCTGCAGTTGGTCTTCTTTTCCTCAACTGTTTGAGGGTTTATTGACGCTTCCGCCAAAATGTGAGATTCGACCAGAGGTACCCAGGTGTGGTATTATCTCACTGTCAAGGGTGGATGTTTGTTTTAAAAAAGATTTTCATCCTCGAGTGTAGGTAATTTATTGACACAGTCAGAACTGCAGGGCAGAGCATTGGGTAGAACTAGAAACCCAATAAAAATGAATATTAATTAAGCCTTGGGTACAGTTGAGGTATATCATTGGAGAAGGAGATCTTTAAATTGTGTGCCTGCATGAAAAGTAAAAAGCAGTGATCTCTTTATCGCTCCCCTGGATCCCACCAATGAAAGCTTACATTTCATTTGAAAAACATTCAAAAAGGAACAATGCATAGTGAGAGGAGATTTAAAAAAGGAAATAGCCAGTTTGGATCGGTAATAGCTTTCTGGGTAGCACTGCCATTTTCACAATACAAAGCAGATACATTATTCGTTGAACCTCCTGTTGCTCTCTGCACACAGATACAGAGTCATGGCAGGCCATAAATAAGCATATAACTTGATTTCAGCAACTAGTTCATACCCTGAAAAGTCACACAAACATTGGCAAAGCAAATCAGATTTGCTTTATGAATGCTCGTAGTTGCTGCTGTTGTCTTTGCCAATGGTGAATTCTTTGAAAATTCACCAGCATTGGAAAAGCCAATAACGGTTACTGGCCAGCTGAAATTTATAGAAACAATGTTTGTATACTTTCAAGATGGCCACCATGATGTGTGATGCAACGTAACAAGGCAACATGGTGGCCACCTTGACAGAACTGCAAAACAATGTTTTCATACTTTAAAGGCGGCTGCCAGGGTGCGTTGTCACCTTTCGTGATGCAATGTGGCAGCCATCTTGAAAGCATAATAACATTGTTTCTTATACTTTGAAGACAGCTGATCACCACCAGTATTTTTGCCATCGGCATTGCCCAAGTAATTCGTGGAGGCCAGCTTAGAGCAGGAGAATGGCATGAGTGGAGGGAGTTAATATCGGGCGTGGGAAATGGAAGCCAAGAAGCACAGTAAAGTGCAGCAGAACCACATTCAGGCCATCACCCAGCATGCCCTCTGGTGCTTGGCTCTGTGCAGAGAAGTCAATAGCATCTCTGACTAGTACTGGTATGGGGGTTAGGGGAGTGGAGAGAAGGGATAGGTGAGGTTCAGGGAACAAAGGAAAGAATGATGACAAATAGAAATTGAAGCGTAAGAAAGAACATTAGGTCTGTGATATCAGCAGGGTAAGGAAACATCTCCTCAGATCAAAAGCAGTGGTAAAAAGAAATTCTCTAGATGTTGGACAAACACAGGAATATTGGAGGGAGATCATCCAAAAAGAGCAGGGAAGTGAGGTTGATAAGAAAGCCACACAATCATGATCAAGGGGCTGACCCATAGCCCACTCAATGTAGTATTGTATACGATGGTGTCTGTGACAGGCCGCTCAAGCTGCCTGCAGCAAGAACACCAAATTGATGTTTCAGAGTCTATCACCACTGCTAAAGGCATACATGTACAAAGACAAAGTTGATCCTATACATACTTTCCCCCCTTCATGCATGCATGCCAATATTTTGGCAGTGGGAGATTTGAAAAAAATAATCGGGTGAATGTATTTCTCCTATTGACTTCAATTGTGGCCTGCATTGGATCTATTGGCATGTATGGGACTTGCAAGTGTGCTGCTGCAGGATTTTCTCAATACCTGTCCAGAGCAAAGAGAAATCACTATGTCGGGCAGAGAAAGTGTGACAAAATGTTTTGCACTTGCTTGCAGGAGTAGGTTACTGTCAGTGAGTGCATAATCCGAGTCACATAAGCTTGGCCCCTGCCATCGGAAGTTCCCCAAGGAATCAGGTTCTTGCATGCAGGATTCGGGAGATGGGAGACTAGCTTTGAAACCGGTAGTCTCCTGTCTGAATCGGGAGGGTCGGCATGTATGTTCAAGCCAATATAGTATTCCTCTTCCTTTATTGGTCACCATGATTGCAAATTGTTATTGTCATTGCATTTATTTAGCGCTTACTACCCATGACGAGGCATCAAAGCATTTTTTTGGCGAGTAGAATGCTACTCCGGAACCCATATAGGATTAGTGTTAAATTAGTATAGTGAAATATAAAAGTAATTTGAGTAGCTAGGTTAGTCAGTTATTTGGATTCAGAATGATAGCGGAGGGATAGAAGAGGGAAAAAGGTGTGCATTTATATAGTGCTTGTTACCCCTGATGGGGTGTTGAAGCGCTTTTTTCAGCAAGTAGCACACTACTCCGGAACCCATAAGGATTAGTGGTGAATTCGTATATTGAAATATGAAAGTAATTTTAGTGGTGGATATTAATCAGTTATTTTGATCCAGAAGGATAGGGGAGGGAAAAAGGTTTGCATTTATATAGTGCTTGTTGCCCCTGATGGGGTGTTGAAGCGTTTTGTTCAGCAAGTAGTGCGCTACTCCAAAACCCATAAAGGATTAGTGGTGAATCAGTATAGTGAAATATGAAAGTAATTTGAGTGGAGGATATTAGTCAGTTATTTGGATTGAGAAGGATAGCCGAGGAAAAAACTGTTTTGCATTTATACATTGCTTGTTACCCCTAATGGGGTGTGGAAGCATTTTCTTGGCAAGTAGCAACCTACTCCTGAACCCATGAGGATTAGTGGTGATTTAGTATGCAAGCATTAGCTTCAGCTGAATGCACACTGATACATAGCTACACTAACTTCGAAACACTGTTTTAACTTGACCGCATAGCAAGCACCTTCCATGTTGAGTTAAAACATGAGCCTCTTGATCTTCTTTGATTCAAACCTGGTCAGCTTTTCAACTCTGAACTTAGTTGAATGCCAGTAACTGACTGGTAATTTTGTATTGATCTCTCTTCACGGTTGAACACATCTTTTCTTTCTGCATTATAATGTTTACCTCAACTATTTTATGTATGTATGTGTGTGTGTGTTTATATATATATATATATATATATATATATATATATATATATATATATATATATATATATACATGCATACATGCTCCACTCCGTCTCGCTACTCTGACGAGAACACACTGCACTGCAGACTCCGGTACAGTATGATTTGTTTTTTATTTGATTTTAAACACCATCAGTGGAAAAACGGACGTTATATATATATAAATATATATATATACACTTTTTGGAATTTTGAATGCATTGATTCTCTAAATAGCATTGCGTATGGTTCAATCTAGTAGCCTGAACAGCTCCCTGGCGCCCTCTAGGGTCTGGTTCTTTCTGATAGAGAACTACATAGATTGACTAAGTGGAAACATAACTAGTATAATAAAGGAAAGATTACAAAGGGATGTTGTGTGATGCTTGGTCCCGTGTGATTGTAAAGTACAGATCTGTGAGTGGACAGAGGTGTTTCATGCATCTATGTACATATATCAGTAGGTGAAATTAACCAAGACTCGGCAAGAAATAAAACCAGAGCTGCTGAGGACAATTTCCTTTACAATAGCCAAGATATCAAACCCGTGGTTTAGACATCAATAGTGCAGTAGGTGAAGTAGAACAGTGTCCCAGGGGCTCGAGGGGCTCTCTGAGCTCCGATTATAGATGTATTCGTCCATCCAACGTAGGGTAGGTAGAAGGCCATTTTCTTTGTTTGCATGAGTGCACTTTACACTCTTGCTAAGCCACTGTCTTAACCCCTTTCTAAAAAGAATTAGTGGGCCTTTTTAACGTTGCAGTACATAAATAAGAAAGTAAACCACTATCAGCCAGATTCATCAAGCAAAATGAGCTCGCAAAAGGGCCAGATTCTGAGAATCTGGCCCTTTGCGAGTGTAATTTTTGCATTTGGGATTCATCATCCCAAATGCCAAAATCGCTAATACAGAATTCGCAAATTTGCGAGGATTAGCATTTAAGGAATCTCTACTAGAGATTCCTTAAATGCTATTCATGAAACATTTAATAATTGCGAATTCGCAATTTAGGAGCGCTATTTACCACGAAGTCAAACCTCGTGGTAAATAGCGAAAATTTTGAAAAATGCATTTAAATGCATTTTTTTAAGTTGCATGTTACACACACACACATGTCCTTTGGACATGTGTGTGCGCAACACCAATGTAGATTACATTTCAGGGGTGCTACAGGGTGTCCTTTGGACACCCCTGGCACCCTTGAAATCGCATCCTTATTTGCGATTAGCAATTTGCTAATCGCAAATAAGGACTGTGGAGGAATCGCAATTTATTTAACGATTCCTACATGAATCCCGATTTGCAAGTCCTTAATAGCGATTCCTTAATAATCGCTATTAAGGACTCGCAAATCGGGACTTTGATGAATCTAGCTGTATCTTCTGTAGCCTACAATTCACAGCACATTACTATGCCAATAAGGCCCGTTCCCGGGGGTGATGTTGTCTAGTAGGAGAATTGCAGGTTTCCGCCCAAAATACATAAATTCAAATATTGACTTTACTAGATTGTCAAATTGTGTGGTCCTACATAAATCACTTCATCTCTTGCTGTGCCTCATCGCCAAAACGTAAGAGTGCCACTAGGCGATTTAATTTGCTGTGTGTGGTACAAGAAAAGCATTCATCACCACGAAGCAAAGCCAGCGGAATTGCAGATATGCACATGTTGGAGTCTTAGACCTGCTTATGCCTGGCCCCTTCCAGCTCATCTTGGCCTCCTTGAGATGAGGATGTAGAACTTGTGTTGGATGACAACATCCTAGGGGCCAAATCACAGAATGCTAGATAAAATATCAGTAAATAATTCTGTAGCTAATAGTTATTAAAGAAGATGCTACTGTTAAGTAGCAGCATTCATTCTGGTGCTACGGGTGGTAATGTTGTACCTTCCAGTCACTTTAGGTCGAGAAATGTATAATATTAACTCCTTGCTTGTCTCCAAAATGATAACACTTCGGATCAGTTTCTGCAGTGTGAAAGGATTGGTATGTCGGGTGAATAATCCCTCAGGTAGCAATGAAGAGTTTTTTCTCTTGAACAGGCTTGTCTCATCGACTGTTGTTAAAATGTGTTTGTCTTGCTGTATTTTTACTTTCTGGTGGCAACTGTTAACCCTGTTGGTATTTATTTAGCTGTTAAATGCATTGATGTATTTATTCTCCTCACTATATGTTTACTAGCTGGAAGTAATTACCCTGGCGGTAATTTCAAACCACTGGAGTCAATGTATAGTTGCAATGCTGCCAGGCAGCAGCAATCCCAACAGACAAGTGTTCTAGCACAGAAATTAGGCAAGCCTATTTACCTTGAAATTCTGCCTGTAAGTGAATTTCGGATCAAAATTTCAGGAAAAATGGCTTAGAATTTCCACTCATTCCAACTGCATTTTAGGTGAGAAAAAAAGGCTTGGTTCACTCACAAAATATGAAGAAGTTAGGAAATGACTGGAAAATGCTGCAGAGTCACTTCCTGTGAGGCCAGATTAATATTCAGCTAACAAATGGAGATCTGGTAAAGGTGGACCAGGAAAGGTTTAAATAGAGGTTCTAGAGTCATCTGTTCCATAAATGGCTGGTCGGCATCCAATGACCATGAAGTGGCCGGCCTATGAAGTAAAAGTCTTTTGCGAAAGTAATCAGGTGCCATCAGACACTACTGTGCCCCTGAAAATGCACCTTTCATGGACTCAACAAAGATGTGTAATCAGCCTGTATGCAGATACAGTCCTTCGACCAGTTTGTGATTGTGAGGATGAAAGGCCTGATTGCAGGTAGACTAGATATCAATATGCCGCAAGTTGCCTGATGCTCACAGTTATTCTTGAGGCTTTGCAGTATTATAAAGGACATTTGTTTTTATTAGCCAACTTAAAGGAATACATTTTCCAAAGTATGAAAGGCTGGAATAACAAGGGCAATTAATTCGCTGAGTTATCTTGAATAAAAGTCAGGATATGTTCTACTGAAATATTGTCTGTTAAGAAAATTGCAGCTATAATATTACATAATATTACATATATTATTACATAAACATATAATATTACATAACAGTAAGAACATGTTGTTAAGTACAGAAATACCATACAGTACAGAAATACCATTCTTAACTCCATATCTACATATCTTGTAGATGTATGTACCTATCATCTAGACACATTCAATACACAAAGTAAACCTATGCTTACCTATATGTACGTCCCTTGTCAATATTGTAGTCATTGACATATTTGATATTTTTGTAGCACTTACAGGGGCGGCTCCTCCGCTAACGCGGAGGAACGTCTCCCCACTGCTCTCTGAGCAGGACAAATAAAACCATACTAATGCCGTTACTATCATTTTATTTTTCGTCGGTTCGGGATTGAGTTAGGGAGGGGCTGGTGGCACAGGGGGAGGAGTGGTTTGCGCACTCTAAGTGCGCATGGCGGTTTGGCTGGCCGTCCTGGGCCGTCCAAACAGTCATGCACACTTTGCATGTTCCCCACCAGGCTGTAATACACCGCCTGGTGGGGAACATGCACAGGTTCATTGTCCCCGTCTGAGCACCAAACCAATCACAACGCTGCATTGCAGTGCTGTGATTGGCTTAGGGAGCCTGTCTGTGCTTCTGGCTTCCGAGACTCGCCAGACAAGCCAAGAGACAACGGTGGAGAGACAGCGGCTCAGCTGTGAGGAGGTGTTTTTTTATTTTGGATTTTGTCTCACCCCCCTGCCAACGGCCCCACCCCTCCACCCCAGTTCCCTGCAAGCTGCTTCTGGCCCAATATTTAAAACTTGATCTTCCCTTACTATAACACTGTCATGCCAGCTGATGTACTTAGCCTAGAAACCCCTCAAAATGACTTTGAGGGATCTCCTGTTCTATTTCTCTCAGATGACTATTATTCCATTCTCTGGTGTGAACCGCATAGGCATCTGGCTATCGATGAGCAGTGGATTAACCACAGATGACAGTTATGGTAGCGCAGGGCAGCAGATGCTACCTGCAGCTTGCACTTTGTTACCCCTATCACTGCCCTTGCTACCTCTGGTGTCCGAGGTCAGAATGCTGAAGAAGAAGAGGTAAGTATGCAGAGCCGGATTCTTAAGTTTACAGATCCAGCGCTTCATCTAGACACTCAGCAGCAAATAGGAGGCTGCTGAGAGCAAGGGGTGGGACAAGGGGTGAATGCTGTGATTTTTGTGGGTGAAGGGGTGCGTGATATCACTTAAGCCCCCCCTGGGTCTTTGCTGAATGTATGTCCATGTGATTAATAATGTTGCCCCTGAGTCTCCCATATCTCAAGCTATTCGTTGGCTTTGGGCTCAATGGGGGCCTGGTTCATGGGCTGAGAAGCCGTTAAAGGGCTCTGTAGGAGCTGGAAGGGCTTATATTACGCCCCTGCAGTTAGGGGTTATCAATAGTGCCTTCATCCCCTCCTTGGCTTGTCCTTTGGTGCCTCCTGGCACTGTATCTGGGACCGTTGGTGTCAAGGGTCATGAAGCCATCAGTTTCCTTTCTGTATCTTCCAGGCAATGCCCCTCTTCGAGCTCTAAGTGCAGCAGAAATCTGTTAAACAGCTACGGGTGGCACAAGGGGTCAAGGTCAACCTAGTGATGTTATCGGTGGTTAAAGATCAGGTGATGTCACTTCCTCTACCAATAGGATGTTATTGATTCGAGGTCAATGAATGCCTGATCTGATGTCATTAATCGGTTAAGAGCACCACGTTGTTGTGTGAGAGCGACATTTTCAGTTTTGTTTCAGACATTTTTGGTTAAACGTATTTGTTGGCTGTAGATACACATGGCGTGTTGAGGGATGGCGACTGAAGTACGCCTCGGAAGAAGCCGCTGGAATCCAGAGGTGGCGCGTGTGTGTCAGGCTCCATCTCACGCATGACTCGGCCGCGAGGGGGGCGGCCTCGGCGGGCTGCGGCAGGCACAGCTTGTCTCTGCAGCTGACGAATCCTTCATTTAGAAATATTCTCCGAAGAAGGAGGCGGAACAACATGCACTTCGCGGACACACTGTGCTAATTACTGCATGCAAGCATCACTCCCGAGGACCAGTTGCAGCTGGGATAAAGTTCCGATCCCCACCTTGCCCGCAATCCAACTAGAAACTCAGTTCAAATAGATCTATTCTAAGAAAATATTCGCTGAATTAAGTCCAATTTCTATTTTTATGTATTTCTATTTATGACATTACTGTGCATTGTCTAGATACACCAAGAGTCTGAAATCAAGAAGAATTGAAGGTATTAATGTCTTCTACGTGATGGGTGGGTAGAATCAGCTGAGTAGCCCACGATGGAGGCTTGTCCAGACCACAGGAAAAGGGGCTTCATTTGGCCCCATATGTCGGGCCGGGAGATAGGGTCTAGAAGAACTGGGCCACCTGGCCAGGCCTGGCTCATTCATTTTGTTAGATTCATTTTTAGATCTTTAGCTGACATCCAGCTTATAATGGCAGACAGGTCTGAGCAGATATTTGGAGTGAAGCTCAAGTTCGTGCAAGTATTTCTGGACTCCGGGCAAAGTTAGCCTTTGCTTTCAATGCAAAATCGTTGATGGGGAATGTCTCACTAAAGGTCTCACCCGCTTCATATACCAAAGATAAAGAAGGCCTGCATGTTTGGCCGGGGGTATAATGTGGCTCCACCGCTAGCTGGTGGTGTAATGTTGCTGCCTTCCATCACCTTGCCGACTTACTGCCAGATGTATTCTTCAGACAGAGGATGGTCCACCGTGTCAAATGCAGCCGATAGATATAATAAAACCTCTACTTTTCCAATTCCATCCTATGGCTGTTGATCACAGGCAGTAAAAACATCTAGAGGACTAGTCTCTCATCGTTTTGGAGCGTTTCCAAGATATTTTTCCTCTCACCAATAGATTATAACAGTGTTGCAATTGCTTATTCTGCAAAAATCAAAGCATGTGCGGAAAAACGAACCGCTTATTGTATTCCTAAAACAAGTTCTCTTAAAATGGCCTAACCACTGCAGGCGTGGGTGCTGCCTTAGAGACCGATGATTGAGTTCAAGGTGCCTCAGAGCATTACCTCTCACATGTCTTTAAAATGGGTTTAGGGACTGTCCTAAGCAGAAATTATTTTAGAACTCGAGGGGCAGATAACAAGAAACTGACGCATCTATAGAGATGCGTCAGTTTCCTTATGCCTCCTTACAAAACCCTTACTCCACCATGGATGCGTCGTATTTACAATATTGCACACCATGGCACAAGGATTGACAGATGCGTCAGAAGTTCTGATGCGTCTGTTGACTCAAAACTGATGTATTGCGGGAGTTGTTCATGAAAGTGACTCAACTCCAGCAACGCGCCACAACAGATAGGTGAGTCTCATTTAAAAAGCCTTGCATCATTCCTTACGCAGGCATAGGGATTCTGACGTAGTGAAGGCGTAGAACAACGAAGAGAACTGTAAATTTCAGTGCGTCAGTTCTTCAAGGCTTTTTGCATGGGAACACACACCCTGCATACATTATACCTGATGGAGGTATAATGTGACGCTGGGCTTTACAAAGTGACGCATCTCCCTAGATGCGTCACATTATAAATGGGTTGCTGTGTGGCTCATTGTTTACCCACTGCTGCATCATGTAGCGCAACGGCGGTGCAAAGGTGTCGCAAGCGGCTTGTAAATCTGCCCCCGAGTTTTTAGAGGGTTTTGAAATGACAGAAACACTGAGCAAGAGAGTCAAAAGACAACACCCAACAGTTATTTAGGGCTTGGAAACGTATGCTTTAGTGAACATTGTGAGACTTGTTAAGAATTACTTTTAACAAAACTGTGTATTAATTTTAAAATGAAAAGTATCAACCTTTTTCTTTTTGTTCTTATGTTCAAAGGTATAATTTAGCTTCACAAAATAGATGCCCTCACACTCTTAATTGTAAAAGGTTCATCAATAATGCAACAGCAAGTGTATTATCCTGCTTTCAATTTTACACCTATGCAACAGGTTGTATCCATTCAACAAGCAATGACAAAACCAATAGGCCTCACCTATCAGACAGCTATTGGCTTTGCCAACATAATTTGGCCATGCTCTACAGCAGTGTGACTGCGCAGCATGGCTAAAAGTAAAAATAGAAAAAAAGTGTTATGACACATCCAGCGCATGCTGCATCACACCGCTTTTTGTTCTTACAGCAGGAGGTGGTGGTCAGCATGGATAACGGGAGGTTCGAAGGGAACAGGAAAAAAGCGCTATGAAGTGACCAGCGCTGGCCACGTTACAGCACGTTTTTTTCTTATGACGGGTGGTGAGAGACAACAAAGACATCGGTAGGGTGGGCAGTGAGGGAGAAGAAGCAACAAGGACAACAGGAGGGTAGGGGGAAAGAAGCAAAACATGCAAGTGTGGAGGGTGACAATAGGGTGAGAAGCAACACGAACAAGGATGAGAGGTAAAGAAGCAAAATGCCCCACCAGTGAGGGTGGGAGTTGAAGAAGCAAAGTGGAGTGGGAGGGAAGGAAGCAATGCAACCGGGAAGGATAAAGAAAATAGTACCTGAATCACAGCGATCAACGGATGGACAGCAGAAGGACACTAATCAAGTAAATCAATTAATCCTCTGTCCATGCTGCAAACGAGCAGACAAAAAGTGACATCTGCAAGTGCTGCTCAATTGGGAAGCAGCAAACAACAGTGACAATGAAGCCAACGAGTGGGAAGGAAGGGGCGGGCTCCAAGCCCCATATAGTAAACAATACGTCTCGCATGCGCTGCTGGCAAGCAAGACCTAAACACTTCTATTCTAAGAGGTTGACCACTGAGAGTCAGCACTTCAATATCTTCTTCAAGGCATCTATAAATGCTGATAAGGATATTATGAACATTGGCTTTTAGTGAGTGCATAACATAAATAAGGGCCCTTATGAGTTTGCTGTATATCGGCTTGTTTGTATTTCTTTAAGAATTACCCATACTGGGGATATCAGCTACTCTCGGGACAGCGGCATGAATTGCAGGAGCAGAAGTTGAACCTTGAGGGTCTCCTGAGTCATTATTCGGATGAAGTGGGAATGATGCATTGATGCTTCTTGTAATTCCTGATTTTCCCCTCGTTTGAATTCAGCAGATGAAATGATCAAGTGAATAAGAATGGATCCGCAATGCTCCTATTACCTTTTACCTAGGAGTAATAGGGGCCCTATGGTGATGTACCCTCTAGCCCATTTAATACTGTTAGCACGCATGTTTTGATGTTGGCTTAAGTGCATGTTTTAATTTTACACTGATAGACACACACTTAATCAATACATACATCACTACAGAAGCACGTGGTTCCAGTGTGCATTTTCGGTCAAATGTTTTGGTTTCCTGCCAGCCAACAAATTCAGTGGTGTGTTAGGGTTTTTACAGTGTGTGTTTTGCATTTATATGTAGGCCTGCAGCTTCCGTCCCACAAGCCTGAAAATGAAAACTAAAATCAGGCAGTGTTACTAGGTGGAAACATCTCGCATATTTCTGTGCATTTAACAGTTGCACAAGGACTTGGTTTGTTTTTGCAACCAAATGAGATGTGTGCACTAATAAATGGGGAATAACACCCTCGAGCGGTAATTGAATGTGTAGTCACCCTTTGTCCAGCGGTTTGCGGTAGTCTTGCAAGTCTGTTGGTAAGTCATATGACAGACCCGTGCAGCAGAAGCTGAACAGGAGGACTCGACCTTGGTAGCAACGAAACGGCAGGTGAGAGGTTCTCCTCATACAAACACCTTGGAGACACGTGAGGACCTTCCCGGTGAGTGGTGACGCTGTGTTCAGGTCAACAGATGTAGCAAACACAGGTCAGAAAAACATCTTCTGCCTTTTCTCTCTGGAATTGCCCTTTTATTAGCTGCATATGGAGAAGCAGGACGGCTGCAGGTGGCCGTGCGCGGCCCGCGCGCTCACCTCACACCTGGCGCACTCCGCGCTGCTTTAAGAAACTACCTCATGCCTCATTAAATCACAATTAAATGCAATCCCGATCATTTGTCTTCCTGGTAGGAAGATATTTTTGATGGTTGGAGGCCTAATTTACTGCAGGTGACGGGGCCGAATGGATTCAGCTGCATCGTTTTACTTTCCGGTTGGTTTTCCGAGGTGGATTTGTATCTGCAGTAACATCCGAGATGCAGCGCAGCCGATAAGGGTTCTTCTGTAGCGCTGAAGTGGGCAGGTAACAGCTTGGGCAGTATAGGGTAGGAGGCCAAAGGAGAGTGAGATGACAGCCGGTTTCTTGACAATGAGCCTGGAGCACATTCTAACAAAGACCTCGATTGGAAATGAGGTGTAATAACGGGTGCATGTTTTACACCCTCTCATTATTGCATAGCACATCAAAGAGTGCTATGCACTGTGGAGAAGTGTGGCTCAGGGGTTAGAGGCGGCCGACCCGGAAGCTGAGATCGGCCCTGGACCAGGGTTCAATTCCCCGCCTTGACGGGGGTTGGGCTCAATAATTCCACAGACTCGATAATTCTCGCTCCAGTGCCTACTCGACTCACGGGTTCACACTCTGCGACTCTGGGCAATAGCTTGCTTAATCTCCACAATAGCCCCTCGCGGCGGGATGCCTGGCTTTCACCTTGTGGATACCCAGCCGGGGTATTTCACAGGGGAATACCAGGACGGGTTCCCTAAGCAAGCACATAGATGCCTGCGATGTGGGCGATTTGCGCTATATAAATACATGTACATTTACATAATATGCACCCAACTCCGGGTTTCATCACCCAGCATGAAAATTATTTGGACTTTGTATCTGGTTGAAAGGGTCGGCAGTGCGTGCACCAGCCCTTTGGGGGCGATTTTAACTGCCGTAAATACTGGGGCAATCACTTGTGTCAATGTGTGCGTGATTATATTCTTGTTTCAGGCATAAACCTAACCTTACACCCAAAAATTGATTACTCCCGCCCTCACCTCCCCCCCCCCCCCCCACCCCCCTCCCCTGCCACAGAGTACCTGTTGGTTACAGAGACTTGCAGGTAATCTTCCATTATAACTATCACTCATGCTGAGAAGTGCTGATGAACTCCGTCTCAAATTAAAGAAGTGCAGGTACCCGGTGGCTTGCAGCACCTGCCCACTAGGATACATTCACCTGCACAGAAACTAGCAGGAGTACCTAGTGTGTAGGGCAGAGAACACTTCCCAAACCGGCCTTACATGTGTTACTGTCTTCAAACTCTTTGTCACTACAATTAAAAGCCAGCCTCACAGGTCTGCTCACTCATCAATCTTACAAACGCCACCACTTACCCATGCTTGCTACGTGCTCCCACTAATCTTCATCTCACCATTACTCACTGTCACCTCTGCTCACACTAATTCCTCCCCCTTACATCTGTCTCACTTATCTCCATTTAATGGAAGTACAGAATTCTACTCAGAGTAACTGGTTTCTCCTGAGAAGTGCTGGTATTCTCCCATTAAAAGTATTGTACCCATGCCGACAAGTGCTCTTACACATTCCTAACAAAAGTATTGAACTTCTCCACTCCCTTTAAAAGTATTGTGCCAGTGCCCCGAAGTGTGGGTACACTTCCGTTAAAAGCATTGTACCAGTGCTGAGAAGTGCCAGTACACTCCCATTAAACAATTGTGTTACTCCAATCCCATTAAAACCTCAGTCTAGATCAAACTTGTCAGGCAATTCTGGCTGTTAAATCTGGGTCACCTTTTGACCCCTGCCCCCCTCTGATTTTACATGCCTTGATAGATACTGGCAATCCAGTCATTCAAAACATAATAAATACTCCCCTATCTACAGGGGAAGTTCCTGATGAGTGGAAACTTGCAGGAGTCAAACCTCTGCAAAAGAAACAGATTGCTGACCCTACCACCCTTCCGAAATTCCATCCTATTTCCTTCCTTCCGTGCCTAAGAAAGATCACAGAAAAATGGGTCAATTCACAACTTATGACCTACCTGGAAGGAGCAAACATCAGACACCCAAATCAATCGGGTTTCTGACCACAGCATTCTACGGAATCAGTCCTTCTTAACACAGCTGAATCCCTAAAAGCCTCCCTTGACCAGGGAAAGAGCACTGTGATGGTTCTATTGGACCTATCAGCCACTTTCGATACGGTCTCGTATGACATTCTACTTGACCTCCTCGAAACCTGTGGCATTTCCCACCTTGCCTTGGCATGGTTAAAATCTTTCCTTCAAAACGGAAGGCATGTTACCACCCTCGGGAAATATCAGTCAGCAGAAAAGCCTCTGCTCTCCGGGGTCCCACAAGGATCCAATCCTCAGTCCTGTGCTTTTTAATACCTATAAGGCCCCACTGATCAGGCTAATATCATCCTTAAACATTGAAACCGTCTCATACGTGGAGTATACATAGCTGGTGTTGGCCTAGGACATAAATAACACACTGGCTGAGGAAAACCTATGCCAATGCTTCACAGCGGGTTTTCACTGGATGAAGACCAACTACCTGAGATGCAACTCAGAAAAAACGGAAATCATGGCGTTAGGGAAGGGGTATCATTTCTGCCCTAGTCGTTGGTGGCTGGCTGGCACTCTCCCTCCCCTGAATACTGTAACGACAGCCAGAAACCTGGTGGTCAGATTTGTTTCAGCCCTCTCCTTCCACCCTTCCACCAACAAGCTCTATCTGCTCTACTTTCACCTAATCAAATCATTGAAAAAAAATGTCAATCTACTCCCCATCACGACGAGGCAGATCGTTGCAACAGCTTTAATTACATCTAGAGTTGACTATTGCAACTACCTCTATGCAGGAACTAATACATTTATTCTTCATAAACTTCAGATGGTTCAACATGCTGCAGCCAGATTATTATTAAAATGGCCTGGGAAATCATCTGCATCAGTCGCTCTTAAAACTCTGCACTGGTTACCTGTCCACAAAAGAATGTTGTTTAAAATCCTGATAGTTACTTTCAGAAGCTTTCATTTCTCTGGCCCCCGGGATCTTTGTTCCAGGTTTACACACTATGTACCTAGCCGCACACTTAGATCTCCAATTCAAATGTATTAAAACCCCCAGCTTTCAGATGTACCTCAAAAGGGGGCAAATCCATTGCAGTTTTAGGCACAAAGACATAGTGCCAACTCCCTAGCAGCCTCCGTCATATTCAATCCGAATCCCTATTTAGGAAGACCCTGAAAACATGGATTTTCACTGCCCCAGAAGTATTATGTAGATCACTCATTTAACCTCTTTCATTCCAGTCCTCAACTATTTTTCTGCCCGCTACTCAATCTACTATAGCGCCATGATACTCCTCGGAGCGACAGTTGCGCTCTGTAAATACTCTCTAACATAACATTTCCCATACCCAGATATGCACAGCCCATTACCAGCTTGATTCATTAAACAAATGTAGGGACAGTACCAAACACCTTAACTAGAATGTTACAATTGTCCTTCTGGGAACCTGAATTCCTAAGAGCAACAATTTACTTACTGCGTCTTCATAACGGAAGATGAGGCTTCATGAAAGGGTACAATAGTTCTCAGCAGAACTTTCATTTACTACTGAGGTTATAAGGGTTTCTGTTTACTTCTTTTAGTCATAAATCCAATTATTTTACTTTCTTACTGAACATCATCTTACACATTCACTTATTCCGGCTCAATAATCATCTGACATAGATTATCCCAAAGTGAGATTAAGTCAGCTAGTCACTACCTGACAAGTGAAACTTTGGTAGACTTCCTGGATCTCTGTCACCATCCATTTTATGAGATCTGCTGCTTGGTTATTTTCGCTCCTACGCTGCTTTGCTGCCCCTCATCAGGACTGGCTTTAACGCTGGTGGCACCCTGTGTGACAACCTTTTTTAGCGCCCCACACCCTCCAGTGACCTCCTCCATAGATTCCCTCAATACCAGCCTCCAAAAGTGCCCCGCATCTCTCCATAGCCCCTCTCTCTCATACATTTGATTTTTTTTTATAGCGCTACTCATAGTTCACTCAAACTCAGTCCTTTGATCTGCATGGTATACGTTATTTGCAGCAGCCACATTATCCTTCTGCTCTATCTTATGATGAGTGTTGCGTATCAATGGGGGGGGGGGGGGGGCAGAAGCCTACCAGACCTAGGTTGATAATTCAGTACAATGGAAGGTGGTCAGGTAGCATGAAACAATAGTAAATAAACATAGTAAATCACATCCAAAGCGAAATTATTTCCGAAGATATCAGATTTATCATGCAATTCATTGCATCAATTTTCATGAGATACTAATCAGTATGCACAGATATTTACAATGTGGTGCTCAGGATAGAGGAATGGGAGGGAAGGGTGTGGGTGGTCTTTAAGGGTTTGTGAGGGTAGTGGACACGGAGAAAGGGGTGTGACATGTGTTCATCAAATACCATTGTGATCTCAACCTGCCCTAGACAATAGGACACATGTTCCAAATGTACATAGCTCGACATGGACACTGAACATTTTTTATACAATTGTCCCTGCTTGTACTGGTGTGGGTGTATGTCGACGTTTCGACCACAGATGATTAGACTAGGTGAGTCCAGCCTTAGGAGGGGTCTTCATCAGGTCTGTAGCGGAGCACCTAAACTTGTCAGCTAATTACTTGACCACTTGGGGACCATTTTAGGGTCCTCTGGTATTGACGTTGACAATCTCAGGTTCGACCCTGTATTCTGTCTGACCACTATACAACTACATTCTCTGTCCTTCTTCCGCACAAAAATGTTAGTAATAAAAAAAAGACTATAAGTTTATCCAACATTGGAATAAAGGCAATCACAATGATCTGTATTAATACCATAGTAACACCTCATACCCTGCATATACTTCAGCCCAAGAGCAAAGTATAGGCTCTGACAGCTGGTTGTTAAAGGCGGCTCATACTTTTGCTTCTGCTAGCCCTAAATTAATTCTCATAGAAACAATCCTCGACTTAATGAGCAACTCAAAGATACAAAAACAAAACTGCACCAACTTGAACGAAAATGGAGGAAAAGTATGACCCACTGTTAAACAATAATTTAAAGTAACGCGGGAAACTTTTAAACATGACTTTAAATAGGTCAAACAGCTCTACTTTTCCGATAAAATTATCACAGGTGAGAACCCTCAAAAAGAAGTCTTTCAGATTATGAAAGATATAACAGATGATTAAAAACCTTTGGAGGTCCAATTCCTTCTGTCGATCTATTCCCAATGGAATCGTTACTTCATCATTATAGCTGCGCTTATTGGAGTTGAGATTGAGTAAGACCGCTTCCTTCCTGCTTTCTCAGAAAACAGACCGAAAACCTAAACTTTAAAAAAATATATATTTTATTGAGCAGAGCTTATGGGGCATGACAATAATAATCAATAACAGGGAATTTAAAAACATCAATTGATCAAAACACACAAATCATGTATAAAACCAACATAGATTAAGTACAGAGAAACATATTGCAACAATAGTCTGGCTGCATCCCCGATTCTCAGACGTGCTTTAGTCAATATACCGACTTATTACATATGTGCAATTCTGACATTCTAAAGTGCTGAAGTGCTAAAGTACACGAAAAAAACCAGAACAGACTATTTTTTACCAAGCAAGGTAGCTCCACGGGATAAGCAAAAATTCAAGTATGTGTGCTTTTTTTTATTTATTTATTTATTTTTTGACATATTAACCCCAGCCTTAAAACTCGTTAATCCTCCTTATAATGTCTACAGGACTTCTATTCCTACCGTAGTTTCAAGATTCACTAAATATTTCCAAACCACAGTGAACTTTCCTAAACTTTAAAGTCTTTGACAGCATTCTTACACCATGAGCTTGCCGTGCTTCTATCCAGGTTTATATCTGAGGCCCCAAGAGGCCCATGCACAATTCCCCAAAGAACTGAAAAATAATCTTAAAACCACTGACAATAGTACTAGGTTCATCTCTGGAACGGGGAGGTGTTCCATAGTGGCTTAAAACAGCTATCCTTTTTCCTGGTTAGAAAAAAACGTGACTCTAATACTAACAGTTGGGAAAATGTCCAACCAGTCTCGTTACTGTCTGCTGGGACTACACTCCAGGAAGACCATAGTCTCAAACAACTATGCTCCCATCTGCAAAATAGCAATTTCTTTGGGAATACCCGGGTTCCTGACCTCAGCACGGAAAATGTCTTCCTTTCCACAATCTAAGAATTTAATCCCACCGGGGACTTGCTGGTGCTCTGATTTTGGTGCAACGGTTGGCAGCTTTTGATACAGTCAATTATTCTATTTCACTTGATTGCATCTAGTGAAGGGACACCACTAGAGTGATTCAAGTTCTCCCTTATAGACCACACTCAGTCAGTAAGCTTAACCTCCCTATTTTGGTGAACAACTCCCATTTAAATATGGGGTCCCACAGGGTCGCAACTAGACCCGAACTTATGCCCCTAGCACTGGTCGCACATGGAGCAACAGTCTTTTTTGGGTCCCCTCCCCCATTTCCTCCTCACTACAACTCAACAACAACACACCTTATCTCTCTATAGCACCTTTCTGACAAACATTTCATTTTTTTATAGCACTACTTATAGTGTACTCATACTCAGTTCTGTGATCTGAATGGTACATGTTCTTTGCAGCAGGCACATTAACCCTCTGCGCTGTGTGGGTGGCACGAGTGCCCATGTTAGTGCACGGTGAGCGATGCAACAGTGTGATAGTAGTGTAAGAGGAGTTACTGCAGGGTGAGTGAGGTGAACATAGGAATTTGGGTGTGGATGTAATTGCAGAGTGGGCCGAATGAATGCATGGACTTTGCACTTTAGAATCTTAAGAAAAATGCTACCATTCTGAATTGAAGATGGTAAAAAATTGTCTGCCTCTGATTCAGTTCACCTTAAGACTATGCTAACTCACTCTGTCTTGGACTACCTGATTACTTACTAAAAAAATTGCAAGCATTAAGAATGTAGGCACACGTCTGATACTGCACACTCCTGGATTTGCTCATACCACCCTCCATCCTAAATCTACTGGCTCCTCCTGAAACCGAGTATAAAGTTCTCCACAGACACGCATTGGCCAGATTCTCACATCTTTTAGTAATCGACTTATAAGACATATTCTTGGCAGACGGTTATGCTCAACCTCTGCAAGCTTATTGATTAATCTTAAATACCATAAAACTTAAACTGGTTGGCGTTGCTTCTTGGTTCTCAGACGGACGTTGGAATACTCCCCAGCTGATTTTTTACCATATACCTGCATTTACTACTTCTAGATGTAACCTTATAACATGGCTATTTCATGAAGCGTTTGTGTCTATACTCTCGCTTTGTTCTCTTAACATCGAGCACTAAGAGACCTGTGGAGAATGTGTTCTTTCTAGATGGCAATACATACATGGCACATGTACTCTGCCATAACCTGGATGATACAATCCTTCTCTCGTAACATGTATGGTATATTCTCTCCGCCCTTACATGAATGGTGCATTCCCTCTGCCCTTACATGAATGGTGCATTCCCTCTGCCGTAACATGGATGGTACATGCCCATAACTTACCGACATTCCATTATATTACACAGCCATTCTTTCTAGGGTGCAGTCTGCATGGAACTGACTTGTCCGTCTAGCCGTATTTGGCCCCAATATTTGGGTCTGATGGTCTTAATACCTACAATGCTGAAATCATTGATCAGTCTCAGCGTGGGATGTTTTCACCTGAAAATAAAATCTAATTCAATCATTGCCCAAGCAGTGACCCATCCAGTGGTGTCAGTGCACTAGATATCAGTCTTCTCTGTCCTGGGTGCCCAAGGCTAAATTAGAGCTATGGTGTCAGCAACATAGTTTGAGGCTGCATGGAGAGTTCTAGCTTCCCACTGCTGCTGGTGGTATTCCTGTCACCCATGCTAATGTAGGCCTCTCAGAGTTTTTTGAAGTACTCTCCTCCAGGACACTTTCAAGATGCACAATATATTATGGACCATGTTAAGGTGAAATAACTTTTCTAGACTTTGAACTTGCTGCTCTTGTGTCTGCACAAGCTCTACTGTTAGCACTGGTGGTGGTCTTTAAGGGAGGTCTTCTGTTTCTTTTGGATTTTCAGGAGGATGGGAGCCATTCTGAGGTTGATGGGATATTTTCCAGATCCTGGGTATTTAGCTGTGTCATCTGTTAAAAAAATTATTCTGAAGGTTAGATTTACATTGTCAGTTTATCTGGGTCTCCTGAGCGATCCTACTCCAGGTTTGAGGAAGTTATCAAAGAACAATATTCCATATGCCTCTCATGTTTGATGTTGGTGTTTATTTTATTCCCCATTACCTTTTTCTCAGATAAACTTACTGAATCCTATTCACCCAAACCTGTCACTCTTTTTACCACATGGACAGATTTCAGGTTCGTGACGAGACAACACTTTAGAAAGGCTTCAAAATGCTATTTCAAATGTGCATCTTAAACAATTACATATCATGGCCAAAGTCAATGCCAAAAAGAGTACTGAAGGATGCTTTGAATATTGGCTACCAGCCCATGTGTAAATATACAGTTTCTGCAGGGCCCTTTTATCAAAGGGGCCTGGCAGCGAAGGAGGTTTTAGCTGTTGCTGTTTGCCCTCTGGCATTGCAAAAGGGCTCGTCGATGCTCATGCACCTGTTCAATCCAAAAGGTGTGTCTACCCCCTGAGACCTGTACGAGGTCCTTCTTCCACATGGGATCATGTAGTTACAGGAGTGTTCCTCTCCCGTCTTTAGAATGGTTGGGAGGCAGCTGCAATTAAGGTGCGAGGCAGCGGGGTCCCCAGATCTCTGCATTCCCATCCTGTGTTCTGGCCTCTGAATGGAGCACTGAAAATACATCCCCAGCCAGGGAGGTGCAATTCATGACTGCACTCAACCCCATGGCTGTCCTAATGGGCTCTCTTCATTCGATGTAGGGCGGCCGTTTGAATGCCACTTTGGTTTTTCCTCCTTTTTTTGTAATCACCTGCAGTGTTTTAGTCTGCACCAGGAGCTCTCAGTAGGGTTGCACACCAGTGCAAATTGGAATACCGTGTCCCATAAGTTATAAGCCTCCTGTTTTAATTGTTTAAAACTGAATTTTATGGTGTACATTACTATTTCTTTTATATTGGAGTATTCAAGGTCTTCATTAGTAAGACTAGTAAGACCAGCATTAGCAAAACCAATAGGATCTGGGTGGATTCTGTGTCCTGACTAAATATTTTCAAAAAGTCAACTGCAGGGAAAAACAAAAGAAATAAGGATTGCATTGTGCATATATATAAGATAAAAAAGTTAAAGTGTGATGCTTCAGTGTACTTTTAAGATGTAAAATTATCCACCATTCAATGCAATGCAGGAAGTCCATAGGAGGTGGAATCATACTCTAAACAGTCAGCAGTAAGTAAGAGGTTAGAGAATAATACTCATGTGGTACAGAGCCGAAGCCTACTTTAGGAATATGTTAAAGAACTGTTAACAATAGGTCTTGCAGACCGGTGAGCTGCCATGACAGAGCTTAAAGAAATGAAGAAAGTGCATTACCTGTAATGTACTCTAAAAAGTTATCAAGCACACCATACTCCTATCATACAGGTCTTTTCAAGACATGATCACAAGAAACATTTATTTTCTAAAGTGCATTACAATGGATTATTTTACTCAACATTATATTAAATATACGGACTATTAAATTAAGCTTGGATTTACTAAAGTTTCGCTCAGGCACTCGCATGGCACGCAAAATGTAGTGTCAAGATACTATACATTAAAAAGGCCTGCAAGCGCAATGAAAAACTGCATTGTGCTGCACGAGTGTCCATACTAAGCGTTAGTAAATCTACAGCGAAGAGTTTTAAAGAGATATATATTTCACTTCTCTCTGTCACTCCCTCCTCTATCTCCCTAATTAATTGCTCTAAATTTGCTTTCACTGTCCCATGCAGTGCAAGTGTCTTCCTTCCCCTAAACTTTCTATCTCCTCTCCTTAAAAAAACCAAAAATGACAGCCGATCTGGTTCCAGCGCCCCAACAAATTAAAAAAAAAAAAATTGACTTGGCTTTTTTTTTTTTTAATTTCTTGAACCAGGGGCTGCTGTCGGAAATTCTGCGTAAGGAAGAAGACCCGCGCACTGCCTCCCAGTCCCTCCTGGTAAACCTCAGGGCCATGCAGAATTTCCTGAATCTGCCCGAGGCAGAGAGGGATCGCATTTACCAAGACGAAAGGGAGAGGAGCATGAACCCCAATGTCAGCCTGGTGTCCTCGGCCTCCAACAGCCCTTGTTCCTCCAGAGCCCCTCAGGTAGGTGGTAAGAGCCACTTATTATATTTTATTTCATTATTTAAATTTTTATGTGCTTTTCCATCCACGTCTCCCAACCCACTCTATCCCTAAAGCACTAGCCTTGGCACAAATATTAAAAGACACTGCTTGAGGACAGGCCTTTGGCGTGATCAGATTTCCAACACCGTTTTATATGGTGTTAAAGAAGCCTGGCATTGGAGCAAATCTAGAATTTCCAGGTTTTTTTCGAAATGCATTTGAGCAATTCCATTTGCACACAGGCATCCCAGGGTTACACCATACAATTCCAACTTTTAACACTTGACTGGTGTGAGAGGTATATGAACAAGTCTTTTCAGATCAGAATGTGAGTAATTTGCAATTCACAACATTGCAATTCTTTATTCATACTCTGATTCTCTTGATTTCACAGAGCTCTCTTGAACCCCCCAATTTTCACTACTTTTAATTCCATCGAATTGGTGATATTATTGCAGCAGTTTAATGTGAAATGGCACGTAAGCAGCTTTAGAACGTTCCTGATTGCTTGACCTTTTAGTTGATTTAATCACTGGTAGAGGTTGAGAAAAACAATATGTTGGTTCTTCTCATTCATTTTGAATATGAGAAAGTGCGGAAGCCATGTTGGGTATTCGGGGCTCCTGCTTGATCACCACGCACCTGCATTGCTTGAAGCATTGCACAAGAGTGTTCCCTAACTGGTTGCTTAGGATTCTGGAGAAGTTTTCTCGGTCATGGACGCCATCCTAATTATCACATAGATACCGGATTGTATGAGCTTAAATGAAAAGGGATTGGATGGCTCAGCAGGGTTGTGGTGTCTTTTGTGCAAGTAACAAACCAAAGTACTTTCTGCCTTAAAAAGGGCCATCTGTTGAATTATGTCACACTAGATCTCAAAAACCCAGCAGACATCTTCAAACAAAGCAACATTGCTGACGATTGTTAGTGATGCAGGACTGCGTAAAGAGAATTGTGTTTTTTTGTCCTCACTGGATGACACCTTAAAGGTTGATCAATGGATTGCGATCGAAACATTTCCCAGAGGGCACTCTGTCTACTTCCACACACAAAGTTATATTCATACACAGTCCCTCCCCACCTCAGCCCCAAATGTCACGCTTCATCTAGCAGTCTCATTTAATGACCTACTGAATATATAATCTGTATTAAAATCACTCATTTGTATAGTAGAAAGTACCCTTTGCCGTAGATTATAAGGACTCTGCAAATCACAAAGGAGTTCCATGGCCATTGCATTGCAAAATGCAAATGATTGGACCCCATGCAGAATGTGAAGAGGGGCCCGGGTCTCCCATATCTCGCATATATCCATTGTCATTTAACTGAATGGGGCCCCTTGAAGACTTGGGAGGCCTCTATAGGCTTGGGGCCACCCTCTGCTGTAGGGACTGCAGGGGCCTATGTTAAGCACCTGCCATTTAGAGAAACAAGGCAGAAAGCTGAGTTCCTATATAGGGTTATGGAACTCCGAGGTGACTTGTAAAATCCTTATTATGTACAGCAGGGAGTACTACTTTATTTCTTATAATCCATGGTCACACCATCACGTTTCCCAAAAACCACTGCTATCCTTGGTGCGTAGCTCTTTCATAAGAAAGAGAAAGCATTTTTGCAATCATGAAGAATAAAAATAGAATATCTAGTGCAAAATTAAACACATCAAAAAAACTGGATGATATTTGTTCCAAAACAATATTGGAAATAGTTTAATAAAAGTAATTTCTATTAAAAAAGCACAGTACTTTGGAATGTGTGGAAACATGCAGAAATTATAACTTTTCTATAATTACCTTAGAAGTGCAAAAAAAATCCATGTCTGTATTAAGTCCTACCATACGGGAATCCCTGTGGAATTCTGTCAAGTAATTCCATGTCTACAAAGTTATTTCCCAAATCCAAGGAATTTAGCTTGTACATCTATGAGATCTTGAAGGAAATTCCAGCCTATATTGGAAAATATGGTAAGATGTAATGTTGGTGTTGGGTATTTTTATGCCGTGTGGCACAGTGTGATTTAAAGCTTTATGTGTGGTATGATGTTTAAACTGATGGGGTAGTGTGCTATGGTAAGGGGTGGAATTATATGGTAAAGAGCAGTGTAATGTGATTAAGTGTGATTTTAGGTAATATTTATTTTATTTAGTTATTTAAATTTATATTGCGCAGCAGCTACCTAAAAAGGGTTTCCCGGCGCAGACCGCAGATCCAAGGAGAGGCTGGAGACATGGTAACGGGCTAATTGTTAAAAAGCCATGTCTTCAAGAATTTGCGAAATTGAATGTAATCAGTCTCGTTGCGTAGTGCTGTGTGTAGTGTATTCCACAGGGAAGGACCTAGATAGGCGAAAGACCTTCCACTCATCCAGGAAAGTTTGATTTTGGGAACAATGAATTTCCCTTGCTTGGAGGAGCAGAGATTTCGAAAGGGAAAATAGGGGCAGACCAGGGATTGAAGGTATTTCAGAGCATTACCTGCTTTGATTTTGTGCATGAAACTAAGTGCTTTGAATTTGACTTGTTTCACAACCCTGAGCCAGTGCAGGTTTTGTAGGTGTTGGGAGGTGGAAGTGGCTCTTGGGACCTTACATAACAGCCTGCCTGCAGAATTCTGGACCATCTGCAGTCTGTGTGTTATGGCTTTGTTAGAGCCCAGGTAAAGCATGTTACCATAGTCAAACCTTGATGTAACGATTCAGTCGTTCTGGACGCGGAAGTGAAGACGCGCTCAGGATATGTGAGACAAACTACTCTACAGAAGATTGATCACCCGCGGCCAGTAAAAGAAAAAGACCCGCCAATTCGTTGGCTCAGAAGCAATTTTGTGGTTGATAGTCCGCTTGTCTTTAAGCAATTCCGTTGTTTCAACAAACGTGGCAAAATAGACGGGTACCTCAATTTGATACTTATTTACCAATCTGGTGTCATGTTGAAAAAGACAGCATAGAGCTGTGTGGTCCTGATGAGAACTCTAAACTTAGTCAAAGTTCGAAACGCGTAGACCAGTTTCTCCAGCTATAGAAACTATTTAAAAAAACGGAGTTCAAATGTATTGAATTTGTTTATTCATGTATTTTGATTTAATGTACTATGGCTGGTTCTTTTCCAAGAATAACAAAAACGTTTTTGGTTAAAAAAAGTTGTAATTTATGGAATGTGTGAGTGTGTTGAATGTTGAATGAAAGAAAATGGAAAGTATGAAGTGAGTATGGGAATGTAGAATGTAGTCTAGTAGGATTTTTGTATGAAAAAGAGTTTGCTATGAGGTACAATGTAAATAATGCGATGGTATTTTTGCAAAAAAAAGGTTTAATTTTGTCATGTGAATAACAAAAATAAAAAATAAAAGATTTATTCGAGGCAGAAAAGGAAGCCTAAAAGTACATATTATTGCAGTTTCAATATGATGTCTTATAAATGAGCATTCAAGTGAGTTAGCGGTACTGGTAATTGTTCAGTTGTGTTGTTAGATGTAATCAAGGCATTGACCATGGTTTTCTGGGTGGACTCTGGCAATATCAAACAGATCTTTTTAGCCATTGGAGGATGGTGAAACACATAGCTGTAATTTTAACTGCGTGCAAGTGCATGCTAAGAGATGGTGTTAGTTGGTGCGCTGTATTGTGGAATAGGGTGAGGTACTGAATGGTGTGGTGTTATGTTATGCTGTATTTATGAGGAGAAATGCTGTTGGATGATTTGATTGTGTATTTTGTAGTGATGTGGAGAAAGCTGGTGTAATGTGAAGATATGTGCTTGGTGCTGTGTTGTGATCTAGCTTGACATTCCTTGGATGAATTATGGTGTGGTGAGGTAGACTATCGTTATGTGGTATAGAAAGGTTTTATGTAACATTGTTACTTCCCTTTTGGACACCAATGGTATATCAGACCGAGTGCTATACAAATGACAATAATACAATGTTACAAAGCAACACAACTTAAGTGGCATTTTATTGAGTTGTCCTGCATGGCTTGGTTCAGAGTGCTAGAGGTCATAGCACAGTGTGGTGTGCTATTGTGCGGTGTGTTTTATATAATGTTGTGTAGCATGTTGTTTTCTGGAAGGGAACAGTTTGATGTGGTGTGAAGTTGACTTGAATGGTGATATGTTGTGGTGTTGTATTGTACAGAGTCACTTGTTGGGGTATGGTGTGATGAGGTGTGATGGTGTGATGTATTGGACAGTGCGGTGGTGAGTGAGGATACATGAAGTGGTGTGAACAATGTGAGTGATGATGTGATCTGATGTGGTCCTGGATGATGTGATCTTGCTTGCTGTTATATGGAGTGGTGTAGTGTGATTGAACGTGGTATAGTGATGTGTGCAGAGGTGTCGCATGATGTGCTGTTGTTTGTGTATTGTAGCACAGTTTATAGTAAGGTATGTTGAAAGTAGTTTTTTGTTCTGGTGTAGTGTGGAATGGAATGATGTGATATAGTGTGTGCAACAATGCTGGCTGTGATATAGCATGATGTGGTGCTGGATGAGTACGATGTGGTGCAGGACTCTGTATGGGTTGGAGTATCACATGATGTGATGTTGTTTAGCGCTGAATGCAATAATTTAGTGCTGGATATAGTGTGGCATGCTTTTATGCTGCTTTTAATAGTGCAATAACCACAATTACCAAGAGGTCCCTCGAACAGATTCCAGCTCCCTGGACAAAATACAGCCATACAAGAAGAAGACAATGCACATTCAGCTTATGGTGCCAAAAATACAATTTACCAAATGTTAATGATAAGACCATGCATTGACACATGTGCATTGCTTTATCGGTTCTGATCTTTCTATCTTCCAGGGTCTTTATTTTTGTTTCCTAATGGTGTATTATGTGGTGTGTCTGTTCATGAAATGAATAATTTATAGGTACTGTCCTTTCCATTCAACCTTAATATTAAAATATTATTTATTAAAAAGGATGGTAAAGCCCCATAGGCCTGAGAACACGGAAATACTATATGACATGGATTACGGAAATAAAGCACTTACAAATAGGCTGTAGTTCATTCCATGTGGTATTCTAAGGTTCGATATAGTTTCACGTGCTGTGATACATTGAGTGGGCTAGATAAGGTGTGATGATTGATGTTGTTTTGGTTAATTCTTAGTGATTTTATATGGTTGTGTGGTACCAAGTGATCTGGTGTCGTGTAGGGTGATGGAGAATTGTGTGGAACAATGTGTTATAGTATGATGCATCACTAGATGTGGTGTTGTAAAGTGGTTGTGGTCGTCTGGCTCCCAAGTAGCATGTCATGCCTTTGTTGCCTCCCTTTTTCTGTGTGTGTGTGCGGGGGGAGGGGGGGGGTGAGGGGGTGGGTGGTCTGATCTATGTAGCAAAGGTATACCACATGACCATGCTGGCCAGTAGGTGACTTCTGGGGTCCTCCTATTGTCACCAATAGATTGTGTATGATGCAAAAAGAGAGTAAGGAAGAAGTGTAGGATTCTATCGGTGCAGTAAACATTTTTTGCATTTACAAATACAATAACACCAATAGAGCATCAGATGTACTTATTTATTTTATTTCATAAGCCCACACAGCAAACATAATTCCTGTTCAGATAAATGCTTTATGTGTTCAGACACAAAATGCCACCAGATAAGGCCTCAAAAGTACTTTAAAAACCTTACATTCACATGCAGTCATTGTCCAAAGTCAGCAAAACAATAATAGCTCATTTGCAGTAAAGTTCTTTACACTTAAACAACGAAAGCCACACCAAAATGTCCTAAAAAAACTTGAATGTCTATAACGGACATAAGGACAGTGTATGTTTACAAGTATGGAGCAGAGCTCGGAACTAGCACCTTTCCACTTCACACAATAAATTAATGATGCAAAGAAATAAAAATGAAGTAACTTATTAAGAATCTATTCATACAGATATACGAAAAATATGTGAGCTCGCCACCCAGTTGCACCTTACATGCGCCTTGATCCACACCTGAAACGCTTCTAGTGCATTAGATCAGTGACAGGCACTTCAACTTGTCATGGCTGCTGTGCGACAGCATCATCACTTCTATGGATGCTTTGTACCTCCCAGCACTGGCATTCCATGCGCTCTGGCTCGCGCTAGGGAGTCTTTAGAAGAGTGCTTGCAGGAAGTCACTTTTCGACAAAGGGTTTCGGTCCACATACCAATGCACTGCTTGTGTTGTGACATTCCCCCCACCTTGTGATCGCCGAGCTCAGGCTCCCTAATTTGCAGCATTTACCTGGCTTATTATCCGAAGCGTTGCGCGCGATGAGAAAAGACAGGTTGATGTGTACGACACCTTGGCAAACACATGTTCGTTATCGTTGTAGACAGGGATGCTCTGCGCGCTAATGATCTGCGGCTGCCAGAGCGGCATCTCATTCACGCTCAAGTGATGGCATGTGGATAGTAGAAAGCTCTGTATTTGAAGGAATGTGTAAGGCATAAAGGGTGGATTTCAAGAAGACCCCTAACAACAGATTCTGGAAGAAGAGTTTGTGACTTGACCAAAACCTATGACCGTGAGCACAGTTTCTGCGTGGTTCTGTGGAATTGATGCACCGGGTTCTGGTGGAGGTCCCTCCAAGTAGATCGAAGCTTACTTTGGTCAAGGGATTCTGGTGAGAACTGGAAAGTAGCGTAATGCAGATTTCTCCGTAAAACCTTCAGATCACAGGTTCCATTTTCTCTGCTTGTGACTCATCCTTTGGCAATGGTGAGACTGCCAGTGAGTGTCCTTGAATTGGGTAACAGTAACACGTACTGTTCATGTAATTCAGGTTGTGTGGAATAGTAAGAGTTATATTTGTACGGTTCTGATGGATGTACGGAATGGAGTGGTCTTAAGGTTTTGCAGATTTCAAGATTCATGTGCCCTTTGGGCTGCTTTGAAGTGAGCACAACTCCAGATCAGACTGGACTATTCTGAGTGTAAAGAACTGACCCGTCCTAGAATCATGCTCTTGAAAAGATAGAACGGAGCCTGTTCCCGCTGAAACACCGAAGATATTGAAAGTCTAGAACTGTCCTCTGCCTGAATATCTCCTTCGAAATTATTTGCAACAGAACATGAAAAGAATTTCAAAAGGGGGATTGCTATTGCATTTCATGTTCAAATCCCTATCATAAATTACTGAAATTTCCTCATATTCGTAACATTTTAGGTATTTAACTATACTGAGTGCCTACAAAATCACACCCGTGTAATATCCTGCATGTAAGAGGGAGCCAGTCTATTGTATAGTCAAATTTGAGATGCAATCCTTGCTATATAAGTAATTGCATAGATGCATGCATTGTATATCTAAAGCAAACATACATATATCTACATCAACTTGTTGTCTATGAACGCAAAGGGATGAATGTTTTCTACAATAAGTGGGTTTACCTTTAAAGAATAATCCTTTTTCAACATTTATTTATTTGCATAGTATGATATAATGGGCAAATGTATGCACTTGATGTACAAAAAATTTGAAACTTGCTGACGACAGATATTGATTAAGAAGATGCGGACTCTTAAAGTGGTCATGTATATTTGGCAGTAATGAAGCTGAAATTCACCAGTTATTGCAGAATGCACACAATAACTTGCACTACCTGCATAATCTTTTCATGAATACTGTTTTTGTGTTTCTGTTCATTAGCAAATTGGTCTTTTGAGCATGTGTTGTGTGCGTTGATAACCATAATTGACAAATTGCAGTGGTTTTACCAGTTTGACCCACGACCAAAATTCCGTTTTTTATTGTGGCTTTTTCAGAGAATTTCATGGGGTGTTTTATGATATACTTAATTTACAACCCTCTACTCACACCGGGGGTTGGATGCACAGCCGTCGCTATGCACAGCTCCAGAACCAGCCCAAATAATATATCAAAGGCTGATAAGCACAGTGTTTGTCTCATATGCCCTACATGATGACTGTCCTCTGTTAATGCATGCCTCTCTAGCTCAGATGGAATACATAGATCATTACCAGAATATGGGAGGGTGAGAGATATTGGGATACCCCAAGGTGTCTATCTTTGGATAACTGAGAGACCATCACACCTCTGTCCAAAGTTTCTTCTCCTCAGGATGACCGAGTGCCATAGGACTTCAATTTCATCAACGATAGAATAAAATTGGTATATATTTTGTAACATAGTTTAGAATGATCTTATCATAAATTCCTAGTGTCCCTTTATCAACGTGCTTATTTATGTACAGTAACAATAACAATATACTTTCTCCCTGCCTGGGATTTCTAGGCCTGCGCTGGTCCCAGCACCAATAAGCACTATATTCTCAGAGTGGCTTTGCAATGTCGGCACCGGAAGCTGGGCATAGACTTTGTTTGACTAGCAGTTTGAGACCTGGGTGCATTATGCATAGACTTTGACAATGATCTACTTTACACCCAGGAGACTATTAAAAAACGAACCCAAATTACAGGTGACCTGCAAATATTTGGGCATCTCTTTTACCATGATAAATAGTTGCCTTCAGCCCACATTGATATTATTTGTCAGGCCCCCAAAATGGTTAGGCTAAAGCACCCCTCTTCACCTTCCCCACGTATTACCGCCTCATACCCAGTCACAAACTTTGCACTCACAAACAAAACACAATGTTTGTACATGTCCTCAGGATGGTAGAATAAAAGGATGACTGCAGTTTGCATTGCAGAAGCTAGCCTTTCTACGATATTTACAGCACTATGAGCATAATGTAAATTATATAGTAGTGTAAGAGAAAGTACTAAGGTATTTCAATAATTTCTATAGCAATATAGAGAAAATAGTTTCCATATTTACTCCTACATTTTAAAAACGAAAATATGACTGATCCCTTTCAACCTTGACTTTCTATCTATTCATCACAAAATAGAAAGGTATGTCATCCCCAGTTCTAAAAATTCTGAGGTTTAAAACATCCACATTGAGATTTCATAAATGAAATAAAGACTGAAGTAGTCGATGCACACCAACTCATCTAAAGGCCAAACTGACCTGAATTGAAGCATATGGACATGCAATCCACAAGAGTCAATCAAATATATTCTTAGGACAACAGGTCTTATGTATGTACAATTATACAAGTCCTACCAGAGTTCAAAGTGCAGGTTATTACTACAGTCCAGCGTGACTAACCTTAAACATTCCTGCACATTGCCTCACAGATTCAATGTTATAATCACAACCACGACTGTTAAGTATTAATATTACTCTTGTGTTCATTGAGTTTTCATCTGTCACCTGGCAACATGTAACTTGATGTTATAATACCATGGAGGGGTTCTGGTGGCATAAACAGAAGGGCAAGTGTCAAATGGAAGCCAAGATTTGAACATAGCACAGTAGTACATCTGTTACTCATTGTTGTTTAAAAAAAAATATTATATACATTTAAAAAGATCTGGTGACATGATAACACATAAAGCATGTGTACATTATTATTATAACATCCATAGGAGCTGGGTGTTGCAGCTAATAAACTCGGCATTGAAAGCCATCTTCCATAAGCCTTCTTTAGAGAAGCCATTGTTTTATTCTCTGGGTGTTCTCGTTCTTTCTTGAAACAATTGCTGAAGAGCCCACACACCACATCTCGTCTCCATTATGCAGAGCTAGAGATCCCGGTCACCTTGCACACACAGCACCTCTCTTTCATCCATAACATCCTTGAATGCAGGCTCACTGCATTCAGTGCTTCCCTGGCCGTTTATTCCTGTATTCTTTCTGTGTGTTTTTGTATTATCATTATCTGCTTTGTACAAGTCCACGCTGTTTCAGGGTGACCCATTGGGTGCCTGTGGGCGGGTTTCTCTGAATTCAGGGCTGTTGGGGCATATGCTCAGTAGATAAAATAAGTAACTTGATTGGGAGTTTGTGAATTCTTAATGGAGGCAAAGCAGACAAAATGCACTAGGTCACAGACAATTCTTGTGCTTCGAAACAGGGCTGGTTGTGTGGTGTGTACTGGAGCCCCCAGAAGTGAACAATAATACTTACAAAATGATGTGAAATTAAATGCAAGCAGTGGATATTGAAGGACAGGTGAGCAAATTGGCTGAGAAGACTTTACCTTTAAACATTCTCAAGGACAAGACTTTAATGATTCTCAAGGGCCCATGTTTTAGGGACCGAGTTTCTTTGCAGCACCTTTTGAATAGGCAATTCTTTCCTTGGCACCCCAGACTCCTGAACTCCTGGTGTGTCCCTGGGTGACCAGCAAAATTTCTGCTCTTGACATTATTTGATTGCATTTTAGATGCTTCATATAGCGCCAACATGCTACCTCTAGGCTGCTTCATAGCTATAAAGAACATGGTAAACACGCAGTAGTGCAACAAACAATAATGGAATTTGAAAAATACTGGCAGTTATAAGAAGTATAGGGAGAATCCAGCATAAAAGGATCAACGGTTGTGAGTAGGAATTTGATATGAGAACATACGTCCTTTGGTAATCAGAAGCCATCGCAGCTTTCCCGAGAATCACAAAAAGGGTTGGGATGTAAAGCCCACCCACGACCAGTTTCACAAATATTTTCCAGGTATTTGCACTAACACAGCTTGAGATAATGTGTATTTTTGCAGATGCTCAGAATCACAAACGAAATCTGCGTAACTATAAACAAAACGTGCTGGATGTCTGTCATTGGCTTTTCTCATATGCATGTTGCGCACAATCAAAGCCTGCACTTGGACAAGGCAGAAAATGTAAGGATCAGCTTTGTTCACAGACCCTTATTCTCGGTAGCCCATGTAATGCATGAGCGGTGGAGGGCCTGTCTATACTCCTTCCGTAATTTAGGGAGGAAAGTTTAAGAGTAAGCACTGATGTGTACTGTTACTTAAGGCCTATGCATGTCAGTGAGGTTTCATTAGTGGGTGGGAGTGTGGTGATATCAGCTGGCCTCCTTCACCATGTTCATGTGGTGCACGGGGTCAAGTGCATCGCAGCGCCTATTGGCATAGCAAGGATGTCACGGGTCCCAAAGCAAGCAAGTAGAATGTGTCTGTGTGTCCCCAGTAACATATTTAAATACATCCACAATTGAGGCGTAGGAGGTTTCTCACACCCTTGGGCCCTGGTGACACTGCGCCCGCTGCCTTATCTATAGCTACACTCCTGATTGAGTCTCAGACATGTACCTACCGTTTTGTTGTGCTTAGTTGGGTGGAAAAGAGTTGAATCTGCACTCAGTTCGCAGTCCTCGCCTGCCAGGCTTTATCCTGTCCCAAAATCCAAGTCTGGACTCTAAATCTGTGGCCAAAAAAAGCTGCTGGTTTCCAATAGGCATTTTACTTGCAAATGTTCAGCCTCATATTTGTGAGTGGTTCAGAATAATGTAGGTTTGTTGCAAGCCTCACTGCCCGAAATTGGTGGATTTTCTGCAGAAATGTTTGGTAACACCACTTTCGCCCATAATTCCCATTTCAATGGCGCATCCAATGATGGTAAATTGCATGCTCAGGATTACATAACTTGATCAAATCTGAAATATGAGTTCAGAAATGTGGTTTCCTGATACTACAATTTCGGTGGTAACCACTAGACCTCTGTCCAGCAGGATGTGTAAGATTTCACCCCGAGATATTCACTAACAGTGCCCCGAACATCAGGTTGGTCTTTCCCTGCTTCCTGGGCAGAGGGGGTGTTTTCGTCACGCTTACAGTGGGGTTAGGAGTATTGGAACGAAAAGGCTGCCTTTTGTCCTTCATTTGTCATGGAGGCTGACGTGAGGAAATCATTCAATTAACAGGAGCCTGGCAGAATACTTAAAATAACAATATGCGTTTAGGAAAATCAAAGCTGCGAGCGAGGGGGCTCCCGGAGCCGCTCTATCGAATGAAGCGGTGCCTTTTCATTTTCACTGATTTCCTCGGTGGGATGCGGTGACCGGCGCTTCCGGATCATGGCAATAACCGCTGCCGCCCGTGCGTACTCGGGTGACACGCGCCACGCGTTAATAGACATCGAGGAAAGCTCGAGGGACTGCATTAAAGTCAGTAATAATTTATTATTCAGGGACCTCCACCCATTTACTAGACTTATTTCATTCAAAATTGATTATTTCCGTTCAGCTTTACCTTTTGTGCGTGTGAAGATGATTTTAATAATATGGCGAGTAAAAGCAAATGTGAAAATTATCCAACGCAATGCGCTGTGGAAAAGTAATGCTCCCGATGATCGATCACTTATCACTCACATCTACCTTAATATAGGGTGGATGTGTTCTAGCCTCGTAATTAATTTAGAAGGCGTGGAATTGCAAAATATTGTACAGATTATTTTCTTCAAATATTCTATACCCAAAAAGAGGGATGATGTCACGGTTAAACCAACATTCAGAACGAAATTATGAATATTAGTCAAAGCTCCTGAACGAAGGCCCAGAGCTGAGGGGAAGGGGCCCGATGGTCAAAGTTTTGACTTGTTTCTTCCAGAAATAAATGCCCTGGTTTAATTCAAGCAAGTTGGTTTTCGTCAAGGTCACATGACCTACAGAGACAGAGTGAAAGAGGAAGGTGAAAGAATAGGTCATGGACACCTGAAGGTTGACAAGCCACTGTACGAATTGTATATAAGTAGTTTTGCTATATGCCAAGACATGTTTCCATGTTATGGAAGATAAGCGTGCACTCCAGTGGTGCGTGAAGTCTTTATTAGCAAATATAAAAAAATTGACAATTACGACCACCTCCATACATATTGACTATTAAGAGTTTTTTCACAAGACAAGTGCTTGCCTGCAGTACTTCAGAGGCTGCGCATGAGGCAAGGAAAGATGATCCCGGTTGAGATTGGAGTAGAGCTCAATTTTCAGATTATGTCATTGTACCAAATCAGAGACTGGAGGATCTACCGGGATCCTTTATAGATAACTGATGAGGTGCTGCCTCTTTTTAGTATTGTTGGCAGAGATATAGAAAGAAAGAATAAACACTCCTAAAGATAGCATATGATAGTATAGAAAGGACAAACAATATTAGCAAAAGTGATGATCATCAGTGACTTCTCAATTCATTAGTTTAGGTTTGATATGAACAGGATAAGGAACCCTGGTAGTGCCTTGTGTAAAACGAAGGAAGACAACACTGTCTGGTACCACCAAACCAACCCGGTTGTAGATGGCTTGAAAGGCATTAATTGTCAATAATGTCAAATGCTTTAGAAAATCTGATGAGTGCACAACACAAACCCTGCTAATGTCTGTTGTCTATCACCAGTTTTCTAAAAGTATCAATAACAGGATAGACTAGATCAGAGTAATCCAAGCAGAGCAGCAGTTTTCAGTGATGTAATGTAGGGCAAGAGAATAACTGCATAACTAAGAGGCCTAAAATGGGCAGCAGTTCATTGGCCAGTTTGTGGGTACATCTCAAGAATGACTAATTTGCTTCCGGTGAACGAGTTGAGTTGTCAGATTGATCCAGAGGTAGTGGCTGGAAAGATCACCCTGCAGTCTTGAAAGCTTTAAAGAATGCTTGGAAGATGAATGCATCTTTCTACTGTTAAATTTGTAGGTTGTATAAGCAAATAAATCCAGACTATGAGAGGTCCACATTGTAATCCCATCTCTTTCAGTAAACATACTCAGGAACATAAGCAAAATAGGTGAACCAGACCTGATTGGATCACCTCCTATTGCTTGTACGGTGGAAGTCCTACAACTTTGGCATCTTCTGACACCTATTATATAATGAGCAAGAAGTTCCCCACGTTGGTGACCATAGTTTCATTTTGGCTCTGGGCAACGGGGAATTCTATAGTATTTTCTGTGGATACGTCTGTGATGGACATCAACACTATTTTTTACATTTGCCTTTTTTTCCTTTGTAGCCTAAAACCTCAACGCCAACAGCTGAACTGCCCATCAAGGTGGAAGGGGGCAATCTGAACATCACATCTGCTATTTATGATGAGATACAGCAGGAGATGAAGCGGGCCAAGGTGTCCCAAGCACTGTTTGCCAAAGTGGCTGCTAACAAAAGCCAGGTGAGTGTGATTCAGTAGCTAACATCAATCCTTTGGCAAGAAAAGTTGTGATGTCATCACATGGAAGAAGGGGCTGGTACCTAAGAAGGCACAATCTGTAATGACAGTCAAATCTATTATCTGAACTTTTGTTGAGGAAAGACAGGAGTGGATTGGAGGCTGTCCCAGCGATTAATTCTCTTCTATCACAAGGGAGCGGTGAACGTGTAAACCCATGAAAATCAGCAGGATGACGTTTTTTGGGGCCATGTGTATCATGAGGGTTGGGTGTTGCAGACCCAGATGAGATGTGGTTTGCAGCTTAAAAGTAGAATGTTGAGGGTTGTTTATCTTAAGGCTCGTCTGAAGGGAGTGCGTGTAGCTGAGTGTTCTGCACATAGTGTTTGAAGATCACTCTCTGCTCAGCCATAAAATCTATCTCTTATGTAGTGTTCCTGGCTGGAGTCTTCCAGTCCAGAGAAGAGTAATGCCATCAATTTCTTACATTGTATCAAGGGTGCAGTACCTTGAATGGACCGGAGAAAGGTCAGCTGTCTGAGTGGTGGAATTTATTCCGACATTTTGGGAAGTGACCATCAGCTGCACAAGCTGGGCATTGGGACTGTGTTTAATTGTCTTGTTTGTTGAATTGAATTCAACATGTGAGGAGCAATGAATCTATAATCTGCCTAAAGAGAGGATTTTTATGCCTGTTTATGGACTAATATCCTCCCAGGGTATATCAGCTTGCACTCCGGAAGGAGGATTTGATGTATCCAACTCTTTGAAGAAAAAGCATGGGCACTTAAGGGGAATGCAGTGTTGAAGTGTCAGGGAGTTCTAGGACGGCCAATAATGAGCGAGTTTCGGTAGAGCAGTCAGAAGGGAACAGAGGCCTCCGCGACAGTTGGAAATCCCAGTCCTTTTCAGTTTTTTCAGTTTCTTAAGTGTGCCACAAAACGACCAGTCACTTTTGTGTTGTGGCGCCAAAGTTAAGCCACTCACCAGCCAAAGAATAGTATCACGAGCCAAAGAAGGGTACCTTAAACTCTTCAGCATACACATACAACCAAACACCATGTGGCACTGGGCACAACCTAGAGGGACGTATACCTGCTAAATACACGAAGTCTTTGCATGCATACTCTCAGTTTGGCGACTCAGAACATCGAAAGACTTTCCACTCTGTAATTGATGACATATGTGGAAAATCTAGCATAAATCTAAGATGAAAAAAACACTGCAAATAATATCATAAAAGTATCCTATTTTCGTCCTCCTAAAACAGGTAAAAACCTCAAAACTTTAATGGACGCGTTAATTAGGAGTTTAGCAAAGGTTGCTATTGACACTTTCGGCACCAAGAGGCCTTAGTACCTAGCTGGCTAGTAAAATGTGTATTCTGAATAAGGAATTTCCTACTAATGATGTTATATGAGCCTATGCCATTTCAAGCCTCGTAACAAAATAGGTACTGTGATGCACTGCCTAGAAACGTCAAGCCCTCGAGGATGCTCACTTTATTGCTGCTCTTTTTGTGTTCTGGCAGGTGGTCTGTTACCTTCATTCCCTTCACTCACTGGTTGTTTGAAGTGTACTTCACACTTGTATCAACCCGCTGGTGTATTGCAGTTTTAAATGTTGAGCAAGTGATTGGCAAAACTAAGTAGTCCATCTCCAGGATAACAGCTGGGAAATCCATGGCTCCTAAATATGGTGCAGTCGCTGTCAGTAGTTGTCAAGCACCTCCAGATATGTGCTGTGCCACTGCCGTGTTTTTCCAAGAAGCAGAAAGTGACACCGGTGATAAGCCACCTGTCACTATACACCCTGACAATGCCAGCTATATACAGTTTTATGGACAAATGGCAGCCAGCTTAGAATGGAGTTTTTGAAGGAAGATATTGAAAGCCTCATTCTAAGATAGCTGCCAAGTATCCATACATTGTAGCGAGCTCTCAGTGACAGGGCGCCAGGGTGCCTGGGTGCACTGAGGAAACTTGCCCGGGCGTGGAGAGGCTTCTGCCTTCCTCTGAATCCAATGCTTGCAGACCAGTGCATGCTTTCTTATGCTTGATGTGATCCCAGTTCCATTTGACGTTGCTTGCATTACATAAGCAAAATGTGGCAGAAGGTGGGAGCAGGAGGTTCTGGGAGCTTGGCCATGTGTATCTGCTCACTCCACCTCTGAAGCTTTGCGACCCACTTTGACTCCCCCAAACACAGAACTGCATGGATTTTGATGGTGCACACATTGCCTTTGCACATGGTGGGGGCATAGACCTATACCACATTCATACACACTGGCTCACTCGGTGGGTTGCTGACAAGTGTAAAGACAATAGCTCTGGCTTTCTGGGGCTAAAACATGAAAACATACTGTCACTTGCTATTTGCATGTGTTATTACATGTTAACTTTGCCATTTGCACAAGTTCCATCACATGGCTCTCTGCACTGGCTTTCTGTCGAGAGGAAAGGCATTGGGTTTCATGCACAAGTCCTTTGGCGAACAAGATGATTAATTTCTAGCCAACAATTTCACATGCTGATCACTGTAGCATCTGCGCAGGTCGCGCTGCTGGCGTGCTGCGTTATTTACATTTTTAAGCTCACCTTTTGTGTATTTTGGTTATTTTCAGTTCGATTCTTCCCTGATTTTAATTCGCTCTCTGTGTCTGGGCTGCCCCCTTACTCCCACTTAATTCTGGAATTTGCACCGCCATTTGGCGGGTCCGGGTCCCTGGGGCTGGAATCGTGGGCGCCATCTTGGCTTGGGGTAAGTGTTTGGAGCGCGGGCGCCATTTTGGAGCGTCCTGACGCTCGAGGTGTCTAGGGAGGCGCCTATTTAAGGCGTTATTCGTGCGCTCTCTGCCCTGATCACTGTAGCATCTGCGCAGGTCGCGCTGCTGGCGTGCTGCGTTATTTACATTTTTAAGCTCACCTTTTGTGTATTTTGGTTATTTTCAGTTCGATTCTTCCCTGATTTTAATTCGCTCTCTGTGTCTGGGCTGCCCCCTTACTCCCACTTAATTCTGGAATTTGCACCGCCATTTGGCGGGTCCGGGTCCCTGGGGCTGGAATCGTGGGCGCCATCTTGGCTTGGGGTAAGTGTTTGGAGCGCGGGCGCCATTTTGGAGCGTCCTGACGCTCGAGGTGTCTAGGGAGGCGCCTATTTAAGGCGTTATTCGTGCGCTCTCTGCCCTGATCACTGTAGCATCTGCGCAGGTCGCGCTGCTGGCGTGCTGCGTTATTTACATTTTTAAGCTCACCTTTTGTGTATTTTGGTTATTTTCAGTTCGATTCTTCCCTGATTTTAATTCGCTCTCTGTGTCTGGGCTGCCCCCTTACTCCCACTTAATGCTGGAATTTGCACCGCCATTTGGCGGGTCCGGGTCCCTGGGGCTGGAATCGTGGGCGCCATCTTGGCTTGGGGTAAGTGTTTGGAGCGCGGGCGCCATTTTGGAGCGTCCTGACGCTCGAGGTGTCTAGGGAGGCGCCTATTTAAGGGGTTATTCGTGCGCTCTCTGCCCTGATCACTGTAGCATCTGCGCAGGTCGCGCTGCTGGCGTGCTGCGTTATTTACATTTTTAAGCTCACCTTTTGTGTATTTTGGTTATTTTCAGTTCGATTCTTCCCTGATTTTAATTCGCTCTCTGTGTCTGGGCTGCCCCCTTACTCCCACTTAATTCTGGAATTTGCACCGCCATTTGGCGGGTCCGGGTCCCTGGGGCTGGAATCGTGGGCGCCATCTTGGCTTGGGGTAAGTGTTTGGAGCGCGGGCGCCATTTTGGAGCGTCCTGACGCTCGAGGTGTCTAGGGAGGCGCCTATTTAAGGCGTTATTCGTGCGCTCTCTGCCCTGATCACTGTAGCATCTGCGCAGGTCGCGCTGCTTGCGTGCTGCGTTATTTACATTTTTAAGCTCACCTTTTGTGTATTTTGGTTATTTTCAGTTCGATTCTTCCCTGATTTTAATTCGCTCTCTGTGTCTGGGCTGCCCCCTTACTCCCACTTAATTCTGGAATTTGCACCGCCATTTGGCGGGTCCGGGTCCCTGGGGCTGGAATCGTGGGCGTCATCTTGGCTTGGGGTAAGTGTTTGGAGCGCGGGCGCCATTTTGGAGCGTCCTGACGCTCGAGGTGTCTAGGGAGGCGCCTATTTAAGGCGTTATTCGTGCGCTCTCTGCCCTGATCACTGTAGCATCTGCGCAGGTCGCGCTGCTGGCGTGCTGCGTTATTTACATTTTTAAGCTCACCTTTTGTGTATTTTGGTTATTTTCTGTTCGATTCTTCCCTGATTTTAATTCGCTCTCTGTGTCTGGGCTGCCCCCTTACTCCCACTTAATTCTGGAATTTGCACCGCCATTTGGCGGGTCCGGGTCCCTGGGGCTGGAATCGTGGGCGCCATCTTGGCTTGGGGTAAGTGTTTGGAGCGCGGGCGCCATTTTGGAGCGTCCTGACGCTCGAGGTGTCTAGGGAGGCGCCTATTTAAGGCATTATTCGTGCGCTCTCTGCCCTGATCACTGTAGCATCTGCGCAGGTCGCGCTGCTGGCGTGCTGCGTTATTTACATTTTTAAGCTCACCTTTTGTGTATTTTGGTTATTTTCAGTTCGATTCTTCCCTGATTTTAATTTGCTCTCTGTGTCTGGGCTGCCCCCTTACTCCCACTTAATTCTGGAATTTGCACCGCCATTTGGCGGGTCCGGGTCCCTGGGGCTGGAATCGTGGGCGCCATCTTGGCTTGGGGTAAGTGTTTGGAGCGCGGGCGCCATTTTGGAGCGTCCTGACGCTCGAGGTGTCTAGGGAGGCGCCTATTTAAAGCTGCCCTCTCCCGCGCAGCGGGAACGCGCAGTGGGACGCCGTCGCTTAGCCGGAGTCGTGCCAGAGTCCTGCCCGTCTGCGCTCGTCCGCGTCGAGGTAGCGGGTGCGGGCTATGGACTCTGGATCCCTCCCTTATTAGCAGCCTGTGTACCATGGCGGCGCTCAGGTACGATCGCGCGGCTCTCTTCTCCATAAGAGATAGTCTTCGGGTTTGTAATCATGACCCTCTACCCCCTCTTTCAGGACCTTATGAGTGTACCTGCGGTTATTTCTCTCTGACCTCTCCCATTGGAGTCCGTCCAGTTATCAGGACTGTTCGTGGTACCCATACGGAATGGTCCGGACAAGCTCTTAACATATGGAGTTTGAATGTTAGATCTTTGGTCAAACACCATCAGTCACTACGGGATATGATTGACGTGGACCTTCCCGATATCATCTTCCTGACCGAAACTTGGTTACAGGATGCGGACACTGCCATCATTAACCTGGCTTTCCCCTCTACCTATACGGTGTCTATCTTAAACCGCTCGACGAGGGGAGGTGGCATAGCCATGGCGACGAAATCTTGTTTCCCGGTTGAGTGGAAGGCCTTGGACCTCCCTATGTGTGAAAGCGCATCGTTTAAGGTAAAGGTCAGTCATCAATTCACCTTCAGCGGTGTGCTTATCTATCGTCCACCTGGGAATGACACCGCCTTCAAGGCTGCCCTTGTGGATGTAGTCAGTTCTTTGACCGCAACATGCTCTAATTTCAATATAGTAGGTGACCTAAATATACATCTGGATCAGTCGTCATCTCCTTCCATCAGCTCCTTGCTGGCGGACTTAGAAGCGTTGCAACTTGACCAACTGGTCACCTCCCCCACCCACACAGGAGGACACATATTGGACCCTTTTTTTACCACCTTAGCTCGGGCTAGATCAGCTGACCCGATGGTGGTGGGCTGGACTGACCATCTACTGGTTAAAGTGTCATGTCCCCTTGACACCCCACAATTGAAACCTGCAGGTAAACAGAGTTTAAAGCGAAATTGGCGTAAACTTAAGCTGGAGGAGTTTGTCAGGTTATTGGAGGCACAACCCCTAGGCAAACTGCAGAATGTAGAACAGGGCTATGAACAATTCTGCAACTGGGTTCTTACTGCCCTCGACTCTCTCATACCGTTGCGTTGGGCAAAATGTCATGCGAAAAATCGCAGCCCTTGGTATAATGAGACTCTTGCTGAGCTTAAGAGAACCTGCCGGCAAGCTGAGAGGGCCTGGAGAAAAGCTTTTGATCCCACGTTAAAATCGCTGTACTTTGCCCAGCTTAAGTCCTACCACAGAGCTATTTGCCAAACCCGGGCCGCATATTACGCAGCTGAGTTTTCCAACAGCCCCAACCCCTCTAAGTTGATCTTCAAGGTACTTAAAGACCTGATGGGGAAACGGGCTACCTCGCAAGAAATCTGAACGGACTCGCACTGTGAAAGCCTGGCATCCTTTTTCGTGGAGAAAGTACAGAAAATCTACCGAGGATTCGCACCAGCTGCCCCCGGGGATGCTCCTAGCGAAGTAGAGGTCCTGGTGTCTGAAACCCTGTCAACCCTGCCGACTATGTCCAATGAGGTATTCGACACTTTGAGCCTCAAAATTAAATCCGGCTCTCCCTCAGACCCTCTGAAGCCGGAGTTTTTCGCCTCTCTCCCGCCTCTCTGTCGTGAGCCCATTCTGGAGCTGATCAATCTCTCCCTCATTGAGGGCGTGGTTCCGTTATCCTGGAAGCAGGCTGTGGTCAAGCCCATCTTGAAGAAACCTAATGCTGACCCCTTGCTCCCGGAGAATTATCGGCCCATCTCCCTCCTGCCTTGGACTGCCAAGGTCACGGAGGCACACGTGAATACCATTCTGTCTGCCCACCTCTCGCGTAACAACATCTTAGACGAGAGTCAAAATGGGTTTCGTGCTCAACATAGCACTGAAACGGCTCTGCTCTTTATGATCGAGCATTTGCGGTCAGTGCTAGATGCGGGGCAGACCGCGGCGCTCCTATTGTTAGACCTGAGCGCCGCGTTTGACACGGTGTCTCATGACATTTTGCTGCGGCGTCTGGAGGAAGTGGGGATTGTCGGGAAGGCTCTTAAGTGGTTCCGCTCATTCCTCTCGGACCGGTTTTTTAAAGTAGCCATTCCACCTGGCCAGTCCTCGTACCATTCTCTGGAACTGGGAGTCCCTCAGGGCTCTGCTCTCAGCCCCACATTATTCAACTTGTATGTGAAACCGCTGGCTGCCGTCGTCAGGCAATATGGCCTTACGATGACATCGTATGCCGATGACACGCAGCTGGCGGTGACACTCAGTGGGGACCCTGAGGTGACTGCGCCCAGATTCCGGGCAGGACTGATAGCTGTGGCTAGCTGGATGCGTAACAACTGCTTACAGCTTAATGCCAAGAAAACCGAGGTCCTGATTGTGGGGAAGCAGGCGGAACTCTGGGGAGACCAGTGGTGGCCTCTCGAACTGGGGGCGATGCCCATTCCAGTGGACGAAGTCAAAAATCTGGGGGTAAGGCTGGATTCTAACCTTTCCTTTACCAGCCATACAAAGAAGACAGCAGCCACTTGCTATGGCATTCTGCGAGGGCTCAGACCAGTCCTCAAATTTTTCGACCCTCCCACACGTCAACTGGTGGTTCAGGCCTCTATCCTTTCACGGATAGACTACGGGAGTGCCTTGCTCCTTGGAGTCAACCAGGCTGAGGCGACTAGGCTTCAGAGGGTGCAGAACGCTGCTGCACGGGCCATTGTAGGCCTCCCGAGACGATGTTCTATCTCTCCTGTCTTGGCCTCTCTGCACTGGCTTCCGGTCAGACAGAGAATCAAATTCAAGGCTCTCTGTCTGACATTCAAGATCTTAAAGCTTTCTTCTCCCCCGGCCTTGACAGGCCTTATTTCATCTTATGTCCCCACGCGATCCCTCAGATCCGAAGCCCAGTATCTGGCGAACAAGCCTAGGTTCAGGCTTAGCAGGATGGGAGGACGTTCCTTCCGTGTGCTGGCGGCGGATCTATGGAATTCCCTTCCTGTTCACATTCGCGCCCTCAACAGCCTGACCCTCTTCAGAAGGGCCATCAAAACCCACCTGTTCATCTCTGTTAGCTAATATCCCCTTTTTTTCAGCTCTGATGTGTTGTGTTGTTGCATATGATCAGGCGCCAGGATGCCCCTTCGCTGGGGCAGCTGTTGCGCCTAATAAATGTTATTAACATAACATAACATAACATGCTACTTTCCACTCAGCTTTCATTGACTAAGAAATGAGTGGCTCCATCCAGATAATGCCAGGGTATGCGACAATACACAAATGTGGCTGTTTTGTATGCAGTACCAGATGCTACACGTTTTACAATACACAAAGGTGTCTGTTCCTTATTCAGTACTAGCTGCTATACTTTCCAGAATCCACAAAGGTGGCTGCTCTGTATTCAGTCCTAGATGCTAAGCTTTCCAGAATAAACACATTTGGCTGCTCTGTGTTCAGTACTCAATGCTACACTTTAATGCAGCTATTTATGAGACATTTGCGTACATTTGAACCTTCTAAAATCCTCTGGCTGTCTAGCCAGTAAGCAGTCCGAACAAGACGTTTTGCTATGTATTTTCATTGTAACATTGTTTTTCACATGCACAAACTACTTATCCCTTATAGCTGATCTCTGATTTCAACAGCAGCAAGAGGCAAATTTCTGGAAACTGTGGCCTTTAATCAGTAATGTAATATAACAAAAAAATATTTAAATCTCAAAGAGATGTATAGATCCTTGTCTCACTAGAAGTGGCCTCTTCGATTGCCTTTCATTTTTCTTGAAATGAAGAAAACAAAACAGCCCCTATGTTATTAAAGTTCAGTGAAACAAAATATGTCACAGCAAGGGGATAAACTATACCAGCGTACACTAAACCGTCTAAACATGATGGAAAGTCCAACCCTCTGGGATAAAACCCTTCACTGTAATGTAAAACTGAAAAGAAACATTCTCTGTGATCATCTGAATACTACACCGTCTCCTGCATTCGTGTAACAAGGGATTTCCCTTTATAATGAAGCCTGAAAATATTTACTGAGAAACCCCAACGATTTAGTGTTGGTTATTCTGAACAGAAGCTGAAAATAAGATCATAATTGAAAGACTTTGGTCCACTACACTCTCTCTGTTTGCAAACCACTATGTACAAATTGCACAACAACTGGTTTGTAAACGGGGATGCAATGTTGTGATGTGAACAATGTACTTAGAGTCCACATCGCAGTTGAATCAATCACATGGGGGTTGTGAAATGACCTGTCAAATGGTCAAATGGATATTAACTAGGCAGGTTACTATTTGTGGGCCACTTTGATTGGCTTCAAATGCAAGGGTGGTAGTCTGCAAGAAACCATACACCGCCATGCCTGCATTTGCCTTCCCAATCGGGAAACGTGTTCAAGCCGGACTCCATTCAAGGAACACAGTTATTTAAAAATATTTCTCATTTGGAAAGATATCGGGGATCAGGCAGTGTCTGCTTCTCCAGTGCCACCCCAAACGATGCTTGAAGGGGAAGATGACCTCAAGGGACAACATGCAGACGCCACCCACATTGAGGTGTTGCTGTCTCATCAGTGGTTTGTGACTGCAATTGTGGTTGCCAATCATTGATGTCTGTGACTTAGTAGGAGATGCTTAGTTCATGCTCCTCCTAATTATGATTTATTATTTCGGGCAAACCCTTTTTGTGAGTCATTTTGCACCATACAGAAGTAGTTGTATTGATTTAAAACACTTTTGTGGTCCCAAAACCTGCGATGCAGGGTTTGTGATATCAAAAGGGTTTAGTACATCAGGGCTATTGCCTCATCAAGCATTACATTGTTAAGCACGATTTCAGACACTTGTTGAGGCATAATGTGCCATTTTTCTGACTAAACGTATATACTTTTACATTTTTATTATATTGTTAATGCCCAGTGATATTTGAAGTGTTCTATAATTGATCTTAATGCTACTATCTTTGCAACAAACAGGCTGGTCAGTGGTTTTGTTTTTAAAGTTCTCAGTGTTTTAATAATTTGTAAACCAAGGTGGACCAGTCATCACACGGTTTATAATCTATGGCATAAAGCAGCCACTTGTCACATATTATGAGAATATTGTCATATTATAAGTATATTGCAAGTCACCAAAGTCTTCCATGACCTGAAGGAGCAAGGCTTAAAGCAGATATCCTTTACAAAGCTACTGTAGTCCAAAGTGGTTTGCAATGTCTTTATCCTGGTGATCGAGGAAATGTATTCCTTTTAGTACCTGGTACCTGGTAACATAAGCATCTTTCCTTAAGCTCTCTTTTGAAATCTTGTTCTTAAGCAGCTTATGAAACAGATAGTATTTTGTAGGTGTATCGAATATGTGTGAATCTGTTTTGTAAAAATAAACATGCAGAAATAAAACTTGCTACTGTCTGAAAAATATATTTGAAGTAACTAAACATATCACATTTAAAAGTAGCCCAGACAGAAGATTTGGAAAAATGCAGATAGAATCCTGCTTTCATGTAATGAACTCCAGCAGTTAAATGAAAAACAAAACATAGTGCACGAATCTCTCATCAGCCAATGATCGTAATCTCTAAGGGTAAAGTTGTCTAAAGGAAATAGTGGGACATCTACTTCCCTCTTTTGCTGCTTTAACTTGCAATTCTAAATCGGCTCAGTGACCTACCGTTCACACTGCCTGCTGGCTCTAACAGGGCACATGCAACATCACTCAACTGTAATAATTTATTACAACAGAGTAGCTATCTCACTATCTTATCACCGTTGAGTAGTAATGTCACGACTAGACTTTAATAAGAGCATATGATAGGACTTCATACCGTTATTATACGTTTAATTGTATTATATTTCCATTCCTGAATCACACACGCACAATGTCCTGAGTGGAAAGAGTGTGGTTAAGATCAACGTTTTGAAATGAGTCAAGGGTCTTTCAATGTGATATGGTGAACTTGGCTCGCTCAAATCGTTAACACAAATGACACACAGAGTGCATATGTTCTCACTTTCTCAGAATGAGATGTGAAAGACTAATGGTTTCTCTTGCTGACACTCATGATCTTTCTTTTAAGCGTTAGTTACCCAACTGAGGTTTACGATTTTCATTGAAATTACACTGACTTCCCTTGACTTCTTTATTTGAGATACACCTTCCATTTTTTTCTTGGAGGTGGCGCATGTCGCGCCATATAAGTCCAGTTACTCAGGAACATTTCATCCCTTTTTCCAGATGGGAAGCATATTTTCTTGTTCCTGAACAGTGATAGACTCTGATGTAGTTTGTGAACGTTACTCTTCCTTGCTCTTAAATGAAATATGATCAATTCATCATATTCCATGGCACAGAATTGCCTTTTCAGTCAATACTGTGTGTTTCCTATTCTCTCCTGACTCAGAATTGACTTCTTACTTCACATTTCCTTCTTTCCTTTGGGTCAGAATTAAGAGACACCTTCTGCTGTCCTTAGACCCCATTCCTAAAATTGAATGCGAGTTACTCTCCCATTTTTTTATTTCTGACTTCTTTTCCTGATGTCATGTAAAAGGCATACTTTATAGTGGTAGTGATCCCTACAATGGTGGGGAGCACATAGTGTTGTATAAATACCCCTCACACACCAACAGGCCCTTTGGTGTCAAGCTTCGTCATCGGGGTCTTCGCACCCCTCTACGGGATGCGGCGTGCTACGACTCATGGCTACGTAGGAGCACTGAAAGTGGACTATGTGTTGATGTGTGTGAAGGAAATAAATGTGAGTGGTGAGGTGAAAGACAGTGATAGTTAAAAGATACCTGGCTCGTAGGAGAAAAAATAATAAAAACTTTTTATTAAGCCCTCGGCTGGTATCGTTAAAAAAGTGCAGGGTGAGGTTGTTTGTACTAATTAGGGTACATCAACCTCTAAAGGGAAAGAGTATTTCCTAAACTATATTTCAGCTATTGCAGATGAGGGCTCTAAAGATTTTCCTTTGGCTAGTAAGAAGAAGAATATTCTCTTACATAATCTGGGACCAGAAAGGTTACAGGTTTTCAACCAACTGGTAAACCCTCAGATCTGTTATTAGTCAAGATGTGTTTTTAGAACCATAAAAAGACCTTGAAGACGATTACAAGCCTGCTGTTAGTGCTGCGATAAATAGGTTTAATTTTTTTCAGAGGAAGCAGAGCAAATCAGAACCAATTGAAGACTATGTGTCAGCACTCAAAAGTTAGCAATTTCTGGTAGGTTTGGTGTGCTGCACGTTGAGTTGTTCCATGATCAGATCATCATTTACACCAATAATTAAAACTTACAGCAAAGATTATGGGTAAATGGTGATTCTGCTTTAAAAGAGATAATTGCTTTTGCAAAAAAAAGCACTTTACAAGAGATGTGCCAAAGCTGCCACCAATGCATCCTCGGCATTCAACTGTAAAGAGAAAGATAGTGCGTCTGTTTGTAAAATATCCAATCCGTGATTTAATAACGGGTAGGAAGTTGATAGTGCTAAAAGGAAGATATGGGGAACTTTTTGTGATAAGAATTTGAGTTGTTTCAGGTGTGGCAGCAAAGACCATCTCGCAAAAGATAAGAGTTGTCCTACATTCAGGTCAAAATGTTTGTTCGGTGGGATTGTGGGACAATATGCAAAGGTGTGCAGGAAGAATAGCAGGATAGTGCATAGTGTAAGACTGATCTCAGAAAGGTCAGACTCTGATCACTCCGATGAAGACAATGACATTGAGGCTGAGGATGTATTGTGTGTGGGTTGTCCTGTACTAAATTTGGATATGTTTGCAAATGACTATGGGGGTGTCAACATTGCTATTGTGGCTTATTCGGGGTTGCCCTATACTATTGTGAACAAGAGGGTGTGGAAGGAAAAATGTGTCCCAGCTTTGCCTGACCAGTTGATAGAAACTGATATGCATCTTGTTACATTCATTGGAAGGAGGATTCCTTTGTTGATGTACAGAATATTGACTTCTAAATTTAAAGGCAGGCATACTTTGAGCAAATTGTATGTCGCTAATGTTGGACCCTCCACTCTGGGATGGCCTTGAATATCATGTTGAATCTGCATGGTGCTAAGCAAGTACTCTTTTTAGAGGAGTCTGAGAAAGTACTCTTACGGAAGTTGAATGAAGATTTCCCTGAAGTGTTCTCAAGTAGGGTTGGCAAATCAAGGAATTTTGTACCCAAAATTGTGTTAAAACAGGGTGCGGTTCCAGAGTGTCGTAAAGTGAGGAACATACAGTTAAGTATTAGGGATGTGGTTGCTGGTGAATTGGAAACGTTGCAAAGTAGAGGTATTATTGAACTGATTGAAAGTGCTGAGTGGCTTGCACCCTTAGTGTTAGCCAGGAAAGTGAATGGTAAGATTAGGCTGCATATAGATCTTAGAGATCTTATCAAAAATATTGTTGTGGACTAATTTCCAGTGCACAGCACAATGTGGATTCTAGATTACATTTAAAGAGGCAGTAACTACTAGTTTAGGAATAATTGTTGTGCTTCCAGCAAAGTTAAAACGTTTTGTGGTAAGTTAATAGTGGTCTTCATTTATTTTACAACTTTATCATAGCTACGTAATGTAATACCAAGGCAGCAGTGAGACATTTTGTAATAATTTTACAATGTTATACATAACTATGCTGTTTATTGCACTACTTAAGAGTTATGTCCTTCTTTAAGATATGAGTTGACATTTTACGTACTGATCCTTATATTTGTCTTTTTTGTTGTGTAAAGGGGAGGGGTGTGGTGTTGGGTATCCTATGGTTACAAAGTGTTTACTGTGACACAATGTAACATAGTTATAGTTCCCCTAGGTGGGGGCAGTTGGTGGGGGACTCCATGCTGTAATGGCCTGTACTTTTTCTTCTCCTTACTACCAAATAAACATTATCTTTACCTGTTACTTGGAGTCTTATTTCCAACAGTAGTGAAAGACTCCAAAAGATTTCTGGGATGACATGGGGTGGGCAGTAAGGAGGTTAAAATAGTTTGTCTCACTTGCATTCTTCCATTGTTCAGCTGCACCGTGAAACGGTGGTAGATAATGTGTCAGTTCTCAGTCATGAATCTGGGAACACAGCTTCTACGATTCCAACTGACGTCCACTAAAAAAAAATAGGCCTTCCTACAGTTTGCCAAAGCCAAGTTATGAGAGGAAGAAAGCAGTGCCAACCTGTCCAGGGGCAAGGCAGCCCTATAAGGGAGGTCAGGACGATGAATGTGTTCAGAGCAGGTTTTAAACGTTAGATCCATCATTTCAATGCAATATCTCCCTTCACTTTCTGCAGACTGTAAATGTAGTTGTAGGCATATAGAAGTCATATAAGGACCAGTAAATCAGCCAGAGAGCTAATTTTCTACCTACTGCTGACACACAGCACTATGTGATCTCCACTGCATGCTTGGTACTATTGACCTCTGTTTGTCTTAAAGGTGTTTTTATTACTTTTAATGTTTTCACTAGAAATGTTTGCTTGATAAACAGTGTTGCCAAGTCTGACCTTTACATGTCCTAGCTGTACTCTTGCAAGCAGAGTGTTGTCAGCCATTTGGCTGTCCAACTTTTCCTAATACTCCTGCACTGTGTTTGCTGACAGCGAGTCAGTGGCTCAGTAGTTGTGCATTAAAGTGGGGATTTTTGCCACCTACTGACTTTTGTGTATCATTCTGACACTTTTTCAAGAAGTCTATAATGTCATTAATGTGTCAGTTGAATAATGTAGGAGCCACCAAGTACCCCTGCCTTTCACCTCTTGCTGTAGGGATTCGTTCAGTGAGCTCCCCATGTGTCCCCACCTTACTTGTACTTAAATCCCACAATGAAGGTGTATTAAGATATTTAAGAGCAATTTGGTCAAGCCTAGGTTCTCAGGACATCCAGAAAATAATTTTCTAGGTACATGTCTACTAAGACAGTATAGAGATTGTCTTTCCTGAAAGAGATATACTTCCAGCACAAGGTGTGGAAGCTGAGTACCTGAACAATTGTCCTTTTTTTTCTAAATCCAACTTGTAGATTAGTATGGATGTGATTGTCATCCATCCATTCCTGCATTTTCAGTAAGAATACTTGACATGTAGAGCTCCACATAAGCAATATACTATAGTGGGGATTTGGGTCATTTCCTCCCTGAAATGAAAACAAAAACGCCAAATGACATTGATGTATGTATGAAAAAATGAAGATATCTGCAGGAATCCTGCATGACCAGAAACTTTAGACCATTAATTTGGCCTCAAAGTCTCACTGTGCTAAAGTGCTAAATGGTGTTCCATCCTATCTGCGCTTCAGTGTTTGTGAGAAATGTGATGTTTTCTGTGGCCTTTAGAAAACCAGTGTCTAGTTACAGCAGAAAACCTGATGGTACCTGAAACAATGCTTAACTTAAACGATTTGCTAACTATTCTAAATGATGTATATTTGTGGGTCTTGTCGGAAAGAAAAGCTGTTTGTTGTTGATGGACTGCTGTGGACAATGCCAATACTTACAGTGGGTTTTGGAGCAACCCATTGCTTAACATCGTTTGGCTTTGTTGTCAATCTCGTTTGCTTGCTTCTTATTGAATTGATTTCCATCCTCTGCTTACGTTTATTCCTCACTTGGACCATACCTGCTTTGTCATCATTTTGATTGGACAAATACTTACATCCAAGGAACACATGTTTTCTTTTCTATTCAGCACTCCATACAAACGCATTTGTCTTCTTGCTATCTCACTTATGCGCTGCCTCCCCACAGAAATAGCTACGCACGCTCCGTGTTGCTCCCCATGCCCTTCTTAGCTCTTCTACTGCTTCCCATTCCATCCCCATCCTGCTTGAATTTCTTGCATTTTTTATTTATTTATGATTTTTCAACCCACCCAGTTACTTTGTTGCTCCCCCTCACTGCTGCTCACTGCACCAATCCCCCAGTAACTCACCCAACTCTCCCATCTCATTGAAAAAAGGTTTGTGTAGGGAGCGAAAGCTGCTGGGCCACTCCTTTGTATAAAAAATACTGTTTGCCACACTTTCTATGTTATTTATGTACTGTTCCAAGATGGACTTCCACCGTCTTGGCCTGGGGAATAAAAACAAAATAGGCACTGCGTCATGACACAGGTGCACAAGTGTGGTTATACTGGAACTGCTGAGTATCATGACGCATACGTATTCATGCTTGATGACGCATTTTCGTGTATGCATTATCACACTGTATGTTCTCCTTTTTTTGCCATTGCTGTTCGACATCAGCAATAACTATTTTTTTGCCAGCACTGAATAGCAACAACAAAAAAGAATTTAAAAAAATCAAAATGTCTGCATCTACAAATCGGAAAGGCAAGACGTATATGATTTGCCAGTGCTTATTCTTAACTGAGCCCCAGCAGCGTGTTTTCTTCATTTGTTGTGTGTGAATGAGAAAGAGTTTTGTTGGCCATAGTTAAGTTTACCTTATTACCCATAGTCTCTTCTGGGGAGATCGTGTGTTATATTCGAATGGTACCTGCACTGCAGTGGCTTAATACAGTTTCTACTTAGCTTCTGACCATTTTGTAACTACTGGAGCTAAGCCTAGCAAAACAAAAACAAAAAAGATCCCTGTTCTTTGCACCTGAATGGTAGCTTTACCTTGACCATAAAGGGATTTCCTCTTTCTTTACAATATGAAGGAGAAAGTTAAAGTAAGCCTTATATCTCCAAGCTCCCATCACAATGCCCCACATGTGACAAGTAGAAGATTCCAACATCCTAAGATAGTCTTATCTGTTTCAGTGAGTTACCTGGTGATACCACTCAAAGCATTGAAATGATTGCTAATTCTGTGGGTGCTCTGCCCTTTACATGCATATACTTGTTGCATACAAAGTACTTTTAATATTTAAACCCCTCTCTGTGTCACAGGATTTCAAGACCTGCTGACAGAGTTAGGGATATTTTTTGATGAGAATAGGGCATCTTTTGAAGAGGCTCAGGTGTCAGATGATCCAGAGCCTTGTGTGCCTGATTCCTGGGCCTGCTTTATAGAGACTAGGGGGATTACCCTCTTCTAGTGCCCCCGCGAGAGACAATACTGGGCCCACAGAAATGTTGAGTACATTGTTAACAAGCGCTGAACAAAAGTAAGTTACACAAACCTTTATGCCAGCGTTGTTTCTTTATGGCAACCTCCTTACTTTGTCATTTTGGCAAAAGAGTCTGGGATCCTTGAGTATCTGAGGTGGATAGAGGCAGTTAGCGTGTGACAGTGTGTTGTGAAAAGTTGAAGTGAATATTTCAGTTTTTGTAATATTCCACTAGCACCAGCTCCCTCTCATTGAACCTCATATTGAAACACTCTAACTGGAAGCACCCACTGTGCCAGTCTGAGGACATTTCACACTCAACAGATGCCATTAACCACCACTTCCAACCTATAGGAAATATAACAATTAAAACCGTCAATAGATTTGCCTTACAAAATGTTAGATGGCCCATTTCGGTATGCATCTTTCATTCACAGTCTCAGGATCCTATTACGAGTGTCCTGGTAACAACGATGTATTAATACAGCAGGTAGTATTATTGATACCAGGCACTATTATCACACCATTATCAGACCCTTCTCAGGTTTACATCTGGGATGTGAAATAATATGAAAAAACAGTACTAAGGCACCATTTTCCACACCTTTTCCCAAATTCCAAAGTCTATTCTGTACACATATTCTTTCATGGATGAAAAGCCAACTGTCTCAAGCTCAACAACGACAAGACAGAAGCGATGATCTTTGGCAACAAAATCTCACCATGGAATTCCGACTGGCGGCCGGATGTACTCGGACCCATACCTAGCACCCAGGCCAGAAACCTCAGAATAATCATCAACAGCTAACCGGACTTGACCACACAACCCAAGGCCAACACTGCATCCAGCTTCCACACCCTGAAGATGCTGAGGAATATCTTCAACTGGCTCCTAAGGAACACTGAAGAAAACCGTCCCTTGTTCCCTACTCACCAGCAAGTTGAACTATGGGCGCACCCTCTAGGCTGGTATCACCAAGCAACTCACTAGAAAAATACAAATCATTCAGAACTCGGCAGCCAGACTCAACCTCAACATCCCACACAGAACTCACATCGCTCATTACCTCAGGTATCTCCACTGGCTCCCGATACAAAAATGAACTCATTGCAAACTTCTCACACACATTCAAGGCAAATGCAACTTAGGCCCCACCTATCTCAACAGTTGCATCTCCTTCAACCAACCACTCAGACTTCTCTGCTCTACAGGATTCTAACTTGCACATATCCCATGCATACGCAGAACCAGATCAGGAGGACGGGATTTCTCTTACATCACTCCTAGGGTGTGGAACGGCCTCTCACTTCACATCAGAGCCTTCTCCTTTTTTCTTGAATTCCACAAGAAGTTGATGACCTGGCTCTTTGAGTAAGCCTCCTGCCCCCACTTCATGGCTAGCCTCACACACATCTGCTCAATGCCAGGATACCCTTGCGGGTGATACTGCGCTTTACAAATCCACATAACGTAACTTAACAGATTGGGCCCAAGTTAAAGCTCCTCTAAAGTTTCAGACTAATAACATGCCAGAGGTTTTACATACATGTGGTTTACTGGTGGATCATTTTTCTGGCTATCTCTCCGACTACTACGACTTGATTTCTTAACAATTGTGTGCAAAGGAGATGCTTTAGCCTTTTTTTGTCAGTCAAATTTGCTTTATTCGATATAAAAACTCATAAAAGCACAACAGATTTGTTCTATGTACAATACATTTGCAAACTACAATAGATATGGCACAATTAAAGGTTATTTTCTAAAAAAAGATGTACAAAGCATTTTGACGGACTATTAAAAAACAGCAATAAAACAAGCAAGACACATAAAATCGCAAAATGACTCTCATAACAACACAAATAAAGTTGGTCACAGCTCAGGATACAAATTTCCTTCTAATTGCCCATGCCCACCCCAAGAATTTGGCTGCTGCCACTGAAATGACCGGCAAAGTGCTAGTGCAAATTGATCTTTGGGCCACCATACTGTTCAAAGTGCCTAGCCTTTTTTATATTCCATTGTTTCAGTTACTTTTTTATATTGGCATCCTAGCCTGTGTAATTCGGGGCCATTGTATACAATGTGGTGTTCACTCCACGATCAAGGAGATTTTGAATGTAATTGTAGAGATGGTGGTAGCCCTAATGTATTATATATTTCCAGCGTTTTGACTACATCAGCCTTTAAACAAATAACACATTTCACATTTTTAGCTTGTTGTTAGAGCTCATCCTCAACCTTGGAGAAGAGGCAGACGCTTCCGTCAGGTGCCAGAAAGAGACTGTTTAGATTTATACATATAAAAATGCAAAGATGTGAGCACAGAGTAAACACAGCTCTCCATCTCAATTAGCGTGCAAATTCCAGCTAATATTAGGCTCATGAAAATGTTTCTGCTCCGTGGGTTGGCTTTTATTTGTGAAAATCACAGGACCAGCTGATACATTCATAAGCTAATTATTACGGCAGCTGTGTGCGCGCGGAGCAGTGAGGCTGGGGCCCTGGAGGGGCGCACATTTGCACAGGGCGACTGCACTTCTGGGGGAGGGAGGGGGCGTGCTGCTGAAATAGAGCCCCCCTAATCACATCAGCCAGGAGAAAGTTCCAAGGTGGGATGGATTATTAATGCTGGAGGAGCCGAAGAGGAGGGAAAGACGGGTATGAACTTAGGCCACGGACTTTGAGTCAACAGGCAGGAGTTAGCCTTTCATGCATGCTGACTTACTGCTTTATCCTGGACACAACCAATATTGACCGCGTTTACTATCATTCTCTAACAACAAAATAAAAAAATCTCACTATACATCCATACATCACTCTGTCCATCCATCTATCTTACAGATGCCCACTACCCAACAGACATCTCTGTCTTTAGCTCACTATCCGACATGATTATACATTTGTTGTCAGTATCCGTTTGTCACCATTCAGCCACCCACATCTATCTATCTATCTATCTATCTATCTATCTATCTATCTATCTATCTATCTATCTATCTATCTATCTATCTATCTATCTATCTATCTATCTATCTATCTATCTATCTATCTAGCTAGCTATCTATCTAGCTATCTATCTATCTATCTATCTATCTATCTATCTATCTATCTATCTATCTATCTATCTATCTATCTATCTATCTAGCTAGCTATCTATCTAGCTATCTATCTATCTATCTATCTATCTATCTATCTATCTCGTTCTCCATTTCACCCTCTCCTTTTATCTCAGTCTGTCATCTGTTTCTCTGTGCCTTTATTGCCATCTGCCTCTGTTGTTCTATATTTCTGAGTTAATCTACCTTTATGTCGCTCTGTCAGTCTTCCTGTGTATTAATGTATGGCACTACTAACTATCTATGTGTATATCTCTCTATGCCTAGGAGTATGTTTGTATACCTGTCCATTTGGCCTCATGTCTTATTATTCTATCTGTTTGTCTATGAAATACATAAGTAAGTGGCCCGCGTTTGCAAATCGGGGGTAGGTTTTGAACTTGTAGGGATACATTGCATCCAAGTGTTGTCAGGTATGGGAGACAGCGTGCAGTCTGTGCTTGCTTAGGCAAATGTTTTTGGTAATATCAAGGAAATCAACAGTAAAAAACAGCTGATGCAGACCATGCAATAGGTCAACAAACGGTCAAACAAAGGCCCACAGACTAACCTGTCAGACCAGTCCTTCTGGCACTGCCAGACTGCACTAAGGGGCAGTGCGAGCCTAGTCAGGTTCAGAAGGGTAGAGCCATGGTTTAGTTGGTAGAGCTGTTTTACATGGGTAAGGCAAGTTGGATATTTAAAGGCTGGCTTAAGTTGAGTCAGACAGAAACCGATTTGGATGGTTAGAGTCAATCTTGATTTTTGTTTGGAATGGATCTGTTGAACCACCTGTGATTCGGTATGACCTCTTTTGATTGGTAGAGGCAAATTTTATAGTCAGAATAAACAAAAGAGGTCGAAGGCTGACTGGATAGAGTCAAGGTATATGAATACAGGCTTCTGACATCACAAAATGGCTATATGACATTAAAAGATTGTCCCTAGCTGAAATTATAGTGTTAACCACACATGTGAGAAAAACTGTAAAGAGAATAGACTCAGATGTGGGGACACTATATTAGTGGAACTTAAAGCAAAGTCAGCAGTAGGTCACCATGAACGGAATTAGAAATGTATGTATGTTCTGGCAATCTGGTGTAGGAGCGCCCTGGCAATCTCGCAGGGCGAGACATGGCTTCTTGCTGTGGTGGTCATGTCTATTCAATATATATTTAGCAGAAGGGCTTTGCTCGTGCCTTCTCTCTGTTGCTGAGTTTTGTTTGGTGTGGCCTGTCTTATTAAGGAGCAGCTCTCCTCTGGCTCGGGAGCCCTCCTTCCTACAATCCTATTCTGTGGCCTTACGTAAACATAATTTTAGAGTTTTTTTCCTCTCTACATTTACCAACACAACCACTTCCTCAAGATGGTGGCTGTTCCTCAACTACTGACACTGACCTAGGACTGGTAGCATGTTTCCACAGACAGTAAAGAAGGACTCCGTGTGTCTAACCTATTTGATTGAAATAGAAGGACTCCTTTGCCTTATTGTCTTGGAATGGCCATCTTTAAAGTGTTCTTGGGCTGTTCCAGTCACCTCCGTTTATGATAGAAAATTACAATTCTTGGTGACTAGACCCTACCATAATAATAATGAGGAAGGATTATGTGCTTTCGGAGCCTCAAACAATTGGTTGTATTGTAATGGCTCTGTGTGCTGTGTTTGTGATCTCTCTCTCTCTGTACAGTGACTCACCTCATTACAGGCAGCTTTTTTTTACAAACACATCACCCCCACTGTCATCACTCTTTTCTGAGGCCGGTCAGTAGACTATCAGTAGAAGTTTCTGCTTGTTGCAAGTCAGGAATTCACTGATAACCTGGAACCTAAGGCCTAAGGAAAGTTTGATGACACTGGTGGTCTGTATTGCATGTAGGATTATCTACCCCCCTCCCTCAATCTATCAAAGAGCACGGCCAAGCATTTCAAACGTAATATTCTTAAACGGAACTCTGAAAAACTCATATCTGATGCCTGAGGACAAGACAGAAGTCCTCATCTTCGACAAGCATACCGCCCTATGTAACGACTCCAGGTGGCTGTCGGAAGTCAGTCCCTCCCCCACTTCTAAGACCACGCCTGCAACTTCGGCATCTTCCTTGAAACGTAAAGTCAATGCTGTCTCCTCAGCCTACTTCCGCACACTATTCATGCTCCCCAAAATCTTCAAGTGGCTCCCTACCAACACCAGGAAAATGGTAACACAGGTCCTCGTCACCAGTTGAATGGACTGGGGCAACACACTTTATGCCAGACAACCACTGTACTCATGCAGAGATTACAGCTGATACAGAACACAGAGGCCAGACTGATCCTCCACTGGCTCCCAGTCCAGAAGAGATGCCTCTTCAAGACCTTGACCCATGTCTACAAAGCCTCCATTACCAGGGACCCACCTACAAGAACCACTACCTGCACATCTCACACTTGCAGAGATACCACGGATATGACACAGCCGCACAGGGGGACGCTCCTACTCCCACCTAGCCGCAATGGCCTGGAACGACCTACCTCTTCACCTCTGCATGGCACCATCATTGATTACCTTCAGGAAGGGACTCAAAACCTAGCTGTTTGAGTTACACCAGCAGTAAGTTCCTGGATACCTCCAGGGGTCCCAAGTTGTGCTCTACAAATATGTGATTGATTGATTGATAGTATAGCGCTAATAAAGGAGAGGTTGTTACAGATTTCATCTTCTTCACCAACAGAAGAGCACAATGGAGGGGCACGATTGCTGCAGTGCTCCAGATTAACACATCAAGGAAAATTCTACATGGGACTATCATCACTATAGCATGTCAGCAGATTTCAGGGCTGAGGCAACCATCACCTTATACAACAATGATAATGTTCTCATCCAATGCTCTGAGCACAATCTAGAGAGGTTTGACAACATTTTCATGAAGTTCAAAAACACAATGTCCAACTATGCCCCCATCTCCTCTCAAACTCAAGGTCCCTCCCCCCACTCAGAGACTGAAAGACAGGCAACATCCCATCCCTCCTCTATTTTATCTCGTATGCTACCTCATGCCCCCTTCCCTGCTCTTGGTAAGCCAGGAACCATCTCTGGTGGACCCAGATCACTTTCTCCTGAGGATAATTCCTGCCTTTCTCCCATTATCCACTTATTGGAGCAGTGCAAGCCCTCGGCTCATAGAAGGTCAAGAAATGATAACCACTGCCTGAGTTTGGTCAACAGCCTCATCCCAGAGACTATACGTGCAATTACCTTTCCGACCACTCTGACCTCCAGCTTACTAGAATGGGCCTCCATACAGCAGAGCATGACCATTGAGGTTGCACCTGTTAGCCCTCTTCCTATCAATCATCCTTGCATCACTCCAAACAGTTCCTCTCATAGTCCTCCACTTCCAGCCTTTTCTTCCCCCACCACTGGTTGAACCTCTGGGTTGCAGACTTTACCTGACACTTCAGTGAGTACCCTGTCCCCCTCCGCCCCTAGGCCACATTACATTCCCATCCACAATGATGAACAATTTTATCTTGATGATAAACTCACAAACCTTAGTCAAGACCTTCAATTAGTTAACATCAATCTCTAGAACTTTGTATACATCATCTCGAAGCACGAGAAGAACTGAACTACACCTCTAGGGATAAAAGAACCCCTCACTCTAATCAATTCGCTCCAATCGCTATGGTATGAACAAGCTTCTTCCATCATGTCTCAACGATCAATAAGAATTAAAGGAACCAGCTATTCCACTCCAATATTACCTCCAGGGCCAAGGGGGTACACCTATCTGATGCTGACATACACTCCCTTCTACTATCTAATACCAATACACACAAGGACTCAACACCCTCATAGAGCATCATCCAGGCTAATCCTCCCAACTGCATGGAGAATGCAGTCTCAATAATAGATCCATGAACAAGCATAATCAGCTTTAAATCCACACAACACACCATGAGACATTAGCTACCATATCTCATCTCAGATCTTTGCTCCTTAATTGCAGATCGGCGGTAAAGCATGCCGCTGACATTGCTGATCTCATTCTTGCTCAAGAACTAGACCTCCTAATTGTAGCAGACACATGGTTCATTGATTGATCCCCTTTCATTTTGGATATACTAGTAACACCCAACTACAACATCGTCAGAATAGACGGATCAGGAAGAGCTGCGGGTGGCATAGCATGCATTTACCATTCCACGCTCACACTAAAACATTCACAAACTGTTACAATAATGTTGTAAGAATACCTAGCTATAGAAACATGGAGCAATAACAAACTTGCTGTAAACTGCACATAGTTTACCACCCATAGGCAACAACCATCTCTGCTAACTCCGACCAACACACCAATCAGATCTTCCTTGGGGACTTCACCTTCCATTGGAATGACTTAGATGATCCCATTCTTAACACTTTCAACACCTTTCTTACGGGCCTCAACATAACCCAATCTTGTAATGGCCCAACACACAATAGAGGCTCCACCCTCGATTTAATAATTGCCAAGGATAACTTGATACAACTTCAATCCATAGCACCCTGCGACTTGTCTGATCACTACTTAATATCCTTCCTTGTCCTGGAAAAGGTGTTGTTGGGAAAGGGTAAGCTACTTAAACCAAAACAATAGTCAAGAGACATAAGAATTAATAGTATTACTGAGCTAACTGCTTTTAGCAACAATACCCTGCCTCCTTCCACAAACATGATGAATGCAAATGAGCTTATCGATCACTACACCCAATGTGTGACAGACATATTGGGCACGATTGCTCCAAAGCGCTTAAAAGAACACCTAGCAGGCAGTCAAAACCATGGTTCAATGGCAGTTCAAGTGAGGAAAGGTGCATTCTAAGGCTTGCTGAGAGATCTTGGATAAGTTCTACCTCTGGTCCTCACCTCAAGAAATTGAGGGCACAAAGCCTACAACAAACACATCGGGGGCCATATTATGTATTATGTCAGGCTTTCTCTGTTTGCACCTGGTATACCGTAAAATAGGTGCTCCAGGCGCAAACAGAGTAAGTCCACCCTATCGCAGTCGCAAACACGTGCTGCCCTGGGGGCAGTGAATTCAAGAAAAATGCAGAATGGCTTTGAATGAGCCGCTTCGTGTTTCACTGTGCAGGCAGCAACCCACCTGCACTTTAAAGGGGCGTTAATGATCCCTTTGCAGGTCGGTGCAGTCACTCACTGCACTCACCTGCAAGGGGATGTCTGGGGGGTTCCATAGGACCCCAATAACCCCCTGCAGAGAGCTGCTCTCAGGGGGAATACTGACAGTGCGCCTCATGACAGCTTCTTTGCCTCTGCGACCACTTCTCTAATACAGGTAAGGCTCGGATGCAAAGGGAATGCCTCTGCTTTATGTGCGCTAGCGGTACTACAGAAGGGGCCGCACAAGTATCTGCTGACCCTTATGTAATACCTAAGTGCCCCGGGGTGCATAAAGCAGGCAAAAACAATTGTTGCGCCCCCAGGGAACTCTCTGTCATACGGCCCCAGAAAGTCAAAAGCAAAATACTTCAGATCGCCTCTAGAAAATGACGAAAACAGACCCAAAAATCATCAAACAACAGCAACTTGCCATTCTAAACATCACACGGTTGAAAAGAAGACACTCCCTAATGTTATGAGTTCTACGCACATTTCATTTTCACAAGGAAGATTGAACTAGAATTGCAACTCGCCTATCAGCATTTGCTTAACCTAGACTAGCTCCTCCCAGTATAGCTCCTGGACAGTTCTCTTTGTACTGGGTATACCTAAAACACATATTGCAACTTGGTCTTCCTTCAAAATCCGTGACAAAAACGACATACTCACAATAATCACATCTATAACAGCTTCTAACCATTTTATTGATCTGCTGCCCACTAAGCTTGTCAAAGAATTTACATCTTCCTTATTCCCTTTATGGGTGTAGATTATCAAAGCATCTCTTTCTTAGGGCATGGTCCCTAATAGTCTAAAGATAGGACAGGTCACCCCTATTTAAAAAAAAAAAACAACGCAGACCATTCTGACCCCAACAATTTTTGCCCAATCTCCAACATCCCGACTCTAGCAAACCCTCTGGAGAAATGTGTACACCTGCAACTCTGCAACCCTATTGAACAATTACAAATTCTAGATCAGTACCAATCTGAGTTCAGAACTGGTCACAGCACTGAAACAGCTCTGACACATATTGTTGATGATGCCCTAAGACTGCTTGATCAGAGTGAATCCTGTCTACTTATACTTCTTGATCTCTCCTCTGTGTTTGATATAGACAAACATGACAGCTTGATAGACCTCCTCGAAAATAGGATGGGGTTATCTGGTCCTGTTTTAAATGGGTTTGCTTCATTCCTTCACAATAGAATTCAGAGAATGAAAATTTACCGGACCCTATCAGACATTACACCTGTAACAACTGGAGTACCTCAAGGCTCCAAACACTCACCCACGCTATTCAACGTGATCATGTAACCTATTACAGGTAGTTTAAAGATCTCAAACATTCATTACCATATGTACGCTGATGATACACAATCGTATTTGAAAATCTCCTCACCTAAAGATATCAAAACACGCAGTTGCATTCACAATCACCTCATGCTTAACACCCTCAAAACTGAATTATTTTTCCTCACTCCCCACAATCTCTCAACCACCCCATAGAAGATTGGATCAAACAACTCACAGCTCTCAACTGCTTCCCCCACATTATTGACTTTACTCAATCTCTAGGCATAACTTTGGACAAACATCTTAATATGCAAGATCATATGAGTGCAAATATCAGGGAGCCAATCACCTACTTAACATTCTAAGGAAAATCAAACCTTTTTTGCCCTCATTTGATTTTCAGTTAGCAGTACAATTTCTAGTCATCTCCTGATTCGATTTACAGGAGTGCCACTCTTGCTGGCCTTCCCAAAGTAAAGTTGGCACCATTAAAGGCCATACTGAACTCAGCTGCTAGGCTCATAACAGGTTCCAAGAGAATTCACCACATCCTTCTAGACCTAAATATCTAAAATTGCTCCTATTTGAAGCTAGAATCCAATTGAAGATTGCATGCATGGCACACAAGGCCCTCCACAACAATACTTCTGTCTACTTGGCCCAAAAACTCGAGCTATCGGTGGTAGTAATTCCTTAAGAAGCACTGACTCCCTACTGTTGAAACCCCAGAAAAAAAGAAAACCTACAACGCCTCCTACTCCGGCCTTGCCCCAAGAATTTGGACCTCTATACCACCGGAATTCAGGACAAACCCATCGACTACCTCCTTCAAAAAAGAAGCTAAAATGCTCTTGATGCACAGTTTCTTTTTCTAGGAGCCCTGATCCTTCTACAGCTTGGCTAGCATTGGTGGACTCCAAAGAATCTTGGAAATGATATGCCTAATGATATACGGTGTATATGTAATTTCACGATATTCCTTCTCTCATTGTCATTTATTTTTCTCTTTTTCTGTTATGTATGACTCGATTGCTCTATGTACAGTGCTCTGATACCCAGACGGGTCATGCACCCTCTTTATAAAACTCCATAAATAAATCATTTCTAGGTCCATTTTTGTTGTAAGATACACACTAAATAATGCTAAACACTATGCTGAAATGGGGGTTTAGAAGAATCACAGATAGTTGGGCTGACATACGGAGCTTACAACATGATTTGCGTATCGATACAGGTATGGCAGCAGATGTTATCATGGAACTGAGAGATGATAGTGAGGGTTTACAGGGTATAGCACGTGGATTTGGATGGTAGGGTAGAGGGTTGGTGAAGAAAAATGTTATTGTTATATTTGTATTTCATTGAAAGTATAGAATGCTGCAGAAGTTTGTAAATCGTATGCAATATGGGGGTTTGATCCTGTGTTGGACCAAAAATACAGAAAAAGAATGGCGTTCACTGCTCATAATATTCAAAAGCAATGTTGTCTCATGCACAAAGGCGTTAGTCAATGTGTATGTCCACATTAGTTGCATATGTCCATATTTTTGCATACGTTTTCAGCACTACATCGACATTTACATCCATGTAACAAGGACCTACATATAATATTTATCACACATAGAAAGCACAAGAACAAAAAGAAAAGGTAGTGTCCACCAAACTTTACAAAACTTTCATACTTGTTTAAAGACATTCCATGTGGTCCAGATAAGGCTTCATTCTATATAGATAGATCCGAAAGTTCATAGGGCGTGATTGCTTGCTTTAGGGAATAGTGGAATATCCCCTTCCTAATATGACATTCCTCAGTAAATAGCATGTGCCCACACGTTTCTACCTCCTTCATGTGGGACATAATATTAGTGTGAAATCTATGTCAGGGCAATATCCTTTTTACTGTGGGACACTGAATAAAAAATAAACAATAATCATTACTCCATTTAAACTAAGCTTTTGTGTAATGTATAGGCGAATGTTCCAATAGGCACATCCCCTTGAACGTCGTTCGGGCTTGTGTTTGCTAGCTAAAAGGCAATGCAGTGTTTTCGATTAGGGATAAGTCATGCATGGGGCCCCCACCACACCTTCAGGGGTGATAAAATAAAGATTTTAATATCACCTAGGTTGTTTATTGCATGTTGAACGAGCTGGAAAGAAAGAATCCATATCTCTTCAATGTAAATATAGTTCAACAGATGAGGCTATTTTCTCGCATGTTGGCGAACTGAATTCTTCAATGGCGATGAGTCTCAACAGAGATTTGTAACCAGAAAACTGTGCATTTAAAAATAATAAAGAGCAATATCAAAGAAGGTTGATGGATTCGCCAGTGGACCTATTGTGATGCTGTTATCTGTGCTGTGCCAATACAAAGGAGGACTGTGCCCTTATTTCGGCCAATTGAACGCATGCACTGAGTCGAAATATCTATGAGTTAATGTATGTTTTTGTGACAACAAAGTTTGGAAACAAAAAGAGACAATTGCTGCCCTGTATGTCCATGCTGTGCTGTCGGCAAAACATGCATACATTAGAAGTATTTTAAGTTAATGTATGTGCTTAAGATGCTAGAAAGAAGCACACAGACCCATTCTGTTCTGATAGCCTCAAGATACACCTCCAGGTATGGATCACTAAAGATAGGTGTGGATTAGGCCAGGAGTGGTTCTACTTTAGACACAACAGTCCCGGGCTGTCTAGTCTCAGTAAAGTGTAAGGTCAACACCTCTGGGCATGTTAAAGAAAGTAGTGTGTTACTTCATTATCTTGAATCACTGATTACATTGCATGGTGGTGTCGTTTCACCAAAATTAAGCATTATAGTGGTAGTGGAGATGACATCACATGCTTTTTGGATCTTGCCTACAGACAGCCGTAGCTATGTTTTTTATAAAGACCTATGGGCTTTAATACAATGTATGAAATACAGAATACACAGAAATTACCACCTACTAGAACTGATGAAATATAGACAATATTTCCATTTAAAAGATCAGTAATCCCATTGATTAAATCACAGTGCTTGCAAAGAAGACCACAGGAGTTAAAAGCAGACGCATGGTGTAGCGGTTGTTTCGACTAGATGCGCTTGCATAACCTCTGGAATAAATTCCTTCTGACTGTTGGGTTTGAGTAGACATGCTGTGACACTAAGAACCATGGCAGCTTTGGAGACTGCAGTTGTTGGCCGTGCATGTGCCTAGCTGGTAACAGTGCAAGATTTTCAGCACATTAAGGCAAAATACATTATTGCAATTGGCACCCCCCCCCCCCCCCCCCAAGCCCAGAGTAGACTCCATTTACATTCACCTCCCAACTGCAAAGTGACACTCCTTTCTGCCCCGTGCTGGTGGCACCACTCCTTAATTATTATTGTCACACCTGTTCTGCATCTTGCTCATCTGAGGTTGAGAACACTGACTTACTTAACGATGACCAGTACAAATTCTTCCACGCTCAAGGCTGCCATCTGAAACAGAACAATCCCTTTCCTGGGAGAATGGGATCACTCGCAGGCTGGGAGGTTTACTCAGAGAGTTCATGCTCTGTCTGAAAAGTTCCGGTTGTTAATTGGTTTTTATAGGTTGAAATTCCAGAGAGTGTCTCTCCGTATTTCTTCTTTCTGAGGTCCATGAATTGAGTAGCATGCCTGTTTCAGGGCTGGACTGGTAACAGCAACCAGCCCTGGCAGATTGCTGCTCGGCTGGAGCTGGGATCGTGGGTGCTAGTAAATAGCACTGCTCCATCTTTTGTTACTGGGGGCTATTATTGCAGCACTGCTGCAAAACCTACCCCCATGGCCGGAAAGCTGGCCCCCATCTCTCCAGCCCACTGGGTAAATACCAGGTGCCTGCTACAGACAATCCGGCCCTTGCCTGTATGGTAACATCAGCAGTGGCGGTTGGTTGTGGGAGTAGCTGCCGGGCGGTGACGGGGGAAGGGGAAGGGCAGGGTGGGGGATAGTAATCTATGGATTGCGGAGGATTACTGATAAGTAAACATATCAATAAATAAAACAAATTTTGTTGCGTGCACTGCACGCATTTGGGAATGCAGTGCGCGCAACAAAATTCTTTTTATTTATTTATATGTTTACTTACCTGTAATTCTCAATAATCCATAGATTACTACCCCCCACCCTGCCTCTCCCCTCCCCACGTCACCACCCGGCAGCTACTCCCACCACCGACCGCTACTGAACATCAGTTCAGCTATACAACTTTGTAAGACTCCTAGCAGGGGCGGCCTTAGGCATGTGCAAGCTGTGCACCTGCACAGGGCCACCAAACTCCAGGGGGCACCACGCCAATATATATCCTTAATATAATAATCCTCTGAGGATGGATACATGTTTGCGTGGCGGCCCCTGGCAGGGATTTGGCGGCCTCCGGCTCTGTTCCACTTCCAATCACCCTGACCCCCCGCCGCCCCGCCCGGACCCCCTCTTCCGGGGCCCCCTCCCTACGCTTCCTGCCCAGGGCCACCATGAGCCTAGAGCCGCCCCTGCTCCTAGATTTGCCACTTGGTGCCCAGTTATAAGTTTTGAGGACTGGTATTCTGGGACAGTACAAGTCGACCCTGTGCAGACTTTCAGTAGGTAACTCTGCTTGTGTTTCCAGTCATAAATTCCAAATGGAAACAAGGCCATATTTCAGGAACTGCTTGCAGGAAAAAGCCAGATAATTCCAGGACCTGGATACTGTTTCCCTCTCCGGCCACAAAGTTCGTAACTAACTGTAAGGTCCAGGGGCAGGAATACTGTCTGGGATGGCAAATGTTGACGTGCTATTGCAGCGCACCCATACCATAAAACTTATAATGAGGCCCTTGGAGCAGTGGCGTAAGGCAAAATGGCGTCCTCCCCCTTACAGAATGCGATGAGCGACCCCCGAGTCTCCCATATCTCACAGATATTCATTCACCTGGGGCTGAATGGGGGTGTCCTGAAGACCCTCTACATCGCAGGAGGTGCAGGGGTCTTTGTTACACCCCTGCCTTGGAACCTATAGATATATACCAATGCACACAGTTAGTTTATGGATTTTCACTTCATCTTTCATAAAAATAGCAGAGCCCATTTTCACCTGTTAAGCAATTCATTTTTTATTTTTTTTCCATGTGTAGTGGCGTGTATATTATTTTATTGTTTTCATCTCAAGACGGGTCTCCTGTCTGAGCACAAAGGGACGTTAACCATGCCGCATGCCTCGTCTGACACGGCTTCCGTAGCAGCCTTTATTTCAGATAACTGTCAAGAAAAAAACAGTGGAGTGGCTGGATGAAGAAATCCGAGCCTATTGCCTCATACAGACGGTTTGCTTTTCATTTCAAGAAATGATTTCCTTTGTGCAAAGTGAACCCCCGAGAGTGCGCACTTGGTCCAGGAGAGTCTGTACGAACTGAAACATAAAAACACACTGACACGGGGAAGAAGTCGAAACAGGGGAAGACTATGGTGGCCGCCCGTTGCTACCAACGAACATCATTATTGATGCAGAAATTTGAAATTCCAAGTAAACAATTAGATTATCGTCATTTTATGTTTTTTCCTCCACCCGACTATTGCAAGAAAAGAGCAGGTCTTTGCAACTGTGGCCCCTCACTTGTAAAAACAAGGCAGTGTTGTGTTACAAATTAGTTTATAAATCCCCTGGCGGCCTCACAGTTCAGTGCCCGCAGCTGCTGCAGATGGGCCCAGGCAGTTGCGCGCGCCTTCCCTCCGCTGCAGCCGGCGGTCTGACGGAGAGCGCGCGATGATCGGGTTATTAGCAGCGAAGGCCGCGAGCCGCACAATGCCAACAGCTGGTGTTGCCTTCTTGGCTGGTGCAGCGGAGATAATCAAATCATGCCTCGTTTAAAAAAATATATATATATTTATCATTTATTTCTTTTGGGGCCCTGGAAGGAGACGCAAGGATGTTGATATTGAACATTTTTGCAGCACACACCACAAACCGAATAGCGACTAGATGCGTAAATAATGGATGTTATTAACGCCCAACAGAATGGCACGAGTCTTATCGACTTAGGAAGAAGGAAAAGCAGGGTGTGCACTAGAGGTCTTAGAGACACACAGTCCTGTACCTTGAGCAAGGTATTTCAAAGCCACAGACAAAAGGACAGTTTGCTACTTAGGCGCTCCCCTACCCTAGGACATTTTAGGTCATTTGTAGGAATCTGGAGGAGGCATCAGCCTTTTTTTGTGATGTCCCCTAGTGCAGCTGCTTACAATTGCTTCAATGTGAGCGCCTCTCCCACCGGCTGCCTTTGTCACTGTGGCAGCTACTTGCAAAGAAGGTGAAAGGGCCTCCAAGGAGGGCCAGAATCAAAATTTACAATAAGGTAGAAAAGCAGTTTTTCTTTTAATAAAAGGCCCTTTAATTCAAACTTTGCTCCAAGGTTCTGTATCTGGGCAATAGAACAGGTTTGACGAACCATGGTTGTCCAATGAAGATGTAAGGTGTGCGCATAAAGCAGCATGGGGTTTCAGGAGGTCCACTTATATGTGTTGCTAATATTGGTAGTTCTTGCTGTTGTTTATAAGTTTCAGGCCAACCATCACTTTTATATTTGACATGTATTGGGCCACTACCATTCATGGCGAACATGTTGTATTCTATACTTAATTTAAAAGTGTTAGGATCAGCCTCAATCAGCCACTGGCTTCTTTAACTCCGAAACATTCAGCCATTGTCTTGAGACTGAGAATCACATGTTGCGTCAGCCAACAGGAGTATTTTGGTCTCACTGCTTTTCTGCTGTTTTTCTGTTGCCTGCTTGGATGTGTCCTTCCACCTCCAATGGAATGCAAGAGGTACTCATTTGTATCTGAAATCAAATGGGGAGTGACCCGTTAGCACTATGATGTAATCACTGATAAAAGCATCCGAAAAATGGATGCTGCAGAAAAAACGGTTGGAGCAGTTTATGCTCATTTATCAAAAAAATACTAAAGAGAAATCCGTGCTCAAGTTTCTCTTATAGTTGCAGATGTATGAACATACTTACCTTTTCCACTGGACTTCGTATGTAGTGCAGTTAACAGGACAGCATCTTCACACTAGATTAGGGAGTGAGCCCAAGAGAGTTTACAAGTATTTGCTATTGCAAAAACATTGACCTCTCTATGCCTGGTAATTAGATTGATACAGCATGAATGATTGTCAAGGAGTGTACATTTTTTTTCTTCAAAAGAGGCCAAATTAACTTAACACAAGCCCCCCGAAATATTTATGTTTGTGCCTTTAATTTGGACATAGTAGGCACTTTTTAAAGTATTGCAGTTTTTTTTAAAGTGCCAGTGTTTTCACTGTTTCCATAACAAAGGACACCAATCTGCTTGGGGTCCGGGTCTAGTCTCTATGTAGAAATATTTCACCACAGGTGTATCATATTGTAAAATATTACTGCAGAGAATTCTCATAAATGTGATAATTAATAATTCAGTGTATTTACGGTAAGTAGAACCCTCAATTCGGCTAAGCGTGTGCATTGTAACGTTTACGTTTGATAGTGTTGCAGGCACAACTGTTTTTTAAAGAGCTTAGTTACTATGAAAAAGGATAGAGAAAAGAGTCACCCCTTGACACACTAGGTCTGCTACTGAGATTTCTCCCATTTTCAGGTATTTGGAGTAATTTATAAAATGCTGATGTTCGAGGATCCCATGTATTAAGATAACATTATTCCTTTGAACTGATCCAACTTTCCTATAAGGATTGGTAGTTATGGCCTGATGGTGCCTTTCAGATTATAAATAGCGTTGTCATAGATGGACTCATCTTTTCTAGATCATGAAGTGCTTTAAATTCATTTGGTGGCATATTGTGTCTGAAATACTTCTTTATCGAATGTACACACACGTGATCCTGCTAAAATCTGCGTTTCATGTATCAAGTTCCTTGATGAAATGAATATTGAGAAAGACTTAATGGTCTATTTCGGATGTAATGCTCTGGTGCCACTTGTCACATTGTGGTCAAGTTTAGACAAATATTATCTCAGTCTATTTTGTGTAGAGCTTGAAAAGAATTGCAATTTTAGTTATAAGCCTGGATTTCCAGCAGAGAGATCCCCTGGTGCATTTTTTCAGTAGTCATCCCAACCACCCACCTCCAGGGTTCAAGGCCTTTGAAGCTTTCATGTTCACGGTTGTTTGAAGAACCACCAGTCCCCATAAGACAAAAGCTACAAGTCCAAATAACAAGGTGGACCAGGTTATGAAAGTAGCTCTGGTAACATCACAAAATCTTGGATTACGACATTTACTGTTTGTAATTCTTGTATCTGTAAACATCTAAAAATAGGTAAAATATGAGAAAAATATTGGCAGGTTCTAAAATAACGATAGAGATCTACTGGAAAATAAACATAACAAATCGTATAGTTCTGACTGGGAAAATCTGCTTTTCTAGTTTATTAGGGTTAGATTAAAATGTATATATTGTGCGACCTCAGCGGTCTAGTGACTGTGGGTCGGGGTGGTGATGCTCAGGGTGGAGATGGGCAGACTGTTGTCTGAAACATGGAAACAAAAGCTATACTCAGGAAATGATGATGTCCTTTACGGGGTCTTCTTGGTGTATCTAGTCCAAAGGCAATACTTGTGATGGAACTCTGCTCAAGAGAGAGGGTAACAAAATACAAAAGAAAGCCAAAACAACAATATGTTGTTCAGACAGGTAGGAGACTCATCAGGCTCTTTGGTGGTGCTATGTCTTTTAGGCGCTATGTCTTCTTGGTGTTATGTCTGTGATTGTGGAGTGGCTGCGCAGCAGCTCCATGGCAGACTTGCAAAACTTCATTAGAGTTTCAGGCTTTTCTCTATTGAAGATGAAGTAGGCGCTACACAATTCCGCGTTCTGGAACCACCATAGCAATAGCAGCACAAGCCTGTTCATTGTCTCTGTTCTTCCCTACACTGAAATGGAACTCTAGCTGAGAAGTCTAGTCTTTCGTGATTAGTCTCCAGCTATTTTTTAATGTCTACCAGCGCATCTCTCCAGTTCGAACTTCCATCCAACCAGTTTCAGGCAATCTTTCCTTCCTCTGTGGGATTTCAAAGAAGGGCACCTTCTCTGGTGACCTATTGACCTTTTCTCAAAATTAATTTTGTTACCAGAGTCTGCATGCCAATGACCATGTGCGATCTGAAGGGCCATGTTCTGGGGAGAAATTAAGTGCTGCAGAGGATAACACCAACTTTGACGTTAACACAATCTATTTATTCTCCATTTTCAACGGAAATAAAAAAAATATTGTCTAGTGCATAAATGATGAACTTGTGTTTAATATTCTATGCTCAACTCACTACAGTATTTACTCATTCAGATCAACAGCATTCGTGAATTTTGAATGTTAACTGATATCTCATATGTGTTCCAGGGTTGGCTGTGCGAGCTGCTGCGCTGGAAGGAGAACCCAAGCCCAGAGAACCGTACCCTCTGGGAAAACTTGTGCACCATCCGGCGGTTCCTGGGCTTGCCTCAGCACAAGCGGGATGTCATCTACGAGGAGGAGTCGCGGCACCACCACAGTGAGCGCATGCAGCACGTCATCCAGTTGACGCCCGAACCTGTACAGGTAAGTGATGCTGCAAGATTGCCGTCTCTTGGCACTTGTCTCTGCTGCCATCTTAGAGTCTGAGATAGTGGGAGAAGTGTCCCCCCAACAGGACTCTGTAGGCTTCAGGGGCGTTCACCACACAAAGAATCACTACTCAACAAATATAGCATTGAAAGAGGAGTCAAAAAAACATGAAATATATGTTTTCAGCAGTAATCTGCTTGTGATCCTGCTTGCCGGGATAAGAGTCTCTTTCAGAGGTTAGTGTATCTGCCCCAAAACTAGTGTCATTCCGACTTTGTTTACATGCTAGTGCTTGTAACACTAGGTTTACAGTCTAGTGCTTGTACAGTCTAGACATGTCCCGGTACCACTATGTTCAGAGTCTTGTGATTGTAACATTATGTTTACAGTCTAGTGATGGTACCACTATGTTTACAGTCTAGTTATTGTACCATTATGTTTGCAGGCATGTGCCTGTACCACTATGTTTACAGTATTATGTGGTACCACTATGTTTAAAGTCTAGAGCTGGTACCACTATGTTTACAGTCTAATGATTGTACCACTTTGTTTACAGGCTACTGCCAATACCACTATGTTTAGAGCCTTGCAATCGTACTACTATGCTTCAGTCTAGTGATGGAACCACTATGTTTACAGGCTAGTGATTGTACCACTATGTGTACAGGCAGGTGCCTGTACCACTATGTATAGAGTCTTGTAATTGCACCACTATGTGTACAACCTAGTGCATTTACCACTATGTTTACAGTGTAATGATTGTACTACTATATTTTCAGGCATGTGCCTGTACCACTAGGTTTACAGTCTTGTAGTTTACCACTATGTTTACAGTCTAGTTCTTGTACCACTATGTTTACAGTCTAATGATTGCACCACTTGGTTTAGAGGCTCCTGCCTGTTTCACTATGTTTACAATCTTGTGATTGTACCTCTATGCTTCAATCTACTGGAAGTACTGCTATGTGTGCAGGGTAGTGTTTGTACCACTATTTTTATTATAGACTTGTTCTGGTACTGCTACTTTAATAGACTAATGCTCTTACTACACTCTTACAGTATAGACTACTACCTCATACTACTAATACAAAATTAGTTTCACAACCTTGAACTTGTACCACTACTCACTACTTTAATCAACTAGTGCTTTATTTTTACAGAGGGGTGCTTGTGTGACTATTACCTACTTTTACAGACTAGTGCTTCAACGCTATTTTGATAGGCTAATGCATGCATCTCTATTTTATAGAATGCTCCATTTACCATTACCAATAAGGATCAGTGCTCATTATAATACAACTTTCATACTCTAGTACTTGAAGCAACACAGGAGGCTCCAGGAGGCCTCCACTGACTGTGGCACAATACCTAAAGTGAAACGAAATAGAAAGCATCCCCATGTAAACATCAGGATCCAACCATCGTCCAAGCCAGTGTTTAATTTGTGCAGGTGCTTTCCGGTGCTTAGCACTGACACTTAAGTATCAGGGCCGGGTCTATGAGTCTGCTGCACGCAGTATGTGTTAGTCATATATATATTATATATAATAATATAACTCACATATATAATAAAGCTAAACTCACTTCAGTACTGACTCGGCGCAGAGTGTGGTTTTTGATTGCTCCCCAGTCCCGACTCTGCTCTGGGTGCTCCCGAGTCCCGTTGAAGAAAAGTGTTGCGGCTTCGAGAGCCAGAGACCTGAGCCATTGATTCGGCCAAATGACAGTCAGAACAGAAGATAAAAAAATCAATTATGATGTCATTGTTGCCCGCCGCCGTGCCGCAGCCCTTAGTTTAATGTACTGTTGTGCCGGTGGGCGGGGAATTGAGATTGGGGCATTGGGCTGTATTTGGTTGTTCGGGGGTAGGGGCTGTGCGGCAGCGTGCACAGGTTTTATACAGATTGCCCCGCCCCGGCACACCCGCCCCTAGTCATCGTCATTGAAGACCGGGGCCGCAGCACAACGACGTTGATGGCACCAAGTCAGTGTAGCACGAGGCCCAGGCCAGCCTAAATCAGTTAATAAAGGCTCCAAGGCAGTGTGCCCCAGCCCAGCCCACCACGTAACCGTAAGTAGTACTAAATTTAGCAGTATTACAGTAAATTAAATTAAATAAACAGTAGTAGTAGCCACGCGTTGTCTTTTCTGTCCGCCCCCATCCTGTGGCATAGGTTGGGCTGCCAAATGAGCCTCTTGCTGTGGCTCTGCACCAGCCTTTGTGTACAGGGCTTGGGGGGTGTTGAGCTTCAAGACTCCTGTATAATGATTTTCTTGCTCAGGTGAATACCACAAAGTCAAACATTTGTTGGCTCTAGTTCATGTTGTACTGTCCACCCCACTGAGAATGTGTTATTTATCGCCCTAGCGCACAAAACTAGGCATGGGCGGATTTTGCGGATTCGCAATCCGCGGATTTGCGAATTTGCGGATTGTGAAAATCCACAAAATCCGCAAAATCCGCGAATTCTCATGGATTTTGCGGAATTTTTTTTGTGTGTTCGCACGGGTTTCTGCAAGTTCGCGCGGGTTTTGTACAATTTCACAAATTGCGAACTTACTTGTCGGGTCGCCTGTTCTGCGAACTTGTTGTTTCTATGTGCCCAGCCTACTCATGTAACTATTTTACAATGGCGCCAGCAAGCTGCCAGCGCCGTTGTAAAATAGTTACAAAGTTAGCTTGCACAGGAAGCACTTAGATAAAATAAAGCAGCACCTGCTTCGTTTTATCTAGTGGTTCCTGTGCAAGCTAACTTTGTCACTATTTTACAACGGCGCTGGCAGCTTGCTGGCGCCATTGTAAAATAGTTATAGAATATTGTAATAAATCATCCCATGTTACCTCCTCCATCCATAATTGGTAAAGTATATTCCATTGTAAAGAATTCTTTTTTTTGAACAGCAAATATATTATGCATTTTTTTGCTACTTTCATAATGCATAAAAAAAAGTAACCATACTAATTCCACTTCGTAATATGCACTTAGATAAAATAAAGCAGCACCTGCTTCGTTTTATCTAGTGGTTCCTGTGCAAGCTAACTTTGTAACTATTTTACAACGGCGCTGGCAGCTTGCTGGCGCCATTGTAAAATAGTTACATGAGTGGGGGTTCAACTTTTGAACCCGTTACGACCGCGGATTTTTTTTTTCGGATTTTGCGGGAAATCCGCAAAATTCGCGGATTGCGGATTTCCCAAAAATCCGCAAAATCCGCGGGCGTAACGGATTTCCCGCTCATGCCTACACAAAACGGACCTAAATGATTAAAGCAATTCTTGTGGGTGCAATGGCAGTTCCAATTTTGGTGCTGCAATGGCCTAGTCAGAATGGCTAATCCGATGCGGGCATAAATAGCCCATTGCCATTGCAACACTGGGAGTCAAGCGCAGGCAGCTTGCGCAGTCACATTCCTGCCATCCGCAGCCTGCTCTCAGCCCCGCACTTGTGAGACAAGGAGCTGCCGATCTGGAAGCCCAACCCTTGAAAGCATGATTTGAGGCTTTGTTTGTGGAGTGAGGGGGGCAATAGAGCAGTAGTAGTTTAATGACAGCTTGAACCTGCTTCCCCAGTGCCGAAATTGGCAGCTCTGGCCATTACGTCATATCCTCTCCTCACTTTCAAGGTTAGTTGTTGGTTCCGTTTTAGGCGGCGTTGCGGCGCTAACAGGAGCTGCAGGAGGGCTGGTGCAAGCTACCTCCTACCTAAAGAGAGCACCGGCACTTATTTCTTTACAAATTAACCAATGGTCACAGCGCTTCCATCCCTGGGCGTGCATTCATGGTAGCAATGAACCAACCGCTGACATCTCTGGACATGGGAAGTGATCTCAAAGCTTGAGCTTAAGACTCTGTGCTGCTCTAATCGGTGTTTTCCTTCTTGGGAGCCCCCTGTGAAGGGCAACAGCCACCTTTATAATGTCTTCCACTGCTGGAAACTGAAGTTATTGTCACTCAGTCTCTCAAGCCATCACAGAGGTTATTTGCAATGTGCTGCTGAGAAGCAGATGTCAGTGCCCTGGTGTACACTGCTACTGAACCAGTTGTGTTAAAATATGCTAGTTACCCATGAACCTACCAAGCTCTGTCACTGCCCTTAAAATAATAATGTATGCTAGTTAAGTGTTAGTGCAATAAATTAAATGTAATCGGCGTATGCCAGAGTATCGAGGACAGAAAGTTCGCCTGCAAAAAAATGTGGCAAAAATATCAACAACCAAAGCGTTTTGAAGGAAAATATATATAGGTAAGTATATATTTATTATTCCTAGCTCCACTTTCCTGTGCCTTGAAAATATATATATATTCAAGGCACATATGTGTTCAGTTAATCATAGAAATTTCCGAACCACTTGGTTTATTTTTGTTAGTTGCCTCAATCTTTACCAGTGCATCAATAACATGCTCAAAATAACTATCACAATCACAGACGTATCTAGGGGGTAATACCATTTTAACCAGAACAAGACCTTAAAGATGAAGTTCAAGCTATGACCCTCCCTAGAGTAAACTATAGAAATTATTTTTTCACTGACATTCAAAAATACAAATGTCCTATCTTACATTACACCCCGTGCTGTAGTCCAATTTATATTTGGGTAGATGGCTTACATTACAGTAATGGTGTATTGATTACCCTGAACTGGCTGATCATTACTGGCAAATCTCTCTACAAACTTGTATACATAGTGCACAGTCCTCCACATTTTGATCACTCCTAGTATCTGACTAAGACAATAAAAATACCCGGAACATCTTGTCATTTGTGATTCTATTCTCCTTAAGATTTCTGTTTTAATCAAGAAATGCACATGAAACCAATACTTCTCTGATTGTGTACCTACAGTTGTGAATGCCAATGAGGCCTCTGTCCACACTGTTCAATTCTGAAAGAACTGCTTATCAACAGCACATTCTTTAGTCCTCTCTCTAGGCAGTTGCCCTCAATATTAAATTTGTAGCCTGGCATTGAAGATGTCTAGATATCAACCTAGATGCAAGATTGTTTCATCATCTCATATCACCATGTCATTTCTTTTCGGGTATGTTTGCCTGCAGGTATTTTGTCCCCATGATGAGACCCTTCCGTAGATGTCTGATCTTCAGATATTAGCATGCACAGTAATGAAGGTGTCATGTTAATATGGCTTACACAGACAATACCAAAGACCTGCCATCCTTGCCAGTTAACAAATGGAAAGTACATGGGATGCTGATCTTGAGAAAAAATTCCTTTACCCTCTGTTGTAGGGAAAATATTGGCCCAGCCGCCTCTGGGGAAAGGAGAAGGGTCATTGGTATTGCTTAAACTGACCACCACACAGACACTGTTGTAACTGGTAATAAAGTGGTAATGGTTGGCATAACAGTTTCTAGGCCTACTGGCTTCATTAAAACATGTTCCCAAAGACCTTCTTCACGGAGTTCTGTACTTTGTGTAGTCAGAAACGCCTTGACCTATATACCCAGCGATAGATCAAAGATAGGGTCAACATTGGCATGTCGAATAATGGACACTAGTTCTATGTTACTCCTTTCTTTAGGGACTGTGGTGATGGACATATTTTGTCTTTTTGACCAGTCAGGACCAAGCAGAACATATTGGAATTAGCCCACTTTCATTATCTAAATCACTGGCATCATAATGATCAGAATCCTACTTTTGTGCCTTCTCCACAAAATTAGGAAATGTCTTTCTCTTGCATTCTACCTCCAGGCATGAGGGCCAAAGGACTGGGCAAGTGTTTTTAACTTTGGCAATTAAGAACCACTAATCACAATACAGAAAGCACTGGATTCATCCTAGTAATGGTTGTCAGAATCAATGGTAGCAGGACTGTCGTTTTCATCATTTTGTGCATTCTCCAAAACATAACATAATTTTGTTAACTTTCATTCCTCGAGATGTGAGGGTCAAAGGATTGATTTCTGTGGGTGGTTGAAAACCATTCAGCACAATACCAAAAGAGTGGGAAACCCATTCTATGGAAGGCTTGTGGACCTTATGAGAATGCACGTCTTTAGATTTAAAGAGCATATATCTTGGAGAGAGGGTTTGGCCTAATGGCTAGGGCGGTCGACCTCGAATCTGGGGACTTGGTTTCGAGTCTCGGCAATGACGCTGAACATACTGTGATTCCAAGCAATTCACTTAATCTCCCATTGCCAAAAGAAATGATTTGGTCCTCATGTAATGCAACTGGTGCTATGTAAAGCGCTCTGATACCCGATTTGGGTCAAGTTCACGCTATATAAAACTCTATAAAAAAAATTAAATATATCTGCTTTAGTTGAAATCTGAATTTCTCTGGCTACCAAGACTGACTCACCAAAACAGTGCATATTTTCAGAAAGGGATGTGCGCAGGCTTCAACTACCAACAGGTGATGGTCAGGTTTTCAGTAAAGATCTGAAGTCATGAGCTTTAAAACAAATAGTGAGGGACGAAAATAGGCTATATTTTATATAGTCTTCCTCTTCAAATTCAGAAACACATGAAAAATGCCAGGCCTTTTATAACTATTGTCATCATAATCTCAAATTTACAAGAAAACCAGTGTTCGCAAACCTTGGCTTTCAATATACATTTCGACAGCCAAGGCTTAGTAATCAGAAGGGGGACACTCGTGTAAGCTGTACTTTTCATTTGACTGTTTATGCAAGGCACCAAACAATATGACTTAACATGCACAAAACCCACCCACCAATGCGTCCCAAGAAAGCCAGAAACAGGTATCACAGGTGCAAACCATAAATGCTTGTGGGCAGTCATGCTGCCAATAATTAGTAAATTGCTTCGGTGCTGACTCTATTCTGCAGTAGCAATGCATGTTGATCATTGTAGTGTCATCTTTTAAAAAAGAGTCAGTGTGTGAAATATAGCCTGCCAGTAGCAGCAAACGAAGTAGCAGGAAAGTGGAACACAGCCCAGTTAAGCCCAACACACTATCAGATATACAATAACTACACATTTCCAAGAACTTTCTAACAATCGAATACAGGAAGGAGTGATGTGTAGTATTTCCCTTGTGACTGAGCGGCACGAAAATAGGCTGTTACTTCCTTGTGACTGCTATATATAGACTAGGCTCATGGCTGGTGGTTTCATTTCCCCTCAGACTGTGGTTTATGACTGAGGGATTACTGGGAAGTAGGGGATGTTTCTGATTCGTGGCTGCTGTGAGAAAAGTAGCATGTCCACAAAGCGTAATATGAGCCTCCAATCTTGTAATACATTGTGGACTTTTCTGGACTGACCACACTTGAAGACTCTACACGACTTACACCAGAAACATTTGTTGAAAAACGATATGCCCAGCTATGTTACAGAAATACACTTCTAAGGGGTTTCAAAGCACATACAGTCAACAAAATCGTGCATGGTATGGAGACGGATTCCTATCCACGGTCTCGCTTCTCCTGACGTCTCTCCTCGTCTCATCTCTTCTCACACTTCCTCGTGCACACCCATTAGATAAGTAATTATACACAATGAATGCATTTGTTGGTTTTGCTACAGAAACAGAGGATACAATTGCTTAGGATAACTGTATGTGTGTGAACTGTGTTTATTACGCAGTCCTGGAATTTTCTTTTTTACATGTTTGAGAGGAAAACAACCTTATATTTGTGAGGTCTGAAAGGGGTTTTCCGGTGCCCGGTCGGATTTAGTTTGAATAACCCTTTGCTTTCAATCCCTCTTACATGTTTGTAACAAATCACTCTTGCACAGTAGTGTTAACCTGAATAACCTTACGCCCCATGTACAATGGGATCCTTATCCAGAGGGGAAAGGCACTTGGTTGCGCCTTCCTGACAGAGCTACTTTGTTTGCTGTCGAGAGCCTTCCATATTTTTTTGCTGTAACCATCCTTAACACTGTCTTTCCAGCTGTTTCTCTTTAGCGTGGAAATCGAATTTAGCTGGAAACTACATCTGATTTCTATCACATTTAGGTCAGGGATGCCTCTTTATGGTCAGGAAGGAGCTCATGTGCGAGCTGCATGCGTTTTGAGACAATCCCTCACGTTTTCAGTTCTGTCACCAAAGCAAAGCATGCCATTCCATTACAGAAGGGGCTCCAAACAAGCTACAATTCGCGGGGCTTTCAGACGAGTCAGTTCCTTTTCTGTTCCCACAAGAGCTGCCTGTAGCGTGCGCCTGGGCTGGCACTCTCCCGAGGCCTGGCAGAGAGCACAGGTGCAGTGAATGGATTTCCACGGGGCAAGGCCGTGCAAGGTAAATTGGAGACGGGGATGCAGCCAGTTTGATCAGCTTTCTGCTCCATGCAAGGCGCACAAAACCTTTCCACCGTAGCGGAGGAGGCCAAAAATCCATTCTCCCCACTCTGCTTTGGGCAGACTCTGAGCCTGAAAGGCCTACGCCGAGTCTAGGGAATTGGGTAAACCGATTGGTCCAAAGATTACATGAGTTACCCTTTCCTAGGAACGCCTCACTATTGTGTTTTGTCTCATTGTGGATTTAGAGAATCACATCTTTTTTCACATTTATTTTGCTAAAAAGAATATTTAAATGAGAATATGATAAACACATGAAAATGAAGTAAAGAAAAAAACATGTCTGGAGGGTCTGACCCATGACTCGAACTTAAAGTATGTATTTAACTTATTTTCCAATTCGTTTTTCCCACTGGTTTGGCTCTTACAAAATTTTTGTTCAGAATATTTTGGTGGTGAAGAACGGAAATGCAAATATGCTAAAAAGTCATGAGATTAATTTGTGTACCATAACTGCCAACTTCTACAAACCATTCTCTAGGAGGGAGGAGGGGGTGGGGTTTTCTGTACTAAGACAAAAGGTCATTTTCAATCTGTGCATATTTCATTCTTGCACAGACAAGTCAGAGTAAATATCATTTTGCACGAGTCAGCTTTTTTTCAAATCCCAGTGCACAATTTTGTAAGGTTACTCAGTTGACAAATTTTGCCCTAAGTGCCTTGTAAACAAGATTGACTCTATACTTCAATCAAAACTTTTAGGTGTGACTTGACTGTGCAGCTATCCCGATGATCTGTTGTTAGCAATGCTTTAAACTATACACATGGTGTGCTTTGGCTCTCCCCAAACGAGAATTTCTTCCTTACCTCACCCTATAGACTGATTGGTGTATCATTCCACCATATATGGAGTGGAAGCATTGCAATGCACGAGGAACTACTTTACATTTCAAATGTAGTTTGAATGACCACACAATATTTTTTTTCTCCCACGGGTGCATTGCATTCTGAAAGCGATCTTTGTTTGCTTTTCATTGCAGCGGTCTTAATATTTTAGTCAAGGCTCAAATTGTAAGCCAGAGTTGTTGGTTTTACCAGTGCTTGTTTGTTACTACTAAATCTAAACTGTTTTTCCAGCCCTTAATGCAACAGGCACAGAGTGAAATGCTCTTTGAGAGGGGATAAAAATTGAGTGCTGAACCCACCACCAAAGAGCTCCTGATCACTTTAATGGACCAATTCACCCCAACAGACTGTTGGGCGATGGAGACCTCTGATGTAGCAGGACACCTAGGTTGTTGTGTGAGGGTTTGTCTTAGGTTTGTATTAGAGATCTGGAAGTGCTCATTGAACCCTAAGTTACTGGTAGCCCTTGTGCCTGATAACTGGAGAGGCTGCTCTTTTGTACGAGAGGCAGTGAATATCTTCTCTGAAAGGAGCAAGGTGGACCTCAAGCAGAGACCTCACTATGGCCAAACATTAAGGGATTGATAGTGCAGAACAATTTCAGGGAGCATCTTGCAATTTTTGTCCTTTTAGTAACATGTAGGTCAAGATATAGTGCAGACCCTTGCAGAATAGTTAATGGACAAGTAATAACCAGGTATTGTTCAATCTGAGTTCTAGGAACTGGAAACAGATATAATAAATAATTGATTTTGCTCTAGAAGATCAGTTTCAGAACAGTTTGCTATTTATTAAAATACAGGCGTGGCTAGTACAGTTACGAGCTTCAGGTGCAGGCAGGGAGGGGCGGGGGGAAAGTCAACAGGTGATGGGACAGGGAAAATAAAATAAATAAAACCACTTACTCAACTCGGTGATGCAGCAAGCACACGGTAAGTGGTTTTATATATATATATATATTTTCCCTATCCCATCGTCTGTCGACTTCCCCCCCCCCCCCCCCCCCCCCCCAGCCTGCCTCACCACTCTTACATGGACCAGCCGCACCTGGTAAAATACTTTCATTTTGAAAACATAATACAATAATATAGGCAGGACAAAGTCATAGGAAACTGTGATTCCACCCCACTACCCCCTTTTAAAAAAACACCATATATTGCTGTTTGCTGCGGTCATGACACAATTGAACAAATGCCTTTGCTGATTAGTTTGAAATGAGAAGTTTTCAGACCTCAGAACTCTTAATACTGATTGGGAATTCCTGTACAAACCGCCCAGCAGAGATGCTCACCCAACTCACTAACCAGGAGACATATGTGATAAAGATCTATACTTTTCGTGACTTTCCCGATGCACACATCTTTTTCCTAACCTTGTATGTTCGGAGTATTCCTCTAGCAGAAAATCTGCGTGCACTGGGTTACTTGAGTATAAAACAAAAAATAATATCTTTTCATTTTGCTATGTGAAATGTTCTCTAGTCCCTACCTTCTCAAAACAGGTGTCTATTACATACAGGTTGCCTACTTATGTCTTGTCAAAAGACATACCTCTTAGGTCAAAATCGTCAAATGTCTAGGCATAAACATAAATTCACAAATGTGTGATGTTCACCTCATCTACAAAGACCCCTCTTCAAACCCCACTAGGTGTAATTTAGGGAAAATTCTGTACACTTGAGAGGAATTCCACGCCAGTAATGGCACCCCCACACTAAAAAATTAGACGATATTGCATTGATGGCATTTTAAGGTGCCCCAGAAATGCTTGTTGTGACCCAGACCAAGAGTCCTTGCTCGAGTCTTGCAATTCAGGGGCACAAGAAGCTCACAGCTGCAAAGGCCACTTAGACAAAATGCATTGCTGACTTCCTAGAAACCAGCTGGGCTGGTGGCATGATTTTTGCTGGCTTTGTGTGCATCCATATCTATCTCTTCGCATTATTTGGAACTGTGTGATGCTGATTCCTGCCCCTTCTTTTTTCCCTGCTGGGATCAGTGCTGGAATTATGGCTGTTTTTCTGGGAGTTTCTGTCAGCACTTGGAGGATGTGGATTTCTCTGCTCCTCAGGATAAATGTAATAGGTGTGCCTCTTCATCTGTGTGTGCTGCCTGCTAGATTTGGGACCTGTGGTATACTTGTGTTTTTTGAGGTGCTGGAGTCCCCATCACTGGATAAAAAGTGAGTCACTGCTCTTCTCTGCCTGGACTGCAAGCTAGGCATGGCCTTCCTGCTTTTCTCCCTGCTGGGCTTGGGGCTTATGGGCTGTTGGCTTGTCGGATGTTACGTGTCTTGTACGGCTATGCTGTGCGGTGCGGTGCCCCAACCTACCTACTGAGCTTATCGGTGGTTGCATTGTGTTGTCTATTGTGGTTAGCTTCTGATTATATGGCTCCTTGATGTTGAATTGAGCCTCTGTAGTTAGAAGTGATTCCCTCCTGTCACACCACAGACTCAAGCAGGGAGCACACACAGGTGATAGCCAGAACAAGCACCAATATCAACCAATAGCAAGGTAAAATGGCTAGGTTAAAGTAATTTGAATAGACATATACTAAAAGGAATAATCAGTTGAGGAGTTTCAAATAGCAATGGTGATTTTCCCCTGCTAAATGGGGTATATTTAGTTAGCTATTGATCCTGCCAAGACCTCTTCCCCTTTTGTCTCACTGCCCGGGTGCAAAACACAAAGATCAAGTGCCAGCTACACCTAGTCATGTGACCCATGATACTGGCACCAAATGATTGGGACAAGAAAATGCCAACTTTCTAGAAGTGGCGTTTAAGAATTGTGACTTAAAATCCGACGTTACCATTTAAGATGGTTTTAAAGTACAGTTCTTTAGACAACAAACTCAACTTTCCCACTGACTCCCAATTGAAAGCTAGCACTTATTAAATGTAATAAAGTAACCCAATGCTATCCTATGTGAGAGGTAGGCCTTGCAATAGTGGAAAATGAATGTAAGAGTTTTTCACTACCAGGACTTCAAACCTTTAAAATATATGCCCAACCTTTTAAATACTTTGCACCCTGCCCTCTGTGATTTTTATGGCTTCTTTGTATTAAAAAGGAAGGTTTAGGCCTGGCAAAGGATTTATCTTGTCAGGTAGAAATGGCAGTATAATACTACACACACAGGCTGAAATGGTAGGCCTGAGACATATTTAAAAGGCTACTTGGGTGGGTGGCACAATCAGTGCTATAGGTCTACTAGTGACATTTAATTTATAGAACCTGGGTACATGCAGTACAACCTTACTATGGACTTACAAGCAAATTAAATGTGTGTTGATTGGGTGTAAGCCATTTTACCGTGTTTAAGGGAGAGAGCACAATCACTCTAACACTGGCTAACAGTGGTGAAATGCCTAAAAAACAGGTTCAGAACACATGATGTTGAAGTCCCAAATTTTGGGGATGACCCTGCAGAAAGCCCAACACTCTTCCCCAAATTCTGCTTCCTTTCCTTAGACCATACAACTTACAACTCTCTGCTTTGTGCCTGGTGTGGACTGTCATGTACAGGCTACTTTGGTAGTCAACCCTGAAGGTGTCTGGGGAGAAGTGCTGTTTTATTGGCATATCTTGAGAGCGGGAGTTTATATTTTTTCTTTTACTTAAGCAGCTGCATTTCTGACTCCAAGGTGTGATCTCACCTCATGATTGAAGGGCTGGGAGGTGGAAATATAATTTGAGTTGTGGAACTACTGATAAGTAATTGCAGTATTACCATTGGTCTCCCAGCAGAAACATTGATATGTACTGGTGAGCCTGAAGAAAGAATGGACAATAATGAGGTTTCAGGGCTAATGTAGTTTTTGAATTCAAGGCAATGTGCCCACATTCCAAAGCGCTTTGTTTGCAAAGAGTTACTTGCTGTTATGGTGACAGCAATAAAGAGGTTAGACATAATACTAGACCCTCGGCCTTACCTTAAAAATATCTGTCACCTTTTAAAACAATGAAAAACATTGTTTATTTCACTTAAAGTGCATGGTTATTTACATAAAACATGTTACTGGACAGTCTCCACTTGGGTTATAAAAACATTGACCATATCTGTAGATACTTGAGCTGACTTTACTTGCTCTTTACCCACTCCATCCCTTCAATCTCTTACACTGAATGTGTACACTTTTGGATGTTCTAACCTTTCTAAAAGAAACATTGACCAGGATCTTACCATCCTTACATCTTCAAAACTGCTCTTAGAATGACTGAACTTCAGTCTAGTCGGCGCCTATTTCTCCACTATCAATAGCTTTCAAAGGATTTTAACTCTTTTTTACAGCAATGACCATTAGGCATGCCTTACGTTTTCTGATCACTGCTCATCAGATTTACCTTCATTCCATTATTTTTTACATAAATGTTTCATCAGCATTGACACAGTGATCCGGACTATATAATTTGTGACTATTGCTTACCAAGGTATCAAGAGGTTAGTATTAGAATTTAAGATGGTTGTTGAGTACAAGTTTTTTAGGGATAGGAAGAGAGCTGTATTTATGTGTGTGTGTGTCTGTCTGTCTGTGTGTATATATACTTTTTAAGTGAAATGTTTGGAATTCAATTCACCATGCACAATGCAACATGATAAGCAATGGGATTCAACTTGGAGCCAAAAATCTTTGGAAGGTCAAACCCACAACACTTAGAAAATTATTGAAGGGTGTGTATATTAAAAGAAAATAAATTGTGATAGAATGGACACTTGCATTGTATTCCAAGTGACTGGTTTGGATTCTCTAATCAAGGTGTCCATTTTTAGTCACTTACGCCACACAGTCCTGGATGGGAATGCAGGCTTCTGATACATGCTGTAGCTAATTAGAGTGAGTTAGTAAAAGGCACTGTGGCAGTGAGTTGAGCAGACATGGGGGATGTAATTAAGTTAACTATGGAGTTATAGTCATTTGTGGGCAGGATATCAACACTGCATTTGTTGCCATCTTTGAGCGAGTTATTTCGGGATTGCTATACAGAAGATGTGCTTATATTACCAAAGTGGATTCTGTTACCACCACAATAGTGGCATTAACCCGAGAGAAACTTGCTTTCTGTAAGGCTCTTAATATATATTTTTATTTGGCAGACTTGTGTATGTTGAATTTTACCTTTACTTCATTCAATGTACAATCAGATGAGAAAGCAATATTTGTTTCAATCACTGGGGGATACTTCTCTCAATTGGTTTACACATTTCATAACTTCTATTCTGTGGCTGCTGCGGGCTGTGTTTTCACAATGAGCTCAATGTGTCAGATAAAGCTTTTGTTTGGTGTTTGGGTGTGTATATGTTGTAAAGCATCCACATGTCATCCTGGTGTCCTTAGGGCATTAATACTTTGAGACTCTTTATTGTCAAACAGATTTGATGCCAAGTTCAGAAAAATGTTTGCCTATTTCACACAATGTATACAAGTGTGCAACTCAGCATTCAGACTTGGTGGACCTGAGGGTTAAACAGCAGATGTAGTTATCATATTTAAATATGAGAAGGACTCGGGAGAGGGGTCAGACATGAAACATTAAGTATGTCAGTCACTGGCGACCAAGTGGGAGGGTAATGTGCACACCTCAATCAATTTCTTTCTGGAAATTGGTTTCTCTGCTTTGATGTAATGGGGTCATTTCATTAATAAAAACATAACTGCAAATCCCAATTTGTTAGTCCAGGGAAGTTGGCAGAACTTCAATATCCCCATTTTTCAAATGGAAAAAGCAATAAAGGAAACCCCTATTCAGACTTAAAGGGTGAAAGTTACATGAACTAATGACATCTTTGTTTAGAGAGGCCAGACAAACTAACTTGTTTCACACATATCTCCCTGAGAGTGGATTTGGTTGCAGGGCAGATCCCAGTGAAGATACCTTTAATGTGCTGGCTTGCAGGTCTAGGTAATCACCCAAAAATACCACAACCATTTTTGCGAATTTAGCATAAACCTTTTTGGGTGCATGTCTTGTGACTGCCAGTATAATAACGTTTTTTGATGCATTTCTTTTGACTGCCATTATAATGTGATCGTGGACACTGATAGCCATTGGATTTTTTAGTTTTACAGAGTAAAAGTTAAAATCAAAGTTGTGATTGATGGTGGTAAAGCTGTTTACTGAAAAAGTATTGTGTGAGAGTGTTGTGGCATCCCAAAGTTAAGCAATCAAGATTGTGAATTTAAGATTGGAAGGGAAATAGATTGATTCTTTACTATTAATAGGCATTGGCAAAGCCAATAGGTTTCTGTAGTGTCTTAGGCTTGTTGTAGAATGCTTGTAATGAGAACACTATGCTCGAAGTGTTATGTATTGGGGGTTCTAAGACAGATACATTGGGGAATTTCCAATTTTCCAAGCTAACTTAACATTGAATATTTTGAATTTATTTATAATTATCATTATTTTCATCAACTAAAAAGATGCAAAGTGTAGCACCTCCTGCACCTTTTTTTAGAGACACCAGGTGATCCACCCATCAAATGGAAGCAATGGTATGATGGGTTTGAAACCTATCTTGGTGCAATTGACGCAACAAGGTTCAGGCCTGAACGAAGGAAATATCTTCTCTTGTACTCATTAGGTTATGAAGGCAGAGAAATATTAAAACACCTTGCCGCTATTCCTGTTGATAAAGGAAATCCAATTGATGAGTACCAGGAAACATAACAAAAAGTACAAACTAGGTTTGATGTTCAACTTAGTCTTGTCATGCTCTGTCATAAAAAAATGTTTACGAAAACAAAACTCAGGTGAAGACGTGGATACATATATCACTGCACTTAGAAGACTAATAGCAGAATGTCAGTTCGAAAACTTTGCTGAACAGCTAGTTAGAGATCAGTTCATATGTCATTGCACTGATAAAAATATCAAACAAAAACTTCTTTCATTAGGTAACCCTACCTTCGAAGATTCTATCAAGTATTGACACATCTCAATTGTCAGCAAAGGAATTAGAAGAAAAGAAAAATGAACCTGTTTCTGCAATTAAAATGGAAGATAATAAGACTGTTGAAAACAAAATGTTTGATCGACATAATTCATGGAACAACCAAAACCCATTTTTTTCAAGAAGTAATATTTGTTTTAGGTGTGGTTTTAAACCCCATTTTGGAGGAGCTAAGTGTCCAGAAAAGTTTGTAACATGTAAAAATTGTAATAAAATTGGGTATTTTGCCAAAGTATGTCAAACTAGTAGAACCAACACACGGTCCAAACCTATACAAGTAAAATGTGTCACTGAACATATTGTTCATGATGAAGAGGAGGAGAATGTTACCAAAGACTTGAGCAACATGGTAGTTGTAGTAAGGGACGATGGAGTGATTGTAGGACATCCTGAATTGTGTGTTGATCCTTATGATGATATCCTTGTTGGAGATCGAGCACTACGTCTCTTAGTTGATTCTGGTGCTCGCATATCTATAATCACTTTGGAGTTGTATCAAGCAACTTGGCCTGACAGGTCCTTGCCACCTCCTGATCGCAAAGCTGTATCATATGAAGGACGTGAAATGGATCTGTCTGGTTACATTGAAGACATCCTTGAGTACAAGGGTAGGAGGATTGCTGGAAAAATGTATGTAGCACACAAAGGGTTAAACATTTTGGGGTGGTTCCACCAAGGTTTATTTGGCATGGTGCTCAGGCCAGGAACCAAAGAACAAGTTCTTGCCATAAGAGATCAACCTGATCTTGAATGTCTTGTGAATGAGTTTCCCCATGTGTTCTCAGGAGATCGAGGGAAAATAAAAGGTTTCCAACATGAAATCATTGTGAAAGAAGGTGCATGTCCGGCCAAACACAAATTGAGGAATGTTCCTTTTAGCATCAGACAGGATCTTGAGAAGGAATTAGACTCTTTGTGGGCCAAAGGAATAATTGAACCTGTGGAGTCATCTTTGTGGTTATCCTCTTTAGTAGTAGCACGTAAACAAAATGGTGAATTGAGAGTCTGTGTTGACCTTTCTTGCCTGAACAAGGAGATATGGGTAGACTCTCATCCCCTCCCCAACATAAATGAAATGTTGGCCACTCTTGAAGATGCAAAAAATGTCACGAAGCTAGATTTTGCGTCAGCTTATCATCAGGTTGAGCTTGCTTCTCAATCAAGAAGCCTTACTGCTTTTGTTTCAACTTTTGGCACGTTCCAATATGTACGCATGCCCTTTGGGCTTGCCTCAGCGGCATCAGTGTTTCAACGGGTGATGTCAAATATACTGAAGGGAATTAACGAACTGTCTGTGTTTAAAGATGATGTTCTTATCGTTGCTCCCAACAATGTCACACATGATAGGATTTTAAAAGAAGTATTGTCCAGATTTCAAACTAATGGTGTTGTTTTACGCAGAGACTAGTGTGTTTCCAGAACAAAAGAGGTTGAATACTTGGGGCATTTAGTGAATGAAAATGGCATTTTTCCTAAAGCAAGTCTTGTTGATTCAATTGTTAAATCAAGGGCTCCTTCTGATAAAGCTACACTAAAGTCTTTTCTTGGGATATGTGAATTTTATTCACGCTTCATTCCTGATATTACATGCAAGTTAAGACCTCTATCTCAAATGTAAATGAAAGAAGTGGTTTTTGAATGGAACAAAGAGTGTCAAGGGGTCTTTGATTGGGTTAAGCAATAGTTGTTTTCTCCAAAGGTTCTCAATCATTATGACCCGTCTCTTACCTGTACTCTTACAGTTGATGCAAGCAATGTTGGCCTGGGAGCGGTCCTTTCTCAAAAAAAATGGAGGTGAAGTTAGGACCATTGGATTTGCATCCAGAGTATTATCTACCTCAGAAGTAAAGTACTCTGTTATCAAGAAGGAATTGTTGGCTTGTTGGTGGGCTGTTATGAAATTTAGAAATGTTATTTGGGGGAGAAAGTTCTGTCTCCAAACAGATCACAAACCTTTAGTTTTTATTCTCAGTGGTAAGAATGTCAGGAGTTCTACTCCCAGAATTGCAAGATTGTCATCTAAACTTCTTCAGTTCGATTTTTTTCCTGAATATATTCCTGGATCAAAAAATGTATACGCAGATTTCCTGTTTCGCTCTTCTGACTCTGTGGAAGTAGAGCCAGATATTAGACAAGAAAACAAAGAAGATGTTATTGTAGCGGCTGTGGATGTGCCTCATTTGTGTGCAGTGTCAGAGGAAAAATGGCGCAAAGCGCTTAAAGATGATGTTTCATTAGTTCAGGTAATGAATTATGTTGAGAAGGGTTGGCCTAAAGAGAGGAATTTGTCGTTTGACTTCAAAACCTTTTTACAAGTTGCAGATAAATTAACAATTGAAGATGGTCTGTTGCTTACGGGTGATAAACTAGTACCTCTGCTTACTTTAAGAGCAGGCTTAGTTAAAAATACACATGAAGGCCATCTTGGTACTACACTGACAACAAAAAGGGTGCGTTTGTCGTTTTGGTGGCCTTCCATGGATAACCTCATAGATGAGTATGTCAAATCCTGTACAATTTGTTCAAGCTGTGACAAAGCTGTTAAATTGCGCACTCCTCCACTTACTCCTATAGAGATGCCTTCTGCACCATTGGTAAAGTTGGGATTGGATGTTGTAGGTCCTTTTCATGCTCTTGATTCATCTTCAAGATTTTGCTTAGTTCTCATGGATTATTATTCTAAATGGCCTGAGATCAAGTTTGTAAAAGAAGTAACTACAAAGACAGTGATAGAGTTTCTTAATGATGTTTTCTTGAAGGAGGGGTATCCAGAGTTTCTGTTAACAGACAATGGCACACAATTTGTTAGTTCAGAATTTGAAAATGTTCTTCAAAATTGTAGTATTAAACATCTCAAGAGTTCACTTTACCACCCCCAGACCAGCGGCTTAGTTGAGCGCATGAATAGGGTGTTAGGTGAATGTATTCAATGGGCTCTTTCCAATAAATGTCTTGTTGCCAATTCTGTGGGGAGCATGTTGTGGTTTTACCACACTACCCCTCACTCAACTACGGGAGTTTCACCTTTTGAGTTGTTACGTGGAAGATGGGCTGCTACAATCTTTTGTCCTGCGTGGATGAGCAAATGAGATCTGTTGTCTTTGTTAATGTTTTTTTTCAATGTTGCACAGTGGTACGAGCTATTGTGCTACATACCTTAAATTAAGAAAATGCAACATGACACGGCTAGACAGCATCATAACATTTTTTTTTACTTTAAGCTGTGCACATACAAACATGCTAAAATGTTTATTTGTCCTACACTTAATATAGAGTTTACATTACAGTTAGCAGTGTGTCAAAGTGTTGCTAGCTGGAACACTGAGCATGGAGACGCTGTGTCTTACAGCCAGAGTTGCTGACTTTGAAGATGGAGAACCAGTTCCACATCTCAGCTCTCTTTTTGGACATGGCCTAAGATCCATATTGCCAGCCTGTTCTCCCTGACTGTGTACATGGTCTGTCCATCCCTCACTGTGTATCTGCTTTGACAACCAGATCACAGGAGAGGGGTTGACTTTTCCAAAGGGGAAAGTGTGATCAAAAGAGGTCAGGCCAGATTTTGAGAGGGCAGAATGAGATAAACCAAAGTGCATCGAATATTTGTTGCCCCATAAGTTAAGCTCATCCTAGATACTCTCAGCAAGATGGGGACAATTCAGGCTGTCATTCAGCTACACATGGAAGCCTATGTTTTATGCACACTGGGAGATGGGAGACTTTAGTTCTGTAGTCTTGCAACCCATATGAGCGCTCCAAAAAGGACCCGCTAGTTGATAACACTAGCACTTAATACAGTTCATGACGTGTGTAGTATGGGTATAGTGTTGTATATATCCATACCTGTGTTGGAATCATAAAGGCCTTACTGAATGTTTCATTTATGCTTGGAATTTGCTTGCTACATATATGGCGGGTGTTCTAAATTGTTGGGATGGTTTTGCCTCATTGGCTGTGCTGCTGTGTTGGTGAGCATCGTTGGCCGTTTACTAGAATAAACCTACTTTGGAAAATACTTTACGTTGCCAAGGATCTACTTATTTCGTCATGGGATGCTCTTGCGAGGGCCTGGAGTCTCAGTACTGAGGTGAGTGGAGAAATTGTGCCTGCCTCCTGACATAGGCTATAGGCTCCTGGCCACCATTTAAGGGTTCAGGGGATGCTATCTTAGCATTCTATGGTTGCCATAGTGCCTTTGGTGATGCTTGCCTTTGAGCTAAGCCGACTTCTAATTCTCCAATACCCTCAGTAGCAGAGACGGTGCACCACCACCCACAGAAACAAGCACAAAATACATTGGTAGCCATATTTGGGCACAGTAACATGGAAGTCATCTAGGTTCACAAAGAACTGCAACTACAACCCCAAGGTTGCTCCTTGTGACTCCGGTACCTGCCTGTTGTATGATTCTGTGAGGTTGTGAAGTTAAGTGTTGTTTCCATTTACTGAATCTTCATGGAGGCCAAACATTGCGAGATTTTAAGTGGTTTCTAGGATGCCACATTTGTGTTATATGCTCATAATGGATATTCCGTCTCTTCCACCACCACATGTTTAGGACAAACAACACTAGTGCTTTCTTAGGTTCCTTTGACACCCACCCTACCACAATGAAACCAGTAATAATACAGTGATCTGAAGCTACACACAGCTCTGTGAAAATGCCTCATGAGTACCAATGCCGGCTTGAATAATCATACAAAATCATGTGACCTTTGACAAGTATTTTATCAATATAATGTTTTATTCAGTCCTCAGTACCTCAGTGTTTCAGTATGCAGCCCTGTAAATAACAGGTTCAAAGTAATTGATTTACAGATCAGGGGTGGGTGAAAAGCTGTGCTGACGTTGCCAAGGCATGAGTACATGAACGCAGAGCAGACCACATGTCAGCAGTGGGTGATTAACTGTCTTAGCCATCTTTCTACTTTAAGTCCCTGTACCTCAATGTCCTTTTCTGACAAAATCAGAAACGTTGATACTCAACTTTAACCTAGCAGGAAACACTCCATGCGCGATAATGGAGCCCGACGCCTTACACGGTGGTGCTAAGCAAATCATTCCGACGCTACTTCCGTGGCCTGGAAAGCACAGGTGACGTAATGCAGCCTGCTCCCCGACAGATGCCAGTCATTCGGCAATACTCCGACCCCCCCCCGCACCGCCACTCTCGGAATGGACTGTTTCATTTTGGAAGTGCAGTGAATTCTTTTCCCCATTGACTTTAGAAACGTTAATAAATCCACAATAAATAAAAGCCTCGTCTAATACCATAACGGCTTTTCCTTGGCACGCTGGCCTTTCGAGCAGGCTGTGGCTCGAGGCACACATAAATAGTGGAAGGTCCAGTTTCTATTTCCTAAATAAACTTGGCCGGCTGGAAATCCCAGTGTGCAGGGCCATCAATACAGCCTCCGCTGACAGCATGTGATTGGAGTGCCTCTCTAATGCAGGCAGTCACGAGACGGGGTGTTTTAGCCATGAGCTCCGGGCACTCAGCAGCGCCATTTTGGACATATTCCTGCGTCCATCCATTCAAAAAGCGCCCAGAAGTCGCTGCTCCACCATCATGTGAAATGGTACAAATCTCATCCGAACACCATAGAGAGGGGCTCTTCTAGAACATCGCAAATGCTTGCTCACAGTTTGCCTGCAAAATGGCCTGTCCACTAAAGTGCCCCAAAAGTTTATAGCGTAATCCCTGAATGTGCCTAGGAAACAAGAACTACTGCAATTAATTGTTATTATTATTACTGACACAGATTTTCAGCGGCTCTATAGCATGAGCAAAGCATGCCTCTTTACCCTGCGTGCTTTGGTATTGCTATAGGGCTGCCAAAACATGCTAATTCGGTGGACCAATGAAGGATGAAAAGCCGTGTCAGCTCTCCACGAGTCAGCCCGGTGATATGCAGGTTGCAAAGCTACCTCAGCAGCTGATGCCACAGGCCACTGAGCTAAGCCTGTGCACAAGAAACCATTTATTTCTTCAAAGGGATATTTGTATTTCAATTTTTTTTTACCCTAGCAACAGGTAGCAAAACATGTACCACAGACCAATGTAAGCACTCAGTCACACATGGTGCAGGAAAGAGCCTGTAAAAGTAGGGGAACCGGAGGTGGAATCTGTACAGTGACAATTGATGAGGAGATCCCACTCAAAGCAAAAAGGAGGAAAGAACATGATCACACGCAGATAATCTAGAGTGGCTCATACCTTCCATTTCCACACTTAATGGTTTCCTTATTCTGACTGTTCTGTAACCAGGGCACAAGTCCTAAAAAAAGAAGTGGGGGGACGCTGACACCGGAAGTGACGTCACGACAGTAAGTGACATCACGAAAGGTGACTTGCACCATCGGGCTCATTGCCTCTCCTCGCTCACCCCCTAGATGCGACTGCATCTGAGAAGCCAGCGCGAGAGCAATGCGCTGTGAGCTACGATCCCATCCCAGAGAGGCCAAAGAGTGAAGTCCAGCTGTTTGACGGGGGGATGGCATCAACCCGGTAAAATAAGTGGGGGGACGCCATCCACCCGCGTGGTACCCCGACTCGAGCCTTGTCTGTAACACATCACACATAGATTGAGGTCGGAAGAAAGGATGCAAACTATAGGAAAGGGATTTCCCTCTGAATATTCACCCCTACATGATTTACTCTGCTGCATGTCTGATACATCATACAGTCATTGCATCACCCTCTCAGTAAGGGGGAGCAACAGCCTAGATGTACTTCTACAACCCGTGTTGAATTACTAAGCGTGTAAAGGGATAGCATTCCCTCTCAGTGCCCCCCTCTCATTACACGCTTCAAAGGACAACAAGATGGTGGCTGACCGAAGCTAAGTAAAAAAACTGCCCCATATCTCTGAGTTGGGTTAATTAACCATTCAGACCATATATCAAGTTTTCCAAAGTCCCTACTTTGCTCATGTCCCTCCACTATGCGTGCAGAGTCGGGCCATTGATTTTTTTCCACAGGATGCCCATTTTTGCCACTGCCAAAGCCGTACAAAGCCATCTGGTCATGTGGACAGACAGCAGAGTAAGGTCTGAGTGATCATGTAAAAGAGCCAGTCACAGCGTAGGAATGCCTTTTGCGGCTGATGCTTAGACTGTATGTTTGATTTTTTGTGCATTTTTAACAGTTCAATTTGCACTTTTGAAAAGATAGTGAGTGGGGTAAATTGGAATGGGAGTGGCAGAGAAAGAGTGCCCGCCGTGTTGGTCTGAATCCAAAGTCTGGGCGCTTCCTCTCTGTTTGAAGTGAGATAATGTGCATAGGATTGAAAAAATGGCAATAGCAGGATGAAATACAGCTAACATTGCAAAGGTTTTCAAGGGACATAATTCAGTTAAGGAATGCGATCCTTGTACTGTGGTTGGGTTGTAAAAGATAGCCTTGATTGGAGTGTAGTTGCACCTCACACTTCTGGACTGCAGTGTTACTGGCCCTGCTGCACTGGTGATAGCTACCTTCCTGGACATGTCCATTACACCTCCGGGCTGCAAGTGATATTTCAAGATGGAAGGACACGGTTTGTGCATCTTTAGGCAATAACGCCAGAGTAATTGTCACTGCTTCTCCTGCTCCTAATTGTGTTATTTTATATCATCAAGGTATAAGTTAATAGTTATTGTTTTAAAAGACATTCTAATTAGCCCACACCTGTTTCGTCGTGGACCTAGTTATAAAGGCTGATTGCCTCATAGTGAAGTCTTCTTTGAGTGGGTTAACTAAAACTTTTCCCCTTTGTGAAAAAATGGTCAAAGCCTTTTCATCCATTGTCTCTACTAGTGATGGTTTTATACACTAATGCTCCTAAATAGTGAAATTATCAAATGTTTAAGCTACACTCGCACTTCTATCATTGTTTCACATTTGCACAATTACCAGGACCAGATACAAAGCATACAGAATTCATAGAGTTCGGTTATGCATCCACTTAAAAAAGGAAGTCTCAAAAAGTTCTTAACGTCTATACATTTACATTAAAGTATTAAGAGCAACTTCATTACATATGCAGATTTTTCAAATATTGTGTTGTCTCTAAAATATAAAATGAAGAAGTCTAGTATATTAGAAGTCAAAAATGAAATATGTATTTCTATTTAATTTGAATGGTGTAAATAACTACATACAACCATTGTGGATTTCTATAAATACTTTTTTCTATAGTATATTTTTGATTGGTGGTTTACATTGTGGATTAAAAAAAATCAATGAGATTGTGTGCTTCTTTTCTATTATTTCTATATATTAATACAGTTACCTGTGCTTTGCTAAAAAGTTAGACTAAGCTGCGAATTCTTCTAGGATAGCATCAAGATTTTTAAAGTACAGTTCAGAAAGTTGTAATCTTTAGTTCAGATTTCTAAATTCAATTGTCAACTGTGTGACGATGTAAGCTACATTCAATACATAGTTTATTTCAGTTTAACTTTATCGTAAATTCAGCACTTAACATGTAATGATTTGGCTAAGTACTATCAAGATGATAAAGCATATATGTTCATGGAAACCTTTTTTAGTTATAATTTAAATACAGGACGTACGATGTAACCGAAATCACTCTGATTGAAAAAAAAAATTCTTATTTTCTTTTGCTGCCACATAATTTCTATCAATCTTGTGAAGATGGTTTTGTGTAATTTTCTGTGATTGATCAGGGTTTCTTAAGTTTGTGTTGGTATTTTGTTCTTGTTAACAGCAGGATTTTGAATAGTTTCAAAGGCTACCTCAAAGATTTGTAGTATCTTTACCAGCTATTTTAGGGACCCAATGTCTTGCGGTATAGTCTCTTTTGAATAATTTGAAGAGATCCGTTTCTGTCGATTCTTTGAGAACTGTTGTGTTTTTATGGATAACTAACTCATTTTCAGTGCTTTGTAGTTCTAATTCTAGGATGATGCAACTATTTAATGACATATTGAATTCAGAATATATGCCTTTTCTCTGGATATGCCAATAGTTATGTACACTTATTCTTGCAATAATTTTATTCTCTACATTTTCTTCTAATTTATGGATTAGCTATCTTCCTGTTATAAATGTTTAAAATTATGTGTGTCTTTTAAATGTATAATGCTGAACATTTGTAAACCATTGAAATAAAAACAGAGAGGCAGTAAATGGTCTTGGCCTTTAAAAGTTGGGTGGTTTCCCAGGTGGCCAGGTTTTTCTGTATGGCTAGTAGCAGAGTTGCTTCTGATCTATCACTGATAACTCAATTGTGTACATTCTGTAGCAATTATAATTATTGGGATTATTTTGCCTAATCAGCTCATTTTGCAATATCACTCACAATATCCAAGGTGATTTTAAACTTGAGAATACAGTTTCACAACACTATGTTTCCTCTTGCCTAATGTTTTCTACTTTATTTCTGCTGCCTTTTCCTTTTTACATCATTCTGCTGCAAAACGCAGCATTTCTTGTTAAAATTTTGCATTTTTCACCTCCCATAACCCCACTAAAAACCCTCTTCTTGAAATCTATCAATGTCTCTGAGCCATTTCCGGAATTGCTGAAAAGCTGAAGAAAGCAAAAGCAATCCAACATGGTACAGCAATAACTAAACCATGTTTTAGGTCTTGGAAGAGGCCTTCTGCTGAAATAAGTGGTTTTCAAAGACTTCAAAAATTACACATCATACACCTAGATTTGTCTTGACCAAGGGGACCTAATATTTGGTTATATATGAACGCTGACAATTTCTCTACTGCATACCGCTGACAATTTCTCTACTGCATACCGTAAACAGGCTTGCTTTTGGTTGTATTCCCTCTGCTGAAATTCACCTCTTTGGCACATATTTTAGAAGAAAACATCTACAGCATTCCTGTTACCCACTTAGCAGTCTTAACAATATATAAACTGGTCAGTCCCTTTATAGTGAGGTCATGATTAACTGTGACGAGGTATAATAAATACTGAAAAAGTCATTAATGGAGACGAAAGCCCTGTCGGCAAGCATACAGAACAACAAGTAACAGTTTAATGCTTAAATTAAAACTCATTCATGTATTAGCTGTACATTAAACATAAATCTAAAATACCCAAAAAAGACTAAAAATAAGGTGAACAAAACCATCATAATGAGTACATTCTTAACTGGAAAAATCACCAGAAGCATCTGACCCATCCCACGGTGAAAAAACTACAAAAGTCTCACATTTTGTTATAGATTGTAGCTGTTGAATAAATTCTTTCTTACTGTAGCTAGCTTTAGGACAATGTGTCAGTTTTAACATCACTTTGACCTTATGCTAGTTTCATGCATCATGAGTATTCCTGGTAAACATGCTTTTCTGCACAACCCAGGCACACCTCCCTCAACTTCTGTATTGCTTTGTGTGATAGCTGGCCAGCAGTGGACAGGTTTTCCTTTCAGAGCTGATTGCTGTCTATGTTGTTGTGTGTTGTTGGCTGCTCTTTTTCCCTGGGACATTTGTATGTCTGGAGGTCTTGTAGGGAGAGAAGTGGGGGCATAGATTATTGGCAGTTTAATGTCTTGGCACCTACTCAACATTTGCAGCATAATAAACAAAGACCTGGCTGATGTGAGAACAGTCAATAACATTTTCAATCAGAACCTTTCAGTTAATTGGTGCCTGGCCTCAGTGATTTCCTTGGTGGCCGTCTGATAGCTCACCTTTAGAGCCCTGTACTATGACTGTACATTTAGACAAATATTTAAAAAACACAATGCACATGGCGTTTGCATGACTTCTTCAATTAAAACGTAGTATATTAGAACTCCTGGGGGAAGCTACATATTATAATCAATAAACCTCAGCCGCCCTCCACCCCATCCTCCTTCATTGCAGACTAAGTACCTCACTCAGGGCACAAACCAAACAAGTGGATTGTAAAGTGTGCTATGTTGCAAACTCATGCCCTTGTATGTTGTGTAAGATATGGAGGCGACGTCAAATGTGGAAAAGCATTGCCAAAGACAAAAATGATTGGCATTGGTGTATGGCGTTTTACTTTGTTGATGCTTTTTTTTTTTGCAAAACTTTATTGTTGGTGAAGTTTCTGGACTACAATTCAAAAATAGTGGCTAACTTCAAAAATGCTTTTCTCAGAAAGCACATATAGCCGTAATAGTCCCTGGCACAGAAAGGAGCTACTTTTTGTGTGGATAATATCCTCATGAGAAGAGAATGCCGTCACTTACTTTGTGGTTAAGCAAGCCTGAAGAGGGCTGACTCTTTGGAGCATACTACTGTAGGGAGTGGTGGGAGGAAGAAAAGTGTAAATGACTCAATAACTGATCAATGGATGAAGATTACTGACTGAAAGCCACTATATGTAAGTATATGACTTGTGCGCTCTACAAATCCCTGATTGATTGAGTAAAATTAATAGGTCTTCCCTAATGCCGGACTTGAAAAATTAGAAGTTCATCACTTGTATTTTTTCCAGAAGTAGCACTAGTCTTCATCTAATGATGCTGAAATAGGAAAGTAATGGTAGTGTTAGATTTGTTGTATTTTACAGCATCATTTGAGCTCACTTGCTAAAAGTGGCAAGCAGCCATGAACAATTGTGGCATAAGCATCTGGCCATCATAGAGGTGATTGAAAAGAAGGAAATGCCAAAAACACAATGGGGCTAACAGTGGTGTAGCTAGACCTACTGTTTGCCATCTGGTGCAAGTAAGAGTGGGGAGTGGCAGCCATCTTGTTCCAGGGGGAGGGGGCGATGTCTGGCGGCATACGGACAACTTTTTCTCAGGGGCGGGGAATGGTGATAGTCGACAGACACTACTTGCTCACCTCCGCTGCCCCCAAAAACAGAGCTTGTCGGGGGAAGAATGCCCCTGACTAGCTATGCCACTGGGGACTAAAGGTGAAGAACAAATGTTTATTTGTAGTGGACGATGATGCATTACTATTATTCAGAGAGTGTAATAATCTTTCATACCAAATTGAGGGCAAATTAGATTTGCGTTTAGGATTGGGTTACTAGGTATCCATTATAGGGTCTATGGATATATACTGAAATGCACATTTGGTGCTTGCGTAACATTATTGACCCAGTATCCCTAATCTGTTTATTAAGTTAAGATGTAGGGTTCACAAGGGTCACAGGTCCTCAATTTGTAATCATGGACTCCACTAATGGGGACATGCAGTGATTGCTGCTCGTAGAATAGAACATAACCAAACGACACATTTTACAGCCACGGAGTAGAACCTGTTGCACTAATCATGACTTGGGGTAATGTAAGTCTACAGGAGATGTCTACAGGAGTTGGGAGTAGTGAGTGCAGTCATTATCTACACTATACAGAATTGTATGATTACACATATCTCAAGAGAGGTTACATTGACTTGTGAATTTTAAAATGAACATTATGATGATTAGTGATTTTAAATTAGGAAACCTTCAATAATGAGGATACTAGATACTAGTATGGAAACCTCGTGAAACATGCTAATCTGACCTTTGATTAATTTGTGTATTTCAGATTTAACGCCAATTGCATTTTATATGCGATAAGTTAAAAAGAAAATTTCCAAGACTCCATTTTTTACATTTATTGTGAGGATGATGAAAAACATGATTTTAATATCTATAATTGTTTTAGACATTGCATTGTATTAGATATTTTTAACAACCCAATGCAAGAAGTTGCAATTGAAAGATATGGTGGTCAAAATCAAAGATCGAAACAGAGTAAATTGATTGGTTGATTTGTAAGTCAGTTTTGAATCATGAACACACCCAGACAAAAGCATCATGGGAAGTCTGTGTAATGAACAAAGCGTAAACAGCTATTGCTCACCAGCCAGTTAGCAGCCAGTTAGCACATGGCCTCAGTTACTTTCAATTCTCCATGCGCAGTCACTGTGCATGACATGTTCAGCTCTCCAATACCGGGTGCTTCTGCGCCGTGTAAAGAATATCACAGTTTCTTAGAAAATATAAACGTGCAACATGTGCTTAATTCTGGGAAATGCAACCTTCCATGAGTGAAGCAGGGCCCTGTTGAATAGGACGCGGAGAGCTATGTGGAAAGAAATGGATTTCATGTTTTGAAATCACTGTTGCTACGCTGCTCCCTGCAAATGGAGCAGCTGTTTTCGGGTTACTGAAACAAAAAGCGCCCCTGTGGCTTCCTGCCTGCTGCCTCTGGAGCGCATCGAGATCTTATCGCGATACATCACAAGGAAATTAGAGAAACTGCATGCTGGAATTAGAGTCTGTGAATACAACCCGCGCCTCGGTTGGATCTGCCAAAGACCAGTAGACGCATGGATTCGGAGCCCAGTGGAGCTGGAAGTGTGAGAGGGTATCGTGATAGTGCTGCCACTGTGAGAGAGTATCGTGATAGTGCTGCCACTGCTTGTGTGTAACCAGCAGGGCACAAGTCCCAATCACCTCTCAGCTTTTCAACCCCTAAACCTATACATCTGCTGAGAAATCATTATTACTATTGTGGAAACTACAATACACAATGACGTTTGCCGTATGCAGTGTGTATACGGTTAGTAGTAATAACTGTTTTATTACACAGTCTTCATAATGCACTCGGTCAAGCCAACTTATCACCGACAGGTCCCCGTGTATTTTAATAGCAAATGTGCAGCTCTCTGGGGCGTCCTCCCACCGCAGTGATCCATACATCTATCAACGATTTGTGGAGCGCTGCTTACCACCTATGAGGGTATCCAGGCGCTGGGGGTGCGGCGGGGCTGCTGCTGGGAGTTGTCAGTAGAACATCCAGGTTTTTAGGCCATCTCTAAACTTCTGTAGGGTGGATACAATCCAGAGGTGGAGTGGCCCGCTATCCCCCACCGCTCATCCATTACTTTCCTCACCACTACATATCTGCCTTTTTTTTGCATTTTATTTTAAACCCCTCCAGCTTCTGTGTTGTTACCCGACGCACCCTGGTACCTACTCCAGTGTTGACTGCTCCTTCACAAACCCCCATCCGCTCCTCCATCGTTCCTTTATCCTCACCACTGCATTCCTTTAAGTATTTTTTTTCTTTTTTGGAGAGCTCACAAACTTAATTTCACTGCTGTACCACTCTTTTCTAAATATGCTCTTTGATGCACATTTTATGTTTTTAATGTAGTGCTGTAAGATATGTGTCCGCCATTCTGTATTGGTAACTTAAAATGAAATGCAATGAATGGCCAACACATCAATATGCATGCGTGCATATCTAGTGATATTTTTTTATTTGTATTTCAAAGTATTTTATTGAAGGTGTTATATATATATATATATATATATATATATATATATATATATATATATATATATATATATATATATATGTACAGTACGGTTGGGCTGATTTTGTCTACTCGGATCTAGTTTCCTCTTTATTAACTTGTCTAGTTTTCACGGAGTCTTGCAGTCTAATGTGTACCGACCAATCTAGTCGTGCGTGTAGCTGCAGGATTGGTCTTCTTTGCCCGGCTGACTTAGTTTACGTGGCATAGGCTTTTTATGTGCTTTGAAGCCTCGTGTACTCCAAGGCACACGTGCCATTATGATGACAGCCCCCTCTCTCTCTCAGGGTACAGGCATGTCCTGTGTGGGTAGTGTCACTGTTTATTCTGGACCCTCTTTGGCTATGGTCGTTGTTACTTGAATGGATTTTTCATGCATTCATTCATTCACTCACCCAATCGTGCTTCTTTTGCTCACAGCCATTCTTAAAAGAAAGAAAAAAGGCGACCGTATATGCTTTTCTTCGATCCACATCTATGAACCATGGTTTAAAAAAGGATTTGACAGGAGTATGGTCTAGAGAGGCATTTGTGAATCACCGTGGGTATTGAGCATAATGCCAGTGTTTCGGGAGCGGAGCGAGTGCCGTGGTCGGGTTCGAGACTTTGCTCCGGTACATTGTGAGCCTGTTAATACTGCAGCAGTCACCACACAGTTCCGCTTCACTCCCTGCACCTGTGCGCGCCCCCCAGGCAGCGCGCTCGCGCTTTGGGGTGCGTTTATTGTACGTGCATTGGGATTCTAGCAGCGTGCGGTATTGTGGTGCTATATATTGGGACTGTTTCAGGGCACCAGGCCAGTCTGGCGCGCCACATCAAAGTCACTCCCATTCAAGATAAAAGTGCTATTTTTACTCCCCTCCGTTCGGTTCCTACTCTGCAGTCTCCCGCAGCCTGTTATTACTCACCCAGTGGTTAGGTCGCAGACGCTACAACATGCTGAGTAGGGGAAACACACAGTGCATCACCAGCACAAGTTAACCCTTTGAACTGCAAGGGGGGATAGCTCTGCAGGCTAATGCGTGCTTCCACGCTGGACACTTTCACCTACAGTCCACCACCAGCGCTTCGCTGTCTTTAGCAACAGCAGCTGAAGAGTCTGTGCACAAAAACCCATTTCATGCACTGTCTTCCCGCAAACAAAGCATGCCGTTACTGAATTATTTACTGGACGTATTGCTATTATTTTTTCATTAGTGTATATTGAACAATAAACAATGCATATCAAGTGAGCACAACATCCTGAGCACTAGGTCAGGTACTGCAAACAACTGCACCAAAAACCAATCCCAATTACAACGCTTAGCACCATGAGAAAACATTAAATGTATACATATTGCAGGTGCTGAGCCAGGTCGAGCGGGGGGAGGTGGGGCAGCCAACAATCAGTGGGGCCAGTCCAGTACAATCCACAATAAATACATGCAAGACAAGAGACATGAACAACAATAGCAACAACATCCACCCCAAGTCCTCTGGCGCAGTCAGCCACAGTCAATGGGAAAAGCAGTTGTCACCTACTTGTTGGGGGAGGTTTCAGCAGTGGGGGCCACCATGCCTGCGCCACTAAGTGCTCTACCCGTGTATAAGTTGGTCATGCAAGGTGTGCCAAATATCCGTGGGCCTGCTCACCGGGGAAGGAGCAGGCAGTATGCGTGTACCTGCTCCCAACAGTACGGCTGAATGCTTACCCAGTCAGACAGCACTGGCGGAGTCCTCCTGCCCCAGTGTTGTCTGACTTGTCCTGCTTTGGTATCACAAGAGCAATCAACACATATTTATGCGCAGTTTGTAGCAGAGTTTGAGAGCAGTCCAACAGGGCCATCCTAGGGGACAACGATAGAGTCAGATCAGTCATAAGTGAGAGGGCCTGGAACACCAGTAAGCTGCTCCAGGAGGACAAAACCAAGCACCCTGGATAAAATCCACCTCCAATGCTCCACAGCTGGCACACTCAGAGGAGGGGTGGAGCCCCAAGGTAAGTAATTGGAGCAGGGTGTATTAAACGTGGTGTAGGACCTTAAACTGTATTAAAGGCAACCAGCCTTTTGGGATTGATGCGCCAATGTGTATAACAATAAAACCATTCTGTAGAAGTAATGTTGTCAGTCAACTCCCCTTCCCATGCAGCCTGGGTATCCGGTGAGGTGAGGGGACCACGGCCTGGACAGTATTGTAAAGACGCGTGACCATGTGGCGGCCAGAATCTGCCTTCAGCTTAATGGACAGAGCTTGGCATTCAGAGGGCATTTTCAGGAAAATCCGGTTAGTGTTACCTGCTCTTTGCCCAAGTAAAGAAAGGAGTGGAGTGCACTAGCGTCAGCTCTTTCCATCACCATTGATGCCTGGATGAACTCGCCATCGAGGAACAAGTCTCCCATGGACCGCACTCCCCACGAGGCCAGCCTAACCTGTGTATTAGATCCTAATGCACTAAAAAGCAGGGAGTAATGAGTTAGGGACTGATGAGTTGAGTAGAATTTGTCTCTACCGTATTGGCGACAAATCCCGTCCCAAGTGAGCTGTGTTTATTCTACGGTATGAGCTGCAGCTTGCCCGCGTCGGGGTATCTAACCTATTGAGGAAAGAAGTGGGGTGTGGAAGGAAACATCATCTTCGATGGCCAAATGTGCAGGGTGCAGCCAGTAGTATGCATAGCCACATCGACGCTAATGACGAGCTCAGCACGTCATGAGGCACAGTGGAGCTGCACTAATGACGAGCTGAGCTCGTCATGTATAATGGATATGAAGACCCTTCAGCACAGCAGGGGAATTGCTGTGGCATCGATGTGCATATTCTGCTTGCACACACAGATAATACAATTCAAAATTGGGCGCAGACAGGCCTCCCTGGCTAAAAAGAGGGAGTGAGGAACCCCAATCTGACTCTAGGTTGTCTACCCGCCCATGTGAGCCTGATCATTAGGGATTTAAGCATGTTAAGAAAAAGTTTAGTAAGAGGGATCAGTATGGTCCTTTTCCAGTGAGGTGTCAGGTGAATTGGGGGAGGGCGAGCTGTGCATTTCACCCTCATTCTATCCCCTCATTCTACTCTGGGAGGTACATTGCTGTACCGCCCACCTGGCCCGCCCAGTGCTTTTTTGAAAGCTCTGGATGATGTCATCATACCGCACGCCCTCCGCTTCTCCAAGTTCATACTTTTGGGGATTTTAATATACACCTGGACACTCATGAAGCCCTGGATTCTAGAGTCCTCCTGAATTCACGTAACCTGGCTCACTTGACCCAGTGGGTCAAGATGCCGTCGCATTCAGGGAAAATCTATAGTTTGAAGAGCATAATAAAAAACTTACAGGAGTTTGCTTCAGCACCCTCAAGGCCCTATGAAGGTTCTTTCCCCTGCTTCCAAGGGAGGCTAAAGAAATGGTAGCGTGTGCCCTTATCCTCTCCCGCCTCGATTTGCCAATGCTTTGTTCATTGGCATTCCGGGCTATCGGGTTAAGAAACTCCAGATCATACAGAATGACGGGGCTAAACTCCTGTTCAACATCTTTCGGAGATCTAGTGTCCGGCAACATTTGTATGATCTGCATTGACTACCAGTGGCCCTGCGGGTGCAATTTAAGGCCCTCATTCTGTCTCATAGGGCCATTCATGGCCAAGGGCCAGCGTATCTTAAGATACGTTTTGTTCTGTATACTCTGAACCACCCTCTACGATCTGCCACTTAGCGCCGGCTGGTCATCCCACGGTTTCGTAGGGCGCGCTTGGGTGACCAGTCCATCTCTGTTAATGCAGCTTCTGCCTGGAATGCCCTCCCCGTGGAGTTACAACATATACAGGACTTCTGTCATTTTTTTAAAAACTCTAAAAACCTATTTGTATAAAATGGTTATTAAATGTTTCTGCCCGTTCTCCCACAGTCTGCACACGTACCAGGACACTAGAGTATTTAAACGCGATACAAATTCCTATATAACATAACATGTAATTGAAGTGGTATAACAGCTATCATAAGATAATCATCTTCATCAAGCCATTCCTACCATGTGGAGATAAAGGAAGGCTGATCCCGCGGCTCACCTGATCCTCTATTTTAGAGATGGCAGCGTCATCAATTTCTGTGATAATATTTTCAATGGTCTTGCTCTCCTCGATTCCAAGATATTTCACAGATGAGGCACACCAAGAAATGAGATAAGCAAGCTGTGGCTCTCTCGTCACCTCAGTAAGGGGAAATATGGCAGACTTGTTCCAATTGGTCGTCATCCCGGAAAAGATTTGGAAGAGGTTAAATTCCTGTATAACTGGTGTAAGATTGTGGGCCGGGTTACATACATTTAGTGTACAGAGAGATGATTAGATTCAGCGGTGCAAATGCTATGCCTCTAAACCCGTGGCTTTGCCAGATATCACAAGCCAGGTGTTCCGTCACAAGGGCAAATAATAATGGTGACAGGGGCATCCCCGCCTCGTGCCACTTTCTATGTTCAAGGGGTCAGATGTCAACCCATTAACCTGTACTCTGGCACGTGGGTTAGTGTAGAACAGCCGGATTAAGTGGGTGAAACAGGTGGGTTACCCCATCCGATGAATAACTGCGAAGAGGTGTCCCACAACACCGAATCGAACGCTTTAGTGGCTTCAGGCAGGACCACCACCACCGCCTCCTATTTACTGGTATTACTGAATCAAAATGTGATATTTTTTCAGTTAAAAAGCTCAAACCCCCAACGTCTTCTTGTAGCTTACGGCGTAATCAAGAGTTTGGCAACAGTTTACGCCTCACAAACGTGGCAGATATCTGCTTTATTACACGTGTGCATATCCGCCTAATTACACATGCGCTAGGATATAATAAGTCCGGCAGCATATCTGTCACGTTTGTGCTGGAGCACCAGTCCGTCACATTTTAAATCGGGCACTTTATTCTGATGCGAAAGTCCCAGCCTGCGAGATGGGTGGCTGTAGGGTGTTTGGTGAATATATTTCGTAACGTATATTAAAAGTGGGGGATTTCAGCTCATGCTTACATTGACATTCTTTGGTAGCAACCTTCATCGAACTTCATAGCTGTAAACGGCTATCAACTACGTATAAAAGCCCTAAATAGGACGACGTATGTCTGTCACTTTTGGAACTTTTTGAGAGTTGCTTGTATTAGGCAGACAGAGCTGTGTTTATGCTGCCTGGACATTTATTTCCCTGCCCATGTTTTGCCATCTCGTGTGGGAGGCCTACACAAGATCAACATTCTTGCAAGGGCATGCGAGTGGTGTTTGCCACAGATTCCAGCACATATTTTTGTGATCCTGAGTGTAAAATCTGCAACAACAAAAAAATGATAGATAGATAGATAGATAGATAGATAGATAGATAGATAGATAGATAGATAGACAGACAGACAGACAGACAGACAGACAGACAGACAGACAGACAGACAGACAGACAGACAGACAGACAGACAGACAGACAGACAGACAGACAGACAGATAGATAGATAGATAGATAGATAGATAGATAGATAGATAGATAGATAGATAGATAGATAGATAGATAGATAGATAGATAGATAGATAGATATTCGCTTCTAGTTGCAGGCTTTTGAAAGCGTCGTTTCCGGTTCACTGGGTAGGCACTCCCCATGACTAGCACAGCTGCTTCTCATGTTCTTGCTCATGGTGAAAGGAGAAGGAAGGTTACACGCTGCCCATCGCCGGCTCCTCTCCCATATTCCCTTGGTTGCGCTGGGTGCCAGCCCAGACTGATATTAAACCGTATTAATACAATACAGATGTGCCACGAGCAATCCGGTTAGGATATTAAAGGCAGCTAGGTTCGGGCTTGGAAGCGATTGAACACGCACTTGCTTGTTAGATGCGCTTCCCGTTTTGTGCGCGTCTATTGATTTTTGTTTTTTTTAACACGGTATTTTTTTTTTTTTTATTGAGCACCATATATTTCCTCTTTACCAACCCGGAGCACTTACCTGCGAGGTGAAATTGAGAAAAGGCGAAACAAAGTATATTAAACCTGCCTGAAGTGAAAATGTAATCGGAACAGTGGTACCCTGCAATTTGTCTTTGCTTCGTACATGGTTTATTTTATTTTATTTTTAATAACGGTTGGATGTTTCCAGGTTTTTGACCCTCGGGGCACTGTATCATCCGAAGAGAAGCTCACAAACGCAGAAGCTTCAACTCGCAGGGTGATGTAGGCCAGGGTGCTGTCTCAGGCAGGCTGGAAGGTTTGTGGGGCAGCATTTCGAGTGCTGCACCCTGGCTGGAAAGGCCCACGTCTACTGGAAGTCTCTGTGGTTCTTCACCAGGGAGAGATGTGCTCTGCAGGCTGAAGAAGAGGTGTGTTTGTTTCTACACAGCGACTGATACTGTGGTACTTACCTAAGGAATGAAACTGTAGGTTGTGTGCATTGCTTCCAAAGTCAGTCATGAATGCATATCCATGTACAGAGACTTATGTTATAGCTGTCCTTAGGTCATGACGTGAGGATTTGGCCGCCTCACCTAAGCTTGGTAGTTGCTCTTACGGGCTTTGAAAAGGATTTTGTGGACTGGCTGTTAAGCAAAACCGATGACAAAGGGAGAGAACATTGACTTTCTCTCTACCTCTAGTTAGGATAAGTCAGGACTGGGAGTGTGTGATAGGACTCTGAGGGTTTTGTGGCCGCTGGTTTGAAATGTGTGTGTCAGCATCTTGCGTGCATGTGGAGGAAACATCTAACTCTACCACATGGGTGCTTAACTAACAGGGCTTCTCCATACCCAATCTTCACCTAGCATAGGGTATCATGAAGAAGTACTGTGATGATTGCTGAATTAATAATTCATTGCCATAGATGGCTGGTGACATCACTAGGAGTCAAGCAGAACCATAGCCCCTAGACCAGCATCATTAGGCAAGCACTGAATCGTTTGGGGCTAACACTGCACCGTGAGGCAAAGGCCCTTACTGCATAATTTTGTACACGCCATAGTCATCTCGAAAATTCCACGGATGAAGAATCTTTGAAACACAGGAATTCAGTTTATCCTAAAATGTGTAAAGCAAAAGTCTTTCTGTAACCTAGATCCCCAAGCTCTACCTCATTCACCTACATTTGGTGATGCAAGGTAAAAGCACCCGACGCACAGCACCGGCTGGCACAGATCGGGGAAGGGGTGCGGGGGGGGGGGGTGCGCAGGGGGGAGGGCAGGGTTCCGGGAGAGGAGGTAAAGAATAAAAAACGTCCCTCCTTTCCAGTCGTCCACTCTCTCTATTATTGTCTCCAGAACAAAACACCCAGCAAGCACACAGGCTCCCCTGACCCAATTACAATGCTGCATTGCAGCGTTGTGATTGGTAAGCACCCAGGCTCCCCATAGCCAATAACAGCGCTGTAATGCAGCTGTAGTTTGGGGCTCAGCCAGGGAATGGGAGTCTGGGCATGTTCTCCACCCAGGCGGTAATGCAGCCGGTGTGGAGAACATGCAAAGTGCACATGAATGTTTGGCCGGCCCCAAACATTAATGCACACTTTAGGGAGTGCAAACCACTCCTCCCCGCCCGTCCGACCCGCAAATCTTTCCTTTAGTAACACTGCTTAAAAGCAGGGGGGCGTCGCTCCTCCACCTTAGCTGAGGAGCCACATTATAGCTGTTATGGTTTTCTGCCATGTTTACTGATATAACCACATTTTAGCACTCAGCAGTATATATTTGTAGGGTAACTAAATAGTATACATATATGAAGATATATATATGTGTGTGTGTGTGTGTATATATATACATACTTAGTATTTTCTGGGGTAGAACACGACTGTGCTTAGGAGACAGGTGTACTAAGGTAATTTTTTATTTCGTTATTGCTTCAGGTATTGTAAGGGCAAGTGCCTGTGATCAGCCTACCACCAACATGAAAAAATGTTTTTTTGTATATAAACATGTATGAATGTTCAACATATTCATGTTGTGATGTATTTATATGTGGTTTAGACTGTTTAGCTTGCCATTACGCTAGCTTTAATACCGATTTCACCTTCAGTATTTTTTGATCTGTCTATGGTAGAGTAGATGAAGCATAAGTTGTGAGCCCAACAGTATTTAAACTTGTTGGTTTTTGGCCATGTCATGTGGTCAAGACCGGGTTTACCCGGTCGAAACGCGTCATGCTGCTGTTCTTGGAGGAATAAAGCACTGCATTCCCAAGTGTTCGGGGACAGAGGGATGTTCGTTTGGCCTGTCTAGGTTGGTGATCGATTTGACAATGCGCACTGCTAGGGATCCAGTAGGCAAGTGAGGAGATTCCAAAACATCAGTCAACAAAAAGAGAGAAAGGGATTCGGGCACTCTTGGTCCCCAGTCAATTAGTAAATAAACAAAGGAAGAGTGTCCGTAGAATAAGCGTTCAGAATGATTATAGCACGTGAGATTGAGGCCAGTTGTAAGTGGTCGTATGGAAAGACCAATTTCAAGAAAAAATGCAAGATTTTTTCAGGAAACCCTCACTCACCCTAGTGGTGACATGCTTCATCATCGGGTCCACCGGGAGAGATCGAATACCTCCCCGGTGTGCTGCGACGCCAGGAGACTGCGGAGCAGGTTTTCGTGAGGGTAGGGAGTGAAAAAAGTAGTGAATTTAAAAATGTCCAAGGTTGTACCAAAAAATCATTTATTGGTTGGTCAACCTGACATATTAAAAGCTTTCTATGTGTGGGGAAAAACTAACCAAATAAAGTATACTGGTGTTTCCCTTTTAAAGAGAGGTCAACATGTTTCTGCCCGTGTTATGTGAGACTTTACAGGGCTTTCTTCAGGACCAGTTTGCGAGTGTCACCTTGACAGGTCTGGGCACGCTAAGGCCCACCCTGCCAAAGGCAGTGAAAGTTAAAAATAGCACTATGTGTGAAAAGGTGCATGAAAATAAAATCATACAAACTTGTAAGTATGGGGTTTTACCTCTATTACGAGGAACCTAGAAGTTTGTAAACAAATGAACCACGCCCCATAGAACTCAGGAGGGGGGTGGGAGCGAAAATGGCACACCGCCCGCAACGCTCTGCACCCTCTCGGTACCTAGCTGCTCCCTCACTGGATACGACCACTTACAACTGGCCTCAATCTCACGTGCTATAATCATTCTGAACGTTATTCTACGGACACTGAGATTCCAAAACAGCCCACTTTCTGTGGGAGGGCTGCTGGCCATTGGCTGTGTGAACCACACGTCCGGCATAAAACCTGAAACATGGAGGAGACTTGTGGAGCCCTCTTGGACTTTCAGGGGTACAACATGTCGGTAGGTCACCTCCTTACATAAAAGAATACTTCGTTGCTAGATACATATCGTAGAGATGTAATGGAATATTCAAGCTTGTACCACTGGCAGTGAGACTCCCATGCCAGGCTTCAGTGCCGCAGCACACCGCTGCATCCCCTCGTCTGTTCCCGGTGTGCTTCTGAAGAGAGGCAGCGGGCAGACATTCCATCAGACGCCATCAGTTAAAAGAGGCACGAATCTGTAGACAATTCGACGAGTAGCTGGTGACACAGTGGGTGAAAAGGAGGACACGACTGAGGGTGCTTAATCTACAAGCATGGGTCTGGCATCAAGTTGTACTGTAATGCAAAAGCTTCCTTGTAAAACAGCAAGACCAGGCTGTTCCATGCCGGAAAACAGGAATTGTGGTTAGGAGTGACACGAAACACTCCCATGAGCTACAAGTTCTGTTTCCAATCAGTAACTATTACAGCAGCAGCCAAGCCTATGCCACGCAGGGCCTGTTTTATGGACCGTTGGAACTTGCAGAAATTTGGCAAATAGTATGTGTGGGACATATTTGTGGTTCTCTTTGATGAACCATGCCATGCTGACTGCTTCCACCTGTGCCATTCTGTTGCCACAGAAGAAAAAAGCTGGCTTAATATTAAACCTTAAATCATGGGTGGGTCATTCCCCTAGTCTTGTGAAGCATTTGTGTAGGGTTGTAGAAGCCAGCACTATCATTTCAGTGAAACACCATGTGTAGTGTCCTAAGACGAATACACCCCAGTCCTGTGGTGCATTATGTGTAATGTAGACACCCTTTTTCCTGTGACTAATTGTGTGCAGTGCCATAGCTGCGAGGACACTCATTCCCAGTGAAATGCAGTGTGTGTCCTTAAGTTAAGACCCCCTTCTCCTGGAATGTATTGTGTGTGGTGTCATAGCACCGAGGGCACACATTCCCAGAGAAATACATCGTGTAGTGCCCTAAGTGATGACACCTTTGTCCTGTGACATATTGTGTAGTGTCATAAAAGTGAGGCACTTATTCTCAGTGTGGGTAGTGCCTTAAAGTAAATATAGTTATGTCCTAGGGTAGATGGACGCAATGTTCTGAATCTAATATGTCAGTGTCCTGAAACACAGGTTGAGCAGTGTGCTACACTAAAGGGCATTGTTGATTTAAAGTTAAGATTACCTAGAGCTCTAAAGGTAAGGACACCCAACAACTATGTCCTCTTCTCTCCTCAGGATTGGAAGACAAACATGACAAGGGTGGGAGGTGTCTCAAGAGAGGCTGAAGAGGCAGCAACACAGTATCCCACTTGTATTTGGAATCGACATATAGATGAGCTGAAAGAGGTGGGAAACAATTCACAGTGAAATACCCAAACATAAAGCTCCCACTTGAGACATAACATACTCACTATAACTGCTGGAAGCCAGTGCCCCTCTAAAACCAAGCTTGACCAGAGAGGAAAGTGACTTTCTGCTTTAGACCCAGAAACATGTGCAAAACAGCAGCAAGCACTGAAAAACTCCAGCCGAAGCAAACTTATAGTTCATCAAGAAAGGAAACAAGCATTAGCAAAGGGGTTGATCCGACTATTCTTTTGCAAACATGCAAATACAGGAATTCACAAATGCTGTGTTGGTGGTAATGGTGATGATGGCAATGTTGATGTTGCTAATGGTGATATTGGTGGTAGTGGCAGAGGTAATGATGGTGATTATGTTGGCAGGAGTGGTGACGGTTGTTATGGTGTTGGTAGCAGTAACAGTGGTATTAATGGTGTTAGTAATGACAATGGTGGTAAAGGTAGTGGTGGTGGTAATAGCTCACACTTAAGCACTCACAAAACATTAAATAAAAAACCTGCTGCAGTAAAAAAATACAAAAACAACAATTGCTTTCTGTATACAATGCATGCTTAAGATAATAAGATAAATAATTGAACGTGTAATGATTGAATGTATTTTTCAGACGTAAAATAATCCTGTATGAATTGCAAGCACTCTATAGTAGCTGAAACGATACACCAAACAGCCAAAAGCATAAGTTGATAAATTAATACTCCTCTGGACCCAAAGCCCATGATGTGTATGTTTTAAAGAATTAATAACAGTATGTCCCATACTGTCAAGCTACACATAAAAATAAGGATTTATTTGTTACTACAGTGATAATGGGCATAGCAAGGTGAGGAAATGTATTAGCATCAACAGCTCTAGTGCCAAACAAAGCGTAGTTGAAATGGAAGCACAGCTCCAGGGTAGTTCACAACTAAAAGGCAGTAGTTATGTTGACTGGTGTGGGGATTACTTGGACAATTCTAATAAAAATCCCACGGTGCCCATGTGATAGTGAATCTTTCATAAACAACTAGGAACATGCAAAAGAAAAGAATCTGCAGGCAAAGTTTCACCAAGTTGCTAACCGTTTCACCTTTATGAAAGTGGGAAGCTGGTGAAATTGTCTGTGTTTTTTTTATCTGTGTTTTTTCTGTCAAAAATCTTTTCTGGGGGTGCGAAGCCAAGATGGGAATGAGGCAGGAACAGAGGCGCAACTAGAGCCACATTTCGAGGGGTGGGGGGGGGGGGGGGGGGGGGGGGGCGGGTGCTAAGAAAAAATTTCGGGGGGGGAGCTGAAACATTAAGCAAAAGGTAGAGTGGCGCTGCAGGGGCTTTTAGAAGGGGTGAAACATCAACAAAGCCTCTTTAACATGCACACGGTCTTTTAAAGACCTGAGAAGTGAAGGCTGTGTGTGTGCCTGGGAGCTGTCTGAGCCGGGCTGCCACACACGATGGGGGGGGGTGTTGGCGGGGGGAGTCCTGGAGCCCTTTGATTCCAATGGGTGTTGCGCGCCTGGGTAGGAACGTTTCGTAGCCGAAGCTGCCCCTGCCCACCCAACCAGGGCCTTCAGTGAAAAGTGGTGGATCGTGCTGACATGGCGGAAGAAATCCGTTTGGCTGTGGGAAGAGTTCCTGCACTGCTGTACCGCATCCCCTGCTGTGCCAGGCCAGCGGCCCGCGCAGCCTGACCTCGCCTTGATAGGAGCATGAGCTTCTGCAGGCCAGGCCCCCTTTTTTCTGGGTTGGAGTGGCACCTCTGGCCTTGCCTAGGGTTTGGGGTGCTGTCCTCATTGTCGCGGCATGTCCCTTGCCAGAGTGTGGCCGGTAGACTGCATGGTCTGGTTCCAGCCTGGTGCTGATGTGGGATGCATTCCCGGAGAGACACCCTCTAGTGGCCTGGAGACAAGCACTGCGGCAACAGGGGCCTACTGCCTGATTGAGTGAGCCTGGGAAAAAAAAGGAGTGGGGCCACTGTGAATATCAACAGAGCCGCAAATGCTGAGGCCCCGAGAGGGGCTGAACTGGCACCCCTAGTCTGCTCCCCCATCTAGATGAAACTGCCCCTATTTCATCTGCCCCCCTATGGTCGACCCCCGAACTGTCCCACGGTGCAGCCGGCCCAGGAGGGGAGCACTGAACGGGTGCACACTTCACAGCAACATTTGGGGTATCCCTTGAACTCGGTGAGGAAGGCCTCACCCAGACCGGTATTGGAGCCCTGTCTCTGGGGCGGGGTCAGGGCCTCCCGCATGCTGTGGCTCCAAGGGGTGCACCTGCAGGAGGAATACTGCACACCGGTGAGCCTGCTGTGGAGACGCTTATGAATCCTGAGGGCAGTGGAGTAGGAGGGACGGACCTAGTCGACTTGAGGGCCACACACAGTGACCACAGGCTTGCCCTCTTGTGGACATGGGGACTCAAAGGTCCTGCAAAGACTGAAACATAAAAGACTTACTCAATAAGCCTCCCCTGAGGAAAGCTGACTCCCAGCACAAACAGAGCTCCAAAATGAGAGAGAATAGGCAATCCTCCCCTGATGGAGCTTCTCCGGTAGGGACAGGGCTCCTAGTGATGAGGACCTATATGGAGGAACTTTTCAACAAGATTCGCCAGGACATCACCGTCCTCTACCCAAAAGACTCTAGAGACATCACAAAGAAATGTGGCATGAAATGGGAGACTTGGGGCAGCGGATCAGCATTCTGGAGGAGACCAGCGATGCACAGGAGGAGGAACTGGAGGTCTACAGACAGGAACTGAAAAACCTACAAGATTAAAAGCTTATGCTGCAGGCACACCTAGAGGACCTGGCGAACCGGTCAGTGGACCAGAAAGCCACAGAAGACATCAACAGGGAACCCATCAGAGGAGGAGATCCAGAAATAATGACAAACGTTCCTGAAAAAGTTGCAGATGGATGAAAAGGAGGCTGGACAGTGAGATTATGGCCTCTGGCTTGGTACCCCTGGATGGAGGGTCAGGATCACTGATTATGGCCATCATGTTCTAGCTTATGGGGGCCGGGCTGGAGGGAGGTCAGGCGGCACACTGATGTCTGGCACAATGGACCATGGACAATATGGGATCAGTCTCTCAACTAACTAACCTATAGGACGCCCTTAAGGCAGACATGTGGGAAATATTATAGCTAGCTATACTTTTTCAGATATTAATGGGGTCACTTTACCTACCTGGGCATCAAACTGTGTTCAACAGTCTAACGCAGAGCAAGCCAGAATTACACTGACCTCCTAAGCTTGCCCCAAAAAGCCATGCAAAGCTGGCGGATGGGAAGCTTCCATACTTATGGCACTTGTCAGCGATCAAGATGATCCTCCTGCCGAAAATACTGAAGGTCATGCAGTTGCTTCCTCTGCAGCCACCTCCTGATGTGCTGCTCGTGATGCAATGCTTTCTAGAGGGTTTTATTTGGAAGGGAAAGAAATCCCTCACACCAAGGTGGACACAAATGTGTCCTTCCATCCGATGGTGGACTGGGAGTCCTTAACATCCGCTACTTCTACATGGCCACTCAGATGCAATATATTGTTGATTGTTCTGCATGTCTTCCAAGAAAGGCTGATGCTTTATGGACCAATCAGTGCCAAGCATCCATGTGTGGAAGATCCCCTGGTTGCCCAAAAGGCATAGGCCCTGGGTTGTATATAGCTCTTCCGTCCATGGCCCACCTTCCTAGCGTGGGATGGTGCCACAATCCAACTGACCTTGACATCTATGCCCTCCCTGATGACCCCTATATTAGCAATCCCGATTTCTCACCAGCCAGAGAGTGTAACAAGTGCCCTGCTTGTAAATTGTAAACGTATCAGAGACTTCCATGATCAAGATGGCCTGCAGTCCTTTAAACAACTACAGAGACACTATGGCATTCTAGAGGGAGCATTATCTGTAAATATTCCATTGGGTGACCCGACCTGGCATATGAGAGCTGGCGGCCTGTCCGCTAACCCCTTTTGAGAAATGGCTCGTCACTAAAAGCGAGGATAAGAACTTCATTTCTGTAAACTACTCCTGTAAGTGACCCCACAGCCATAAATGGCTGCCCATAAAAGATGGGAACCCGAGCTGGAACACACACTTACAGACAAGGAATAGAAGGATATATTGCATCCACACAACAGCGTCCTGTGTCACTGAATGGGAATCCATGATTATGTTCACACATTATTGGAATTACACTCCCAACCAGATCCACCCGTAGGACCCAATAAAGCCTCATTGGTGTGGGAGAGGATGTATTTTGCCGGGTACTGTCGCCGCCCACCTCTTGTGGAACTGCCCAAATTTTAGGACATACTGAACAGTAGTCCTTTACAGCATTAACACTATCTTTCAGACAGACAACCCCCATTCCAGCCTACACCCTACTGGGACTGCCGAATGCACTCAAATTTCCACTATGTTCACATCAAGGTAGAGCAATGGCTTTAGCTCTGGAGGCAGCATGGCAGGCCATTGTGGCGCTTTGGGGTAAGGGTGCAGTCCCTAACTATGGGGCATGGTTGTCCCACCTCAGGAACCTGTTGGGAATGGAAGAGATATCTGCAACTCTAGACGCAAAGGAGGCTGTCTTTGAAAATTCTTGGGGACCTTGTCTAACTTTCCTCCAACGGGTCTATAGAGAACTCACATGCCCCAAATATCTAAGGATGCTCCGACTCATGTCTTTGAGTGCTACTGCATAGGTATGCTTTCCGACCCCAGCGAGCTGAATACGGCGATTGGGGTTCATATGATGCTCACTAGAGGGGTACACCGAAGTGGAAATGGGCATTATGATTAAGATCGTGTCGTGAGAGGTATGGCTTTAGGGGTGGGGGAGTGGGACTTGTTTTGTTGGAAAATGGGCCAGTGATTTCTTTTTTTTTCCTTGGAATTGTTTGTTTCTGAAAATACAAATTCCTTTGCTATGTCCACTGGCTTTTGGTTTTAGGTGGTACTGCACTGTATACCAATAAAAAGATTTAAACCTAAAATCTTTTATGACAGTAAAAGCGTCTCCTTTGAGCGTTTGAAGGTCTTGTGTTGTATGCAATTCCCGTAATGTGCTTTCACTATATTATGCAACATTTTGGCTAAATGACAAAAATTTGTGCATAATTAAGTAAAATAAAAACCCATCGTTTGGCACTATATTTTAGACACGTTTTTGACATGTGGATGCATATTGTGATGATGACTATATCGCGTTTACTGTTGTTCATGTGTGTTTGTGGTATATTTTTACAGTGATTGACACATTGATAGATTTTAACGTGAATGGCATGTAATTACGCAACATGGCATGATGGCAGAATTTAGCTTAACAAGCATAATGTGAGATTCCTGAAATTTCGCGCAAGAAGCTGGTATAATTTACATTTTGCCCAGCCCAGGCCTAGTCTTTTGCTCCTTCAATATGTACCTTTACAGAACTTTTGCTTCTGGTGAACTTTGCAAAGTTCAAAAGTAATTCTCCAAAGTTAGCAAAAGCAAACTTTGCAGATATTCTACAACCCTTATAAAATAATTGTTACATATTAACATACTAAGAAAGGCACTGGCAGCCTTAAAGACAAGATGCACACTACAGCATAGTGAGATATGTTTTCGTAAAAGTCCCAGCTCAAATGCAACACAAATTCTAATTAAACTTTAGTCTCATAGTCTGCTGCGTGATCTTAAATGCGAGCATTGAGATGAAATCATATCGCACAAAAAGGTGGATGGGAATGGTTAAATAGGTCCTGATTGGAGCGAGAAATCCCACTATGTGTACACACACACGCACGCACGCACACAAGCGCACATAGGGCTTTAAGTGGGATGAGAAAACTGTGGAGTCTCTCAAGGGGGCGTGGCCAATGCAATTAAGGGCGTGGCTTAAAACACACAAGCTTACAATCTGTGCTTAGCATAGTGCACAGCCCGACTTGTATTTTGCTGTTTCTGTCAATGCATCCAGATATATGATACAAGTAAATCATAATACAACAAGGCAGGACTATTGGCTTTGTCGATGGTTGTTAGTTGCATAAGATAAATAAGCAACAACTATGGCTTGTATATAATATTGAGAAAGCTTCCACTAAAAGCCCTGCTGACACCACGACGATGTTGCTGCTCCTGCGTTTCTAAAACAGAAGGGAAATCTAGAGAGAAAATGACTCTCTTTAAAGGATTTCCCGCCTCTTAAAAGGCTCACCTGGCATGATGTCATGCTATAACTTCTCCACTAGTGAGAAGAGCAGTGTGAGCAGGCGCACATCAATGTGTCTGTTGTCACTGCAGTCCGGAAAAAAACGGACCGTCTGTGCCAGTGCACAAAACAGAGCCCGATAGAGACCCGTTTCGAGGCCCCTTTAAAAAAACAGCCGGCGCTCAGACCCGGTGAGACCCGGCCCACTTATAGCCCTGCGCGCAAGCACGCATGCACACACACAGGCACGCAGATCCTCGCTCAGATACAAAACAGTCTAACCCTGATTTAGAGGCAGCCGCGGCCGGTGGTGGGAGTACCTGCCGGGCGGTGATGTGGGGAGGGGCAGGGTGGGGGGTAGTAATGTATGGATTACAGAGTTTAACAGGTAAGTAAACATATAAATAAATAAAACAAATTTAGTTGCGTGCACTGCATCACCAAATTCGATGCAGTTCGTGCAACGACATTTGTTTTATTTATTTATGTTTACTTACCTGTTAAACTTCGTAATCCATACATTACTACCCCCAACCCTGCCCCTCCCCCTCCCCACATCACCGCCCGGCAGGTACTCCCACCACCGGTCCCGGCTGTTGAGAGGTAGAGGATCCACATCGAAATTGATCCATGACGTTATCAGCAACTAAAATTGGTCCAGATTGAAGTAATCGTACAGTGTGCCACATAACGATGCTGAGTGCACAAAGTGGTTTAGGAAGGAGCCAAAGTCCAGCTACCAGATCCAACACCTCTTTATGCATCAGTTCTGCTGTGTAGTGTAATGCTCAATAGGCTGCTCCAGTACAGCCGATGCCCCCGTTTGATGTCTTGGGCCACTCCCCACTGCTGTGGTCACTTACAAGCGCCACACTGGCTGTTCAACCTGCATTGGAAGGAGACTTCCTACTTTTTGATGTTTTAAGAGATGTTCTCATATATAATAAATCTCATTAGTTGACCAATATGCTTTAAATATACCATTGATTGCTAGAATATTTTAGAAGTGTCTCAGAATGGGGCCCAGTTCCTACAAAGCAAAACGGGGCCACCAGCTTTCCACCTCCTCGAGAAGTACATTTTGTACAATGTGCTGCGCCTCCGCCCATCGCAGGTAATCCGGATCCCTCCGCAATGATACACCACATTATGCACTTTCCTTGAGCTAATCAAGCAATATCTGACTTCCTCGCCTGCAGGCGCCCGCTATGATATTTTGCACATGGTGCCCAGCTGCTTCTTATTGTGGTCTCCAAAGCACAGCTATGCGATTTAGGTCGCCACACGTCCTATCTGTGGTAGTCAGCTTACATCATGTGTTTCAAATATTCTGGTAGGAGCAGCTGAAGTAATAGAGGAGGGACTCACCTTATCAGAGATTAGATTATGATGCAAAGGGTTTGTGGGGGAATAGGGAGGGGCATTATGGGGTTGGGGAGGCTAATAAGCCTATCGTTTTTTGGCCAGAGTTGAGCATGACTCCCAACTCCAGATCAGGAAGAGATTCGGTAGCATAGTTGGCGCGAGCCATGGGGCAACATGTTCTGATTACTGTATGTAGATCTGAAAGACGTGAACGAAAAAGTAACCCTGGCAACACTCAGACATGGTCATTTCATAATGAAAATAAGCCTCACTTAGGCAGAGTGATAGTCCGAAAAAGCTATTAGCATTAGCTGAGATAAATTTGCATTGATTATATTGTTTTAACAAAAGTTTATAAAAACAAATCAGTATTACAGGGGTTAATTTTGAGCAGTAAGGTAAAACCACATTGAAGAGGCCTTTTCATTTGTAGGCGAGTTGTTTCCATTTGTAGTTATTGCAACCTGCAATCTTTGAGCCAGTAAGGAACACTTTTCTCATGTGAATTTCATGGACAAATTAGTTTATTACCACAGTACAGCATCATTGAGATCTGAAAGGCACTTTTTCCTGCCTCGCAGCTTGCATGTAAAAACTACTTAATAGAGGGAAACGAGTCTCTTAATAGTCACACTTTCCTTATGATCTTAAAATTAAGAGAGTTAGAAGCCTTAAAGATTTTTGTTTGCTCGTGATCCTTGCATGGTTTTTGGACATCAATCAAAATACATAATTAGGCTTTAAACAATTGGCCTTTCTCCTGAATAGCAGGACTTTCTCAAGGCTTTTATATTGTTTACTGTCCGTTCTCACCATTTTGTAGGTTGGCAGAACTTCATCTTTTCTGGTTAAGTGTCGAGCTACAGAAGGAAAAGCCATGCAGGGTATGCACCAGCAAACCAAAGGGGGTCTTCAATCTACTATCTACATATTCTGAGAATAGAACACCAGAAGAAGAATAAAAAGAAAGTTGTTTTTTTACTTGGGGCATTTTTGTTGCTGGTTTTAATTTAACTGCTTGAAAAAACAGAGCTTGAGCTTAAGAGCATCTCTAAGCCCCAACATATCAACTGCAGTCACCCAAGGTTTTATACTGTCTGCTGTCATCTTCAACCTCCACATGGAGCCTATTGGTGCTCTGCTCACTGATAATATTATCAACATTCACCAGTATGCCAATGATACACAACTCTACATGAAAGTTTATTCTGCTTCAAACATACAAAGCCTCATGCAATGCATGCACGTTTGTATTCCTAGATGTCCAGCACCTTCCTGAAGTACAACAAGGTCTCATCTTAAAACCTAATAAATACCCTATTTGTTATGTGAGCTAAAGAACTATCTTGCTTCTTAATGCGGATAAGAAGGTGCTTATGAAGGTCATAGCGACTCAACTCAAATAGATTCTCCCAAAATGTATTCACAATACCCAGGTGGGCTTAATGTCAGGCTATTCCTCCCGTAACCACATGCTCCTCTTGGCCAACGTCCTCTGTCATGTCTGTAATAATGGGGACAATAATCTCTTTCTGCCTTTGGACTCTGAGAAGGCGTTCAATAGGGTGGAGTGGGTATATCTATTCCATACACTGGACAAGGCAGGACTGGGCCCCAAGTTCATGGCCAAGGTCAAATGGCTTTACACATCCCCCAAAGTGCAGATTGACTGCAGAGGCCATTTGTCTCGTACTTTCCCCATCCTGCGTGTGATGAGGCAAAGATGCCCGCTCTCCCTTCTGTTTTTGTTGGTTTTAGAGCCCTTGGTGGCTGCCATTAGACAGTCCACTCTTATCCGATGCATTGATACCCTAGCGAGCAAATGCAAGATCCTACTTTATGCTGACGCCATACTGCTGACCTTGGGCGATCCGTGGACTACTGCTCCACATCTTATTTCCTTGATTGACAATTTCTCAGTATTCTTGGAGTACAGGATCGACTGAACCAAGAAGGAGGTGCTTCCATTGTCACAATGTGACAGCCTGCCCCTCCTTGGCGATGTATGGTTTCACATTGAATGCAAAGGACTTGCAATAACTGGGCCTTTTGATCATTTTGGGTTTTCTTGATGTAATGCAGGACAGCATGCAGCCCCTTCTGGTATGAATGGAACAGAACTTTATCCGGTGGTCTGCCCTACAGGCCTCCCAGTGGGGGAGAGTCCAGATTATTAAAATGGTCAAGGCCCCCTGATTGAATTATATTTTTGGCATGCTACCACTTTTGATCCCAGGAAGGAAAACAGGGGAACCCTACTCACTATGGAACCAGGGTAATAGTTATATAAGAAAAACAATGGTTCCTGTGGATTGATACGATACCTTTGTAATAAAGGAGGCAACATTGCAATATTTTAGAGGGTAACTCAATGACCACTTTTGATCCCAGGAAGGAAAACAGGGGAACCCTACTCACTATGGAACCAGGGTAATAGTTATATAAGAAAAACAATGGTTCCTGTGGATTGATACGATACCTTTGTAATAAAGGAGGCAACATTGCAATATTTTAGAGGGTAACTCAATGACAGAGGAGGAAAAAAACACTAACACGGGAAAATTCATGTAACATTTTAATACATTTTTGGACCAAACGCAATATAAACATAATTTGAAACTCAAAAAATATTAGTCCATTGTGTCCCAACTGAGAACGGGAACCCAAAGTTAAGTGACAGTGTGAATTTCATATATACAAGGTTTCCACAATTTTTTTAAGTCGACCATTAACAAGAATCATCCCTATATAGACAGCAGCAATATGCAATGACATGCGTTCTGTAATGGTTCGCTTCTTCTGTGTGTCGACGGCGTTTCGACCCTATAGTCAGTGTAGGGTCTCTTCAGGACTAACGATGAAGGGACATCTAATGAAGAAAATACAAGGCATTAGGCCCATATAACGGCACAAATGCGAGAAATATATGAAAAGGTCATCTAATAAGAAGGTACCTGAGCATGTTACTGGGCAGACTGGTGAATTGTGTGCCACACGTGGAAAAATAGAAGAAAAGAAGTTACTCACATGAGAACCCGTCTGGGTACTGATATGTGAGGAAGGAGAATAATGCGGTTAGAAAACTCACTCAAAATACAAGACTCAATCGGATGTGATGTTTAAAATTAAGGATCTTACCTCAATATGTGGAAATAGAACCAGCCGTCCGCTGACAAGCATCTATACTATGTGACTTTATGATTAACATAGCCTGTACCTATTACAAGCATGGAAGTAACTATATATGTTTTCTATCAGGACTTTCACATATTGCTCGCATTTGTGCCGGTATATGGGCCTAATGCCTTGTATTTTATTTATTAGCTGTCCCTTTATCGATAGTCCTGAAAAGACCCTACACTGACTATAGGGTTGAAACGCCATCGACACACAGAAGAAGCGAACCATTACACAGTGCATGTCATTTCATATTGCTGCAGTCTACATAGAGATTATTCTTGTTAATGGTCGACTTAAAAAATTGTGGAAACCTTGTATATAGAAATTCACACTGTCACTTAACTTTGAGTTCTCGTTCTCAGTTGGGACACAATGCACTAATGTTTTTTGACTTTCAAATTATGTTTATATTGCTTTTTGTACAAAAATGTATAAAAATGTTACATGAATTCTCCTGTGTTAGTGTTTCTTTTGCCCTCTGTCATTGAGGTACCCTCTAAAATATTGCAATTTTGCCTCCTTTTTTACAAAGGTATCTTATCAATCCACAGGAACCGTTGTTTTTCCTTATATAACCACTTCTGATCCCAGCACACTGGCTCTGCGCCTTTAGACAAGCTCATCAAGTTGTTTTTCTAGGTGGGCAGGAAACCTTCGCTCAAGCCCGTGAGACTGCACATAGATACCTGGGTGGGAGGGCTCCATCTACTTGACATGCGCATGCATCATCTTTCCTAGATGGCTTAATTCTTGGCCCCTGCAGACAGGGTTTGGTTCTCTTGTATAATACTCAGGCTTCATGATCACCCCAATGCCCCCTTACCCTGAGGGATACAACATGGGGGAAGTGGAAGGAGGCACATTGACTACGGGGCATTCATCATGCAGTCCATAAGGGGGCATCATTGTGGTTCAATGAGGGTGTGGCTATTGCTGGGCGTCTGTTTACCTGGGCCCCCTGGGAGGATTGGGGATTAGGACGGGTGGGGACCTTTTGGATGGGGACTCCTTTTGTCCATTTGAGGGACTCAAATCAACGTTCCTGCTACCTCAATCACAACTCTGCCAGTGGCAATTGGGACACTGTCTTATGGGTCTTTTGGAGCAGCATCCTATCCATCTCCTCAACTCCTCAAACTTGGACTACCTCAGACTGTGGGGTTTATCAAGGGGGCTTGTCTCTAATCTGTACCAAATCCTCATTGACAGTGTCTATTCCCATGAAACACGTAACTCCTCTCGGTTCCGCTGGCAGGAACGACTGGGCGTGGAATATACAGACGTGGACCGGAAGGAGGTCTTAGACTACCATGACGGATTTCTTTGGGAAGAATGCCTGAAATTCTCCTGTTTCAAGGTTCTGTATAACTGGTGCTGGAGACCGTTCAAACTTTGCAGAGCCCAGCTAATACTGGTGGCTACCTGCTGGCACTGCACCTCTGCTGAGTGTTTCTTGTTTTATGGTCTAGTCCTGCTCTGGTCCCTTATTGGCGTTATGTGTGGCAGACCCTTCACTCCACTAGATACGGCCCCCTCCGGGACTCTTCCAAGATGGCTCTGTTACATGATTTTACAGATTTAGAGGACGACTCCACCCATTTGGCGAAGATGGCTGCCAACAGCCCTCATGGTGGCCAAAATATGTATCCTCTGTCATTGGCATTCTCCCCTCGTACCCACCCCACAGAAATGGTTCACGATTTTATTCTGGTTGTCCACAAATAGAGAGTCTATAAGCTGCATGCTCGTTTACATGTGTTTGAGGAGCTGTGGGAGCCCTTTTTACGTCAGGTAAGCTCACATTTTTGTACCCCTAGGAGGCACTCATCCCATCAGACCACCTAGAATTCTGAGCCACATGATCTCATTCTTCATTCTGTTGAGGAGCAGGGCTAGGCTGCCAGCTATGGGTCATTGGGATGATCCTGTTGGGTGTACTTACTCAGGAAGGTGGTCGGATTCACTGAGGTACTAGGATAGGTACATGGTGGGAGGGAAGGACAGCTATTGGGATCGGAATCTGTTGGGGCACGATTGTTGACAGACTTGATGGTGCTGCGACGATGGGCAGATGGGACGGCACTGGTTGACTGGAACAGGTTGACTGGCAGTCCTCCTTCGCATGACGGGGCGGGCACATTGCATAGTGCAGCACCCGATTTATTTGTTGTTATTTTTTTTGTTTGTTTTATATATCACAAACTCGACTGAGTATTTTACATGAGCACCGGTTGTATTACAGACCGACACAGTCATTCTGTTAGGTACAAGGAGACTAAGTGATTTCCCCAGAATCACTGGATGTTGAGCGTCACTGCTGAGACTCGAACCCGGTTCTACAGCTTTGAGGTCAACCACTCTAGCCATAAGCCACATTCTCTCCAGTCTCTTGCTAATTTGTATGCTCCTGTATATTTCTCTTTGGTTCCATTTTGTACTGTTATGTACTGCTCTTATGTACTGCTGCTCCCTCAATGATTTCTATTATGTATTAGTAGCTCTCAATGCGTTTAATTGAACATAAGTATTCCTCAGTACAGAACGGTTAGAGACCCCTGCATGATTAGGGTTATATTGGACAGGCTCATTTTGGTGGCAGTTCAACCTACACTACTTGTGTGGTCTCCAGTTTTCACAGTGACTTTCATTACTTTCTTCATGGTTTCTCCACTGGTTTACTCATTTGAGGCCTTCAAAATTGAACGATGCTCCAGCGTACCCTCTATTGATGCGTGCAGTGATGACACACTTGATTTCTCTGCTGGTTAAACTGAGTCCTGTGTACCCCAATATTCCTCTTGATCTCACCATGGCCCTATCATATTGTGAAACCCATCTAAGTCCATCTGATAGGATCACCCCAGGGTGTTTCATAGCGCAACAACCAGAATACAGGAAAGGTGTTTTGTTTAAGTTGCCACTTGACATGTGATCTATGTCATCAGGGCTACTATTTTTCAGTCTTGTATTTTCATTTAACAATCATGTTCATTGTGGAAGTTCTTGTCCTGGTTCACCTTGACTTAACTAATTGCTGTTAAGTTCTGGTCTGAAGTGGCTTTCATAAAGAGAAACTATACTGCAATCTGGTGTGCCTGGGGACCTAGAGTCATCTGGTGACCTGGGACGGAACATTAATGTTGGAAATTGCCCTTTTTGCATGGTTGTCCCCAAACTTTTTGCTTCTTCCTCCTTTATTTTTCCTGACCTCTGGTTGTTGGCTATAGGACTCTGGGCACTTTACCACTGCTGATCAGTGCTAGAGTGCATATGCTCTCTGTATATAAATTGTTATTGTGATTGGTTATCCATGATTAGCATATTTGTTTTACCAGTAGGTCCCTAATAAAGATCACTGATTGTGCCAGGGCTGGTGATTCAAATGGTACTAGTTTATTTAGATAAATATTGGCTATTTTTCTAAACTGATGAAAACTCCTTTTATAGTATGTTTACTGTGTTACTGTGTATATATGTACAAAAGCTTTACACATTGCCTCTTACGTTACCCTGACTGTTTGTGCAAAGCTACCAGGGGCGTTAGCAGGGTGACTCCCTTACACTGATTAGGTTAAGGGTCCCTACTTGGACGGGTAAAAAACACTGACAACTAGAGACGCCATTTCTAACAATCTGCCTACACCCAAATGACTGAAATTAACAGATAGATTTGTTTTCATGATGTTTGAGTTATCAGTATCACCTCACTTGTCACACAACCTCATTTCAAACCACACCACAACTGAGAACACATTTCGTATATCAAGAGGTTGCAGCCCTACCAACTTTAAAAAAATGTTTATAGTGTGAGGGGTAGGCGGGCCTTAGATGAGGCAGGACTTCATGCCCAGAACTGCCTGAGAGGCACTTCTACCCCCCACCAAGTGCCACCAAGTGTCTCCCACGCCCAAAAAAAACAAGAGCTTGCTGAGGCTACTGCCAATGTCTTGGGTGTTTTCAAAACCCTTGATGGTCATCGGCAACCTACTAATTGCAGGTGTTTCCAGCTCACGTTTCCTTCTACTGTGTGATATCGGCTCTTGACTGTGTGAACGGAGCCAATACCATGTGACATGTGGTGACACCTTGTTAGTTGGCTGGTCTAGAGCTGGAATAATAATGCTAGAGTCAGTATGTATGCATCATAGATGCCTTGAAAGGGTGTCAGGAAAGACTCCAATGATGCTCCTTGACTTTAAAGGTTCCACCCATACTTCGATGGAAGAGGAAACTGAAATCCCCAGAGGAGGGAAGTTTAAAAAAGAATTTGAAAGGGGAGGAGAGACGAACTCCAGGAGATGCAATATCACAGAACTCAAGTGACTTCAGTCAATAATAGTTAGGAAAAGGTTCTGGGTCAAACTTTAATATGGCAAAGCATTGTAGGAGAAATTGGAAGGACTGCAATGTACTGTGTAGGTGCAGAAGATTCTCATCCATCGGTCATCAAAAATCAAAAGGTATAGTTTAAAATTATGACTGCATAGGATTAACAAGAAATTGTAGTCTAATTAGCGGTTCATTTAATTTGCATGGCATCATGAGCAGGCAAGTTTTACAAAGTGAAGACAAATATCGACCTTGTAACTTGCAGTCAAGCTTCAATTTCAGGCACTTGCAGATAAGACGCAAGATTACTAATTGGACAAGAGCAATTCATTTAGTTTTCACAGAATGAACATCTACACCCGACAATTACTTCTCAAAGCGGCTACTCCCTTTATTGGCAAAGAATTATATGTTGTTCTATTGTAACAATCTATTCTTAGTGCTTAATTTGAGACAGTGGTTTCCGGTGCTCGACACTTGCACTTAATTGTCTATGGCTATTGTGACAGTCTGCCACAAGGTGACGCTGTCTGGGTAATTTAGAGATGACCCCAACAACAGTTAATTATTAATTCAATATATATTTATTTATTTTTATTTATTTGAGTTTTATATAGAGCTGGCTAGACCAAGGGGTATCAGAGCGCTTTACATGCAGATCTACAAAATTACTCCAGTTACAAGTTACATCAGGTAAAAGAAAACATATCAAGAGCATTGGAAGACGGACTATTCTCAGACATTCTCTTTCCCCTCAATTGAGAGGAAATATTGTGTGGGAGTCCAAATTGCCCCAGAGAAAGATAGATAGCTTGGATAGAAGTGGATACCCTTCTGAGCACGTCATTATACCCTTATAGCCTCAACCAGGCCCATTTTCACTAGTCATGCTTTCGCAACTTGCAAAAAAATAGTTGATAATTTGAAACTTTAGAATAATCAACAGGGTTTCTCAATGTGAAAATGCAAAAATCACCTGGATTCACCGTGGCACCTTCCCCTGGTCGCTTAGATAGGGTAAATGCACCTGCTGCAGAGAAAAGTGCTCAATTTACCGGTTCAGAACTAAATGATCCTGACTCAGGTCTTTATATTAAATCTTACCAAGGTTGATAAAATGAGGAGTAGGGAATTGGTCATGGCTAACAGTGTTTTTGCAAATAATTAAACAACAGGGGGTGGTGATGGACAGAGTTTCTGAATTAAGCAGAATACTCTCACCCAGTCAAGAGATCAGGGCTTAATCCAACACCGTTGTTTAGCTCACTGCACCATCCCAGCTACAGAACCTGGCTATATGCAAATTAGTCTGTCCCTGGCCCAGTGCATCATGGGAACAGGGCAAACCAAACTACCAAGCCAATTCTTTCACTGGGAAGGAAACAAGCTACCGGGGACCGGTTTCTGGCATTTCAGCCGTCTTCGGCCCGGCTTGCTTGAATCCTGATGGTGCAATGAGCAAGAGACTCACATCTGAGTATACCCTTCCACGCTTAGGGTGGACAAAATATTTAACAACAAGGGGTGGTGATGGACAGAGTTCTGAGCTGGGATGGTGCAGTGTGCTAAAAAACGGTGTTTGATTAAGCCCTGATCTCTTGACTGGGTGAGAGTATTCTGCTTAATTCAGAAACTCTGTCCATCACCACCCCCTGTTGTTTAATTATTTTGTCCACCATAAGCGTGGAAGGGTATACCCAGACGTGAGTCCCTTGCTCATTGCACCATCAGGATTCAAGCAAGCCGGGCCGAAGATGGCTGAAATGCCAGAAACCGGTCCCCGGTAGCTTGTTTCCTTCCCAGTGAAAGAATTGGCTTGGTAGTTTGGTTTGCCCTGTTCCCATGATACACTGGGCCAGGGACAGACTAATTTGCATATAGCCAGGTTCTGAGCTGGGATGGTGCAGTGAGCTAAAAAACGGTGTTGGATTAAGCCCTGATCTCTTGACTGGGTGAGAGTGTTCTGCTTAATTCAGAAACTCTGTCCATCACCACCCCCTGTTGTTTAATTATTTTGTCCACCATAAGCGTGGAAGGGTATACTCAGACGTGAGTCCCTTGCTCATTGCACCATCAGGATTCAAGCAAGCCGGGCCGAAGACGGCTGAAATGCCAGAAACCGGTCCCCGGTAGCTTGTTTCCTTCCCAGTGAAAGAATTGGCTTGGTAGTTTGGTTTGCCCTGTTCCCATGATACACTGGGCCAGGGACAGACTAATTTGCATATAGCCAGGTTCTGAGCTGGGATGGTGCAGTGAGCTAAAAAACGGTGTTGGATTAAGCCCTGATCTCTTGACTGGGTGAGAGTATTCTGCTTAATTCAGAAACTCTGTCCATCACCACCCCCTGTTGTTTAATTATTTTGTCCACCATAAGCGTGGAAGGGTATACTCAGACGTGAGTCCCTTGCTCATTGCACCATCAGGATTCAAGCAAGCCGGGCCGAAGACGGCTGAAATGCCAGAAACCGGTCCCCGGTAGCTTGTTTCCTTCCCAGTGAAAGAATTGGCTTGGTAGTTTGGTTTGCCCTGTTCCCATGATACACTGGGCCAGGGACAGACTAATTTGCATATAGCCAGGTTCTGAGCTGGGATGGTGCAGTGAGCTAAAAAACGGTGTTGGATTAAGCCCTGATCTCTTGACTGGGTGAGAGTATTCCGCTTAATTCAGAAACTCTGTCCATCACCACCCCCTGTTGTTTAATTATTTTGTCCACCATAAGCGTGGAAGGGTATACTCAGACGTGAGTCCCTTGCTCATTGCACCATCAGGATTCAAGCAAGCCGGGCCGAAGACGGCTGAAATGCCAGAAACCGGTCCCCGGTAGCTTGTTTCCTTCCCAGTGAAAGAATTGGCTTGGTAGTTTGGTTTGCCCTGTTCCCATGATACACTGGGCCAGGGACAGACTAATTTGCATATAGCCAGGTTCTGAGCTGGGATGGTGCAGTGAGCTAAAAAACGGTGTTGGATTAAGCCCTGATCTCTTGACTGGGTGAGAGTATTCTGCTTAATTCAGAAACTCTGTCCATCACCACCCCCTGTTGTTTAATTATTTTGTCCACCATAAGCGTGGAAGGGTATACTCAGACGTGAGTCCCTTGCTCATTGCACCATCAGGATTCAAGCAAGCCGGGCCGAAGACGGCTGAAATGCCAGAAACCGGTCCCCGGTAGCTTGTTTCCTTCCCAGTGAAAGAATTGGCTTGGTAGTTTGGTTTGCCCTGTTCCCATGATACACTGGGCCAGGGACAGACTCATTTGCATATAGCCAGGTTCTGAGCTGGGATGGTGCAGTGAGCTAAAAAACGGTGTTGGATTAAGCCCTGATCTCTTGACTGGGTGAGAGTATTCTGCTTAATTCAGAAACTCTGTCCATCACCACCCCCTGTTGTTTAATTATTTTGTCCACCATAAGCGTGGAAGGGTATACTCAGACGTGAGTCCCTTGCTCATTGCACCATCAGGATTCAAGCAAGCCGGGCCGAAGACGGCTGAAATGCCAGAAACCGGTCCCCGGTAGCTTGTTTCCTTCCCAGTGAAAGAATTGGCTTGGTAGTTTGGTTTGCCCTGTTCCCATGATACACTGGGCCAGGGACAGACTAATTTGCATATAGCCAGGTTCTGAGTTGGGATGGTGCAGTGAGCTAAAAAACGGTGTTGGATTAAGCCCTGATCTCTTGACTGGGTGAGAGTATTCTGCTTAATTCAGAAACTCTGTCCATCACCACCCCCTGTTGTTTAATTAACAGTGTTTTTGCAGCACCATTTATCTTCAAGACTGTGACAGCAGCAGTTATGCATTAAAACATGTTTATCAAACAGAACGGTAACAATCAAAAAGGACAGCAAGTGCAAGTAGTCACTAATGTTTGGAACACATTCCTGCATATTCAGAAATGCCAATGTGTCGCACTGCCAAAATCTAGAACAAGCACCGCAAACTATGGGCCTCACTTATGAGGCTGTGCGTCACTTTTACGCCACCGGTGCGTCACTTTTTGTGACGCACCAGTGGTGTGAAAAATGCGCCTTGTTGCGCCATATTTACAAAGTGACGCATCTAGGTAGATGCGTCACTTTGTAAACATCTGTGCCACATTATACCTGCGCCAGGTATAATGTACGCAGGGGGGGGGGGGCGTTTTGACGTAAGAAAGGGTCATGGAAGTGACGCAGTGAAATCTATAAGTTTTCACTGCGCCACTTCTAGGACACATATACATAAATTTCTTACGTCTACCTCACAGCAGGCGTAAGACTGACGCAGGCCCTTTCACAGTCACTTTTGTGACACACTCCAGCAATGAGTCACTTTTGCGCCATACAGATACGTCAGAAATACTGACGTATCTGTAACTCCTTGCGCCATGATGCGTCATATACTGATACGCGCTGATACTTTAAACCCAAGCCGTGAGGGGAATTCGTCACCATAGGGCGCCGGAGGCATTCAAATCCAGCCTGGCCCTCACGCAGCGCGGGACGCGCTGATACTTTAAACCCAAGCCGTGATGGAACGGCTGCCCACAGCACTTCTTTTTCGGCAGCCCTAGTCTCCCACAGCTCCATCGCCGCCGTGAGGGGAACGGCCAGCCCCTAACCGCGCCCGCAGCCCCGGAGCCTACAACTCCCAGGGGGCTGCACGAGGCGCTTGTGGATTTCGTCACCAGAGGGCGCCGGAGGCATTCAAAGCTGGCCCGGCCCTCACGCAATGCGGGACGCGCGCGGGCGGCGCCGGAAGAAGCACGGGACAAGGGCGGGCCGTCTTAGGCCGTCAGAGGCCGGAGGAGGCCGGGCTGGGCAACAATTGTTCTGTGGGAATTACTATCTGCCCCTGAACACTGTACTATATTACAAAGACTTGTACATTTTGTTTTTGGGGTAAGGTTTATTGGTATTTGTATACTTTTGCTTTTTGGTTGAGTTGAACCCCATACTGTGGAAGGAGTGCTGATAGGTGCCAACTATGGCAAGAAGACGAGCAAAACCACTGTTAGAAAATGCCTGTAACACTATAGATAGCTAGTTGGTAAAAGCTGTTAGTGTCCTCACAGAAAAAATTGATCGTACCAAGAGACGCCTTTCTATGGGGTCAAGCATCATGTTAGGCGATCAGGCTCATATAAGCGAAGTGCCTAGTCCAAATAATGAAGATATTCCGGATACTGGTTTAATTGAGGGTACTATTAATCTTGAAGATGAATACTCTCGCATCTCGAATATACCTAGGTTGTCTGCTGTGGGTATTTCCCCATATATTTCGCCCACTACCCCAAATAAAACCAAGGGACCAAAAAAAAAAATGTTAGGGCAGGGAAACCTGAAAGTAAAATAGGATAAAAGATCTCTTACCCGGGGGAACATGGTCACCACGAGATGCGTCATACTGTAAATATGACGCATCATTGGTGTCGCAAGGAGGGCGCAGTGAAAAGTAACGCATTGCCGTTTTCACGCAGCAATGCGTCACTTTTCATAAATGAGGCCCTATATGTTTAGTGTTAAATGTTGCAAGCCAGAGAAACAAGGTAGCGCTGTAATATGTAACAAAGCTCTAAGTAACCCAGCGGCCGAGCGCCAAAGGCTGAGGGCCTTGTAACACCAAGGACTGCGAAGTTTACATGTTATATGTCATATGTAGTAAAGGTGAAAAACTCCAATTTAAAAAAAAAACTGCTGTGAATTCACTAGCACCCGCATAAAACAAAACATTCTGATACCTTACGCCTCACACTTCTCTATGTCCCTTGACTCCCTCCATCTTCCCCAACTGCCTGCCTAGGCCCTGAACTCTGCCCCTCTGGGGCATTTGCTCCTAGGCCGGGTAAATTGCTTGTGCTGCAAGGCTTAGTTCATGCCACACATTAGGCAGCCCGAGTCAGACTGGGTAAAATTCCCCCAATACGCAATATGCACCGAGAAGCACAGTGCCACTGGGTGTGTTTTGGGCGCGGCACTCATGCCATCAGCGGCAATCGCGGTGGCTTGTGGGGTTTTTCTGCTTGGTAACAAATCTCACCCACTGTAGCAGGCGCGTAAACTCTTGTGACTTCGGCTGCGACAAGTTGCCTTTCGATACGGTGCGGTGGCGGTGAAGTGCTGCCACTAAAGGAATGAAGGGTCAAAAGAAGAAACCCGCTTCCGGTAAAAAGAAAACTGAAGCGCATTCCTCTGTGTGCAGCCTGCTGGCCTGTAAGGCACTGGTCTGTCATTTGTAAGGCGATGAGAATTGTGTTTTTCCTGCTCCCTTCCCCAGCAGTTCTGTGAAGCTTTATTTTCCAGCAGAATGTGTTTTTTCTCAGCCCTCATAAATACTGTATTCAGCCCAAGTTGCGGAGAACGTTTCCAGATATCATTATAACCCGCGCCTTTCTGATCCGGGGATGATTTTAAGTGGCACTTCCAAAGCCTTCAGGGCTTCAAAAGCGACATTCCCAGGTGGTGACAAGCCCAGGATTTTGAAATCAAAAGGTCGACTTCTAAATATGTTCAAAATGTTTTATATCCCTTCCCACAGCGTAGGCACCTTTTGATTTGTTAATAATTCATGCTTGTTTCTCAGATAAATAAGAGTGCGGCAGGCACGGCAAGGAGGTTTTCTAGGTGTGTGCATTTTCTTGGCGACTGAGGGATACAAAGTGCTAATGTCGAAGAAGCAGTACTACCTCATTTCTTCGAAAAAGAAAAACAAATCTTTTCTTGGAAATCATCCTTCCTCACAAGGCCTTGTTTGTATTTATCATACAATTTTTAGGTCAGTCATTATTTGCATAATGTGCTTCTTATCGTGGCTTTAGGCCTCATACATTGGCTTGTTATTGTGTCATTCATGTTTTTCTTATGCCCATTACAGCATGCAGCATGTGGCAGAAAGTCAGTCGACTTCAACTGTTGACTAACTTTACTGTGACTGACAGAAATCAGCCCTTTCACAAGGAGTACATCCACACAAAAAGTAGCTCCCTTAGGTGCCAGGGGTTACAATGTCCATGTGTCCTGTTTGTGAGCAAAATATTTTGCTTTAAACCGATTTCTTATTTTAGTTTGACGTGGGCCAGGCACCTTTTCCAACAATAAAGCTCTACAAAAATCATGTCAAACCGACAAAGCACCGAGAAAAGCAAAAGGGGCTGGTAGCCACCCTCAGGCCTAATGGCTCTGCCATTGCTTGTTAGACCAGGTGTTAGCAAACCCTTAACCTAAATAAAATGATATGCAGGCTATAGCTATAAAGACTTTTAGGCAGGCCTCTCCATCCATTGGTCTGTTATTAGGTCCTTGTCGTTTTTCTTACTCTCACTTTGGCTTACAGAATGGGGCAATGGGTCAGCCCACTTCAGCCATTACCATATCTTCACTGTAACAGATGGAATTATGCGCGCCCCATTTCCATCCGCTATATAAAGTCCTATCTGCCTTTCCGCAAAGCTGTGAAAACATGCCTCTTACCTCCGTTATAAGTTGTCTTATTTGTTATAAGTTGCGCAGTTCTCTGTTTTCAGCACCGGGACGCCCCTTTGATGGGGCAGCCGTGTGCTCTACAAATCATCATAACATGACATAACATTATGTCCTATCACAAGGAGTATACACATGCAAACCAATTCCCTTAAATTGCCAGGAACTACAACAGCAATTTGTGCTGTTTTAAAACTCTCAAAAATATGTTTGCTTTTAGCCAATGTTTTTTTGGGTTGACTAGAGTCTGCATCTTTCTTAGAAATAACGTTTTGCAAAAACCATGACAGAACAAGCACTGGGAGAGCCGAAAGGCTGGGGCCAATGTCAAACCTATTTACTTGTCATCAAACAGGTTTTGCCCTATTAGATACATATTGTTGGCAATTGCCACAGAACATCTTTTATATAGGGGTGACTGCCCTTCAAACCTAAACATAGTTGTCTTGTATTGCCTTAGGTATCTGTTCAGCACTAATACTGATTGAATAGCAAAACTAGACATGAGAGTTCAAAGGGGGGGAGGGAATAATCTGCTGATAATAACACAAATAATATTTTCGCCCAAATTACTTGTTACATAATGAGCACAATAGCAGATTTCAGTGGCCGGGTGTCCAATTTCTTTGCTTATGGTACTCCCTGAAAGCGTTCGCACAGGGGCATTAGATAGAAAATAGTTATTTCCACACACATGCCCTTCTTATGAGTGCCATGGAACATGGGCTGGCTGTTCCCCACCCCCTGAGTTACCAATACCAGTGGTTTTGTTAACTCCAAGATGGGGACATTTCGGCTCATTTTGAGTTGGACCCTCAGAGATCACTAAGAAATGCAGAATAATGGAGGAATCATTAATTGTGGGTCCAAATTCCCATGATAATTCTTCCTCATGTGCCCCTATAATTTCACTGGGAGATTTTGACTGTTTTCATCATCTGAAATCTCAGTGTGAAAGGGAAAACATTATAATTCCGAAGGGGCTGCTAACTGTTGTTACTGGCCACATTGGCATTAAGAGGCTTCTCGTAATGCAGACATACATTGTGTAAATCCTATTGCAAGAATATAGGCCGGTAGCTCTCTTCAGGTTAGATGCACTTTGGCTAATGCCCGTTAGGCTTCTGTACCTGAAGCCTAACCTTTCTTTAGCTGGAGGTTCCCTTTAATGTAATGTGTCTTTAGCAGAAGACTCACTCTCTGAAACTAACATCAAGTGGAGTGCACCTATACCTGTAGGTACCGTACGCTGAAACTGTTCCTATACCTTTAATAAAACTGATATCTATCCGGAGAGCGTTAATCTAACTAGTTGTTAGCTCTATAATCCCTTTAATTACCTTGTATTTATCTGCAGCCTCCGTAAAGAAAATAAGTAATAACTAGGAACCTATGACTTAATTACATCATTTATTATCTGTAGCCTTCCTCTTAATGAAACCCCTCTTTAGCTAGAGCCTATTGCTGATGAACCCCTTGTCTTGTTGGAGCTGGTATTTAGCGGAAATTGCTTCTAGATTCAGCTTTCTGAGCCGAAGCCTGTAGTTGATCATAAAAGTAATCTTTAGTTTTGGACCTCCTACAATAAATACATATATATTTTTTGGTTTAGTGGTAACTGATATTTTATTAAATGTGATGACCATTATTCTTAGGTGGATTAATTTTCCTTTGTTGGTAGACTCAAAATCTTTCCTTTTTTTTCTGAAGGTTCATCATCCACAACAGTCGCAGCCAGCCAAGGAGACCACACCGCCACGGGAAGAGGCACCACCCCAGCCAACGCCTGCCGATGACAGCCTCGCCAAAAAGCCCCGCTCCCGGACCAAGATCTCCCTGGAAGCTCTGGCCATCCTGCAGAGCTTTATCCATGATGTGGGCCTCTACCCAGACCAGGAAGCGATCCACACCCTGTCCGCTCAGTTGGACCTACCCAAGCATACCATCATCAAGTTCTTCCAGAACCAACGCTACCACGTCAAGCATCACGGTAAACTGAAAGAGCACCAAGGCACCGCTGTGGATGTGGCTGAGTACAAGGATGATGAACTGCTGATGGAGTCCGAGGAGAATGAGAGCGAAGAGGGCTCTGAGGAAATGTACTCGGTGGTACCCAGTGAGGAACACCCTGACAAAAGCCAGGCCACACCCTCTGAGGCCGACCAGAGATAACGCGACAGCAGTACTTTTGGGGCCAACCATGATTATTAATATTGTTTTTGTAAAAAAAAAAAGTCATTTTAGGGTAAGAAAGGAAGTCAATGTTTTTTAGGCGCACAAAAAGGCCAGTGGACTGTGGTGATTTATCACGGCTGGGCTGGATAATGCCTTGACAAAGACACAGAAGTGTTACTCTTGCATTTGACTAGGAAAAAACATACCCCCCTCGGGAAAATGCAGTTCTTTATTTTTCATCTTGCACTTACAGAGTGGACATTTAGTGAAAAAAGTCACAGACTGCAGAGACCTCTGGAACCAATGAAGGACGCCATATATATAGTACAATATGTATATATAAACGAGTATATATGACATATACTATATATAAATATGTAATTACACTTGCATGGATCAGAGACCTTTTTTCCGTCTCAAAGTACAGACTGTGAAACGAGTTCATTAAAAAACAAAAGAAATGCGGACTTGTGCAAACGTATTAAAAAACCACTTCAGGGTGAGTTGCTGTTTTGCCTTTTTCCTGATGGGCGGCCTGCACTCTCAGGGTGTGGTGACTTATTTTTGGATTCCTATTTATTTTCTATGTTTAGCCATGGTTATTTTTTTTTTTGTTAAATGGCTTCCTCTGTGGTGGCTGGATGGGTATAATTTTATGAGGTATGTATTTAAAAATGTCAACACTGCCAAAAAATTGACATCAAATTCAAAATTGAAAACTCAAGACGCTGTTAAGCTGTTGGTTTTCTTCAGCCCTGCCTTGGTTATCTTGCAGATTGGTGTAAGTCTGGGGCACTTCTTAAAACAGTCTTGCACAGTCCTGCACATATCTCAAATAAGTAGCACTTGCCATTTTATACCAAATTTTGCATAGAATATTGATACATTTTGCAGCGGCTCGAAGTCTGTATCTTTTTTTGCAGTGGAAATATAAGGCCTGTGCATTTTGAATATATTGTGCTCTTCTGGGGTGTCATTGTTTGACACTGCTGAATTTAGCGTTTTAACTCCACAGGATGCAACAAGCTTCGTGCAAGATACAGATACTGCAAACATTCCACGTGGTGTTCCTCCAGGACAAAAACTCATGTCAGAGCGCTGGACAAGTTGGTCCTTCAGGGCAAGGTCTGTGATTTCATCCCATGTCAAAAATAGAATCCCACCCCCGACAACATTGAAGCAAAAAAGGGGCATTCTTTGGTGGAAATCTGCAATTCTGCATCATTTGCAATAGGAGATGGTGGGGTCTGTGGATAAACACGTGTTGGTGTTTTTCTTTCCCGTGCACATTCTGGTGTTATTTCATTTTCTTTACTCACCATAACATTGTTAGGGGCAGATCTACTAAAAGCGGATCCCAATACTGAGCTTGTATTTTTTCCCCCTCTATTTGTGAAGTTTTTTTTGCCCTTATATTCTACATCCTTCACATGTTCTGTCCATAACTCCTGCAATGGGCGCAATCCAGTCCCCCATGCTAGCTCGAGCTGTTAGCTGCCAGTCGAAACCCTAGATTTGGAGCCAGGAGCCTTAAGTGCTGTCCCAACTCATTCTTCTTCACAATTTTGTCTGACTTTGGGACAATGCACTTGAACTTTCTTAGTCATGCCTGCTTTCTGTCATCTTGTAGATGGTTTAAAGATGGTCTAGCTAGCAATTTACACTGATCCAGAGTCATGGGGCAATTGGTACGATGCTGCCTGTCGATCCCAATGACAGGAGGCGAACACTTTCTCCCCTACCCTAACACCCACAAATCTCTGAACTTGGGACGCTGAATATGATACATCTTTTTAACCAACTCGACATTTATTTAAGCAAACGGAAGTAGGTTTCTATTTAGTGTTTCAAAGTGGGATACCACCTGTTTTTGGGGCTCCTGATTGTGCCAGGCAAAGACAAGGAAACACAGGGAGATTTGCAGAGGATCAAATCAATCTGTGAAAAGAGAAAGCTGAGTATCTAAATGCAGGACTCTTACTTCTGCAATCAGTTTCTGATGTCCCATTCGTAATCTACAGACGGTTGGGAAGATTCTGTTAGGTAATTGACCCGGCAGCCATTTATCCACGCAACAAACCTCTATTTGCCAGATTCAACCCTCTACCGAACTCTGGACCCGGCACTTACTCCGTAAAGAATGAGCTTTGAGCAGCATTCACAGTGATGCATTTCATAAAACATTTTTCTCTCGCACCATTTCAGAGAATGATTATTGCACGTGGCTTAGTTCAGAGAGTATTTACATTAATGACATATTTTTATAGCCACCAAATCGCCATAGGGTTCTTTATGGCTGTTTTGATTATACTAATGCTTTCAAAAGTAGAAGTAAAAGGATAGATCATGTATAAAGACAGTGGAGCTCTCAGTCCCTGGCTGCACCTGTCTCATCTTTATCTCCACTCAGTCACCTAAATAATGATGTGCTGAATGATCCAAAGAAAATTCAAAGTAATGTATGCAGCTCCGAGGAGTCATGGTCTATATTTCCCCTTCCACTCTTGTTTAAAAATGTTTTGTTTCAGTGGCCTCTTGCAAATAAGATGCGCTATACCTGGGAAGGGAATTGCTAATAAAAAAAGCGCAACAAATTAGCTCTCATATCCACATCTGAAATTGCACTAAGCGAAAAGGGGCTTGAAAACGAGCTGCGGCATACGTTTTATTAATAATAATAAAAATACATTTTTATAAGTTTAAAAAACACACAGATACGTTCTAACTTTCAAAAGAACACCAGTCATTTAAGGCCAAATTTGAGCCGGTGATGTCAGTGAAGGTTTCCAGCAAAGGCATAGCCAGAAAATGAAAATACCCCCAAATGAACCAACCTATAATCACACGCACCATGCAATGCAGGAAACCCGACCCTCCTTAGAGGAATCTCTTCTTCTATTTCATCCTCATTCCGTCCATCTATCTATACATCCATCCATCCACTCTTCCATCTAATAATTAATACTTCCATTCCTTCACCTTTCCATCCACTCGTCCAACTAACAACACTTTTTTCCATCCATCCGTTCATTAATTCATGTTTATATAAATCCTTTCACTCATCAATATATTAATTGATCCATCCAACCTTTCACACTTTCATCCATTCTTCTACATCTGTTCATTCTTCTCTTCATCCATTCACATGTTCATCCTTTCACTTTTCCCTCCAACGTTTTACCCTTCAATCTATCCATCCTTTCGCTCTTCCATGCATTTAATATTTTACCCTGCACCATACCTTATTCATTTCCTCCTCCCTTTCTTCTTTCTACCAATCATTTTTCTCCCTACTTTTTCTTTCTCACCATTCTCTCTTACTTATGTTTTTTTTGGTTCCTCTTCTTGTGTTTTACCACTATTTCCATCTCTTATTGTTTCTGTCACTGTGCATGTTGGTCCAAGGCAGCACCCATCAGACATGGCATTCCCCAGCAGCGCTATTTATGTGCATTTTGTCTGCTGAACTACAGACCAAAGAGGCCCATAAGCAACTTATTAGCATTTTAGTGGGAACCAGTCCCCCATCTAATCTTGCCCAGTGGCAGCTCCTGCTTAACCTGCTAGAGTGGGGGACTCCATAGGCACTGCCCACCAGCATTCATTTTTGGGGACCGGCCCTCATTTTTCCTCATCAGACCCTTCCTGAGAGCAAGAGAGGGAAAAACAGGCAGACGGGAAAGGAGCAGGAAGAGGAACAAGGAAAAATCGTAACAAGGGGAGGAAGCAGGGACCTGGCACGAGTGAGATAAAGGAACATGGGTGTCTGGTAGTGGATTACAGCATCACGAGGAGGATTCAAGAGCGTGCAGTCCTGGTATTCGGACTGCTGACATTTGATTGCACCGGTCGCGAGCTTCTGGCGCCAACTTATTCTTTTACACATTAAGCGCTGGCCTGTGAGAGGCCAAAATGTATGTTATTTTAAGTTGAAGACAAGTCGGTGAGGAACGCTAGACTCAAAAGGAAATGACGAAGATTAGAGAGTAGCCTGGGTTCGGATCCATGCTGTGCCCAAGCACTTAAGGTGCTGGATGTTTTACCCCAGTGACGTTCTTTCAGGCCCCTCATAATATGGCAGGAGTCACGGACAGCTGCTCAGCCTTTATCTGTGCTGAATAAAGACAAAGAGGACAGATCCATGCCAAGGGCTGTTTATGCGAAAGTGGCGGGCTCCAGGCACACATACGAACATGAAGGAAGAAGATGGGAATTCCTTCTGTATGTCAAAGGAATAAAACAGTTTTCAACACAGGATCAAAAAAAGTCAGAAGTACTACCATATTGCATGAAACTTTCATGAGTGGGTCAAAGGTTCCATGTCATGCGATAAGGAGATGGCAGAGTCCTTGTGGTGGAAAAATATAAGTGCTTTGGGATTGAGGGGGGCAGGGGTTAATAAAAGTCATACTCTGAATTTGCTCACTTTTTGCAAAAGGAAGCACCTGCACTAGCATTCTCCGCCCACTATCAAAGATTTTGTGTCAAGGCTTTCTTACGAACAAAAGCATGTGTTTACACCACAAGGTGTGAACTAGAGGACATTACCACATATCTCAGCTGCTGAAAAAGTCTCTCATCCAAAAAGGTATGAATCTGTGGAGCGCAGAAACATCCCAGAGGTACCACACTGCCCGGGGTATTGTTCGCGGCTCCTACAATTCTGAATGCGTAGCAATAGTTTAATTTCTACTCTGTACTTGATGGGCGGGTATTTCGGCCAATAACATCCCCCGAAGCCAAGAATTCCAATATTCCGCCATGTTTCTCATGAAGTCGTTGCTTGTTTGAACGCCCATCAACATTGTCTCATCATTCGTTGTACATTTTAGACTGCTGCTTGCAGCACCGACCTTGTAATGTAGAATGTTAAAAGTATGTGTGTATTAAAACGCATACAAAAGAAAAAAAGACGTTGAATATATATATATAAATATATATTTATATATATATATATATACGGTGCTCGAATATTTTTTGAAGGAACCTTTTCAAGCAGCCCTTCGGCTCAGTAACTCTTCAGTTCAGGGTTTATGTGTATGGTCAATATAAGAACCCTACTTCTTGGGTCTTTGAGTTTCCTATTAGTGGTCAGCAGCATTGGCCTTCCAAGGTGCTGCTCTGCAAGCACTGAAGTGAGAGATACTTCAATATAGAAATGAGCTGCATTGCTGCTGTGGTCCCCCAGAGTGATGCTGTCTGAAAACGCCAAGTGACTTCTATTTTAAATGCATTCCTACATGAATTCTCATCAGAAACTGTACAGATCTGTTCAGTAGCTTGTCAAAGTGCTGTGCAACTTTTTTTTTATTTTTTTACAAGACTGCCTATAAGGATGTGCTAAAATTCTGGATGGGATTGCAGTGCTGATATGTTTTTCATCGGGATGTTGAGCAGTTTTGCATATTTTTTGTGAACTGCATCGTGAATTCTCTGAGCTGTTCTTTGAGGTGTGGCACCCACAGACCTTACAGAGCCTCATATCCTATGCGACACATGATGAAGTCCTGGTTCATTAACCCTCAGCAACTTCCTGCTGGGTTTTGAAGGCCAAAACTTGTAATGGAAACAGTTCCAGAACTGCCAAGATCCAGAATGCAGTGGTGTTGGCTGAAAAGGTCAGTCAAGGCCTCCCTGATACCCCTGGAAAGCTCAGTCAATAAATAATCTTGGGCAGAAAAATCAATCATGTTTTTATTCATTAAAAAGGCGATTTTACATTGAGTGATAGACTCTGATGACACATATGTTCGTTTTTGCAGCTGCATTATATCTTAATTGTTATTAGGCTGGAGAAAATGGACTATGCGGGTGCTAGTAAGCAATAGGAACTCATGCCTTTTGGTTAATGATGTTGTTGGCTTTTACACAGTGCACTATCTGCCATGGGATGGGGTCTTGGGGCTCTGAGCTGTCTAGCGGCCTTCACTCGACGATTCGTGGACTTCCATCTCATTAAAAGCAATGACGGTGTATGATGCAGGCATGTGCCCCATGGATCCTACTCTGAGGAGCAGAGCAAGGCCATGCTTATTTCCTGAGGGAGAGCCTGCTCTCTCTGGGGCCAGGAAGCCCAAGCCGCAAGTCTACCTACCCCTCTTGTCAATCAGGGAATTTAATCTGTGCTTTGAGCATGCACAATAGGTCCCTTGCAGGTTAAATTGGCCATCTTCTTGCTATTACTGAACAATATAATTTGCTATCCTTGCTGATATCGTACTTTCTCTCTCCTCGCACCCTTTTTACTCTCTGTCACTCTCCACACCGCATATCATATGTAAAATAACACATGCCTGATTTGAAGGCCACTGCCCTGCCCTCCTCTTGCACCATTTTCATAATATTCAATTGACACTTAGATCTGCTGACGCTTTAATGGTGGTTGTAAGAAATAACAAAGTGATGACAGGAATGCTTGACTTAATCTCAGCTGCTGATGATCTCTTGGCCACATTTTATGTGGCACCACTGGGGCACAGAAGCCCCCACATCAGCAAGTGTCCAAGGAGTTCTCACACCACCACAGAAAGTTTAAATGTCTGCTGTGCCCTTCGCACTTCTTTCTTGGGTAGAAGTGCTCAGCTATGTTCCACACTGACTCTATGCTGTCTTTATCAAGATTGTCCACATGCATTAAATGTGGCTGTCTATAGGGGCGAGCATCAAAATGCTGCAAGCCAATAGCAGTCATGGAAGTGAAACTTTGCAGGCTGCTGTGGTGGCTCGCACACCCAGCCTAAACTAGCCAGCTCCACAGCCTTGACTAGGGGTGGGCGTAATTTACTGTAGCGTAATTACATGAAATTACAGCAAAGTTGTGCATTAGGAGCGTAAGCCTGCATTTAGAACTATTTTTCTTAGCGCTAAATGTACCCCCCTTCTCCAAAACTAACTCGGGACGCAGTTTGTGTTAAGAAAGTAGTGCTAAGTACAAAAGAACTAGGAACGCGCAGTCAGCAGCCGCTCGTGCTGGATTCCTGCACTCTTTCGGTTCACATTTCCCCCCCCAAATTTCTCTAAATTAGACGCACAAGTGTAAATTCTAAATATTTGGTAATTTTGTGTCACAAGAGTAATGCGAAATTACCGAATCTACTCCGATTACTCCGGTGAAATTTAAATGTTGGCCAGACTCAGCCTTAACTTAACACTTAATTCAGATTCTGCATTTAAGGAAACCCACCATTATCATGTAAACATGTTGTTCAGGGTGATCAGACCTGCTTCAGATCCGTGAAGCTAACCTCAAGTGATGAGTGTTTTTTCCTAGAGGGGGCAACTCAGTCGTTCTTTCCATAGTCAGATGATTGAGTACCGTGTCCCGAGGGTGTTATTACTTTTGGGCTAAATATACCAAAACAAAAGAAACTCTGGAGAGTGCAATGGACTACTTTAAAAATAAATATCCTATTTAATGCAATTTCAAATGAGGGAGTTATTCGTATAGATTTAGAAAATTCGCATATAGCATGTGATTGGCACATTAATTTATTTTCCAGGTACATAGAAATGGAAACTATGCCCTTCCTTTTGGAACATGTCTTGCACGCATTTTCGATTCAAGCAGACGTTATTTGTAGTCTGGCGCCCTCCTTTCCTGAATTCCTGAATCAACAGTCAAACTGATGCCAGGTTAAACACATACGACAAACCTGAAATACGTTGCAGATTTATTTTTAAAAAGTAGTGTCCAAATAATGTTTAAACTCCAAGTCCTAAGCACTTCAAAAATGTAATTTATTAAATGTGAGACGCACTTTCAAGCATTCCTCCAAAACTTAAAAGACGAATTGTATTTATTCTATTTGATGAAAAGCATTTTCCTCTTCACATTGGTGCTGTAAAATTGTAAAGTGGGTCTTATAAGTTCAAACATATTATAAAAATCCATCTGCGTTCATCTCTTGACCTCTTCACATAGTTAATGTATAGCTATAACATCATTGCTCTGTTTCCGATCTTGAAGTTGATGCATGTCAAACAAGTGTAATCAGTAGCAGAACAGAGCGCGAGAGTGTCTATTCTAGATTACTTTCAACTGGTAAGATAGCTCCATGGGTTAAGCCTTTCCTGCAGCAATCCTAGGGTCGAACCATAGCAGTCCCACGTCATCCACTCTGCTGTAAACATCACCATCCATTTGACGTGTCGCTTTGTGAAGTGTTTTATACACATTAGGAATATTATTCTCTTTAAGGGATAGAGGAAACACAACTTTGCGTAACCGTGGACAGAACAATTACCAATTATTGGACAAAGGACCACCTAAATCTAAGCAACAATCATTGTTAAGAAGTGAAACATATACATGCTCATCACTATTGTATGTATATTGATGGGCTAGCCAGTTTTCAGTTCAGAATGTGTGCATTGTTCATTTTGTCATGCGGCAGTGCTTTAGTAGAGTTTTGCTCCTGTCGCTTCTATGGGGCATTGCATTATGTTTTCAATATGGAAACCTACTGGCTCCAGCGTTTCATTCAGACAAGCCTCACAAACAGTGTGGAGTGGCAACTTGAGCAACATGCCGAGATGTGGACCAGACTGTGGCATCTCTAAAGGATGAGCATTGTATGGATTTGGTAATATGGTAGTCTGACTCGCAAGTGAATAGGCAAACTGTGATATCACTCAGGCTATAATATCACAATCTGACTCTATATCCAGTATTTATCGATACTGTGATATCAGAGTGTGATCTGCCATTGTCAGGCTCTATTGATATCATTGTCTGACTCTATTTCAAGTGTGTGCGCATACTGTTACATCACTCTGGAATCTACCGTAATATGCGTATAATTATATCACAATCTGACTGTACATCCAGTAAATATCAATGCTGTGATTTCACTGTGGGACCTGCCATTGTCAGGCTCTAATGGTATCATAGTCTGACTCTATTGCATGCGTGTTTGTGCTTACTGTGACGTCACCTAGGAATCTACCATAATCTGGCCCCAATGATATCACAATTAGGTGATGAGCAGAACTCGAGGAGTTGTACTCCATGGAATTCTTTAAAGTTGCATAAAAACTCTGAGAGATTTGCGGAGTTCCGCCCACCCCCTGTTCTGTACTGCATGTCGCATCGCAGCCCCCGCTCCCTCTGTACGGTGCCGAGGGCCATTGGTGGCTGGCGTAAACAGGCCTTCTGTTGCATCAGGCTCGCCAGTCAGCTGAAAGGAGGCTGTGTAGTTAGGGTGGCCAAACTTGACACACTGCGTCTGCACTAATGTATGCACAGGCACCACCATTTTAAAGATCAAGGAAGAGTGAACAAAGTTGAAAAGTTATTTTCAGGGCAACTATGCTTGCTCAAGAAAAGGGTGGGCGGTAAACTCCGCCACACGGTGGTTGGAAGTGGTGTTTTTGCCGAACTCCGCACTGGGGCAAAACTCTGTGCGCTCTGCCACAGACCGGAGTTTACCGCCCACTCCTAATCACAATCTAACTCCATATCCAGTAGATCTCAATACTGTGATATCACTCTGGGACCTGCCATTGTCAGGCTCTAATGATAGCATACTCTGACTCTATTTCAGGTGAGTGTGCTCTTACATAATCTGACTATAATGATATGACCTTGTAACTCCATATTGAGAGTTATCAAGAGTTTATCATCGCCGTTAAAGCTGACATTCTGCATTTGAAGTGATTTCAGGGTGTGACTCTAAGCCAGAAGCAGTGCTTATTTACAAAGGATCAAGTGCCGGTGCCCAAAACTCTGCTTATAAGCTTACAGCCGATGCTATTACATGTCAGCATGCCACAAATCAAGGCGGCATAGTCTTGAATCCACCTTTAATCCACTTCCAGGCACTACTGCTCCTTTATCTCTCTTTTGATGGTTCCTGCTTTCTCTCTTTGTGACAGGTTTCCATTTCTCTCTTTTTTCTTCTTTCCCTTTTATCAATGTTTTCCTTTCTTGTTCTCGGTAAATGTCAAGGTAAAAAAAAATAAGGCCTGATCCCCAAAAATAAGTGCTAGTAACCCACCTTATCTCCCCCCCCACCGGCACCCACCAGCTGAAATGAAGCATTGGCCAGAAGATTTTGAGATTTTAACATCACAATGGGAACAGACATTTCTGACTATAATCATATCATAAGCTGACTCTATATCCAGTGGGTATCCAGACTGTGACATCACTGTAGGAGTTGGCGTTACCCGATACTTCTGTGAATATCTGCATACATTTTTTAAGACTGGGAGACTGGGAGACTGCCCAAGAACATTGTCTGACCTTAGTCAATGAGGATGATGATAAGATACAGCGACCACGTCTTCACTCATAGAACTGCTGACATTGTCTGACCTAACTATATCAAAGTCTGGCTCTATGTGTCCCGAATTCATTAAGACTGTGACATCAATATAAAGGCAGAAACATCATAATGAAAGATGACATAAAGTCCTTGTATCATGAAACGGAATAGTCAGCGGTCATTTGGATTATGACACCGTTGCGCATGTTCAATGTCGCAGTCTGGACTAACGCCCAGACGGTGTCCAGATAGAAAATGCCGGTTGCTTTTGGTTTTCAGACCCCAATTGCGCAATCAGTATTGTATGCTTTGATGAAGTTCAGACTGAAACATCACCAAAGCAATACAATGCAATGTAGGTCACCAGATGGTGTGCCTCCCTGAATACTGATTCAACAATATTGATGGGACACAATATTGAACACAAAATACCGAAAATAAAATATCGACATGTAAGTCTATATTTTCTATACCTAACTCCACATATGTGTCCCTACTCGTACATATATCTTCAAGGTACAGAGATGTGATAGAAAATCTACACTCCCCTTTAAGAACTTACCATTGCTCTGTTTTGTTCTTCGATATTCTGTTCTCGATACTAGTATGCCGCGATATTGCTGATGTCAATATTCAGTAATACAGTCAGTCAGAGGTATCTCAATGTAAGTTTTGTAAAAATATACATATCGCTTTTTAAACAGAAACAAACTTTCCATGATTAACAAGCAAAAATGATAATATTACAAATTGAGAAATGTTACTGGACTGGCCCCTTAAGCAAATTGCGCAATTTTAAGTACTTTTCATGCTGGATGCGCAATTTCATTTGTTGTCTGTTCAACTGAAAGTGGTATGTTTGATTGTCTAACAACAATACAAATCGTGAAACCTCACGTTTAAGCATTTTACCTGAATTTAAACTGAACTCATCCCATGTTATTCCTGGAGCAGTAGCTGCTTCAGTCCTTGCATTCACTGTTGGTCGGTTGCCAAAGAGTCCGCCCCCAGTTGCTGGAGTTTTTATACTTTCTAGAGGAGACAGTGAGAAATATGTTCATTAAAATAAATGCGCCCAGAGTTAGTCCTACATTCGGCTGCTGAAAGCAGATGTAGTCATCAGAATATTGTTAATATTTCTTACACTTAAACCAAAAATTCTTGCCTCTATTACTTCTCAGGGTACTGCCTATTCTGCGGTGCTCTCGAAGTATCTCTGGGGCACTAAAGCCTGAGGTCTTGCCAGAATATTGCAACTTGCAATACATATATAGGTATTTATTCACTTCGTCGTGTATTCCTTTGGGGGAACAAACAGAAACTTCTCTTTCAGTGCCTCTTCATAAAGCACAATTTTCCGCCTTCTCTTTTTATTTGTTTTAGGTTTGTTTCTGGTGGAATTAAATAAAAAATGTGTTTTATTGCAGTATCAACAATGTGAATATGGACTGACATTTTGTAAAATGTTCATTTTCCCCCAATGTAAATCAACACTACCTTTGCTATCACTAAGTGATAATTTAATTTTTAAGTTATGTGTATTTGATAGGCTGTTAGGAAGTTTTTTTCTCGTTTTGTTTGTTGAAATAAACACATTTGATAAACAATGTATGAGTTTATTTGTCACTTTACCTACTCTGGTGCCCGGTGTCTGATTTAAATGTTTGAACATATGCATTTTATTGACATAAAGATTCATTTTTCCTAGGATTTCTTTGAAAACTTATGCCTCCTGCATCATCTGGGCCAAGGTTACAGAAACCTCATTCTCCCTAAAGTAAAACTCTGTAGTTTCGCTAAGAATGTCAAGAATACTAGGGGCATATTTACAAGGACGGAGTTAAAATTAACGCCGCTTAAGCGGCAGAAAACGTCCGCTAAAGGGGCGATAATGGGCTTGATAATAGGCTCTTGAGAATTCCAGAGAATTTCAATAGAAGCCCATGTTCTGGTGTAAACTTGGGCTTCTAATGGAATTCTCTGGAATTCTCAAGAGCTATTATCAAGCCCATTATCGCCGCTTCAAAGGCAGTTTTCTGCTTCTAAATCAGCGATAATTTTAACTCCGTCCTTGTAAGTATGCCCCAAGGTATCTTTATGTTTCAAGGGTCTATCACCAACCATTGATTAGTTCTACCGATTTCTCTCCATAAGTTGCAAGGATTGGGCGGTGATCCGAAAGGTCCCTGGTAGGATTTGACACCTCCCCAAGACAGGGGAGGTGACGGGCTGTGGTTAAGATGTAATCAATGCGTGAAAGGCTCCGGTGGGCCCCAAAGTCGAATGTGTACTGTCGTATTGTTGGATTAAGGGATCACCATGCACCAATAAGTCCTTAAGTCCATGGACCTCCATAAAATCTACTACGGGCCTAAGTTGCGATGTCGACTGGCGAGGAGGCCAGCGATCCTACACCTCATCACAGGCGGTGTTAAAGTCTCCCCCAAGGGAACCCTACCCTCAGGGAGAGTGTGCAATAGTGTACCAAAATCTGAGAAGGCATCACTATGTAGTTGGGGGAACATAGAGGGAAGCAATGTTAATCGTGGTTGCCCTCCCATTATCCCGTCACTACTACGAATCTTCGAGGGGATCAGACCATATCTTCTGTAGGTAAGCGGGAAGGTCTTATGCATTAGAATGCCCACACCCCTCGACCCCATCCTATATCCTGTATATCCTGTGTGAGAAAAAGTATTGCAGCCCCCGTCTGTCTAATGCATTTTAAGTATTCTCTTGTAGGTGTTTCTCCTGCAACTATATCAGGGGAATGTCTCCTAAGATATTGCAGCACTGTTCCCCGTTTAATTTTGTCTCCTATGCCATCGACATACCATGAAAGGATTTCATAGGAGGGTGCTTCGGTGTGTCAACCATATGATTTAACTTCCCAAAAGGCACCATCAGCACCTAAGGTCAATCTCCAAACTATCATAGATGGGGACCCTGCTCGAAAAGCAATCCCTGATGAATCCAATCCGACTCCTTAGGGAGGCCCCCGTCCTGGGTGGATCCAGACATGGCCTCCCTCGAAAATAATATTGTCACAAATGGAAAGGAATCAAGTCTAAATATACGCTACATCAAGTAAGGAGCATCATCTCTTATAAAAAATAATAACAAAGCAGAGAAAACATCGCATCAAAAGCCCCTGCAAACACTTCCTCCCTACTTCCCTGCATGACAGACTTAGAACCTGCCCACCCCCTCAACTGTGCATAGCGCCTGTCGCCCCATAACATTAGACAAACTTAGGGTAACTGAGAGTCCTGCCGTGCCTGCTCACAGCCACTCCCCATATAAACCCAAAACATTACTTTACCTTTGACAAAATCAGTGTTTGAATATCCCAGTGGCCATGTTCAACATAGCACACAAGTAGACCCAATAGATTAGGATTTCCCCAATCCAGACAGCTAACAAAAGGGGTCCACAGGGTGACTTCTGCTTGTAGATCTACTGATCCTATGTCTGACTTTGAGGACAGCATCAGAGCATTGCCTTCCCCTCTGACCACGGGGTTTAAATCCCCCAACCTTTCTCCAGCTCTCCAACCAGTCCCAGGCCTCCTCCAGTGACACGAAGTGGAATGTCTTTCCTTCCACCACTATTCTTATTTTTGCCAGGAACAACAGGGAATATTTCACTTACTTCTCCCTGAGTACTCTTTTGACTACAGAAATGAGCACCGCTGTTGTTGAACCTTTAATGTAAAGTCCGGACAGAAAGGTGATGGTGTGGTTGTCGTAGTTGCCTGGGGGGAGACACTACGAGCGGTCTGAAGGATGACATCCCTGTCCCAATAGTTAAAGATGCACACCATAATTGGGCATGAGTGGTGCTCTTAGTTTTGATGGAGTACCAGGACTCAAGAGAGAGGTAGTTTGAGAGGCCACGGGGCTAGAGTTGTTTAAGGAGGAGATCTTCAACAAATAGGTTGACCGCAGGCCCCTTTGTACATTCAAGCACCCCTATCATTCAGACATTATACTTTCTGGAGGGGCCTTGATAATCCTCCAGGCAGGCCTTCAGTCTGCCCGTAGTAGCAGCCAATTCCATGACTGAGGCTTTCAGCGTCTTCGTCTCCGCCTGCAAGGCCACAATGGAGTTCTCGGTTTCTTTGACATGTGTTCCCATATTTCGGAGTTCTGTCCTCATTAAACCGATATCTGAAGACACAGAGTCTATATTCCTTTCTAGGGTGGTGCAAATCCATTATATCACTGCCATGATATCTGTTACACAGAAGGTTACCACACTCTCTGTGTGTTGTACCATAGATGCTTGCTGGTCCCCCGATAGTGATTTAGGAGCAACTTCTTTAATTAAAGTGAATTTGCCCAACTTAATTTGATGAACAGCCCTTGGTCCCTTACTGCCTGTCATCATTGGAGACCAGGCCTCCACTGCCCGCACCTGTGGTCACTGCTATGTAGTCGAGGAGGGCCAGGTGAGGGGGAGGGGAGGAAGTCAAGAAGGCAATCAGCACCGCCTGCCAAAAGAGAACAGGAGAGTCCCAAGCAGCCTGTTGGTTTTTCGCTCCTGACCACCACATCATCCAAGTAAGTCTGCAATGACTGTGTCTCTAATGAGAGGCCCTGCCCCAGGCTTAGGCTCCTATGCCCACAGCATCCTTCCTGGCCCGAATGTACTCCTCAATGGCACCTTTTTAACAGGAGGTCTCAGAGCACAGGCAATAATTATGTTTGGGGGCAATTGAGTGAGATCGCTGACAACCAATACTCTTTACCGGCTCCTGTTCATTAAGGTATTTTTAGGACAGAGGCGGCTGGCATCTATCGGGAGGAGTGGTGGCGGGCGAATGCACACACAAAATTAAATTAAAAAGAAAGTCTTCCGCTCCGGAGCGCTCTTTCGCCGACGCCCACAGGAACTGGATGCTGCAACTCCCTTAGCTCATTCTGGCACTGCTCCCATACTGTTAGACCAGCACCCTGATTCGAGGGAGTGGATTCACTCAGCACTCCACAGCGCCCTGGAGGCCTGCACTTACTCTAACACAGCTGTCTCAAGACAGCTGATAGCACCTGGTGCAGAGGTTTCAAATTGTGCATGTCTGGCTGGCCGTCTCAAGACGGTTGGCCAAAGGGACATGCTCACATTGAAAAGTGCATACCCCGCCTACCCTCCTCCCTGCTGCTGTCACTCAGGCCCAGTTGAGTCAGGGGTGACAGCGCCTCCAGACTTTCTGGCTCCACTACAGGCCCAGCGGCAGGAGGAAGAATTTCCTCGATCCCTGGCCCAGGTCCCTCACCTGAGGTATGTGCATCTCCTTGTAGGTAGGCCTCGGAGCTCAGCTCCCCACACAATGCCACCGCTTGCTGAGTGCTCCACTATGCGGGAGCGCTATTCACGTTTTCCAGCTGGCGTTTGTTACTCCAAGGTCTGAGGAGCAGGCCGCACTGCCGTTCTTGCTGTGTCGTCATCTCTAAGGCTCCCAAACACCGCTGGGTAGTGGACACTGTGAGGTTGTTTTATATCGCTGTGATCTGCAATATAGCACAGATGTTGGGGAATTAGTGTGGCTGGCTGCAGGAGCTGCTTCAGAAAGCTGCTATCATCCCAGCGGCTGGCCACAGCCCGACCACAGAACCCTTGGCCATCATAGATTAACCAACACATAAATCCAAAAAAGATAAAGAAAAGAGTAACTAAAGGACGACACCCACATTAAACTCAGAAAGATAACATGTACATTCTCTGGAGCACACATGAAGAAAGTGCCCAGCACCCATTTTGACACAAAAAAATATACAAATCCAATTTATTGAACAGAAAGGCCTTTATCATTCAAACCAAAAAACAATCTGCATAAAGTCGATCTAGAAAACTATTCAACATTGTTACATCTCAAACTACTGACGCCTGCCTGTCTGCTAAAGTACCAGATTGACGCAGAATTACATTGACAAATTTCTTTGCCATTAAGATTCATAAAATATGAGACAACTTTTATATAATGTGGTTACACTATAAACTCAGACATACAGTAGCTGCTGGTAACTGGAAAGCGTTGAACCCTTTCACCTCAGACATTATGAAGGACGTTATCTATATCAAGATATTTTGTTTACAGGCATTCAAAAAGAGAGTTCAAATGTCAGGATTTGAATTTCAAGGGAATTTAGTGTTTACTTTTCTTTCACTAAGTTCAAAGTGAGAGAATTTATGTGACAATCCATCCTTCTGAGTACCCATGTAAGAGGACAGGCTGTAGGATATTTTTTCTAGCAGGCAACAGAAATGAACTGTGCTGATATTTCAGAATACATCAGCGTGAGAACAGTAAACACTGTGGTGGAAACAAATATTGTAATTTGATCAAAGCAAATAAAAACACTTGTAATGATATTTTCACACATTATCATTTGTACACAGTAAAACTAGGTCGGTGCAAATGTAGTGGCCATTTTCAAATGGAAATGTCTTGTATTTAATGGCACTCTACACCACTTCACACTACAACACTCTGATCTACTCTATGCCCTTCCACTCTATGCCATGCCTCTCCACTCCATGACAATCCACTGTAAGACACTTTACGACAAGGCTCGCCACTCCATCCACACCCATCCACTCTATACCACTCCACTCCATTCTACCAAATTCCACTACAATGTAATCCAACCCAATCTATCCCACTCCACTCCAATATACCCCCATACATTTCTCTACAGTATACCCCACTCAACTCCATTCTACCATTCTACTCTATCATACTCTAATCCACCCAACCTACTCCACTCCAATACCCCCACTCCATCCTAATCTACCCCATCTCTACTCCCCTCCAATCTACACCACTCTACTCCACTACAATCTACCCCACTCTAACTCTACTGAAATCTCTCATATTCCACTCTACCCCAATCGTCCCCACTCAACTCTACCCTTCTCCAATCCACCCGATCTACCTCAATGTACCCCACTCCACTCTACCCTGCTCCACACCAATCTACCCCACTTCACTCTAACCTACCTCACTCCATTCCAATATACCTTACTCTAATCCACTCGGTCTACCCAACTCCAAGTACCCCATTCCTCACTAATCTGTCCTACTCCACCCCACTCCAGTCCAATCTGATCCAATCCACCCCTCTTTATTCTTCCCCAAGTTAACTACCACATTCCAAGCTACCCCAATATATCTCACTCTAATCAACCCCAGCCTACAATCTGCCCTAATCCACCCCACTCCACTCCACTCCAATGTACACCAATCCACCACATTCTACTCTTCCACAATCTATCTACCCCATTTAAAGCTACCCCAATATACCTCACTCCATGGTACCCCAATCTACCTCACTCCTATCTACTGTAATCTACCCAAATCTAATCCTATCTACCCCAATCCACCCACTTCTACCCACTCCACACAATCTACCCCACCCCATACCAATCCAAACCACCCCACTCAGTCACAATTTACTACACTCTACTTCACTCCAATCTACTCAACTCCAATCTACCCTACTACACTCCAATCTGGCCCACTCTTCTCCACTCAATCTACTGCACTCAACACCACTACAGTCTACCCCAATGTACCCCACACTGGTTTACCTTACTCTACCCCAATATACCCCACTACAATCTACCCTACTGTACCCAACTCCACTCTAAACCACTTTGTCTCACCGTCATGCTCTCCCTCCTACCCATTTACTCCACCCACTTTCCCTTTACGCTCTATGTATCCCTCCTCATTGCTCTCTAATTGTTTTCTCATTGAGATCTAGCCACTTGACTGTTGCCCGGTGGAGCTACCTGATAGTTACAGAGGAGATGGGCTGTGGACTTTCCCCTCGGCCGTCACCTACCCAGCCGGACTTTGGGCAGACTCTCCTTCATCTCTCCATCCATCCTATCTCCATCCTTTCTCCCTCCTACACCTTTTCCCCACCCCTTACCTTGCTAAGCTCCATTTATTTAGTCGTCCGACGCTCTTGAAATGTTTTCCTGTAACTGTCACAACTTGTAACTGTTGTAATTTTGCAATTCTGTGGAACCATATGTAGAGCACTCTGATACCTTTGGGTCTAGCCAGAGCTATATAAAACTCAAACAAACATAAACATAAACATAATAGCAATGCAATACTACTCTATTGCTGGACTATTACTGCCTCTCTCAAAGATCAGTGTATGTTACAAATACCTGCATTTAAAAGATGCAAGATTAGAGGCAGAGCTTTTTCAGGGACTGCTGCTGGTCATTGGAACCAACTTCTTACTGCCCTTTGATCGGATAGCAAACTACCGAATTTATGGCCGTAAAATTGTGGCATTTCCTAATACAATAGTTAAAGAGCGCCTCCTCTTACCTAGACTTCTATGTAGCACCAAGCTGCCCATGGTGAAAGGGCGTTAAACAAAATACAAAATACAAATAAAAATACAAATGATGAAAAGTGTGCAGTTTAACAGCCAACTCAATATATCAATGAAAAATAAGCAAATACTAAATAGCTAAATAATAATCATAAGGCCCCCATTTTGACATTTGCAGCCTCAACTTAGGACCCATGATGGTATGCAATTAGTTTCATTGGGCCCTGTTTTTGGAGACAGTGGGGCTAGCTTGTTATCGGCCCTAATGCAAGTAAGAAAAAAATTAGGCCCGCTTGTAGGAGAGTAGGGTCTGCAATCCTATGATCACCCAGATTTTTTGCTTTTGTTTCACTGGTTTACGACTTTCTCTGGCTGTGGGCCTGCTAATCAGACCCACAGCCTGGCTGTTCTCTTTCTAAATTACGATATGTACCCTAGGTGCATTTACCAATTGGTACTGGGCCACCTTATCAGACCCCGTAACGCAGGGCATAGGTGTACCCAGGGCCGCCAGGGGCTGCAGCATGTATTATGCCACCCCTGGCTGGCCTCCTAAATTTGACACAACTGGCTGCATGACAGCTGGGGCGAAGTCGTGTAATCACACTTTGCTTTAGGTATAGTAGCTCTATATCTAACCGTACAATGGACACCCGAGTTCCTATCAGTCACTCCTATGGCAGGCCTTAACAATCCTGAAGGCAGAGTGCGTGGGCTCGTGTGAGCTAGGTTCAGGCCCGAGCCGAGCCCGGTTGCAGCTTGCGGAATCAAGACCCAATAGCTGTTCCATGATAACGCGTACCATATCGGTAACTCCGGTGTCGCGCTATCAAGGCATGTCGAGTAAGGTGTCATACGAATCGGGGTGCTCCCCTCTCACCAATTCTGGCGATGAGGTTAGCATCCCACCCTTCTAGAGGGACACGACATGTACGTAACTGTGAACCCCGGTTAAAGTTAACTGAAGCCTCAGCTCCACAAAATGGATGCTGCCACCACAGACACGAGTCTGACCTCCTGCTGCTGGGAGTCCTTCCAGCGAGGAGCACTTGGACAAAGGGTTTCCTGTCGAGGGCGGTGTTCGCACCGTCCCAGACAGGGTTTGTGTATTCTGGGTAGGTAGGGCTTTGGCGAGAAGGTGACTGCGGAGTGGCACCCCGGTGCTCACTGCGCATCTGCCGGTTAGAACCAGTTCCAGGGGCGACAGCCCTGGCCTGGGGAAAGCCCGGCAGGGGAGAGGGGTGTAACTACCCCCCTTCCTGGTCCCACCCTTAGGGCAGGACCTAGTCATGTACCCACCCCGTTCTTTAGAATAAAGACCGGAGCGGGGACCCTTCCAAATTAGATCATCTTTGATTCAAGAACTACTTTCTACGAAAGGACATTCAAGACTCTTCTCAAGATTTCTCCCTTGTGACTAAGGAGTAGTCACCCTGCATCAGCGGGCACCAACTAAGAACTCTGCGGTTTGCTGTAAGTCCTTCCTCAAGGAATCCGACGGCCCAGCTCGACGAGAACCGGCTTCCCTGGCACCTCTGACCTCTACCCACGTCATCAGCTCAGCTGTGATCTGTGGGTGCGACGAGACCTCGAGGGACCGGCCATCATCAGAACCTGCACGCTCTTAAAAACCAGCACGACCATCGAGGTAACTCTCTGGTGAGTGCTCTGGGGTCCGAGAAGCCCCGACCCTGAGCCGCTCCAGCACCGAAGTGCAGTCTCCCAGCATCTCCACGATCTGCGTGGGGCCCTTCTGCTCGCTGCTCAGCCTGTTGTCTGGTCACTAGCCGCTGGCTTGTGCCCTTCTGTGACGACATCCGAGAATCATCACTGCAGGTCTGGTTGCTCCAGACTGGCCCTTGCTTCCATCTTTGCGAGAAGCACCCCGGACCCTCCTGGTCCACTCAAGACGCCATCTTAGGCCACCACGTGGCCCTGAGATCTGCCGAGGCTTGTTGCCCCATCCTGGGCCCAGCGACGCCGACCGCATCATCCTTCGTGGGACAGCTCGCACCTCCACCGTGGTCGCCGACAACGCCTCCTGGTCCGTGAGACTGCAGAGCCTAGCGTCGCCCACTCACCTGGTCGAGGTGACGGCCAACCGGTGCCTTCCTGGTACCCTCTGACTACTGGCTAGTAGTACGAACTTGGTCCCCTCTGCTTTCAGGTTTCATCAATCTCCGATCCAGGCTTGGATCTCTACGAACTATTCAGCACTGGTCACCGGCCAGCAACTCCTTTCTTCCGGCTCCTGGCTCGTCAGCGAAGACCCCGACGCCTGTAAGACTTGTGCAGCCGCAGCCCTCGTGGCTAGGTAACTCGGCATTTCGGTGCCTGCATAGCCTCCTTACTCTAGGGTCCCGAGTCCCTCGCTTCCGACTTGCCTTATCGGGTCCGCCCGAGACCTTAACCTTTCCGTGTCCTCGGACACTTGTTTTTATTGTGCACTTGAAGTATTTGCTAAAGAGATTTGGTTTGTGCTTAGTACCCTGTCCTCATAAAGAGTACAGGGCTGTTGTGATTCTTAATAAATATACTGTTTATTTTCATAACACTTGTGTGGTGTCCTTTCACTGGGTGTTCAAGGGGTACATGTGTGGTAAACAGCTGGCTTAACACGCCCTCTCGAGTCTTTAGCCTTAGACTGCTCGTATCCACGCTACTAGGATAGCTGGTCTATAGGTTGACTTACAACCAAACACCATAAGGGACGTTGGAACGATACATAGCGGTCGCTAGAATAGCGAACGTTGCATATCCGGCCAACTTCTCACATTGGTGAGCAGCGGTTGGGATTTGAGCTTGCTGTTGTTTTGCCACACGTATCCTAAGAATATCTTGTTGAAAGATCGCACAAGTACTGTTAGTACATATAACTAAAAGCTTAGAATACTCTGAGTTCTACTGAACCAGCTGTTGTAGCTCCTCAAGGCTTAGCACACCTTGGCTACAACTCTTAGCAAGGGTACAGTAGGTAAACACGTAGTGTAGGTAGGTGCATCACTTACACCACACTAGAAGCAGTATGTCGGACAAAGGAGGAAACTCTGGGTCTCCCCTTGTGTCAGTTGACCCTCCACAGGTCATCCCTTCAGGATATACTGTGCTGAGCTTCAAGGAGTTAAGACGACTGTGTCACTCCAGGAAGATTCAGCAGGGGTCTAACCCCACCACGTCCTTTCTGATTGGTCTCTTGGAGACTTATGATGCCAGAAGAGCTGAGAAACTTCGTAGCTCTTCTAATCCAGAAGGAGACATGCCTCCCCTCGAGGGAACCCGAGACGATCCTGACCTCATCCACCTCGCAACTGAGAACGAAGATGTGGAGGAGGATGAGGATGAGGATCTCTCTGGGGATGAGGCAGATAAGGGACAGGTAGAAGTCGTCAGACTAAGCAGGTCCAACTTAAGCAAACATGATAGCGGTACTGGGGGACCCCTGGGGCCACTATCAGGCCAGCTTAACATTGGGAATGGACGAGCCAGATCTCTGTCAAGAGACTCTGGCAGATCCCTTCAAACCAATGGCTCTCACAACTCTTCACAAAGAGGGATGACGTCCCCTCAGCGGAGAGTGTACGAAGCTAAGGAAAGGGCAGCTAATCTGAGGATCGAAAGGGAAGAACTTGCCCTAGCCAAAGAAAGGCTTGCCTTTGCGAGAGAGCAACAGTTAAGTGGGGTAGTCCCCACTGGTGGCAGCAATGTACCTAGCAATAGGGAAAGGAGTTTTGATACGAAACACCTTGGTAAGATAGTGCCCCCCTTTAAACAAGGGGACGACATCCACAAATGGATTACTGCTTTGGAGAGGGCCTGCACTGTGCAAGGTGTACCCCAGAGTCAGTGGGCAGCTATCTTGTGGCTCTCCTTTGAAGGAAAAGGAAGAGACAAGCTCCTCACCACAAGGGTGGAGGATGCGAACAATTACCAAATCTTGAAAAGTACACTCGTTGAAGGGTTCGGCCTAACCACTGAGCAGTACAGGGTGCTGTTCAGGGATACCCAGAAAACGCAGTCTCAAGATTGGTCTGATTTTGTCGATTGTGCCACTAAGGCTTTTGAGGGCTGGTTGCTGGGCAGTAAGGTTACTGATTACGAAGGATTGTATAATTTGATGATGAGAGAACAAATTTTAAACAATTGTCAGAACCAGTTGTTGCATCAGCATCTCGTCGACTCGGATCTGACCTCTCCCCAAGAATTGGGAAAGAAGGCAGACAGATGGGTTCGTACGAGAGTTAAACAGAACCAGGGCCAGAATCAAGGTGGTCAGAAGAAAGCAGACCAGAAGGGTAAAGATTCTAAGGGGGAACAAAATGACCAGAAGTCTTCGACAGGTCCCCAACAACCCAAAGAGGGTGGGGGTCAGGCTCCCCAAAAGAAGAAAGAAGGCCAATCCAAAAGATGGTGCCAGTACTGCAAAAGTAAATCTCACTGGTTTAGTGAGTGCACCAAGAAAGGAGGAGGGCAGACTCCTGCCACTGCAGCCCCTAAGGCACCTGTGCCCCCTAGTACAGTCAGCAGTGGCAGTGCGCCTCCCAAGGGTTTAGTAGGGTTAACCCTGGGTTCTGAGGGGCGTGACAACTTAGTTGGCACACTCACTCAGGCTGTCCTTGTCAGTACAGGGGACGCGGACGTATCCCCTGACGTAAGCCCCAATACTTTGGGCAAATACCGACAGATGCCTTTCATAAATGGAAAGATGGCTCAGGCCTATAGGGACACTTGTGCCAGTGTCACCATGGTGACGCCTAACTTTGTGGACCCTGGACAGATCATGCCAGGTACAGAATTCCTGGTGACCAATGCAAGCAATGTCACTACCAATCACAGTATGGCAATTGTAGCTTTCTCCTGGGGAGGGGTAACTGGCCAAAAGAAGGTTGTAGTTAGTCCAGACCTCCCAGTGGATTGTTTGTTGGGCAATGATTTGGAGTCGTCACAATGGTCAGAAGTGGAGCACCGGACTCACATGGAAATGTTAGGTTTGCCAGCACATGTGTTCGCTGTGACTAGGTCACAGGTCAGGAAATGCCCCACTGAACAGGTGCTGGATCCTGAAACAACGGACCAGACACCTCCCAAGAAAAAGAGCAGTAGGGTTAAGGCTGCGCCTTCCCCTTTGCCCCAGGTCGAGGATCAAGTCTCAGAGGAGGCTGACCTACAGGAATTGAGGGAAACTGAGCCTAGGGAATTCGAACTTGATCAAGTTGAATTCTTGGGTTCGGGGGGACCCTCAAGGGAAGACCTGGGGAAGGACCAGTTAGACTGCCCTTCTCTTGAACCCCTCAGACAGCAGGCTGCTGCTGAGGCTGCTGGGAACGCCACAGGTACCCACAAGGTATACTGGGAAGATGGACTCCTGTACACTGAATCAAGAGACCCCAAGCCTGGCCTGACCAGGAGGCTGGTCGTACCCTTGTCTCAGCGTGGTTTCCTACTTACCTTGGCCCACGAGATTCCCTTAGCAGGTCACTTAGGCCAGACGAAAACGTGGGACAGGCTTGTCTCACACTTTCACTGGCCTCACATGAACGAAGATACCAAGGAGTTTTGCCGCTCCTGTGTCACTTGCCAAGCCAGTGGTAAGTCAGGTGGCACGACAAAGGCCCCCCTTATACCAATGCCTGTGGTGGGGGTGCCCTTTGAACGGGTGGGGATCGACATCGTCGGTCCCATGGAACCACCTACAGCATCAGGGCACAAGTTTATACTGGTGGTAGTGGATCATGCCACCAGGTATCCTGAAGCTATTCCCCTTAGGACCACTACAGCACCTGTTGTGGCAAGAGCCCTAGTTGGAGTGTTCTCCAGAGTGGGCTTCCCTAAGGAGGTCGTCTCCGACAGAGGTGCAAACTTTATGTCGAGCTACTTAACTGCTATGTGGAAGGAATGTGGTGTTAACTACAAGTTCACTACACCCTATCATCCACAATGCAATGGGCTTGTTGAGAGATTCAACAGGACCCTAAAAGGGATGATTCATGGACTACCGGAAAAGCTTCGGCGTAGATGGGACGTCCTGATCCCCTGCCTCTTGTTCGCCTACAGAGAAGTCCCGCAGAAGGGGGTTGGCTACAGCCCTTTTGAGCTTTTGTACGGACATCCTGTAAGGGGACCCCTGTGTTTGGTGAAGGAAGGATGGGAGAGACCTCTCAAAAAGCCTGCAGCCAACATAGTGGACTATGTGCTCGGCCTCCGCTCGCGGATGGCTGAATACATGGAAAGAGCATCTGAAAACCTTAAGGCCAGCCAAGAACTCCAAAAAGCTTGGCATGACCAAAAGGCTGTCTTGACTGTTTACCAGCCCGGACAGAAGGTGTGGGTGTTGGAGCCAGTGGCCCCAGCAGCACTCAAGGACAAATGGTCCTGGCCCTACACCATCCTGGAGAAAAAGGGAGAGGTCACCTACCTGGTCGACCTGGGAACTCCCCGGAGCCCCCACAGGGTGCTTCATGTCAACAGGCTAAAAGCATATGTCGACAGGAAGGACATGAGTTTGCTCATGGCCCTAGATGAGGGACAGGAAGAGGAGAGTGACCCTCTCCCCGACCTGCTCGCTCAGAATCCTGACGATGGCTCGGTAGATGGTGTTGTCTTTTGTGGCAGCCTCTCCGAACATCAACAGAGCGACTGTAAACAGGTTCTTCAGTCGTTCAGACATATGTTTTCTCTAACACCCGGTCAGACCGATTGGTGCACCCATGAGGTTGACACTGGTGACAGCTTGCCCGTCAAGAGTAAAATCTACAGGCAGCCTGATCACGTTAGAGACTGCATCAAGAGTGAAGTGCAGAAAATGTTGGAGCTGGGAGTCATTGAACCCTCGGATAGCCCTTGGGCTAGTCCCGTAGTTCTAGTGCCGAAACCTCACACCCAGGGTGGTAAGAGAGAGATGAGGTTTTGCGTAGACTACAGGGGTCTCAATGCAGTCACTAAGACTGACGCCCACCCAATACCAAGGGCAGACGAGCTTATCGATAGATTGGCTTCGGCCAACTACTTAAGTACGTTTGACCTGACAGCTGGGTATTGGCAAATCAGGTTAGCTGAGGACGCCAAGCCTAAAACCGCATTTTCAACCCCTGGTGGGCATTATCAGTTCGTGGTGATGCCCTTTGGTCTGAAAAATGCACCTGCCACCTTCCAACGGTTGGTGAATCAAGTCCTTACTGGGCTGGATGACTTCTGTGCGGCGTATCTTGACGATATTGCTGTCTTTAGCTCCACCTGGGAGGATCACCTGGTCCACCTGCGGAAGACGTTAGAGGCACTGCAAGCAGCAGGTCTCACTATCAAGGCCACCAAGTGCCAGATAGGGCAGACACAGGTTGTATACCTGGGCCACCTTGTAGGCGGAGGTCAGGTTCAGCCACTGGAGAGCAAGATACAGTCAATCAGGGACTGGGCTCCTCCAACCACCCAGACTCAGGTTCGAGCTTTCTTGGGCCTGACTGGTTACTATAGGAAGTTTGTCAGGAACTATGGTTCAATTGTGACACCATTAAACGAGCTGACAAGTAAGAAAATGCCAAAAAAAGTTCAGTGGACAGCGAGCTGTCAAAAAGCATTCGATGACCTAAAGCAGGCCATGTGCACGGCGCCTATCCTCAAGAGTCCGGACTACTCCAAACCATTCATTGTCCAAACAGATGCTTCTGAGTTGGGTGTGGGAGCTGTTCTTTCTCAACTGAATTTTGATGGTCAAGACCAGCCCATTACTTTTATAAGCAGAAGGCTGACCCCTAGAGAGAAGAATTGGTCAGCTATTGAGAGGGAGGCCTTTGCTGTGGTTTGGGCCCTGAAGAAGCTGAGGCCATACTTGTTTGGCACTCACTTCAAAATTCAGACCGACCATAAGCCCCTCTTGTGGCTAAATCAGATGAAGGGTGAAAACCCCAAACTGCTTAGGTGGTCCATTTCCCTACAGGGGATGGACTTTACAGTGGAACATAGACCTGGGACTGATCATGGCAATGCCGATGGGCTCTCCAGATATTTCCACTTAGAACAAGAAGACTCACCTGGTCAAGGTTAGCTTATTGTTCCGACGTTTGGGGGGGGGGTCATGTAGGAGAGTAGGGTCTGCAATCCTATGATCACCCAGATTTTTTGCTTTTGTTTCACTGGTTTACGACTTTCTCTGGCTGTGGGCCTGCTAATCAGACCCACAGCCTGGCTGTTCTCTTTCTAAATTACGATATGTACCCTAGGTGCATTTACCAATTGGTACTGGGCCACCTTATCAGACCCCGTAACGCAGGGCATAGGTGTACCCAGGGCCGCCAGGGGCTGCAGCATGTATTATGCCACCCCTGGCTGGCCTCCTAAATTTGACACAACTGGCTGCATGACAGCTGGGGCGAAGTCGTGTAATCACACTTTGCTTTAGGTATAGTAGCTCTATATCTAACCGTACAATGGACACCCGAGTTCCTATCAGTCACTCCTATGGCAGGCCTTAACAATCCTGAAGGCAGAGTGCGTGGGCTCGTGTGAGCTAGGTTCAGGCCCGAGCCGAGCCCGGTTGCAGCTTGCGGAATCAAGACCCAATAGCTGTTCCATGATAACGCGTACCATATCGGTAACTCCGGTGTCGCGCTATCAAGGCATGTCGAGTAAGGTGTCATACGAATCGGGGTGCTCCCCTCTCACCAATTCTGGCGATGAGGTTAGCATCCCACCCTTCTAGAGGGACACGACATGTACGTAACTGTGAACCCCGGTTAAAGTTAACTGAAGCCTCAGCTCCACAAAATGGATGCTGCCACCACAGACACGAGTCTGACCTCCTGCTGCTGGGAGTCCTTCCAGCGAGGAGCACTTGGACAAAGGGTTTCCTGTCGAGGGCGGTGTTCGCACCGTCCCAGACAGGGTTTGTGTATTCTGGGTAGGTAGGGCTTTGGCGAGAAGGTGACTGCGGAGTGGCACCCCGGTGCTCACTGCGCATCTGCCGGTTAGAACCAGTTCCAGGGGCGACAGCCCTGGCCTGGGGAAAGCCCGGCAGGGGAGAGGGGTGTAACTACCCCCCTTCCTGGTCCCACCCTTAGGGCAGGACCTAGTCATGTACCCACCCCTTTCTTTAGAATAAAGACCGGAGCGGGGACCCTTCCAAATTAGATCATCTTTGATTCAAGAACTACTTTCTACGAAAGGACATTCAAGACTCTTCTCAAGATTTCTCCCTTGTGACTAAGGAGTAGTCACCCTGCATCAGCGGGCACCAACTAAGAACTCTGCGGTTTGCTGTAAGTCCTTCCTCAAGGAATCCGACGGCCCAGCTCGACGAGAACCGGCTTCCCTGGCACCTCTGATCTCTACCCACGTCATCAGCTCAGCTGTGATCTGTGGGTGCGACGAGACCTCGAGGGACCGGCCATCATCAGAACCTGCACGCTCTTAAAAACCAGCACGACCATCGAGGTAACTCTCTGGTGAGTGCTCTGGGGTCCGAGAAGCCCCGACCCTGAGCCGCTCCAGCACCGAAGTGCAGTCTCCCAGCATCTCCACGATCTGCGTGGGGCCCTTCTGCTCGCTGCTCAGCCTGTTGTCTGGTCACTAGCCGCTGGCTTGTGCCCTTCTGTGACGACATCCGAGAATCATCACTGCTGGTCTGGTTGCTCCAGACTGGCCCTTGCTTCCATCTTTGCGAGAAGCACCCCGGACCCTCCTGGTCCACTCAAGACGCCATCTTAGGCCACCACGTGGCCCTGAGATCTGCCAAGGCTTGTTGCCCCATCCTGGGCCCAGCGACGCCGACCGCATCATCCTTCGTGGGACAGCTCGCACCTCCACCGTGGTCGCCGACAACGCCTCCTGGTCCGTGAGACTGCAGAGCCTAGCGTCGCCCACTCACCTGGTCGAGGTGACGGCCAACCGGTGCCTTCCTGGTACCCTCTGACTACTGGCTAGTAGTACGAACTTGGTCCCCTCTGCTTTCAGGTTTCATCAATCTCCGATCCAGGCTTGGATCTCTACGAACTATTCAGCACTGGTCACCGGCCAGCAACTCCTTTCTTCCGGCTCCTGGCTCGTCAGCGAAGACCCCGACGCCTGTAAGACTTGTGCAGCCGCAGCCCTCGTGGCTAGGTAACTCGGCATTTCGGTGCCTGCATAGCCTCCTTACTCTAGGGTCCCGAGTCCCTCGCTTCCGACTTGCCTTATCGGGTCCGCCCGAGACCTTAACCTTTCCGTGTCCTCGGACACTTGTTTTTATTGTGCACTTGAAGTATTTGCTAAAGAGATTTGGTTTGTGCTTAGTACCCTGTCCTCATAAAGAGTACAGGGCTGTTGTGATTCTTAATAAATATACTGTTTATTTTCATAACACTTGTGTGGTGTCCTTTCACTGGGTGTTCAAGGGGTACATGTGTGGTAAACAGCTGGCTTAACACGCCCTCTCGAGTCTTTAGCCTTAGACTGCTCGTATCCACGCTACTAGGATAGCTGGTCTATAGGTTGACTTACAACCAAACACCATAAGGGACGTTGGAACGATACATAGCGGTCGCTAGAATAGCGAACGTTGCATATCGGGCCAACTTCTCACACCGCTCATCCCAAGTTGCTATTTTAGAACATCTGGAGTTCATTAGGCTGCTCTAGCCCTCGATCACTATGGCCAATGCACCAACTACACTCACAATAAATACACCTCTACTTACTGGTATCTGAACGTCTTATTCGTCGCTCCTTCTTCCCGTTTCCCTATCTCCAACCCTTTCTTCTCTCATCTCCTACGCTTTGACTCTCTTTCCTCTAAGTCTCCTGGTGTTTTTTTCCTATACCCATCCTCCGAATCATTCTTATCTTCATGCCCTTTTTCTCACCCTTTCGTCTCGTTGCCTCATTCACGCTCCGTTTCCTCTGAGCCCAACTAGAGCGTTCGGACTGGACTCTTCTCATGGGAAACAGGGTAAAGACTGAATTGCATACGGCTGGGTCTAAACTGGAATGATGTGGCGTACAAAAAAAATTGATTTAACCCAGATCTTTGACTAGGGGTGAATGTATGATTTATTCAGCATTCTGTCCATCATCTGTTCTTTTTTCTTTTGGCATATTGTAGGCAGGCAAAGCCTGATGGTGCTAAGACTGGTGGTCTGCTTCACAGAGCTATATGCCCGTATAAGTTTAGCTTTACAAAGATTAAGAACTTCTTTAGACTCACAAAGATGGATTTAGCATTCCTTTTAAGGACTTGCTAATTACACAAAAAGTTTCTTGTGAGGAAATCTAAGAGGAGGGGCGGAAAGCAGATGTTACAATGCTTGAATGCTCTATACATATTTGAGTACCCACAAATTCACAAGGTTTGTGGGTGTTTGCAAACTCATCTCTTACCAATTGCCACTCTGGAAAAAAATCAGAGATTTACTTGTATCAAGGGAATAAGTAAATCCCCTTCCAGGGTGGGAAAAGGAAGGGAATAGCCCCAAAATTAGCGCATTGGTGGGGATGACTTTTTACATTGTGAAACATATTCTAATGGATGATGCTAAAATATGCAATATATGTAGGAATGTCATCCTTTTTGCCAAGATCATCCCCCCATTTTGGACTGATGCTGGTGGTTATTGACTCTGAAAGTGCCCTGGGCTCTTCTAACCAGTCCCAGGGCCAGTGCTCGATCCTCTAAAGGTATATGCAGATTGGTACAATTCGAATAGGTAAGGACAGTGTACCTGTAAGTCCTTAGCAAATAGCAGGGCATGTAGGTTTCAGGTCTTAATATACTTGAGTGTGCACTGCTGGTGGGTCTGATGTATTTTTAAAGCCAGGACTGCCTTGCAGGCAAGTTTTAAAATAAATCTGTGTCCAAATTTGACTTTGCAATTAAAAGCACCTCCAAAGTCCCAAATTACCTCTTCATTACTTATAGGATATTCATATGGTCTGTAATAAGTACCCCAAGGGTAGGGTTTATAGCTATAAAAAGAAGGGACAGTATAAAGAATGCTTTATATGTCCTGGTAGGGAAAAACAGCCAAAGGCGTTTTTCCCTACGGTAGTGCTGCTAGACCCATAGGCTAACATAGAAAGGGATTTATTAAATTTAGCAAAGTCTAACTTTGGATTGGAGCCAGCTAGCCATATTATTCAAAGTATCAAACTAATACTTACATCAAACCAAACAATTTGCCATGGTTGGATTTAGTATAGCTATGGCAGGAATGTAGTTTTAGAACTTATTATCCTGAAGTTACTTAAAGCAGCCCTGTGACAGCTTCTTTTAATTGGTCAGTGTAATAAATTGGGTTACTGGTCGAGGGGGGTGAAACCCTACTCAAGCAGGAACCACAATCCCTGTCAGGTTGAAGTCACAAGCAAATCCCAAATTAACCCATGCTCAACCCTCTGGTAGCTTGGCAAAGAACAGTCAGGCTTATCTTTGAGGAAATATGGTAAGCATTTATGCAACACTTCCAAGAGTAATAAAGTGAGAAGAAAACACAAGAAAACTACCAGACCAATTTAGAAGCGTCATGTAAATTTTAATAAATAAATCAAGACCAAATGACAAAAATCTAATCAGTAGAACCAGAGATATGCAAGTTTAAAGATTTCAGGGAAAACAGCACCAAAAAGCAGAAAGTGACAGCTGTGGTTATCTGGTCATGCAGGACCGGTCAAGTTCACACTGACCCAGATGGGGTGCGGGCCAGCTACAGGGTCCACTTAAGCATGCTGAGCACAGCACCTTAAGCCTGGTTGCAAGGAAATATGGAACCCTATGCCAAAGATGCATCACGCAGCAGAGGCAATGCGAGGTCTGGGCAAGGAGATGTGTTTTGCTGTGGTGGTTCTGATAGGTGAGATGATGTCCCTGCCTGGAGATACATTGTGCAGCGCTAGTTCTGACAGGCTGCACTGGGCGATGCCAGGTCCTTGCACTGGGGAAGTCTCAGCAGCAGAGGCAATGCGTCAGTTCCAAGGGTGATGGGTTCAGCAGTGGAGGCAAGGTACAAATTCTGCAGGAGATTTGCCACTCCGCAGAGGAGATGCATCGGATCTGCTGATTCCACAAATGGGTTAGCACCTTTAAGACCACTTCCAAGGGTCCAGGACTGGGGTAGCATCACTTGGGAGGGAAGAACATACTGATGGCAGACTCCTGGTGCTGGGTTCAAGGTTGTTGGAAGCCTGTTATGCCCCTTAGGCTTCTGGTCAGAAGGCCAGCCAACTAGGCGTTGGAGCCCTGGGGTTCTTAGACATGGACGTCCAGTCCTTCTTACCCAGGTAATAGGGCAGCAGGTCATCCCAGCAGGGCGCCAGTTCTTCTTAGCTGCAGTCCAGCAGATTGGCAGTCCTTTCAGCAGCACACCTATCCTTCTTCTTGCAGAGTTCACAAGTCCAGTAGTGTACTGAAGAGCTGGATCTCAGGGTCCTATGTTTACAACTAAAGCTCACTTTGAAGTGAAGGAAGCTTCTAGAGCTTTCCACCCCCCTGAGGTATAAGGCATCCCCTTCCTTCCTGCAGTGCCCTCTGTTTGTCTGAGGTACCAAAAGACCTTTGTAAACCCCATTATGAGAGTGCTTAGGCGGAGCTTTTGTGATGTGTAAATGTGGTAGGTAACAGCTCCTCCCCATGTTCACTTGGGGTGGCCCATCCTGCTAGCACATATCTTCCCTTTGTCTTACTGTCTGAGAGAAATACACAAAGACCAACTGTCAGCGACACCTAGTCTTGTGACCCAGGAAGAAGTTGCAGGCACCAAATGGTTAGGACAGGAAAAGAGCCAACTTCCCAAAATTGAAAGACGCAAAGATGATGGACGTAATGCTGAGCAAATCAAATATTCACCCAGTCAATAGATCTGGGTTAAATCCATCATTCATGCAAATCAGTCTTGACCCTGTGCCTTATGGGAACAGTCCAGACTGAACTGGTTAGCCAGGACCTCCCTGGACCGGAAACAAGCATCCTAGGACCGGTTTCGGGGCATCATCCCTCATCAGTCAGGCTGGTTTGAATACAGTGGCACAGTGAGCCCGGGACCCATGTCTGGGCATTCCCGGCGCTCTTAGGGCGAGAAAGCAAAAAACACATAGATGATAGACAGAATGAATAGCAAATCAAACATTCACCCCCAGTCAATAGATCTGAGTTAAATCCATTGTTCTATTGCTCACCATGCCATCCCAGTTTAGACCCAGCAATATGCAAATCAGTCTTTACCCTATGCCTCATGGGAACAGTCCAGACCGAACTCCTAAGCCAGGTTATTCCTGAACTGGAAACAAGCAACCTGGGACCGGTTTCAAGGCATATGTCTGGCATACTCTGCGCACTTAGGGAGAGAAAGCAATAAACACACAAATGATGGACGGAATCAAGAAGAAATCAAACATTGGCTTGGCAGTTCGGGATGGACTGTTCCCATGAGACACAGAGTCAGGACTGATTTGCATATGGCTGTATCTGAACTGGGGTGGCATGGTGAGCAAAAGAACAATGGATTAAACCCAGATCTTTTGACTGGGGGTGAATGTTTGATTTGCTCTTCATTCCATCCATCATCTGTGTGTCTTTAGCTTCTAAAATTGAGACACAACAACCTACTGGGGTTTGGGCCCTAGTAAGTAAAGCTGGGCCACAAATCTATATATACTCAGTGCCACACATGCCAATTCTGACTTCTATTTACCAAACCTGGTTGAATCTGTGTTCACACAACAAAATTAATATGATCTCCGTTTATTTTCTGATGTTTCTTCTAGATCACTTTTTTCGAATTACGTTTCTCAATCTATGCATCAAATTCTCATAATCATAAAATCATACACAGCATGTACATACCACAATTTACGTAGACCTCTCACATCAACATGTATCAAAAACTCTTGCTGTCACACATGAAATATAATGAATATCGAAAAGTGGCCTTTTCAGAATTGTGACAAAAAATTCGAAAATTCTTTTGACACCTAATTTGACTTGTCTAACTGCTCCCAATTGTAAGCTAGACCTTATTAAATGTAAAAAGGTAACTCAAATGTTTTCCAATGAGAGAGGTAGGCTTTGCATCAATGAGAAACTAATTTAAGAGTTTTTCACTTCCAGTACATGTAAAATGTAAAAGTACATGTCCTAAGTTTTTAATATATTGCTTCATACCCTCTGCGCTTTTCATGCCCTTCCTTAGAGGTAACTTATATACATATTGGAAAGGAAGGGTTGGGACTGGCAAAAGATGTATTTTGCCAGGTTGAAATGCCAGTTTCAAACTACACACACAGGTTGCAATGGCAGGCCTGAGGAATTTTAAAGGGGCTATTCAAGTGGATGGCACAATCAGTGCTGCAGGTCCACTAGTAGCATTGATTTTACAGGCCCTGGCAGATGGAGCACCAATTGACTAGGGAATTACAGTCAATTAAATACACCAATTGAATGTAAACCAATGTCGCCGTGTTTTAAGGAGACAGTACAGCCATGTAGCACTGATTCGCGGTGGTAACATGTGTAGAGACCTAACGCCAGCCAAACAAGCTCAACAAAACAGAAGGGTCGAAGGCAAAAAGCTAGGGGAGAACCACATCAAGAGTGCCAGGTCTAACAGTCTGTCTTTGTCAGCCTGAGCCAAGCTGCTTACTGATTAGGTGTGAAGAGGCCTAAGCTGCAACAATACAGCCATTTGGAGGGAGGAGATAACCTTCCTGGAGAATCCAGGGAGAGGATGGAGACTGGGTAGATAAGCCTGACTTCAAAGGCAGGGATCTCTGCAGAAAACAGATGCTACAGGACTCAGGTAACCCCCACTTACTAAATCTGTAGCCAGATGGGATCCATCCTAATGAGATTAGTAGAGGGTTGGAATGGGAGTGTAGTCAAAGTTTAGCCACATTTCTGGGTTAGGTTATACCGACACACACTCTAAGGAGAGATTTTGCCCATATTGATTTTTGGGAAAATATTGCATTCTGGACTAGAAGTTGTCATATTTCACAGGAAGTGTTCATACTAGAGAGAGGCAGTGTAGTGCCTATTTGTTAGTGTGCCCTCTTCCTCAAGCCCAGACATGAAGGATAAATAAGGCAGCTCTGCAGATTTCAAGAAATGGAAAGATGCACTTCCGTTTTATAGTGTTAATCAAGCTCTGCAGAGTTCATCAGATAGCTGCCTAGAGAAGAAGACGGAATGCCCTGCTGGACTACACCAAAAAAGGTCTACACTCTGAAAGACTGCATCTGCTGCACCCACAAGGCTTGACAAAGATAATTACTGTCCTTGACTCCAAAAGGAAATGAGTGACTCCCTGATCAGCAACAGGTACAAAAAAGCTGAATAAGTCACCTGCGGAGCCAAAGTAAGGACACCCCAGCTAACCAGTTGTAACTGGACTTGTCCAGGACTGCACAAGTACATTGTAGGAGATTGAACCCTAGCCCCCAAGTGCCAACCTAGAGCGTCTGAACCCTTGCCAGTGCTTGGAGATATTAATCTTCCTAAAGGAACCAAGAAACAGCTGGCAGCCTAGTTGCAAATGACGTGAACTGACATGAGATGATGCATAGCCTCACAAAGCCTTGCAGGTCAGCTGCCATCCTAAACGGAACCAATGCAAGTTGACGTGAAACCTCGCAAACATCAACCACACAGGTTTAACAGTACCAACAAAAAGCTTCGCAAAGCCCTGCTGCATAGCGACATCTGAACTGATGCAGTATGACAGGACTTGACGCAGGACCTCACATCGAAGATCTCGCATCTCCTCGGATTTGACACTGGAAGGTGCTAAGCCTCACAATCCACTGCCATGCAGACTACTCACCAAAGACTCGAGGTATAATACTCAGCAGGCCTAACTTGATCCTGTGCTTGGCTTGTGCTCCATTATGGTTAGCTTGAACATGTGACTTTGGCCCAGTCCAGCGCAATAATATACCCTCAGTTGGCACTTTATGTCTTTTAGCGCTATTTTTACCTTATTCTTGAATATCTTGGATTCCCTACATTCAATTTCTGTTGTTTTGGTATCATTTTAAAGATAAGAATATTTAAATATTTTATAAATTGGTGTTGGGTTTGTATTGTGTTGTGTCTCTTACCTATTTACTATTTGGTGATATTAACCCCTCCCCTGCTCCCGTCGGGAGCACTCCCTCCCCAGTGCTGCCAATGGCCAACGGCCGACTCAGCCCGGCCACTCATTAGAACGCCCACACCGCAGCAGAATTGCTGCTGCGGTTAAGGCGTTAAATGCTTTACACATAACAATCTCCTAAATTAAGCCTGAATGTTCATTTTCCAAGATACCAAGGGTTGAGCAATGGCTAATGTAATTAGACTTGATTGAAATTAAAAGTAATTGTGATATTATTACAAGCTGAGGGTCACTGCCCCACCTACTAATAACCCACTTTTCTACAATATATAAGTTTACAATTTTGCCAGGGAAATGAAAGCCACAAAATTGTTCCAGAAGTACACTTAGATACTTGCTACTGTCACAACTTCCCATGCATACTCCTTTAAAGCTTTGGGAATTCTTGATATTTCTACATTTAAACGTATAGGAGTTGTTGAACCTTCTAGTCCAATTTTTGGGCTTCATTTAAAAATCAGATCCCTGGAATAGTGCTGAACCTGGCACAATGGTAGCTATTGTACACATACTATAGGCATGCATGTAATGATGGTCCCCTGCTATTTTGCTGGTGCTGGCCCAGTGTTGGTAGTGGTGGTAATTATAGGCATAGTTTGGGCATCTATGACATGATGCCCTCAGTATGACATATTTTCTGCCGTGTGTAATCAATTTAATTTTATGGGCATTAAAGGAAAGCCAAGATGATGCCTAGGCATGCAAGCCAGAGTCTATGGCCCACATGCATCATCCCGGGATTTTGCGAGTTCTAAAGTGCGAAAAATAGCGATTCGCATTTTAGAATTCGCAAAACGGGATGCATGTATATTTTCGCAAATTATTTGCGATTCGGTAGAAATCGCAATTTCTACCAAATCGTAAATATTATGCGATTTTCAAAGTGCGAATTCGCAATTCACATTGATCCTATGGGCCAAAAGGCCCATAGGGATCAATGGGAAATGCGAATTCGCTCTTTGAAAATCGCAAATCCTGATTGCATTTCAAGGGTGGTGAGGGGGGTTCAAATGAACCCCCCCTGCACCCATGAAATGTTGTTTTCGCATCATGTTGCACACACACATGTCCTAAGGACATGTGTGTCCGTAACATGAATGTTTAAAAAATGCATTTGCTGCGTTTTTAACACTTTTTGCAAATTTACTGAGTGGTTCAACCACTCGGTAAATTTGACACCCTAATTGCGAATTCGCAATTTTAAAACTAATCATGCATTGCTTTTAAGAAATCGCAAATTTGCGATTTCTTAAAAGCAATCGCATTTTTAGAAATCGCAAAAATGTTGCGATTTCTGAAAATGTATGATGCATTCCAAAAAGGGATTTTGGAATCGCAAACGGACGATTTTAAGGAATCGCACCGTTTGCGACTCCAAAAACCATTGATGCATGTGTGCCTATACGTTCAAGGTAGCAGCACATGTCAATCCTTAATGAAAATCACAAGCAGATATTTTGGCACCAAAAATGCGCTTGTACAAAGCTTGCATTTCAGGATAAAATACAGTTTATTTGCATGAAAAAGATAACATTTTACTTTGGAGAATTGAACATTATTACAAATTATTAAGATTACATTAGATCGCAAAATGTGAGTTTTTTCCATTAAATGTAAAATTGATGTTTGGGGCCAGAATGATTACATTCTCAAATAGTGATGTTGATCATAACTGATGATGAAAACCCACTTTGTATTTTTGGTCTAACTAGTTTGCTGTTTGAATTTGCAAATCTCTGTAATCTGAGCGATATCACTGATGTATGAGCCCGTAAAATCAGAACTGAGAATCTACTTCAAAGGGGCAATATAGAAAGATGAAAGATAGAAATAATCGGCCATGTGAAGTTGCATTTTCAAAATAACCTGCAGCATCATGGTATTTCTATCTTCAATGTTTATAAAATTATGCTGAAAAAAGCAGCATTTTTTTTTTTTTACATTTTATTAATTTATTCCTGTGTCGGGTTTATCCTTTACAGTGCTTAGGGAGAACCTTGTTGCTTGATACATAAATAAAGTCCTTGAATATTTCGGAAGTTCCCCGTCAGAATATATGCCCATAAACCATTTTATCAAATGTTTCGAAAAAATATTAATGTAAGAGACCCTAAGCATGGCCTTTAACAGCCCATGTTTTAAAAAAGAGGTGTGAGATCTATTAACCCAACCAACTAATGGAATTTTATGTATTATGTATAGACTCGTTTTTATATTAGTTGAACTAGATGTATGGCATTTTATTTTGAAGTAATGCAGTTTGGGTTATTTACTGTATATTTTTTTCCGAAAGCAATTTACAGAATGTGATTTATCAACTTTGGGCCTGATTAACGAACTGCACTTTGTAATACGTTACAGTAATACTACAAAGTGCAATTCACAAACTGCATTTTGCAGTAATTTACACTTTTGAGTAAGTTTAGTACTTTTCCGTATTCACAAACTGCATTTTTATAGTAACATACACTTTTGTCCATGGGGATGGTGTTGCAGTACCAGGGTTTCTTTATGTATTGTGCTGGACTTACTACAAAAGTGTTAAGTACTAAAAAGTGCAGTTTGTGAATATTGTGGGTCTAGAGGTTTTCCCATCCTAGAGAAATGCCCATACCACCTAGTTTACAACATGGTCAACTCAAGTTTCTCCATAGGGATTGCAATTACGGATAAACCATTGATAAGACTGGGGACCCACTAGCATCAAATGAGAAAAGGGAGAAAGGGACTTTTTCCACACCTTCTGGAGTTGTGTCATAGTCCAAAGATACTGGGAAAATGTGACCACTGATCTATCATCAGTCCATGGAGTGGATTTAGCCTTTACAGGTCTGGCGTTGCATAGAACTTGGGAGGAAGAGAGGTTGACCAGGTATCAGGAGATTTTGCATGCTCTCTGTACGATGCCACACAAAGGACATATAGCATGTGAATGTGGTAGTACTCATGCACCAAATCTATAAATACTGAGAAAAGGTCTGGATAGGTGTATAACTACAGCGAAATTAGTGCATTAAGACCACAAATGCTGCAAGAAATTGGAAAGGATGTAGAACCCATGGAGGGATGCCTGAAGGAGTAAAAGATATGTATGATCATTTTATTCTTGAGTATCTAGTACAAGAATATTGTGACACAATAATATCTGGACAAAATATCAAAGGTAAATGCACAGAGGTGAGTATAGATTTACTATTCTTACCTCCACATCTATGTACCTCGATTATAAATATAATCAAGGTACATAGATGAGGAGTAAGGTATAGAAAAAACTTACACATAGCATAGAAATTAAACATCTCTGCATACTTATCTTTTTTTAATTTTGGGCCAGATATTAACGGTTGCAAACACTAAATCAGCCCATTTGAGACTGTTATAAAGGGTTGCAGTATGTACAAACCCTATTTTGCGAGTTGGTAGCCTATTTCCGACTCACAAAATAGGGTTTGCAGGTCAGTATTGGGAAAGGGTGTACAGAGGGCTTCCCTTTCTAATAGTGAGTCACACTGACACATACAATTGTTTTGCAACCCCAAATGTGTTGCAACAATCGCAGTAATCACCTTCGTCAAGTAGGTGGTAAGTCAGTCGCAAAAGGGAGGAGGTCCCTAAAGGACCCCTTCATCTTTGGTTAATGTATGCAAAAATATTTTTTAAGAGCAGGCAGTGGTCCCATAGACTACTGCCCGCCCTAAAAAATGAAAAGAAAACTTTACATTTTTTTCTTTTAAACTCATTCAGTTTTCCTTTAAGGTAAATGGGCTGCATTTGAAAAAAAAGCAAACGAAGACATGGTGGTCAGCTGTCCCCAGCAATCACCATCCACGTGATTGTAGCCCATTCACAATAGGTCATAAATAACGACCTGCCTCATGAATATTGGTGAGGCAGGTTCTATGTAACCTCATTGGGAATCGCTAAATGTGTCTGAGACACATTAGAACATTCTGTTTTGCGAGTCGCAAAAAAAACAGAATGGGCTCTTGGTCCCTATGCATTTTGTTTACAATATTAGTATCCTACCTTATCCTGGACTCAATATTGAGGAGCCACACCGTGTATGAATTATTGGGTTTGTGTTGTCAATAGTTATTGAGTGAAGAGTTAGACACCGACAAAAGGAACTACTCTGGGTTGAGAGATAAAGGTAGACTGCAAAGATTCCATTTTGAATATGTATACTGCTTTTTTTGTTGTCATCAAGATCAATTATTTCGTCAACCTCACTGCTCGTTAATATATTGATTATTTTGTATTGTGTTAAATTAGAAAAATGAATAAAACTTGCTTTAGGAAATAAAATGTTGGGTTTCATTGTGACGTTGGGCCTGATGTAGGTAATTGTGAAATACCGATTTCTTAATGCCAAATTTTACCGATTCCGTATTAAGAAATCGGCATTTCCTATGTAGGTAAAGATTCGGTAAAAAATACTGAATCCTAAATATTCCTTATTATCGAATCGGTAATTGAGATTCGGTAATAAGGAATACCTACCCATTCATTCCTATGGTCTTGGAGGCCCATAGGAAAGAATGTGATGACATTCAGTATTAGCAATTCGGTATTACCAAATCGGTAATACCGGGAGGCTTTCCAAGGGTGCCAGGGTCTCCAAAGGACACCCTGTAGCACCCCTGAAATGTGCATGTGTGCACATGTAGCGCACATACATGCCTTACGGCAGAGGTCTTCAAACTTTTTGATGCCGAGACCCCCTTGTAAAACCTTTTTAGGGGTAAGGACCCCCTTCTGACAAAAGTTTCTAGAAACTGGTACTCCTCATCATCATCTTTTGACAACCATAAATGCGCCTGTTAGACCTCATCACATCCATCCATCATTCATCCACCAACACTTTCACACATCCATCCATCCTTTCATCCTTCCATCCATACATCCATCCTTTACCCATCCACCCTTCCATCCATCCACCCATCATTCATCCACCCACCTTTTCACACATCCATCCATCATTCATCCATGTAACCTTTTATCCATCCATACATCCATCTACCCTTTCATCCTCCCATCCATACATGCATCCTTAATTCATCCACCCTTTCATCCATACATACATCCACCCACCCTTTCATCCATCCACCCACCCATCATTCATCCTCCCACCTTTTCACACATCCATCCATGCATCATTCATCCATGCAACCTTTTATCCATCCATACATCCATCCATCGGTCCACCCTTTCATCCTTACATCCATACATCTATCCTTCATCCATCTATTCTTGACCCATCCACCCTTTCATCCTTACATCCATCCATCCATCCTTCATCCATCCACCCTTTCATCCTTCCGTCCATACATCCATCCTTTACCCATCCACCCTTCCATCCATCCACCCATCATTCATCCACCCACCTTTTCACACATCCATCCATCATTCATCCATGCAACCTTTTATCCATCCAAACATCCATCCACCCTTTCATCCTCCCATCCATACATGCATCCTTAATTCATCCACCCTTTCATCCATACATACATACATCCACCCACCCTTTCATCCATCCACCCACCCATCATTCATCCTCCCACCTTTTCACACATCCATCCATGCATCATTCATCCATGCAACCTTTTATCCATCCATACATCCATCCATCGGTCCACCCTTTCATCCTTACATCCATACATCTATCCTTCATCCATCTATTCTTGACCCATCCACCCTTTCATCCTTACATCCATACATCCATCCTTCATCCATCCACCCTTTCATCCTTCCATTCATACATCCATCCTTTACCCATCCACCCTTCCATCCATCCACCAATCATTCATCCACCCACCTTTTCACACATCCATCCATCATTCATCCATGCAACCTTTTATCCATACATACATACATCCATTCATCCTCCCAGCCATACATCGATCCATCATCCATCCACCCTTTCATCTATCCACCCACCCACCCTTTCATCTATCCACCCATCATTCATCCCCCCACCTTTTCACACATCCATCCATGCATCATTCATCCATGCAATCTTTTATCCATCCATACATCCATCGTTCATCCATCCACCCTTTCATCCATCCATTCACCCATCATTCATCCAACCATCTTTTCACACATCCATCCATCCATCATTCATCCATGCAACCTTTTATCCATCCATACATCCTTCATCCAGCTACCCTTTCATCCTTCCTTCCATCCACCCTTTCATCCATCCATCCTTTCATCCATCCACCCTTTCATCCATCCACCCTTTCATCCACCCATTCATCATTCATCCACCCACCTTTTCACACATCCATCCATCCTTCATCCTTACATCCATCCATCCACCCATCATTCATTCACCCACCTTTTCTGTGCTTTTCTCATGGGGGAGGGGGGAGGGGGGGGTCAGTATCTCTCTGCGTGTTTTTCCTTCTTTCCCGATCATGGGAGGGCATCTCTGTGCCTCCCTGCTGGGGGCGGGGGATGTGTCACGGGACCCACAGCTCCAGGCGCGCAATATCCATTGACCTCAAAGGGCAGGCTACACTACAGCCTGCTCCCCCAGCCCCCCTCCCCCACTTCCCCCAGCTCGAAACGGCTTCAGTGACACACACAGCCACACCGAGTACTTGACAAGTCTTTTACTTGTTAATGAGGCTTCGATGTTTTTCACACCTCGTGTGAATTAGGCCTCGCCATGAGCACCCTCATCAGCCCAAGCCAGGGACAGAATCTGCGACCCCCTTCAAAGGACTCCACGACCCCCCTGGGGGTCGCACCCCACAGATTGAAGACCTCTGCCTTACGGGCATGGATGTGTGCCACATGGCACTTCTAAAAAAGCATGGAAGTGCTTTTTTAAAAGAATTCGGTAATGACCACCAACTTGAAGTTGGTGGTAATTACCGATTTCTTAAGGCCCAAAAGCACTCTTTTATGTGCTTCCTACATTGCATTTAAGTAATCGGTATTTCTGATTCCTCGAATGTGAGAGAGCGCAATTTGAATAAAATGTATATCTGAGTCATATTTAGAAGTATATCGTATAAACGTAGGAATGAAATGTATATCGAACGTGAAGTTGACGCTTATAAGCATAAAGTTAATAGATGTGACCAAAGTAATATAGGGAACATAACTGTATTCACTTTAGAATGCATTAGATTTAGAAGGCCCGTATACGTAGTGGGCTAATGTAGAAATGCTCACAAACAGAAGAACGTGCAAAGTAGAATTCATGTACGTGTGTAACTTGAAATGCAGAAACGGCGAAAAATGTAACATGGAGAAATGTGCAGAGAGCATACACATAACGATGTAACAAATGAGAATATAAAATTATATTCTACGTAATTGTATTCTATGTAAAATGTATTCACATATAAGCAAAAGATTTGCTAGATGCAATCATGTATAAATGTATGTTAAAGGTTATACTGTGTAGAAGAAGTTTGTAGGAATGTTAGAAGAGTTTTAGGTCATTTGTGATTATAACCTGACTGACCAAGGGTTCGCAGGAGTGTAGTCCGCTGTTGGTAATTTAGTGGGCTCACAGGAGTCGTGAATAGCCTTCACTTGAATGTGCGAGCCGAAGAGTCTAGTTCTTGTTAGATTTAAGGTGACAAATGTCGGACGAAGTTTATTGCCTAAACATGAGAGGAGACGATTGGAATTTGAGTCTTGTTTTGAAATGATCATTCACAGGACCAAATGAGGTTAAAAGTACAGCCGTAAAGAAAAAGTTCTGATAAGGTGATAGATTTTACTCCGAAAGTGTCAAGGGTAAAGTTGAATGAAGTCACCAGCAAGAAGACGAAGATGGCGTCTAATGAGAAAGGTCAACTTAACGGACGACGAGGAGACGAAGCAATGGAAAAAGCTAGAAGATGACCTCACGGGGAAAGTCCGTGGTGGGCGTCGAAGGGGCGTTCCACCCACACTGTGATTGTGTATTTTAGGGACAGCACCCCGGGGAGAAGATAGCAAGAGCGAAGGCGCAGATGGCCTGAGAGTTAGGAGCAAGCGCTGAGAAAGATCAGAGCGCAAGGGAGCAGTAGGCCGAGGACCCTTAGAGATCGGATGGGTAGGCAGAGAGGGTACTGCTTCTTAAACTTAAGTTACCTTTAGAGGCTAAGAGAGTTGAACTTCTTAGGGAGTCAACTGCTGACACCTTTTTTTTTCTTTTTAGGATACTAGAAACTTGCGAAGTAGGGATGTCACCTAGTATAGAGTAGGGACAGATTTAACTTGATTATTTTTCTCTTTCTGTAGATGACGCAGAAGAACCACTTCATATCGATGCTTTTTAATTTGCTGATTTTGGAACTGACTTTAATTGTATTCGTTTGTAGACTGAGGTTCTTTAGGGAATATATGTTCCTATTAGTTCCTGTATATTTGATGAATTTGATCCTGAGAGGATTGTATATGCAACTTTTCTTAATTTTATATTAAACCTTTTAAACTTTATCAGTTGTAAGTGGTTCTTCAGAGTGGCGTCAGTTAATGGGGTTTATCTAAACTTATGTGGGGTTGTCTTTTACTCAATGACAGATAAAGATCGATCCAAAATTGTCGAATGAGATAAGTTATCAAATTGATCATAAAAGATATTAAAATCTCATTCCCCGCAGTTGGTAGCAGAGGATGGTTTTCTTCTTGAGGAAGACAACCTAGGTCAGGTTTAGTTTACCCCAAGGTCCCTAGTCATCGACGACCAGAAGAAGAATCCCTGCCGAAGAAGGTGCTGACGGTGCGTCGAGAGAAAAGCAGCAGAGTCGGTCGAGAGTGAGTATAAGGGTCATGCGTTGTAAGATTGCGGTGTTTTATGTTGTTCCTGTGTTGTAATGTCAAGCGGAGTTGAATGCCTGTAGTGTGATTGAGGGAAGGTTGTGAGCGCGCGCAACCGGATAAAATCTTATGTCCAGAGAGGGCTTAAGTGGTTCGGGTGTATCGAACACCCAGAGTAATTTGTCTACCATTTAAAGGGGGTCATGAGGTACCATTGATCGCCCGCAGACCGATGATAGGGGGAGCGTTTGAGTGAGTGTATGAGTAAACGCATGCTGGTCGTACGTTTACTGTGTGTAAGTAACCTATCGGTTGAGGTGAGCGTCTGACCGTAAGAGGAAGACGTTTCGCCAGTTGAGGTGACAATTACAGTTAGACTGTGGCCGTACAGTCAGAGAAAAGTGATCGCTTGGACGGAAGTAGTCATTTTTCGGCGTATGAATGAAACGCATGTAAAACCGCGAGACGAGTTGAGAAACGAAGGAAACTGCTGCAGAGGGAACAAGTGACGTCAGCGTAGAGTCGCGCTGAGATTGGTCGGTTAACGTAGAACAGCGTTGGGAGAGGCTGATTAGCGAGAGTCGCACAGGGATTGGTGGTTTGTCATTAGGACGTAAATAAGGAAGAGAATTAATAAGGGAAAAATCGTAGATCAAAAATGAAGTGCTTTAAGGGTTTAAGAAAAATCTTTAGGAGGAATAGAAGAAACTTATATGCTGGAGAAGAAGCTCCACCAGAAGGCACACCAGCGTATCATATGGCAGTAAATGTCGGCTTAAACTCGATATTATGGATTTCCGAGTGGAATAGGCTAACGGAAGGGGAAAAGGAACTGACGTTTCCGAGATTCGGAACATTTAAGCTAGACGTGTTGAACCAACTGAAAGCGGTAATGCTTGCAACAAGACCTCTACCGAGGCCAACACAATTCGAAGCCCTTAGTGCATGGTTTAGAGCGGCACACGAAAAGAGCGTAAAGAGGCGCCAAGAAAGAGTGAGACGATCAGTAAAGGCAGTGCAGGATGCCAAATGGGATGAGGAAGCTAAGAAGTGGAGAGTGCAAAAGATAGAAGCAGACAAACTGTTCACCATGATAGAAGCCACGGGAGAAAAGAAACCTCTCGAGGAGGAAGATGAGGAAAGCGAGACGGAGGAGGATCTGATAGAGAGGCTATTAACAGATAGACCACCTCCGTATAACAGCGAAACCGCAAGTCCCATACTACAGCAAGGGGACGGAGCTAGATGGGGAGAATATAAATCGATCCCAGTGACGGAGTGGGACTCCAATAAGAGTGAGGAAATACCCCAAGCTAGTTCCGAACAGAGAGTAGTGGGAAGATTCGTGGCCCAGAAGGTGCCAGAGACGCAATGTGCAAGGTCGTACCAAATGCCAGATGCTCTACAAGTGCCTGTTACCATAGGCCCTATAGTGTCAATCTACAACCCAGAGGGGGTCCAGCAGGAGGAACAGGCACGATGGGACAGGGAAAGGGCAGAGATGGAGAATAGGAATAACACGATGAATCCTCAAAGACAGATACTAGCACCAGTGAGTCGGAGTACCCCATTAGATTCCGCAACGGGTCCCTGGATAGAACAAGGGGGTCAAAGAGGATCAATGGATTTGAGGGGACCAAAACCGAAATCCTATAAGGAATTAAGGGAATATCTGAAAGAATGGGATACTGCCGAAGAGGCTCGGAATAAAAGTTTAGAAACAGGAGCAGAGTGGAGAGACCAGGATAACAAAATCCTCTCTCATTGTGGAGCTGGCGAAAGCAGCCCGGAGTGGGAGAGAGGGAGTCAAGGAAGCAGGGGAGATACCTGCCCTACTACTAGTGGCAATCGGCAAAAGTGTAACGACAGGAGTGCAGGGTGTGGGGAAGTGCCTCGCGTCACCTTTAGTGAGGGAGAACGAAGGACGCAGGAGTACCGAAACACTTTCAGATGCACACACCATACTCCGGATGAAAATGTGCAACATTGGAATCACGGGAACATGGAGAGTCGTGAAACGTCTCGACATGCCTCCGGTGATTACGGACGGAATCACGGGAACATGGAGAGTCGCGAAGGGTCTCGCCATGCATCCGGTGAACAAGAAAGAAGTCACGAGAATATAGGGAGTCGCGAAACGTCTCGCCATACATCCGGTGATCACGAACGAGATCGCGGGAGCATGGAGAGCCATGAAGGAACTTATCGTTTGTTGAGTGATACCAGACAGCAAGCAAGTTATAGTGGTTTAGAACAGCACGGAGGATCTTATCTCGTATCTGGAGAAACCGAGTCAAAAAGACAGAATGTAGGGTTGAGGGATGGAGCATTGTTCCACCACACCCCAAGGGAAGATGGAAAAGCTTGGGATCTAGAGAGGTGGGAACAAAGAGATGGAAGAAAAATTCCTCATAACTCACCTGTGCTTAGGCGTAGGGCGCATAGTGGAGGTGAGAGGGATGCAAGAGAACAACCTAGGACTGACGTACTGAGAGCTGAAATAAAAGCAAGACGCATAGATGTAATGAGTTTAAAATCAGACTTGGATGAAATAATTGACGGCACAGTGGCAATTGAGAGGTTAGAGCTGTACGCACCAGATGAGATACTGTTTTTATCTAAAGACGTTACTCGGAAAGCGAGAGCAGCTCATGAAAAGTTATCTGAATTGGCAGAAAAGTACATTATAGACATATCGCGAACTAAGGCTTTACAGGCCAACCATAGGCTGAATTGCACGGATCAAGATCTAGATGAGCGCAGAACGATTGGGCTGAGGGTACACATAAGAGAATTGGTCATGTGCATTAGGATATGGAGAGATTTGGATAGATGGGAGGAAAGATGGTCCAAGAAGGGATCTGTTAGACGGAGTACACTTGTGAAGTCTCAGGATACAGAACTAATGCGAATGGAAGCTTTCCCTTTGCGAGAAATCGCGAACGGAAACTACGTGCATGTACCATGGAGTAGGGGGGATTTAGCGGCATTCACTAATTCCTTCCCGAAGCTCAGAGAAAATCCCGTAGAGTGGTACAAGCAGGTAGAGAGATTCGTGAAGATCTCTAAGGTGCTGTGGATTGATTTGAACACATTGTTCGATATCGTAGTACCCGGAGATTTGTGGACGGCATGCAAACTTAGTATTGAATGGCCCACTTGTGAGCCTCCGAGAGATACTCAGACGAACGGTCCATCAGACAGAGTCATGGAAAAATACGAAAGAGTAATAACATGGCTAAAAGAGAAAGTGCCGGTGCAGGATATAGACTGGGTTAAGATAGATCGAACAACTCAGGAGCCTAAAGAGACAGTTCACGAGTTCTATGAAAGATTGCTAAAAGCATTTAAACAGTACAGTGGGTTAGACGTAATGGATCCTAAAGACATAGGACAGTTTGTGTCGAAGTTTGTTCTTGGACTGAGACCAGACATAAGCCTGATGATTCAACAGCATTTAATTTGCTGGCAGAACAAACCTTTAGATGAGATTCTGAGGTATGCAAGATACTGTAGCGATGAGATAGATTCGAAAGCAAAGAAGCTCAAGGAAAAGCTGATGTTGGTACAGATGCAATCAGCTGGAAAGGGTGGACAGCGACAGCAGGGAACAGGAACGCCAGAAAAGAAACAGAATAATCAGAGCAGAGATGAGGAAGAAAGACCGAGACCGAGAATGGATATCGCAACACTGAAAAGGACAACCAGGTGTCATCAGTGTAACGAGGTGGGACATTGGAGACGCGAGTGTCCTTATAATATTGAGACAGGGGAATTAGAACAGGAGGAGGAAGAGGTACAGAACAACATGGTTAAGGGAGCAACAGTCCCAAAGGGAAAGTTTATCAAAGGGGGGACTCAGACTCCTCGAGCCCCGTTTCCTCAACCGCCTCGAATTACGAATGGAGGGAAAACCTATAGACAAATGCCATTATTCATAGGAGGAGAAGAATGCTACTACGTTGATCCTCTTACAGGGCAACGAGTGAATAGGGAAGAAGACTGTACTCTAGGAGCAGCCCTGGAAGTAGATCAGAGAGGACCATACGTAGAGGCTGAAGTAGCTGGATGCCCTACGACCTTTTTGGTGGATACGGGAGCCACTAGATCCACGTTGAGATCAGCGGTAGTCCCAGGTCTGCCGATATCAGGAGAGATGATTCAGGTGGTAGGAGTCGCAAACAAGAGGATGACGAATCCTCTGACGGAACCATTGTCAGTGAAGATAGGGAATTACAGTGACGAACATCAGTTTGTGATCTGTGATTCTAGCCCGGTGTGTTTGCTAGGAAGAGATCTGTTGTGTAAACTGAATTGCACAATACATTGCACACCTGAAGGAGTAGAAGTGCAGACCAACGATGAAGATGCCGATTTTAAAGTTGTAAACTCGCAGGAAAGTGTGGAACTATATCCTACCTTAACAGTGGAGGAACTTCCACAAGACTTGAGGGAGAAAGTGTCGGCTGAGGTGTGGGATTTTACTGGAGAAGAAATAGGACTGATCAAAGGGGTAGAACCAGTAAAGATCATGGTAAGACCCAATGCCGAGTATCCAAGAACACCACAATATAAGTTGACACCGGAGACGATTGCAGGAATAAAGCCTGTGATCGAATCCATGATCAAACAGGGAATACTGAAGGAGATCGTGGGTAGTCCATGTAACTCACCGATTATGGGTTTGCAGAAGCCTAGTGGAAAATACAGAATAGTGCAGGATCTTCGAAAGATTAATAATATTGTTGTCTCATGTTGTCCAGTGGTACCGAATCCATCAGTGATATTATTTCAGATACCGTTCCAAGCTGAATGGTTCACTGTGATAGATTTGTGCCAGGCTTTCTTTTCGATTCCTTTAGATGAAGAGAGCCAGTATCTTTTCGCTTTTAAGCTGGAAGATCGCGTTTTAACATGGTGTCGTATCCCTCAGGGGTATACAGAAAGCCCATCGATTTTTAACCAGCTATTAAAGAGAAATCTTGAGAGTCTAGTACTGCCCAAGAACTCAGTTCTGGTCCAGTACATAGACGACCTCCTAGTTGAGTCAGAAACTGAGGAAGCTTGCAGAGTAGACACCATCACCTTACTAAATCATTTGGCCGAGAACGGGCATAAGGTGTCTCCAAGTAAATTGCAATATTGTCTTACCGAAGTGCAATACTTGGGCCACAGGATTGAAAAGGGGAAACGGAAGGTGTCTCCAGACAGAATAGAGGCAATTATGAAAATGAACGCGCCTACAACACAAAGAGAGGTCAGGATGTTTCTAGGCATGGTTGGTTATTGTCGGCAGTGGATAGCTAACTTTTCACTGAAGGCAAAACCTTTATTACAACTGACGCACAAAGGAGTGAGTGATCCGGTACCATGGGACAAAGATTGTTTGATGGCTTTTTGGAGCTGAGGGAGGACTTATGTCGCGCCCCGGCTTTAGGAATGCCGGATTACACAAAACCATTTTTGCTTTACTGCTGCGAAAGAGAGGGATGCGCTTTAGCAGTTTTGGCCCAGATTCATGGAGATGCGCGTAGGCCAGTAGCGTATTTTTCGGCTACATTAGATCCAGTAGCCGCAGCGTTGCCCGGATGTCTCAAATCCGTAGCTGCAACGGGTGTCAGCATTGAAAGATCTGAAAGTGTGGTAATGGGACATCAGTTAGTGGTGTACGTACCGCATTCTGTGGAATTGTTAATGACCAGGACTAAGACTCAGCATCTGACGAATAGCAGGCTCACACGCTACGAGCAAGTCATACTGGCTGCCGAGAATGTGACCCTAAAAAGATGCTCCGTCTTGAATCCTGCAACTTTGATGCCACTTCCAAATGATGTGGATAATGAAATTTGTACAGATCATGATTGCCTTGATGTGACTGAACTATGCACCAAACCGAGACCAGATATCGTAGATGAGCCATTGACTGACCCCGATGAAATTTTCTTTGTTGATGGTTCATGCGTAAGAGACGATATCGGTCAGCTGAGAGCAGCTTATGCAGTTTGCACGATTACCAGAGTTGTAGAAGCCGCTTGCCTGGAAGGAGTACACTCCGCTCAGGTAGCTGAAATTATTGCTTTGACGCGTGCCTGTTTAGCAGGTAACAAAATTCGAGTCACCATATACACCGATAGCCAGTATGGTTTCGGGGTAGTTCACGATTACGGGCAGTTATGGTCTCAAAGAGGTTACATGACCTCCTCGGGTTCTCCCATTAGGAATGGAGAATTCGTGAGATTATTGTTAGAGGCATTGCAAGGCCCGACAGCTATTGCAGTAGTCAAATGTGCTGCGCATACAAAAAGTATAGATTTTGTGTCACAAGGTAACCGCTATGCGGATGAAGTAGCGCGTTACTGCGCAGAGCAAGGATATTCTCACACTGATGTGAAAGTGGGGGGAATTCAAGAAAGAACTGAATTGACAATGTTGTTAGACACTGTAGATACGTGGGATGAGCTAAGGAGTGTTCAGGAGAATGCACCAGATGATGAGAAAAAGGGCTGGGAAACAGCTGGGTGTGTAAAAAGCGAGATGAACTTTTGGATCTCCGCCGATGGGAGAGCAGTTTTACCAAATGAACTTGTTAGTCCAATGGCAAGGAAATTGCATGGATCAGCACACATAGGTAGAGATGCCATGGTGAGAGTATTCAGACAAACGTGGTTTAACCCTAAGTTTAGAGTAGCGGCAGAAGCAGTATGTCAGCGATGTGCAATCTGTCAGCAACTAAACGTGGGAAAGAGAACACCAGTTACATTGAGTCACATTGGGAGGTCTGGGGGGCCTTTCAATAGAATGCAGCTTGATTTTATAGAAATGCCTAAATGTAACAGACTCAGATACGTTTTAGTGATTGTCGGTATATTTTCTAGATGGGTTGAAGCTTACCCTACACGTAGATGCGATACACTTACAGTAGCAAAACTGTTACTTAGAGAGTTAATACCGAGGTTTGGGGTGCCATCCTCTTTGGAATCGGACAGAGGAACTCATTTCAACAGCGAAATAGTGAAGATGTTGTGCTCAGCTTTGAGTATCGATCAGAAGCTCCATTGCAGTTATCGACCAGAAGCTTCAGGGATTGTAGAGCAAATCAACAGCACAATTAAGTCCAGACTTGCCAAAGTTTGTTCATCAACATCCCTGAGTTGGCCAGACGCACTACCAGTGGTTCTTATGAGCATACGTAGTACACCAGATAGAAAAACAGGTCTCTCTCCACATGAAGTGCTAATGGGGAGAGCTATGAGATTGCCATCGGTTCCGACTGCAGCGTTATTGAACATCACAGGCGACTTGGTCTTGGACTACTGCAAGGGACTATCTGATGCCATTAATTCTGTGTCCCTCCAGGTCCAGGCTGCAGAGGTTCCATCAGCACAAGACTTGTGCCATGACCTGAGTCCGGGGGACTGGGTCTTGGTGAAAAAGCATGTCAGGAAGAACTGTTTAGACGTGCGTTGGCGAGGACCATTTCAAGTCATACTTGTTACGAACACTGCAGTGAAGTGTGGAGGCCTGCCAAATTGGATACATGCTTCACACACTCGAAGAGTGCCAACACCTCTAGAAGAAACAGCTCCTCTCTCGGATGAGAGTCCAGCGGAAAGCGGAGAAGCTATAGAGGGGGAAAGCCAAGCTGTAGAGGTGATCGAAGAGGCTGAGACTGTGTCAGAACAGGTCGACGAAGGTCAGGACACTAGTGAGACCGAAGTTGCCTCAGGAGAAGAAGGTAACTGGGAGATCGAATCAGATACTGAACAAGCTGAGAGTGACCAAGAGACAAGTCCCAGAACAAGGAGCAGGAGGACAAGGAGCGACGAAGCCAGTTGGCCAGAGAGAAGAAGGAGGCCAAGCTTAAAGGCACAACCGGAGAAAACTCTTGTCCCGATCACTGAAGAGTCAGATCAAGAAGAGGAAACTACAGACTCAGGAACTGAGAGTCCAAGAAGATCGAGAAGGGTACGTGTGCCCTGCAGAAGGTACGCCACCCCAGAGTGGACTTATCTAGCAGATGTCTTGGGGACAGAAATCTGGGAGAGTGAAGAACGTGAAAGTAATCGATCTCGATCCATTTGTGGCAGTGGAGATATGGATGTTGACTCCTGGACTCGAGACTGAGGGATTACTGACTTACACACTTCCCATACCCCCATACTTGAGTCAGATTAAAGATTTAGTGCTAAACAGATTACAATTTCCAACATTTGGTCATCAAATTCCGGAAGAAGAAGAAAAAGTCATTTGTTTTGAATTATTGGAACTTGTTGCAAGAGCTGCAGGTACAAGAATAATTGTTGATGTATAAAGACTGTTGTATATAAGTTATAAAGAAGAAGATAACCTAGCGCCGAGTGGAAAGAAGAATAAAATTAGGGATTACATTTAGAGGACGGAGAAGGGTTAGGGTTGTCTGTTGTTAAAAATAAAAGAGACATTGTTGCGAAAAAGAAACTTAGTTGATAAAGAGCACTTTATAAACTGAGAAGAAAACAAAGCAAACTAAAGACTGGAAAGGAAAAGAAAACTTTTTCGCAAAAGAAAGAGTTACGCTGTTTTTGACAACATGGAGGACGGCAACCCAAACCGAAAAGCTAAATGTATAATAGGTACACTTATAGCAGTAGTAATATTTCTCATAATTACAGTAGTGACAATATCATACATAGTAGGACATGAAACTGATAAAGAAATAGCAGATGTTAAGCCTGTAACGACTTTGAAACCTGCTCTTGATGTGAAGAAGGAGGAGAGCAATGTTATCCGTGAAAAGGCGTTACTGGCAGATGAAGCTCGTAGATTACATGTAGATGAGTCACAGGGAAACTTTAGGTCAAACGCATATGCTAAACTGTTATACGAATATATCGATGCCATGGAGGCCAAAGATTGCTACGTTTGTATGCAATTGCCGGCTTCTGTAGATGAGGGCATTAGATATCATCATCTCCCATTGACTTATGGGAAAACATGTAGCTTACTGCTTAGTATATTTTATGGTAGAGAAGGATTTGAGTACTACTTTTCAAATTATGATTCGGTACTGCCTGAAGTTCCGAATTATAAGCAAATGAATAAGTGGGACTATTACAAAAAGGAGGATAGACTAGCTAAATTCTTCCTTCCTTGGGATACATTAGATACATCATACGCACGCAGAAATAATTTGACTTGCAAAGTGTCAGAGATTGAGAAAAAATTCATAGCACAAGTAGATGACCGATACAGGAGGCAGAAGATTCTAAAAATGTCAGGACAGTGGAAAACTGATTGGACCGAAGAAGAGAAGGCACATAAAAAGAAAGGTAGCAATGGTCCAATAGCATTGGATAGAACGCAGAAAGGAAAGTTATGTTTAACTCGAAGCAAGACATATTATGAAAGTGTATTTGTAGGTGAAGTTAATTGCGAACATGCTTTTCGATTAGAGTACTACACGAAGGATTTCATGAAGGAGATGCAGGTGATTCCTAATGTATATTTTGTATGCGGGAGAAATGCCTATGTAAAACTACCTGACAATTGGTATGGTTCGTGTTACTTGGCAATTGTCTTCCCCAAAATATACCATGCAAAGGATTTAGCGATGATAGAAGGAAAGGCTTCGACAAGAATGAAAAGAGAAGTAGGAGATGCAGAAGTAGTAGGAGACGTATTTGGAGCGATGTTTCCTATGTTAGGTTTAATACTTAACGATGTTAAGATCAGGAGACTAGCTACAGTTGTAGATAGATTATCTGCAAGTACTGCAAGGTCATTAATGCTAATAGAAGGTGAGATGCAATCGATTAGAGCAATGGTTCTTCAGAATCGACTTGCTCTTGATGTGCTATTAGCAAAAGAAGGCGGAGTTTGCAAGGCTTTGAAGGTTCAGGAATGTTGTACTTATATTCCTGATAATTCAAAACCACTTGAGAAGGTCATAAGAAACATTACACAGATTCATCAAGAAATCGAAGATATGACAAAAATAAATGTTTGGGAAAAAGTAGGTCATGGAGTAGGAAAGGTTGGAAGTTGGTTTGCCAATCTTGGTAAAAGTATAGTATGGTACATATTAAAACCTGTATTAATAGTATTAATTTGTATAATCACATTGTTAGGATTTGTAAGACTATATAAATGGTATAGGACGAACCGGTTACAAAGATCTATGAGAGAACAAGAAAGGAGATTAGCTGCTTTACAAGATCAACAGTATAAAAGCTTGAGAGCACTTGAAATGATGAAAAGAGGAAATGATGTAACTAGTTCTGTGTAAAGGTACTATTCAAATTGCATTTAGTGATGACTCCTAAAAGTCATCAAAGGGGGGAACTGAGAGAGCGCAATTTGAATAAAATGTATATCCGAGTCATATTTAGAAGTATATCGTATAAACGTAGGAATGAAATGTATATCGAACGTGAAGTTGACGCTTATAAGCATAAAGTTAATAGATGTGACCAAAGTAATATAGGGAACATAACTGTATTCACTTTAGAATGCATTAGATTTAGAAGGCCCGTATACGTAGTGGGCTAATGTAGAAATGCTCACAAACAGAAGAACGTGCAAAGTAGAATTCATGTACGTGTGTAACTTGAAATGCAGAAACGGCGAAAAATGTAACATGGAGAAATGTGCAGAGAGCATACACATAACGATGTAACAAATGAGAATATAAAATTATATTCTACGTAATTGTATTCTATGTAAAATGTATTCACATATAAGCAAAAGATTTGCTAGATGCAATCATGTATAAATGTATGTTAAAGGTTATACTGTGTAGAAGAAGTTTGTAGGAATGTTAGAAGAGTTTTAGGTCATTTGTGATTATAACCTGACTGACCAAGGGTTCGCAGGAGTGTAGTCCGCTGTTGGTAATTTAGTGGGCTCACAGGAGTCGTGAATAGCCTTCACTTGAATGTGCGAGCCGAAGAGTCTAGTTCTTGTTAGATTTAAGGTGACAAATGTCGGACGAAGTTTATTGCCTAAACATGAGAGGAGACGATTGGAATTTGAGTCTTGTTTTGAAATGATCATTCACAGGACCAAATGAGGTTAAAAGTACAGCCGTAAAGAAAAAGTTCTGATAAGGTGATAGATTTTACTCCGAAAGTGTCAAGGGTAAAGTTGAATGAAGTCACCAGCAAGAAGACGAAGATGGCGTCTAATGAGAAAGGTCAACTTAACGGACGACGAGGAGACGAAGCAATGGAAAAAGCTAGAAGATGACCTCACGGGGAAAGTCCGTGGTGGGCGTCGAAGGGGCGTTCCACCCACACTGTGATTGTGTATTTTAGGGACAGCACCCCGGGGAGAAGATAGCAAGAGCGAAGGCACAGATGGCCTGAGAGTTAGGAGCAAGCGCTGAGAAAGATCAGAGCGCAAGGGAGCAGTAGGCCGAGGACCCTTAGAGATCGGATGGGTAGGCAGAGAGGGTACTGCTTCTTAAACTTAAGTTACCTTTAGAGGCTAAGAGAGTTGAACTTCTTAGGGAGTCAACTGCTGACACCTTTTTTTTTCTTTTTAGGATACTAGAAACTTGCGAAGTAGGGATGTCACCTAGTATAGAGTAGGGACAGATTTAACTTGATTATTTTTCTCTTTCTGTAGATGACGCAGAAGAACCACTTCATATCGATGCTTTTTAATTTGCTGATTTTGGAACTGACTTTAATTGTATTCGTTTGTAGACTGAGGTTCTTTAGGGAATATATGTTCCTATTAGTTCCTGTATATTTGATGAATTTGATCCTGAGAGGATTGTATATGCAACTTTTCTTAATTTTATATTAAACCTTTTAAACTTTATCAGTTGTAAGTGGTTCTTCAGAGTGGCGTCAGTTAATGGGGTTTATCTAAACTTATGTGGGGTTGTCTTTTACTCAATGACAGATAAAGATCGATCCAAAATTGTCGAATGAGATAAGTTATCAAATTGATCATAAAAGATATTAAAATCTCATTCCCCGCAAATGCAAGAGAAATAAGGAATCGGTATTAAGGAATCGGTATTATTTACTGATTCCTTACTTACATCAGGAACGGCTAAATACCAGTCGGTAACTGTGAAATGTACCGATTTTCACCGTTACCGACCGGTATTTAGCCACCTACATCGGGTCCGTTATCTCTACAGCCCAATGCTGGTAGATTCTAGTCCACCCGGCTCTGTCTGCCTGTCTCCTTTCTATGCCCCTTGCTTCTAATTCCAACTCTAGTTAATCCGCACTTGGGTTATCCTCCTGATGCCTCTGTGCATTTAGCATCAAATTTGTAACTAATCTTATAACATAATTTGCCTCCCAGCTCCTGCAGGTTTTGATTGCATGCGCGAGGCTGAGGCCAGCAGCAGGTCCTGGTTAGGCAGGCTTGGCTGTGGGGCAGCTCTGTGGTCGGGGCGGGGTCACAGCGACCGGAGCAGCAGATCAGATCAGATCACGTCAAATGATACACAGCTTTTAAGTCATTTCTGAGCCGTTCTCCTTCATTTTCCATGGGACCTTTCTCTGCTTATGATTATAAACCGCAAATGGTGCCTTGTCAGGAAACATTGGGAGCACATATGTCCATGGTTAATGGACATAATAAAATGCTTTCTTTTATTCATGGTGTGTGCATCCAAGCGAGAGTACAGAGGGAAGGAGGCGCTGCCAGAAGGGATGTGTGTGTTGTACGAATGTGTGAAAATGATTTATGGGGAATTCGTGGAGAAATGAAGGAATTGCTGTGGAGCCTGAAGCTAGTGCAGTGGGCTCCGAAGCGCCTGGGACGAAGGCCCGAATATTCAAGGACCTGATAAAGTTACTTCTTTGCTTGGAAACTAAGTACTGCGTTCATTCTGTTGCTGAATTTCTGAAATAGTAAACTACCATTGAACAAAGAGAGCAGAAAACTGGATTAACTCTCACCATAGAAGTAAAGAATCCATGAACTGTATACAATTTACTCGGAAAAGGAAACGGCATTTTATTCAAATATGCTGTTATGAGGCTTTTCTAAAAAGAAAAAAAACAACAAAAAAGTATGCACATTCGACTGTGCGCATCCTTGCCTGTATGAACAGTTCCATATGCTGGGGAGATTTCAAAAGAGAGGGCATGCAGGACTTGACACAGTACAACATGCTTCATAGAAGATGTTTTATTGTACTTATGTTGGTGATTTGTTGGACGCTGCATGCTGCCCTGAGGTAAGGAAATCTTTAGGATACGCTCTGATCAATGTCTGAATATTCCACTGTACACAATTCCCCACAGGAGGATGGGCTTTGATGAAAAGACGCTACGGACAGGTAATCGATTTTGCCGAGATGCCTTATATAGGAAAAACTGTTTTTGGTTTACAGCACAGAGAGAACTGCCGTTATCTGTTCTCAACGAAAAATATCAGACATTTGCTCTTCTTTTAAGAATGATGTTTCAATGAGAATTTTTTAAAGCCTCTGTGCTCTTTTTTTATCAAGTCTATATTTTTTTTCCGTCGGATCTTCAGTTTACTTCAGTCAACCCTAAAACACTTTTGAAAAGATTTCTATGTGGTTGCTGTTTTAAGTATACTTTTTTAGAAGTAAATAACATCAGCTTTTGCCGAATTGCCTGATGCTTTTTAATACCAGTCATGACATGAAAGTGCTGGCCAGGCTGATACACACTGGATGGGTGGCAACTCTACAGGTTAAAGTCAGGGTGGGACTTCCCTATAGGGCAATGAGGCCTGAATGGTTGTTCTGACAGATCAGTGTATAGATTTTGTTTTTCCAAGTTTAAAACGGACCTGATTTGCAAATGTGAATCATATTTTTAGCTATTTGACCTGCTAATCGGGGACTCTTTTAACTTGATGATCAGGCCTGTCTTCTATCCCAGTCAGACCCTGGTTAAAGCATCTCACAGTATCATATGCAGAGTCCAATGAGGTTCATTCTGCCCCCTCACACCGACACCCTCTACACGAAGCCCTTTAAGAGTGTAGCCGCCGATAACATCATTAAAAATCTCCACTACACCAATGACACAACCATATCTGTACGTCTCCTCTACTCCAGAAATCCACTGATTCGAAGATGGCTTGTGCTTCATCCATGCCCGGAGCCTAATCCACAAAAACAACATTTCTCCTATCTGCCAAGAACAACAAGCAAGATCTATTTAAGCCTGGCTCAACGACATAAAAATCAATGGATGTGAACCTTAACTTGCCCCTCTTGTCATATCACTAAGTATCGCCCTGCACATTGACTTCACCCGTAAGTAACACATCACCAAGAAAAATAAGAATTCTTGGTACCAGTTCCGTCTGCTAAAGGAAGGGAAACTGCTCCTCCCAAAAAGCAACTTCAGAACAGCCACTCAAGCTCTTGTACTCTCTCATCCCAAATGTATTGGTAAATTCAGACTAAGATGAAAATCAGGCACAAATGCTGTTTGCAACCAATTTCAGATTCCTAGATGTGCAAATTTGACACACTACTGATGTTTCCCCCAACACAATTTCCTCAAAGTATAATGTGAGAATATGAGCCCAGAAAGCAGGTCAATAATGAGGAAATTGTGCTGTTTTTGGGGTGCTTACCAGCGACCCACGCATTGTTCCTCACTCTGACATGAAAATCTTGGAATGGGGAGGTAAAACTGACCCAGGGTAAAAACGTAACAATAATGGATTTCACAACATGACAATCCCACAAGATATGTTCCACATGTCACATCTAGTAAACCAAAAGTTGTCATATATTAATAAACAATGATGTTATGTCATGGGAAGCAATATGTCATTAATCTAGCCCTGCACACACTGGCATGTTTAGTATGTAAAAAAACGACGTTTCTAAGTATGCAGTCACATGTATGTTAGCGTAATGTAATACATATTTCAGCATACTGTTATGTTATGTTATATTTAATTTCTAGAGCGCACAGCTACTCGAAAGTGTCCCGGCGCTAACTACAGAAAGAGCACAATGTATGTGAAACACACACTAAAACAGCAGTGTTTTCAGCTTTTTCTTAAACCGTAGAGGGTCCTGAATGGCTCGAAGAGCCAAAGTCACAAGTTCCAGGCTATCCTGACTTTGCGCACAAAGGAGCACCCGCCAAGTCTTTGGTGGAAAACTGAGGGGTCTGCATCAGCAGCTGGCCAGATGAGCGCAGCTGTCTTTCTGGTGTATAAAAAGCAAACCTTTTCTGCAAATAGATGGGACCCAGCCCATAAAGAGCTCTATGTGCTATAGTTAGCATTTTAAATTTCAGTCGGGATTCTATTAGTAGCCAGTGTAAGGAGCGCAAATAAGTGCGCACACTGTGCCTAGATGTTAAACTCAAAAGCAATCTGGCCGCTGAATTTTGGACAACTTGTAGTTTCTTAATAAGAGACACTGGGCTGCTGACCAGAAGGACATTTGCGTAGTCCAAACGAGACAAGATGAGGGCACGGACGACGGTTTCTTTGGCACTACCAGGCAAAAGGGGGAGAAACTACCTTAAGGTTTTCAGGATGCCAAAACAGGTGCCTGCCAGTCTCTCTACTTGTGAAGAGGAATTCAGGTTTTTGTCGAACCAGACGCCAAGATTTTTGACAGCACCTTTGTCAGCGATAGGTCGCGGAAACCCAGAGGGCCAAAGCCTATCCTTGAAGTCCGTTGAAAACGAGCAGTAGAGAAGCACTTCAAATTTACCCTCATTACATTTCAGCTGAGCATGCGCCAGCCACTGAAAAAACGAGGTCAAACAATGTTGGGCCTCCACCTCTTAATTATCTTCCTTACTCCAAGAAAACAGAAGCTGGGTGTCATCCGCGTAGGCCATCACTTTAGCCCCTAATGACTCCGCGAGATAAACCAGAAGGGCCACATAGATGTTAAAAAGCAGGGGGCTAAGTGATGACCCCTGCGGCACACCCGTAGACACTGGCATAGGCACTGAGGCACTTGGGGTAGCCATACCTGCTGAGACCGCCCTTCCAAGAAGGACCTGATCCACAGCAGGGCCGAGCTTGAAATGCCTATCTCTGCCAGATGATCAAGTAGGGGAGAATGTGGCACAGTGTCGAGTGCCGCTGAGAGATCCAACATAACCAGAGCTGCTCTCCTGCCGGCATCCAAACACCCCCAGATCACCTCTGATACCTCTAACAGAGCTGCCTGGGTGCTATACGAAGCACGAAAGCCAGATTGTGCCTGATGGAGCAAACCTGAAACCTCAACATAGTTGGTAAGCGGAGAGGGTACTACCTTTTCGCATACCTCAGCCAAACTTGGTAGGAGTGATATAGGGCAGTAGTTCTCAGAAAGGAGGGGATCAAGAGACAGATTTTTAAGGAGAGGCAAGATCAAAGCCTGCTTCCATATCATAAGGACAAGCGCCTCTCAAAGCAACTGATTGACCATTAAGTTCACTTCTGAATTAATGGTCTCTGCCACATCCGACAAAAGCCTGGCAGCACTTGGATCAGTGGGTGAGCCCGACTTAAGTGTCCTAAGGATTCTAAGCGAGCTAGGCAAATCTACTGCTCCAAACATAGAAAACGAGGAGGCAGATACACCCATAGGCACCACCGGCAGCTCATCAACAATGAGTTTCTCAGTGGGGGTAGAAAACATCTCTTGGGTGCTGGATATTTTATCCTTAAAAGATTGTGCCAAAGTTTTGCACCAGGTCTGCGAACTAGGCGCTCCTGCCACTTGGGCGCTAGGGGCTAGGAAATTCTGCACAATGGCAAAAAAAATGTTTGAATTGTTATTGGCTCGCTCAATACGAGCAGAGTAGTAAAGACCCCTGGCCACACCTATGGCTGTATAATAAAGTTTCTGTTTGGATCACAGGGCGAGTTTCTCCAAGGAGCCGTAGCCCCTGGCACGCCATGATCTCTCCAAAGATTTACACGCATGTTTCAACGTCCTCAGCTCAGAGGTGAACCAAGGCTTAGAGGGGGACTCTCTCCTCAGCCTAGATTGACAAGGGGCCGCCAGAGTGGTTACCGAGCCGGAGATCCAGTTAGTAAACTAAACCAGATTATCCTCCAGGTCCCCCCCCCAAAAAAGTTGCTGAGCTGCACGAGGTCCAATTTCCTACTAAATGGGTGGCGATGACAATTGGCCGACCATGGAGAGTGAAAAATGACCCATGAAAAAAATATTGGAAAATGATCCGACCAAGTGACTGGTCTGGGCTTCAGCACCAATAGAGGAAAATTAGAACAGATGGTGTCCAAGGTGTGGCCTCCGTGATGGGTGGGATGTTTAACCCATTGGGAAAGGTTGGCCAAGTGCAGGGAATCCCGAAAAGCTACAGAATTGGCTAAATCAGTCATATCTAGATGGAGATTAACGTCCCCAAGAAGCACATAGTTAGAGAAACGTAGTACACGCTCTGTCAAAGCCTCCCCACAAGTCTCCAATAAGGTGCTAGCTGAGCCCGGTGGCTGATAAATCAAGGATCGCCCCAAGGTGTAGTGAGGCGAAAGCTTCATGCTAAAGTCCAAAGCCTCGCACTCTTCCCAGAGAGTGGGATGTTCACTGTGGAGGGTCCATACGTACCTGCACAAAATAGCCACGCCACCCCCTCTACCCACTGGATGGTCCACCCTGTGGATTTTAAAACCCACTGGTGTAGCCAAGGCCACGATAAGATTAGAAGAAACATCCAGCCAGGTCTCTGTGACAAACAATTAGTCTAAACTGTTGTCAATAACTAAATCGGCAACATCTACATAGTGTTTCTTTAGAGATCTAGCATTAGTAAGGCAAGCCCTTATACACCCAGGCCTGGGTGTGTCTACCACCTCACACTCTGAGGTAATTCTGGTGTAAACCTGAACCCACAGTCTGAACAGACAAAATCCCTCATAGACTCAGCCAGCTTACCAATATGAGACAGGCATGTAAAAGGTCTAAAAGACAGCAATCTCTCGCTCGACATGCAGATGGCCCTGCTGCTTCCTGGAGAACATCGAGCAGAGTGACTCGACCTGAGCGCTGACTTAGCGCTGACGGGCACAGACGGGCTTGCCTTAAGTAGGCCTTCGGCGCCCCATCGGCGCGCCCGCTGCGCTCACCCGCAACGCGTTTGAGGGGGCACCATTTTTAAAGGGAGTGGCTAGAGCCGAAGATCAACGTGTATCAGCTGGAACGCTCACCGCGCTAAGCGCAACTCGCGTCCAGATGGCTGATGTCACGCCGAGCCGCCCGAGAAGGAGCAGCCTGAGGATCAAAGCATATCGCTCAGAGTACGTATTTTAAAAAATGTGAAGTCTGACAAAGTTAAAAGCAGTTCAACGAGTTTAATTTTAAAAGAAGTCTAAGTGAGGCAACAAATATACACAATTTAACCCCCCCAAATTCCCTCAATAAAGCGTACAGAAGGAGCTATGCACAAAATGCACCATTCTTAAGCAGAGAAAGGTCAGCTGAAGTAGTTGTCAGTGAACACAGACCTATTGAAAGACAAGTATCTAAACATACAATGTTATATGCTTTGATATAAATTAGTGTATGATGAAGTTATTTCACATGTTCATACGTAGTAAAGCAACACTTCCTAAAATAGTTGGCGTAATGTTAAATCATGTTGTTGACTACGAACTGTTACAAAAACATGTAATAGTAATATAAATCTATAGCTATATTAATATTATAATAAATGTATTTGTTGATGCTAGTCCATGCAGTTCGATTCTACATAGTTCACACTGTACCAGAAAGACAACCAAAAAGAAGTGGGAGGTGTCAATCTTTCTATGATTGCCAAACACTGCTGAGAGACTAATTCAGAAGCACCGGTAACTGATGACTGGTTCACTGGTGCTTTAAGGATGCTGTTTACGTCCTTAATGCCTCATTAGCCCTCCACAGCTGCAGACTGCAGACCCCTGCCACATAGCACAAAAGGTACACTGCGGGTCTCCGCATTCCTCCACCACCTGCATTTCAAAAGATGTCTGACATTTTCACGAGATTTAAATTTAAAAAGTAAATCTCAACTTTGAAAGCAGGTTAAATTGCCTGCGTGCTACATGCTGGCACATCGCAACCTTACGGTAGTGGACATTTCCGTAGGCAGTATCGTCCTTTCTTCAGTACTGTCTGCAAATGGCACATTTTGACTTGTGCGGTTTTAAAGGGTGCAAAGACACACTGGTGCAGATAAAGCACCAAATATTAGTGTTTTGCACCTGTTTAATACTAGTGCGGTAAATAATGGCTAAACGTATTTTGCGGGCTAACATTAATATCTCTAGTCCACAATCTCCTCCTAGTAATAGGTCACCCAAAAAACAGAAGTGAACTCATGTCCTAATATATGCACGTTGAAAATGGGTGTAAATAGCATTGCGTACGTTTAAAGCCTCCACTAGGTCTAAATGACCAGGCGAGAAAGGTCTGCAGATAAAATGCTAGGGTAGGGTAATATCCACATTATGGATCGTGGAAATACAAAAGGCAAAAAAGGGAACAAGAAATTGTGTACTAGTCCCAGAGAAGTGAACACACATTTGTGGGCCAGCAAATGGACACCAAATGATTATGAATTGGAAAATATAAATTTTCACAAAAACCCAAACATAAAATAGTGCTTAAGAATACTCTGGTCAAAGAATACTTCTTCGCCATTAAAAGCCAACTCATTGCAGAAAACAACTAAACAATGGGTGCAACAATATCAAAGGAGTTAAGAAAGCAGTAGCGGCTGGCAACATTGCAAAGTGGCGGGGTGCGCTAACAGTCAGGAAAGAAACCACCACAAGTATGGAGGCCCTTTGTGAATCAGGCCCATAGACTTCAGGTCTAAACTGAGGGCCTGGTTCACAAAGGGCCTCCCCACTCATAGGGTAGGTCCACAGCTGTGGGGGAGTCTCAGCACTCAGTGCAGAACCTCCACAGTGAGAATTCTCATGGCAGATTCCACTCTAGTGTAGAGACTCCCCCATGCTTGAGGGTCCTATGCCACAAATGTTGAGGCTCTTTGCGAATCAGGCCCTTAGACTTCAGGTCTAAAGTTAGTCTTCAGGTCCAAACTTAGATTCCAGGTCTAAGTTTACCTTTGTGAATTGGGCTCTCAGTGTGTGACCACCAGGCCAGGTATAATTGGATGCGAAGGTGTTTATATCTGGAGATACTACTTCATCTAATTTATAATCTCTGCATATAGAAGGCACAAAATATTGCAAATGGGTGCTGTTGTTTACCAGTCGCACCAAGAACTGAGCAAATCTTGAACTGCAAATGGTTCATAGAGGTACCACCAATTGCACACTTTTTTGCAGGTCTACTAGTCAAAGCTAATCTAAGGAGTTGGTAAAGAGTTTGAAACTTAGATTGTAAATCACACCTTAATAGTCTCAGTGAACTCAATGTCCAGTCAGAGCCATGTGTTACTAAAAGAATAATGGGGTGCTAATTTGCAAAGCAAAGTAGTAAATCTGCACATACTGGTCTATAGCTTTGCATGACTGTTTTGTATTATGGAATTTGCAAAACCTTTTGAGATTACACCTGGAAAAATGCACCCGTTACAGATTTCCAGACACAAACTTGGAAACTTTATGAATTCCTATGTTTCAGGTTGATATAGGCATTTCCTGCAGTGCACAATACTAATGATAGTAATAATAATAATAATGAAAATAATAATAATGATAATAACAATATCAGTAAACACATCAACAACAAACAACAACTATTATTTTTGTTATTATTATAATTATTGCATTTATTATTATTGCTGTTATTAATATTTTAGATTTTATAAGGCACAATGTCCGGGGGAGCCAGAGAGCCTGCAAGCAAGATAGCTGCACTTGTGTGAGGCTACTGCAGTCCAGGGTCACCATCCAACATCATCCTGCCCCCGCTGGCAGCAAATTGACATGGGAGTCCAGGCATGGGCTCATAGGGGATACATGCGTCCCTGGACCCCCAAATAAATTGAGTTGATCCATGCAGAAGGGGGAATACCCACCAAGAGGCCGTGCGTCCCACAGAAGAATATTGTACCTTTAAGATGGTGGCCACCCTCGAGAGGTGGAGGAGCCACTACCATCTTCCTGAGGTGAGCGGGCGGCTGGCTGCCATGTGAAAGACTAGCTGGGCGGTCTCTCCCAGCCCCGTGCGTATACTGCTGCTGGGTGACATCTCTCACTGGGGCCCATGGGACTGTGGCGATGTCAGTGACTACCGGCCTGGGGCACGGTTGGCCTTCTGCTGGGTCTGGTGACAGCCGTCCCTGGGAACGACAGCGGGACACGGATGGTGCTGCTTCATTGTGGGGCTCGATCAGCTCTGTTGTGTGGTCCCAGCTGCTGCTTCTCTGGGTGGTGCTGCTGGTGGAAACCCGGCTGGGGGAACCCATGGCCTGCACCCACCGTTTGTGCAGCTGTAGCCCTGTTGGTGTTATTAAGAGCCCACCTGCTGATTTTTTGGGATGCGGGTGGTGCCTACTTACCTGCCAAGGGGCCTGTCGACTCCTGTGAATCCGGAGCTGCTTTCCCCCTGGTCTGCTCGTGCCCCTCCCGATGATCCCGGGGAGGTGAGGCAGAACTGGGAGGCAAATCTGATCCTCTTCACCTCCTATACGGAAAGAGCTTGGAGGGCACACTCTCTCTGGAGACTTGACTTTGTAGAACATGATTGCGCCAAAAGCACAGGCAACATTTGTGATTTGGGTAGGGCGAAGGGTAAACAGGCAAAACTATCCTTTGACCGTCATAAATCCACCCACGCTCAAAATGGTGTAGAAGGACACACTTTGACTGAAGAATCACAACAGGGACAACAATCTATCACTGACAACATGAAGTCTCTCCTAATAGCATTTTTTTTTACAGAGTCTTACATAGCACGAACTTGACCCGAATCGGGTATCAGAGTGCTTTACATAGCACCAGTTGCATTACATGAGGACTCATTCATTTTCTTTTTGCTAGGCACGGGGAGAATAAGTGATTTGCCCAGAATCACAGCATAGCCTCACCTCTATTGAGACCAAAATGGAATCCATGTGCTCCCGCAAAGATTCCATCACCCAGTAATTGGAGTAGCAAGATAGCCCCATTGAAGAGGCAGAACACAGGATATCTGAGCTGGAGGACACGTCCTCGCAAAAAGGTGAGCAGCTCCTCAACATGGAACGCATTTTTAAAGTTATTTTTGGTAAAAACGAAGATTTAGAGCAGAAACAACCTATGAAATCTAGGATTGCCAGAATCTGCTCACACTGGGAGAATGGATAATTTTGTTGAACGATTGCTCATGACATTATTTGAGGCAACATCATTCTCCAAGCAACTGGTGGTGGAAACAGCTCACATCTTGCTTATGCCTGGGGCTCCTTCCTGAACCACGTCTCAACCTATTATCGCTAGCCTATTAAACTACAAAGAATCCAATACCACTCATCGAATGGCCAGAAAGAAATGCTTGATCAATTTTGAATGATATGCAATATCCACATACCAGATTTTAGTATGGCAGAGCAGGAAGCTTGCAAATAATTCCTACCTGTTAAGGTGAAGTTGCAGCAGGCTAACATCCCATACACCATGTTGTACCCGGCGTGCATCCTGCCTCACCTTTCAGGCCAAGCACATTTTTGTTAACCCGCAACATGCCAACTACTTCCCTTGGTCATACGGCCTGTAGCTCACCCCCGGCCACTGAAGGTCCGCGCAAGTCTAGGCCCTCCACGCCAATGTCAGAGCCAGCTGAGGTGGGGGAGTCAGACCCTGCTGGGACCCACTGATTGACTGGGCTGTTGTCTATCACACCTCACATGCTTGCGCTCCAAATAATGGGCATTTACTAGGTAGACCTCTTTAACTCAGTGACACACATCCTTGCCACACAGGAACAAAGCCAATGAGCCGACAGTGACTTCCTGAAGTACTATGTCTCAAGTCTCTGCATCAACCTGGGAACTCTAGACATTCACCTTGGACACCCTTGTTAACTCGAGGAGGATCTGCTGGGCTCACTGGCGATATCCCGGAATGATCACCTCAAGCAAATAATTTCACTGTCCTACTGCTTCTTTTTCACTTTGTCTTAAGCTAGCTCTGCACTCACATACACTTACCTCTCTTCTCAAATTCTCTTCTTAACTAACTTTAAGCATTCTCTTTTTCTCCTCTCTGCCTTTTCTCCTATCTTCTCTGTCAATCCCCTTCTTGGTTCACTTTTCCTATTATCATAATGAAAATGTTAGGAGGCGCCATGTTTATAATGACCTCATCTTCTCATAGGTGGGAGGGAAGCTATTCTCCGGTGGCTTTGGGCCACTGGTGTGGGTGGGAGAGGACACTGGGCTAGTTATAGATGTTCTTTTAGTACATTTCACTGACACTTACATACCCATATCTGCTCATATTACGGTTATATGGCCACCCTGTCTAATCCATGGCCACTAATTTCATATTGACAAGATGCTATGACCGACTATATAGACGTCCATGAAAGTTCTAACTGACCTAGCTACAACATCCTGACATGAAATTATAGCAGATTGGGGACCCCCGTAAGCGCAGGCACATTTTAGCCTACCTAGACAGGCACAACATTCATATTGCAATTTTGAAGGAGATACACAAGGGCCCTTTGCTTTCCTCATGCCAACTTTGCTGCCAGATGGGCGGCACACAGACGTTTTGCGCCTTATTCTACATATGCCAGGGGCACCGCCATCATCATTCATAAAAGCATGCCATACATCCCGGATATTCCCTCCTGGATCCGCAGGGTCGCTGCTGCCTTATGTGGGGAGGACTAGCTTCACAATCCGTTATGCTGGTGAACTGCTATGGACCCAACATTGATGATGCCCATTTTTTTGATAAATTATGGGGCCTTGCCATGGACGGTCCACTGACAAAATATCCCCTTTAAAAATATTGCCTTAACAAAGGATCTTGAACAAAAAATTGCCATCCTGTATTTATTATGGTAAGTACAAATATATCGAAAAATAAATACCATTGTCATTAATATCATTGTATTTAATATTGTGCTTTAAAATATATATACACATTTGAATATTACATCTTAAATTTATTAAATAGTAACAATAATAATACAAATAAAATAGACTTAATGTATGTTTAAACAAATATAACAATTAAGCTTATTTAAAAAAATAAACACACACATATATATATATAATTACATATATCCAGTAAAAAAAACTATATTTAAACTGATCACTTTAATTTATATAAAAATGTCCACATTTGTAATATCAAGTAATAATATAACAAATAAATATATGTATATATATATATAAAGGCAACTGGTGGTGTGTGTGAATAATCAAAATTGCACCAAACCTGGGTCTACGCTCATTTGTTTGAACAGCAAAAGCAATGTTTGTGGCATATATATATGTATATATGTATATATTATATATATATATATATATACTTGTATATATATATATATATGTATATATATATATATTTATATATATATATATATATACATATATATATATATATATATATATATATATATATATATATACATATATATATATATATATATATATATATATATATATATATATATATATATATATATATATATATATATATATATATATATACATATATATATAATTTTATTTTTTTTGCGAAACAATGGGTTCTTCTGGGATCAGTCCCGTTGTCAGTTGGCGCACTGCAGGCAGAGCCCAAACAGGTCAAATTGTTTTTTAAAGTTCGACAATCCAGAAAAAATGCACGCTCAGAGTTGGAGTTGGTAATCACCAGTTAATTCCATGATACCGCCACGCGTTTCGACACCCGGCGGTGTCTTGATCACACGATACATTGCGTTGCCATGGATGTGCATAAATACATTTCAGTCATAAACATAGAAGAGGTACTGCAGTTCATACTGTTAAGTCTGTAAAACGTAGTCGCCACACTTTTCACCTTTACAAAAGGCTTGATCACGTGATCAAGCCTTTTGTAATGGTGAAACGCGTTGGGTTTTGGTCGCAATAAAGTTGCTGTAATTATTGAAAGAGCAACAAGAGCGAATGCGTTTTATTTTTCCTTTGGGATTTCTGACGTAATAATTGACCGCCTAGGACCTTGTCGGTAAAACGCACCGTGCTGTAAGGAGCGCGCCAGCTTCCACGAGGGGCAAAACCTGTTGTATATATATATATATGTATATAAATAAATGTATATATATATATAATACAAATACTTTACACATTAATAACAGTAATAGTTATAAATAATATAACTTTAAATAAACAAAAACATAATAATATAAATTATAACAACACAAAATAAATTAATACGTATACAATTCCAACTACATATTATACAAAAGTAGACAAACTGTTGGACTAAGGATGAATAAAATTCTCCCCTCCCACTTCGCACATCACAAAAGTAGGAAAACTATTACATCACACAGGGGTAAAATTTACTATTCCCACTTAGCCAGTTTAACAGTAGAGAAAGTGTTGAATAGCGGTCAGGTAAAATTACTTATTCCCACAATATTCCCTGCAGCAGTAGGGAAATGATTGCCTGCCGAGGAGTAAAACGTATTATTCCCACATCATTCACTGCAGCAGTAGGGCAACTGTTGGACTGTGGAGTGGTAAAACTTACTATTCACTGTCCAGTTAGTGCAACAGTAGAGAAAGTGATTTATTGTGGAGGGGTAAAATTTACTATTCCCACTTCAGTAAGTGCAACAGTAGGGAAGGTTCTTGGATTGCGGAGGGGTAAAATTTACTATTCTCACTCTAGGCATTGCAACAATAGGGAAATTATTGGATTGTGCCGGGGTAACATTTTCTATTCACACGCTAATTACCATCAACTTCAAGTTGATGGTAATATGTGCATGCCATGTAGCGCACACATGCCCTTAGGGCATGTGTGTGCTTTACATTAAAACAATTTTTTACTATTAAATCGTTTTACGATTAAAACTAAATGGAGAGAAAACAGAAATGTTGATGGTGGGCAATAACAAGGATTTGTGGGGTCTACAACATTGGCCTGCAGAAATGGGTACAGTACCGCAACCTAAACATCAAGTGCAAAATCTGGGTGTTCTGATCCACAACCAACTGTCCATATGGCAGCAAGCAGGTAGAGTAACCTCTACCTGCTTTATTATCCTTAGATGACTAAAAAAAATATCATGGATGTTACCTTCTTCCGCCCAACGTAAAGTGGTCCAGGCACTTTTTACTTCAAGGCTGGACTATAGAACATCTTGTACTTGGGTGCCTCTAAGGAAGTGCTGCTTAAGCTGTAGTTAGGACAGAACGCCGCAGCACGGCTGCTCTGTAAGATCCCCAAAACTGCGTCTATCTCTGGTTCAATTCGAGAACTTCACTGGCTCAGGATTGAAGTCGCATTAAGTTTAAGGCTTTGAGTCTTATGTTTAAGATAAAATCATGCAAGGCTCCTCCCTACTTGTTGTCTCTTGTCCACCCTTATGTTCCTTCCCGCTCACTTTAATCAGCTGCCCAGGCGAAGTTTGGCATTCCTATGATGCGACTAGTTCGTATGGGCGATCGCTCTTTTTCCTCTCTGGGTCCCTCTTTATGAAACTCCTTTCCGGCAGGCCTTCAAAGTGAATCTTATAACGAGATCTTTAGGAGAGGAATAAAAACATGGTTATTTAATATGTAGCTCTCCTTGTTTCTTTGCACTCTTTCAGGTGGCGCCGGTAAACCCTAGGGTGCTGTGCGCCTTATAAAATTAAAATAACAATAACAATTACATGTGCACATGTACCTTTTTTTTGGAGTGTTTCAGGGGAGCCTTAGGCCCCCATGCACCCTGGAATTCTTGGATTTGCATTCGCTATTTGCGATTATTAATCTCAATTAGCAAATGCAATACCAATCATTCCTGTGGGCCTAATAGCAGTTTGCAATTTCAGAATCACTGTTAGGTAATGTTCAGGAATGCAAATTTTTTTTTGCAATTTCTACATGCATAGCATTTTGCGATTCCCAAATAGTGAATCAGTAACATTTGCTATTTGGGAATAGCAAACTGCGAGCTTGATGCACGTGCCCTTATATTTTGTCTGAATACCGCCATGGACTTTGGCTCAACACATATCATCTGGGGTGGAGATTTGAACACCACGCTTCTATGGATAGATCACACCCCAGGCACACCACTATAGTAACGCCAACCGCCACATTCAGCATTTCATAGTAGACCACCAGCTGTCAGACGCTGGGAGGGCACTTAATCACCAGTAGGTTGAGCATTGACTACTGACTCATATCCCGTGGCCTGGGTGTGCATCTGATGGAAGTGGCCCCCGTGGCACGCACATACTCGGATCATTCTCCCGTTTTGCTGTAATTGAGACCTCCTGCCAGTCTCTACCCTTATACGTCGTGGAGGTTCTCCCTGACTACTTTACTAGATACCCCTTTTCATAAGAAACTGGGACAAGAAATTCATAATTTTTTGAAATGCAGACTTCATCCCGAATTTGTCCACCATTTGGAAGAACTTCAAAGTCACCATAAGTGGGATTTGTATCGCCAAAAGTGGAGTAAAATTGCCCAACATCTGGGGCACCCTTAAGAGACTCAAGGGTGAGATTAAACAGTTGAAGGCTCGGTTGTATCTGCTTCGTGATGCGGGGACAAGAGCTAAGCTTACAGAGGCTCTCACCGATTATCAGGCCACTGCTGAGCGCAAATGCCTGTTCCGTAGTAAATACTTTCAGGCTAGCATATATGGGGAGGGAGAGAGACTGGGGAAGGCATTAGTGGAGATCATATGCAAACCCAGATTCTCCAACTATGTCTTTGAGATCAGGGGTGCTGATGGTTCCCTAAATAGAGACAGAGCTGATACTCACTACCTTTTCAACATTTTACTCAACTCTTTAACCCTCGCGCAGAACCCACCATCTTGATGTTGAGGCCCACCTGGATAATGTGGTGTTGAACTGGCTCAGTTAATTGCAGTGGCTGTTACTCTCTGCCGACATTGAGGAAGATGGGATCAGGGCGGAGATAATGCAATTGCGATCTGGATGTGTTTCAGGTCTGGATGGCCTACTGGCTGATTTTTATAAAAGCTACGTCAGCCCTCTAGTACCTATTCTTAAGGCCATATATGCGAAGACGAAGAAATTGGGCATTCTTCCACCTTAAATGAGGGATACAATAATCATATCTCTTATTAAGCCTGGTAAACTGGAAGAAAATTGTGAATCATATTGACCCCCTATTGCTCACCAATTGCGATGTTAAAATACTCATGAAAATTCTAGCTAATCGACTGAGACTACTGGTCTTGCCCGACCAATCTATTTTTATACCAGGATGCGCAACCTCGCATAATCTACGTACACTCTTCCTGCTGCTCCAGGACAAAGACCCGGACTTGGCTGAGGTGGCGGTCTTTCTTGACGCCACCAAGACGATTGATTCTCTGAAGTGGGACTATCTGCTCGGGGTTCTGAGACGGATGGGCTCCACCCCTTTCTATCATGGATTGCTCTATTATATTGTCATCCAGCGGTGAGGGTGCAAATAAATGGCACTTGTTCTCCTTAATTGTCCATTTTGCGATGCACTAGGCAGGAATGCCCATTGTCACCTCTCTTATTTCTGCTAGCAGTGGAATCACTCGCGACCAAACTCCAACAACACCATCGGGAGTATACTATCCACTACCCTTCCAGAAATCTGCTGCTGTCATTATATGCTGATGATATCACAATCTATGTCCAAAACCCTTGAACTAGTCTCAATACTATTTTGCGTGAAGTCATCTGCTCCGGAGGGCAAACAGGCATTCATAATAATTAGGAAAAGTCTCAGATTTTTCCTCTTACCCCTGCCACCCGGAGACACAGTATTTGAGGGTGATCATTTGCAGAGACAGGGATGAGCTACTGTGTACAAGCTATGGCACAGTACTGGTTGTGGTGACGGACGCTATTACATGCTGGATCTCAATGCCTTTCTCGCTGGCGGGCCGCATCTCCCTGATGAAGATTATCATCTGGCCTAAGCTTCTTGATTTATTCCTCAATGTCCCTTACTAACCAGGTGACTATTTCATTAAGGCATTAAAAGCATGTTTCCTCAAGCTGGCATGAGGAGGGAAACAGTCCAGACTGCCATTTTCAGGGGGTCAATTTGAGGCACCAGTCATGGAGTTTTTTTGTCTGTGTGCACTAGCCAATTTCTAGCCACGCCCCGTTTAAGCTACACTTGGCTATAGAACAAGGATACATGGTCCCTATGCCTACAACCGCATTCTTGTGGGAGCGGACCCATAGTACAGATGAAGCATCTTCAACAGTTGCCTTCACTTCTGCCACCTGGAACAGATTGGCTAAATGGCTAACAAGTCTCTCTTCTATTCTCCACTCCTCCCGTTGCCTTATCACCCCTTACTCCCAGTGATACATGAAACGGCATGTCAGAATATGCTTCAAAAGGTGGGAGTCTCTACCTGGGGGGGCCTGTATGCAGAGGCAGTATTTATCGGCAGAGATAACCTCTTTGCTGAGGAAACACCCACTTCATTGGAGGTATTTAGGTATATCAGGCTTCGCCATAATGTGAGGGCTCGTCACTCCCGATTTCCCTTGGGAACCTCTCATGCTTAATACACTGCATGTCTTACTAAAGACTAAGGGCCCGATTATGAGTATGATGGTGCAGCGACCAAACCCGCGTGAGGACCTCCCTCCCTATAATTACTTGTTTAGTCATTGGCTGGTATTTCCTTTGCCGTTCCCACAGCGTTGACTATAAAATAGGCACCACAATAGGAACGTCAAAGGAAGTTTCAGCATGGCATGGACTGAAAAGTCCATGCCCTGCTGGAACTTCTGTACATGCACACAGGGAGGCTCATGGTGTGCCCCCTGTGTGCATCCACAAGGCGTGAGGCACAAGGGGCCCTCTTTCTTTCCTCACCACCACTGTATTCATGGAGGAAAGCCATCCATGAAATCAGTGGCAGTGAGGAAAGTCGTAATATGCTTTGCGGAAGGGCAGCGGTCCTGCCAAATATATAGATGCCTATGGACTGCCGAACCACTGGCAGGGAACGGCAGTTCTCTGGCACAGTTGGTGGTCCCAGGATGGCACAACCACTAGGGTCATACTTTGGCAGTCACAAGACTGCCACCGCTGCGCCACCACAAGTCTGGCAGTCTGAGGGCCACCAGACTTGTAATCCGGCCCACAGGACTCATAATTGGACACTGAGACTCCTACGAATATAGGGTCTCAGTACGATGTCAGTCAGAAAGGCTCTGAATGGCATTTGGTTCATCCGAATCTGATTTGGACCCGCCTTTCCAACTGACTCGGAAACCCTTCGGACCGACCGATTACGATAATCGGAAAGCGTTCGGTTTTTCCGACTCGGTTCCGACTCTGTTCCTAATGGCATTTGGAGAACCCGAGTTGGTCAGAGCAGATTTGTACAGGTCTAAGGACAGCCTTTCCGAATAAGTTGTTCCTACACGGATTAGCTGTTGGAATCCAACTTTGGGAGGCCGTAGAAGGCCCCCCTTCACCCGGGCCCTTTGGTTGTGGCCCATGGGGGTACTAATAGGTCCCCTCTTTGCAACTATGCACAGTCTGTCAGGCATCATGGGGAACCCGCAACGGGGTGCTTGATATTCCCCACCCACCCCTTTCGTCAATGGGAGCCTTTGTTGTCGGTCGGAGCACAGGCTCCCATTGAAGTCAATTGGAGTCCGACCGAATGGTGTTCAGAAACATCGTAATCGGTCGGTTGGACTCCCTGAATCCGATTCGGTTTAAAACCATTCCGAGACCGAATCGGTCAGAAGGCTTTCTGACCGACATTGTAATGAGGCCCATAGTCTATATACTTTATCACAATGCACACTTAGAACAGGCAGAAATGCAAGGCGGTTCCCACTCCGGCTAGGACAAGGAATTGGGGACACCACTCACAGATGAACAATGGCTCCATTGTTGCCAGCAGACTGGCCAGATTGCTGCTCTTAGCCGATTGTGCATCATACTCTTTAAATTTTTACATCGGTTAAATTATAACCCTGCCAGAATACATAAATATAATTTGCGATCATATGTCATGTGTGACAGATGTGGGATGCCGGGAGCTGACATCCTCCATCTGGCATGGGAGTGCAGAGTAGTTAGAGACTGCTGGAGGGAGGTTTCCGATGCTATTACACAGATGATGGACTCTCCCCTAACTCTTACTCCCCTTTTAGCTCTGCTGGGCTATTCTGAGGATGTTGAAGTGTAAACTAGGAAGTTTATTTCACTTGGGCTACTACTGGCCAAGCATAAAGTTGTGTGCAGATGGGGAAGAAGATCTGCCCCCAAGTTTAAGAAATCGTTGTGAAACTTTATTTATTGTAAAGACCAGATGACCACTTATGCAGAATTAGACTACTAGACATACGGGACCATCTACAGAAGTACCTGATTGAGAACCCCCTGACTCAGCTGAGAAACCTGCCCCCCTGTTAATTCTGGCAAGAGCTCCTTGAGAGTGCTCCCTATCGGCCATGACTCTAACAACAGGAGTGTAACCCATAAACCATGTTGAGATTTGGGTAGGTACGTAAAGTAAATAACAGTATCTCAACTGGTATAGGTAAGGAGGATGGTTATGCATGCATACACAGTACATTACACGAAAGGAGAGGCCAGGAGACTCTAAGTTGATTTTTTAGAAAGTGCATTTAAGCATCATTTATTTAAGAAAGAAATGCACATAAATAAACATACAGTTATATCAGCGCTGTAAGCAAAAAATGCGCGTACAACCCAAACTGGACTTGGTGCTTGTTTGTGTAGGTGACACAATAAGTAGCGATGCAAGTGACAATTGTGTACAGAGGATGAGAACGGCGCAATGTGCTAATGTGAGCAAAAATATACAGTGAATAGGGTAGTTCAAAGTATAGATGAACAAATGGGGAAAGAATTGGTAATGATTCCGGAGAACCACCGAGGCTGCGCCTTTAGTTGCCCTGTAGGGTCAAACCCCAAATTCCCTTTCCACCTGCCTTTTCATGGCAATCGGACTGCCATGAAAGGTCAGGCAGAATGAAAAAATCGTAAACCTGACAGCCGAGGCTGGCTCCGCTGCCATTTGGGGATTACTCTTCCAACCACCACCCGACAGGCCCTGTGATCCCATCGGAAGCAGAGCGCAATTGTACCATGGGTTTCACTCCAACCGCCAGTATCGTAATAATGTGGTCGGACATAAACCTCTGATGTTGGGCAGAAAGCCTCCGACGAGCTGACGGATGGCTTTTCGCCCGACATCATAATGAAGCGATACAAAAGGTGATGATGGACGGAGCGTTTGAACAAATCAAACACTCACCCCCAGTCAACTGATCTGGGTTTAATCCATCACCATTCTTTAGTTCACTCAGCCACCCCAGTTCAGACATGGCTATATGCAGATCAGTCTGACCCTGTGCCTCATGGGAACAGTGCAGCCCGAACTGCCAAGCCATGTCTTCCCTGGACCGGAAACAAGCATCCTGGGACCGGTTTCGGATTCATAATCCTCATCAGCCAGGCTATCTTGAATCCAGTGGCCAAGTGAACAAGGGACTCACGTCTGAGCATACCCTGCCACACTTAGGGCGAACAAAGCGATACAAAAGGGAATGATGGACGGAGCGTTTGAACAAATCAAACACTCACCCCCAGTCAACTGATCTGGGTTTAATCCATCACCATTCTTTAGTTCACTCAGCCACCCCAGTTCAGACATGTCTATATGCAAATCAGTCTGACCCTGTGCCTCTTGGGAACAGTGGAGCCCAAACTGCCAAGCCATGTCTTCCCTGGACCGGAAACAAGCATCCTGGGACCATTTTCGGATTCATAATCCTCATCAGCCAGGCTATCTTGAATCCAGTGGCCAAGTGAACAAGGGACTCACGTCTGAGCATACCCTGCCACACTTAGGGCGAACAAAGCGATACAAAAGGGGATGATGGACGGAGCGTTTGAACAAATCAAACACTCACCCCCAGTCAACTAATCTGGGTTTAATCCATCACCATTCTTTAGTTCACTCAGCCACCCCAGTTCAGACATGGCTATATGCAAATCAGTCTGACACTGTGCCTCATGGGAACAGTGCAGCCCGAACTGCCAAGCCATGTCTTCCCTGGACCGGAAACAAGCATCCTGGGACCGGTTTCGGATTCATAATCCTCATCAGCCAGGCTATCTTGAATACAGTGGCCAAGTGAACAAGGGACTCACGTCTGAGCATACCCTGCCACACTTAGGGCGAACAAAGTGATACAATCATAATGAGGCATTGTTTTGAATGAAATGGTATTGGGCAGGACTCTCATGTTAAGGCCACATGGGTTGTCAGATCTGTTGCAATGTGTAGTAGTGATAATACACGCAGTTTATTTCTTTAAAAGCTTAAAGATGAAACTAGTACATGTTTAGTATGCATTGCAAAAAGCCAATAATGAAATAAATAAAGCACAGTGTCCACCCAAATGTATCTTGGCTCTGAAATTCAAACACAGGCGAACCACTTTGAACAGAATTATGTATTAGCAGTCTAAAAGCAAGATCTTCAATAGTTTCCTGAGATTGGGAAGGTCAGGGTTGTCTCTTTCCAAAGTTGAAGTGGCATCTTGTTCACAGGCATAGTTTTAGGGGGGTGTTTGGGGTATTACACCCAGCATTTTTTTTTATTTTGTAGTAAGTAGTTGGGTACAGGTGGTTTGAGTCCGGTACGGTGAAGTGTTTGTCAAATTTCAACTGGGATTCTAACATGCCCACATTGACAAAAACACACACACCCTGTCGTCTCTGTTTTGAAGGCCTTAAGAAATGTTGGTTGGTCTGAAAAATATTCTGTTTTAAGTGCCCCTAATAATCCACATTCCTCTCACTTTCCACGGCACCTTAAGACCCCTCATGTCCTGTGTCTCATAAAACACATTTCAACAAGATATGTACGGATGATTGATGGAAACTCTGATGATCACTCCACACCAATCTTAATGACCAAGCTACGCTTCTGATAGTATTCTAAAGCTTTAGTGCTGTGATTGAGTAAGCGCTGCCTCCCAAAGAGAACAGGCTAAACTTTGGGATATTAATTAGGATTTGCTTTCCTAATCTTAGTGCCCCTTTTATTTTACAGAAAGAAAGCCTACCAACCAAAAGACCAGGGCGAGGGTCAGAGAGATTTAAGTATAAAGCATAGCAATTTGAACATTAATCTTCTGGTCTCTGGGAGCCAGTTCAATTTGCTCGGAGACAATTTTGAGACATATTACCTTACCTTTTTTATCATTTTGGAAGGGTATTTTGTACCAATTGAAGTTTACTTATGATCTTTACTGGTAAAGCAAAAATAAAGGAAGTCGAAATAGTCAAGTCTTGCCAAGATGAATGAGTGAACTGACCATAATTCTCTGCTGGGTGATTAAAAGAAAGATTCTGCATTTCAGTACTTGTAGTTGAGAAACCTAAGGCTTTATTACTGAATTTACCTGATCTTCCATTGTAAAGTGTTGATCGAAATGAAGGCCAAGATTTTAACTAGGCATATTGTTTCAGGCTTTGGGCCAAGTGAAGGAGGCCAAGAGGGAAAATTCCAACTGTAGTTTGATCAAAAGATGCCACAATTTCAGTTTTACCTCCATTTAATTTTAGTTGTTTTTTTGACATCCATGCTTGAATAATCTCAATGCAATTTTAGAGATTTTCCACTTTTGTAGTAGTGGCCCCATCAACTGCAAAGATGATGGAGTGCCATACACATAAATAAATTGGGCTAAAAAGGAAAGGACAGAGCACTGACCCTTGTGGAACACCACATGATGCATATTTTAAGTTAGATCCACGAGGGAGCATCTTTATCTGTATTAACAAATGTCAGCTCCCCTGTGGAATTTCACACTTTGTGCCTGATTCACAAAAGTAAACTTAATCCTGAAGTCCAAGTTTAGACCTGAAGTCTAAGTTTAGACCTAAAGCCGAACTTTAGACCTGAAGTCTGTCTTTAGACCAGAAGTCAAAGTTTAGTCATGAAGTCTAACTTTAGACCTGAATTCTAACGTTAGACCTACAGTGAAACTCTTATGTACGCCTCGGCAGAGTTCACATAGTTCTGATATAGGGAACTCCTTGAAGTGCAAAAAAACTCTGCTGCTCCACGTGGAGCTCCGCAAGTGGCGGTCTGAGTTAGAAAAAACTGCAGTTTATTGTAATTTTCAGCACCGGGTGTTTGTTTGCACAATTAAAATATTGTGAATGGCACCATGCACAACGCAAGCGGACGCTGCATCCTTTCTGTGGCTCGAGTACATTTTCTACTCGAGCGGCAGCTTTCTCATCATGAACGGACGGTTTCTCAATGCGAGCGATCACAAGCATTCGCGGCCACTCGCATTGAGAAATGCGACCGCCTGCATTAAGTAATCTCGTCGGGAGCTTAATTACCCTCGCTCGTGCTTGCCAACTTGATGTTGACAAGCGTGAATGAGGAACGATCTCACCGGGAAGTCGATTTTCCTTGCTCACGCTCGCCATCGCGGAGTGCAGTAAACTCCGCAAAGTCCACGAGTGGTGCGGAGTTCAGACTTACTCCAATACCTGGTAGATTGGTGCACTTCATCTTTGAAACTAACTCGTTTCTCTCCACAAGATTTAATGAGATTTTTTTGATCAGTAAAAAACACTACAGTGACAATATGTCTTTGATTACATCATCAATTTATTGATATTTTCCATTTCTTAATATTCAATCCTTCTTCATTTGTAACCTGACATCCAAATACTTTAACAAACCCAATGCATTTCAGGTCTAAGTTGACCCTTCTTCTGGGGGTCTCTAGAAATGACAAAAAATAAGAGCCAATTCAGTCCTGACTAAATATGACTGCATCTACAATCGTTAATGAAACGTAAAATAACTTTGCTCAGCACCCTGCGCTGAATTAAAAAGTGATATACAATTTTACAACTAAGTTCATGATAATGATAAACAGAATTGCTAAAGTCGCAAATGTAATCTGTGTAACAGATTTTATGTCACACATGCCTAAGCAAGTTCATAAAATTTATTAAAGTTCCTCAATTTTCATATCGCAAGTGTCTAATTCAGGAAAACTGGTTGCCTATAAATAATGCCCAGTGTCTAACCTTACCGTGCTTTATCTACTAAATGAAAAAACAACAAATGAAAACGAACCATGTGAGAAGCTGCCGAATACCGGAAGACGTCTACACCCCATGCTCAACGTTATTAAGTGTGTTCTGTAATGATTCCCAAACGAAGAACAAATAAAGTCTGGAGCTGAAAACTGTCCAACACAGTGTTTACAACAACTAAAGCATGCATTTAACCTTTCTCACCCGATAATCCAAAGAGGAATACTCAAAAGAGAAGGATCAGTGCTCCATAAAGGCTGCATGCAAATGCTTAATACTTCCTCATACGCGCTCAACGAAACACTAACACGACATATCTGAATACAGCCTAATATTTAAAGGGAAAGTACATGAAATTAGAGTTGTTAACAGTGCGTAAAAGTGTGATAACGTTTGGTAATTCAAAGCATCTTCTTGCTGAGTAACCATTGAACATAAACAGTGAAACATAAAGCGCAATTGTGGTGACATGAACTTGACATTAGCGGGATATATAAGACAAATAAACACAACAAACACAAAATAGAAGAATGCAAATTTACATCTCTCATGATGAATCAATGCTTCATAAGAAGCATGTGAGTTCTATGCTATCATTCAAACCTTGCGGCTGCATCGTATTACATTTTTTGATCCAATAAAATTCACAGCGTAAGAGATGTTTGTGTGGATCAGTGTCAGATCGAATTTTAAGCGCTTCCAGAATGGTAAAGCATACAGGCGAAATGTTATGTCCTGCTTCTTAGGCAGTGCATCGCTACAGTTGATTTCACATTCTTCGGTCGAATGTTAATTTTTTGTTCAGTAATTCAAACTTTAATTTTACACTCTGTTCTGCCTACGTATATCTTCCCGCAAAGGCATTTTAATGCATATACCACTTTGGCTATGTCACATGTACTATAATATTGTAATGAAAAGATTTATCCTTGCATAAGATGTGTGAACTGGTTTACAACAATTTAATTTTTACAATGTTTTCAGTTTTCACACTCTTGCATGCCCCTATGACTTTTTGATCTTCTGCTTGACAACAGTTCTTTGATGTTGCGAGATCGTTGAAATGCAAAGACTAAATTGTTATTGAATAAAGATTGTAGATTTGGTTCTGTTTGGATCATAGTCCAATGCTTTTTAATGATACTTTTAATTTGATTGGCTTTGGTGGAATACTTCAAGAAGCAACTTACTTGTTTAATGAATTCTTCCACAACATGATTGGGATATCCTCTTTGTCTGTACCTCCTGGCATCTTTTTTGATTGTTTCCACCGCTTCCTGCATATCTGATGTAATTCTTTTGAGTCTGATAAATTGAGAAAATGGAAGGTGCCGTTTTAATGACTCTTGATGGAAACTTTTGTAATGTAAACAATTGTTACGATCTATTTCTTTGGTATATACATGGGTTTTGATTCCTTTTCCATCTATCTGTACATTAGACGTCCAAAAATAAAAAAATGTCTTTCTCAATTTGATAAGTGAATTTTATGTGTTCATGACACTGATTCAGCTCCATGATGTTATCCTGAAGTTGTTTTCTGGAGAATATGATCATATTCAAACTTAGACATGAAGATATTTGCATATGAAGGGCCTCCTGCAAAGCCCATCGATGTTCCATTACATTGCGAAAAAAAGGTTTAGTTCCATTTTTGTACCATAGGATGCAAACAGTCTGGCTCACCTCAGCACTGACGAGGGTGCACACTGTCAGTCTGCTTCAGCTCAATGTGGCTCCATCAGCGATATCCCAAGGCTGCCTTCTCTGGGTCTCCACGCTCACTGCAAGTCCATTCAGCGGAGGGGATCACCTGACAGTGCCGATCAGTTCCTTGGGCCAAGGCGGGAACCTACCTTGGGTCCTGCAATTTTCAGCTACTGCAGAGAGCTCTGGCAGGATCTCACTATCAGGCACAGCACCCCGCTCCCCCTAGAGGCCTCATCTCCGGCCCTGCTCCACAGCAATGCAGGCCCAGCCCGATATTCGACCTATGGTGCATCGCAGCTCCGCTCCACTCCCCGTCAGGTACCACCTTCTTTTTTGGCCATATTGGCAATCAGTTAAAACGGCATGTCGGCTGGATTGTGAAGGTTCTTTAACACTATCAATGCTACAGCAATTCATCCTCTATGCTGATGATCTATGAATCCCATTGTTCTTGACGAGCTCAGCTCGTCGTGAGCACACAAGCAGTGTACTGCATGAAGAGCTGAGCTTGGAAGGGGTTAAGGATTATTTGAGCAGGTTGCTCCGGAGCTCACTAAGCTGTGACTGCTCCGGTCTCCATCTTGGCCACAACCCCCCTCATTGTACTTTGATGTAGAGCATAGTGTTCTTGAAACTAAACATGCAAGCAGTGAGTATTTCGAATATTTGTTCTTCAACACTTCTCTCTCAGTAGGATAACTATCTCAAGCTTCATTAGTATGCATTCTCTGCAGAGTTATAGAATCTACCTGACTTATGTGCCACTGTAATGTAATTAGCATACATTAATATAATAACAAGTGCAATAGAATTCTTGACTGAAGAATCCTTCCTGTTCTGTCACTTAATAACCTTTAGGGGCCGATTCCGATGTCGGAGTTAATGGCTTGCTGGGAAATGTAGTTTGTTGCCATAATGCTACATTGTAGGGAGTTCTCCCCTACCCTCAATCCCCTCGCCAGAAAGTGCCAACAATCTGCATGGATGGCCAGCCTTTCCTTCCCTCATATGGCCTCAGCACAAATGGATTTGCAATATATGTCTCCCATGCTTACTAAGTTCTGGATGGAAAACCATGTCTTCAGCCTTGCTTCCAGACAGTGTCCCTTAAACCACTTGCTACATAATACAATGGATGTTGGGTGAGAATACTGTAGCACATGTAACTAGGGTTAAAGTAATGTGACACATGGGCCCACTGTCGCCACACTCTTGAACTATATTCTGTCACTTTTCACAATGGATCTCTATCTTGGTATATGTGGGGAAAAGGTTTTACCTTGATGTTTGATGATTGGAAAATTTGAAAAATGCTAATTTTCCCCACCTGAGTCCTCACTGAAATGGGCTACTACCGAGGCCAGAAATGCTTAGTCTCTAAAATTTTCAATTAAATTCGGACACACCAGTGATAAATAGGTATGGTATTGGAGGGGGCAATTGATTGAAGTGGAGGCTGGGGTTTGGATACAACTGGTCTCCTGCTCCAGAACCAATTGTGGGGGCTGGGTTGGGGTTTGTCACAAAGGGCTATTTTTCATGGAGAGATGGTAGTACAATATGATGGCATGGGACAATGTAGGGGTAAGTATTGAGGCAAGAGATGTTCCAAGCAGGTCTGATGGGGACTGTCGCCAAAAGGTGGCAATTCAACTGCGGTTCATTACTCAGTGGTAATGATCTTCCACTGTTACAAAGTCCTGCTGAAAATATTACCAAAACCTTACTTTGCAAGCTTTACACCTTTCAAAACTCAAAAAGTGAAACAATAATAATTTGCAAACTTATCAGTACATGGTTTTTGGAACTTTGCACCCCCTTTGTATTTTGAAAGCTTCTGCTTTGTAAATAGTTACTAAATACCATGGGCAGTGAATAACTTAAATCCTGTCACTGTATGCCTTGCAGGTTTTCAGTACACAGTATCCTTATGAAACTTATGGACAGAGATATTTTGTCAAGAGAGTTTGTGCATCTGCAGGTTGCTGTGTATTTTCTTATGTTTAATTGTGGACTTCAACATAAAATTAATTGCATGCTGTTTCAAAATTAAATAATCATGATCCCTAAATAATATGAAATTTAACTTGTACTTCTTAAAAAAATTAAAAATGAAAAAGCAATATTGAGTAGAAGGTAAAATATGTAACTTAACTAGTATATAATAATAAGCAATAGGGGAGAAGAGTAGGCATGAGACGAGACTGCAATTTTTTTTTTTAATTTCTACATTTGATATCTGTGTTCTGTGCTCAGTGCAGTACGCTGAAGAAACTGAGGCCCTACGCACTGCTCAGATTACAATCTGAAGCAGCCTATCACTGACCCACTGAACCAGATATAGATCCGAATGGGGTCAGGGTAATCCTGACGGGAAGTCGATCTGGGTCAAGAGCTCGATGAGCAGCTTTTAGGATTATCATTGCTATTCTGTGTCAGTAGTCCACGCATGAGAGGGCGACACCGTGAACTCTACAAACTGGTTTACTTTGTTCTCTTCTGCTTATGGGACAGTGGGGTGATATGACAGAGGTATCTTACTGTCACTGGATGATGAGGCACTGGATTGGTTAGTTAAATCCCAATTCTACCCAGCAAGAAGGCAATATTAATAATAATAATAATAATAATAATAATAATAATAATAATAATAATAATAATAATAATAATAATAGTAGTAATAATAATAATAATAATCAGAAGAAGAATGTTAATTATTATTATTATAACTGCTCTAAACCTTGTAAAACAGGAGTTGTTAATACTTAATTTAATTATGCACAATTTATTGACCTCATGAGGATGGAAGACTGATCGGACCCTGCTGGAGATGGACTGATGATCTGCAGATGAGCCCAGATGTTAGCATCTAGAGCTTAAATGACAAAGCTAACTTGCCACCTCCGTGAGTGAAGATAGGGTGCTCCAGGGCAATGATAAGCTGTAGCTTCACGAGTATTTATGTGTGTGTGTACATATATATGTATATATATATATATATATATATATATATACATGAAGAAGAACTCTTCGGTTTTTGCAATCCCTCTCCCATAGGGCACAAACAAAGAGCACGGACCACGAAGGTGCAAATCCTTAAATTTTATTCCTTTTGCAGTTTACTCCATAGTACAACTAGATGGGGCAGCCATTACGCGTTTCATCCCAAACGTGGGACTTGATCACATGACGCCAACTACCAATCATAGTCACTTAAATACTGACAGCACTTTTTTTCAGGTATTTTTTCTTTTTTTTCCTCGGGTTTAAGACCCACACCTTTTAAAGTGACAACACCATGCATTGGATTTCGTGCTACTGTATACCAACCTATATAAAAACATGTTTTAACAATCTTAAAAACATGATTTTTAAATGCAATGAAAGCATAATGAACCAAGGGACCGTGGTCGTCCTAGCATAAATGCCATGATACTTTTCTGTTTTACACAGATTGTTGGATGTCCTGTGTTGGGTCCACAATCAACCAACCTGTACAAAAATAGATACATATACTTTACAATCTTACATAAATAAGTAAATATAAATGAGTTACAGATCAATATAATAACCATATAAATATGATAAAATCACTGTAGAAAATCTAAATAAATAATCTTCTTACATTGCTGGTTGTGGAAGAATATTGGTTACATCCTGCTTTCACCCTATCAATTATTATGGAATAAAGGTTCAGTGGGAATCCTTTCAATGCATATTGGTGTACATGAATAATACATCTACTGATTTAAAAAACATCCAACAAAGTGCAAATGTGCAAATTACAACTTTCTAACTGGTTAAAAGGAGAGAATTGATTGTAAGGGGGTATTTGGGGCAGCAAATCATGCTGGTAATCAATACCCTATATGTGTCTAAATGTACCTCTAATGTCTAAAATTGTTGTCTAACTATGGATGGAAAGAGGGGACTATGCTATCTTAGTTTGGCCCAAGTGGAAGCAGCTAGTTTGTGTATTAAATCCAGCTCCATCTTATAGCTATTTAGCTTACTATGATGCCACTTTTTTAGGTTTGTGAAGGGATTCAAACTACCATCTACCTGTTTACAAGCTTGCGTGGAGTTCCTCTGAGCTATTGAGGCCGTTGGGATGTTTGCTGTCGAGGCTCAAGATATAGTGCATTTCCAGTAACCAAAGGCTCCTAACTCTGTCACCACCACGTTTATTTCTTGGAACAGAGTCAATCAAAAAGTATTTTAAATCCTTAGGATCGCCCTCATGGTATTTTTGGAAATGCCTATCCACTGGATACGTCTGATCATGATTCTTTATTGCGCGTAGGTGCTGGAGTACCCTTTGGTGCCCTGATAGGGTCGTACTGCCAACATAGCGTAGACCACAAGGGCACTCCAACACGTACACCACATGGTCAGTTTTGCAATCCATATTTGTATTATATATATATTAAGTTGCAAACTGAAATTGATGCCTTGGAAGATGAAATTTCCAAGATAGAAATCACGGACACTATTAATAAAATGAGAACTGACATGATGTCTCGTTTGGCCAAAGAAGAAGAAATAATAAAGAAAAGAAAAGCTTTCAAGTTCGAAAGGGATCGTATTGATTACCAGAACGGACAAGTTTTCACATTTGCAAAGAGATATGATGCAGTGAAGGCAAAAGCGCGCTCTAATTTGACATCGCGACAACAAAAAGAAGACACCTTGCTACCTGCTACCTCTTTCTCCAGTCTAAGCTCAGCTGTGGAGAGCGATCCTGAACTGGAGTCAAATCGTGAAATAGCTTCGGGGTTTACCAAACTTACCCTGGCACAGGAGGTCGACTGTCTGTGCCAGGATCGACGCGAAACCCTGAGGTCATACAAGCCCCGTGCACCAAAAACCAGCGGGCAAACAACAAACGCTGGCAGCGTCGAAAATGCCGTACCCGGAAGCTCAAACGACAACAATCTGGGCAAAACGGGACGCTGGAAACGCAACCAACGGAAGCCACGGAAGCAGAAACAAAATCAGTAGTAAATCTCTCCGATATTAAACTTACTTCTGCTGAGACCGCTGTTTTAAATTTGGGACTTTCTTATTGCCCTCCATGCAATATGAACTACGCTGACACACGCATGGATATTTATAGGTTCACAAGAAAATTAAAACTCAAAAAATTCTTTGAATTACATCCTAAAAAGCATGTTGAACCTATGATTCCATCAATTCCCATGTTTTCCAGCAGTCAAAGCCAGGCCACCTTTGATACGATTTGGGACTTACAAAATGAGTCTTCTTTGGGGAACCTGAGGGATGTTCCTTTGGAATCAATTAAACAGCAAGTCACCCCATTTAAACCAAAATCCACTTTTCAACCGATTATGGTGCATGACAATCTGGATACATTTCAGGAAAGTGTGGTCCGTGACATCAAACACCTGTACACTGCTATCAATATGAAAAAGTTTCACATCTCAAAACAAAATCTGTGTTATAGACAATTGATTGCGAAACTTAAGAAAAACAATGATGTCATCGTGAAGCAGGCCGATAAGGGCGGTAACGTGGTCCTTTGGCCCAGAGCAATGTATTTACAACAGGCGGATTCACAACTCAATGATATATCTTGTTACCGCAGAAGTAACATACAGATTGTTAAAAACACTTGGATTGAACAACACCGCAAGTTACAAGTGTGGAGAAGTGCGGGTTTGATCACACAGGAGGAATTTAAATACCCCAAAAAGGACCATCCTGTCATTCCCTCGTGGTATTTACTCCCCAAAATCCATAAAGACACTTGTGTACCCCCTGGCCGCCCTATTATCTCGGCCATAGACAGTTCCTTAGAACATGTGTCCAAATACATCGACTTTTTTTTGCAAAGCCATGTTAAACAGCTTCCTTCCTATGTTAAAGATTCCTTTGATTTTCTTTCTAAAATCGAACATTTTATCTGGGAGGACAACATGGTGCTTATGACCTTGGATGTCTCATCCCTTTATACCTCTATCAGACATGAGGATGGACTCAGAGCTATGGACTACTACTTAAACAAAGATCTTCCTCTCCCTACGGCACATAACAAAATGTTGATTGACATGACCAGAATGTGCCTAGAGCAAAACTTTTTTATTTTCAATGGCACAATCTATCACCAGGTCAGGGGTGTGGCGGTGGGGGCCTGTTTCTCGCCTAGCTACGCGTGCTTGCACGTCGGGCTATGGGAGGAACAGGTCCTAGTCGGTCAGCACCTTGATGTCTTTCTTCACAACATTGTTTTATATCTACGTTATATTGACGATGTGTTCTTAATTTGGAGGGGGAATGAAGATGATGCCAGAAAGTTTGTTGATTTGATTAACTTCAATACCATCAATCTCAACTTCACGGCAAATCTCAGCACTGAGTCTATATGTTTTCTAGATGTTGAGGTACTTGTGGATGGCACTGGCCTCAACACCAGGTTGTATAGGAAGCCAAGTGCAGGTAACACTATCTTGCATTCCAATAGCCAACACCCTGCACACTTAATTCGGAGCATTCCCTTCGGGGAGATGCTCCGAATAAGAAGGATCTGCAGCACTGATGCCGAATGCGCGGCTGCGCAGGAGGCATGCAGATTACGCTTCCGGGCCAGGGGCTATTCCTCTGAGGTTTTGGCCAAGGCTATCAAACGTTCCAACTCAGTAAGCAGGCAGGAGGCTTTAATCCCTAAAATGAGTAATGCCCAACTGACCAAAGATGTGACGCAGGATGCTCAAACAGGTTCCCCGAGAGCTATATTAACTTTTAACCGACAACATGGGGCTCTTCGTAAGATTATTAACAGGAATTGGAATTTGGTTCGTAGTGACCCTGTGATAGGTCACATGTTAGATACCAAACCGACTCTTACATTCAGGAAATCCCCTTCCATGTCGAAAGCTCTGGTCAGCAACACCCTGGAACCCAAGACCTCCAACACCTGGTCTGCATTGAAGAAGGGTTTTAAGACTTGCCCACAGTGCAAGGCTTGCCGTTTTGGCAACAATAGGACACACTTTAAAAGCCCTTTCTTTGAGCATCCGACTGCCATTTCTAAATGGCTCACATGTAAAACAGAATACGCCGTCTATGTGTTGGAGTGCCCTTGTGGGCTACAATATGTGGGCAGCACCAAGCTGCCCGCCCACAAGCGCATACTCCAACACATACGAGCTATCTCTGGACATGATCAGAGTTACCCGGTTGCCAGGCACTTCGAGGACAAACACCTAGGTGCCCCTGATTCACTCCTCTTCTTTTTAATTGACTGTGTCGAGGCATCTAGGAGAGGAGGTGACCGTGAGGCCAAGCTTCGGCTTTTGGAGACTCGTTACATTTTGGAGTTAAATACTAAACACCCAAACGGTCTCAATGACAGGGAAGACCTCTATACCTGCCTCTAACACCATTCCTTTGCCTGTTTATGCCTGTCCGGATATTTTAATACTCATTCTAGTGTTCCCTGTATACTGTTCTTTAATGTACATATGATGAATTTTTCCTTTTTAACTTCAGTACATTGCTGTCTCTGATTTTATCTTTGGAATTATGTATCATTAACAACTTGCACTTTACTTAACTTTTTGCACTTCACTTTATGCACTTTACTTGCCTATGACTATTATCGTGACTTGCCCACTGGGGCTTAATTTTAAATGCATATTCTTGTGTCATCAGTTTTTGCTGCTATCAGATTTGGTTTATTTGCACTATTTGTAAATACTATACTCTTTTATACCTTTGGAAATACTTGATTTTTAAACACCTTAGCATGTACATAGATGAAAAATCTTTTTATCATGTGCTCGTGTGCAATAGTGTGTGTTTTTCATTGATCTAATTTTGCATTTCTACATGTTTTTAACCTGTACATATTGATTTATGTGCTCAAATTGGCTAAAATAATGTGTTTTGCTTAATTTAGAATCAAGATAGCCCACTTGGGCCGAATCTACTTTTCCATGGTATATGTTTGCAGCAATGACGTTTCTGAAGTATTTTCTTCATTTTCATGACACAATTTTTGCACTGTCACTTTAAAAGTCTAGCTCGACTCTCGCTGTCTGTCATGTGATCAAGCCTCCTCGGAGGCGAAACGCGTCATGGCGGCAGCGCTGGCTATCAAAGAATAAACACTGTTCACCAGCACCTTTTGGGTCGGCTCTTTGTTGCAGAATATTGGAACATCGTAACAAGGTTCGTCATATATATATATATATATATATATATATATATATATATATATATATATATTATATATATATATATATATATATATATATATATATATATATATATTCCAAGGATAATCCGGCTGCAAGGCAGGCTCAGCTCGTCTTGAAAACACGGACCCAAATTTTGTGCAAGGTGGTTTATTCGGTGTTGGTGCTCCCAGCCATCATGACGCGTTTCGCGCTACACAGAGCTCTTGATCACATGACACAGGTAAGTTATTGGCAATGGTTTAAATACATTGCTGACGTTACAGGTCTTGGCCTACAAGTTGCATAAACATAGAAAAAATCCTGGTTTGTGAACTACAAATTCGTTTTGTTTTATCAGTTCATTTTAAGTACCAATGGTGCTATGTATATATGTTTGGCCAATTGAAATCAATTCGAACCTGTGTACTAGCATAAAAACATACAATGCCTGATTTTCGTGAGGGTGAGAAAAAGAAAAGAAACATGAATTAAATAAATAAATTCATTATTGTTAAATCTCAGTGCGGCTTAAATCCTGATGTTTGTACTAAATCAATAGAATCAAAATATAGCAGCATATTTTCCTTAAATCCCTGGGTGTATTTTTGGGTGGATCAGTATGGAGCCCCATACGCTTGAAATGTCCAATGATTACAGGTCCCAAAGGGATGGAGATAAAGTGCAAACGGTCACAAAAGTTAATCGCATAAAGAGCCACTTGTATGGGGAAAGAATGTGATGTCATTGAAATACTATAGTGGTAAAGACTGGCCACGATTTATGTGCAAAACAACACATATCATATATGGATCTAGAAATTCATATCAATAAATAAATTTCAATCTGTAATTTGTCAACCATCAACAGCAAAATAAATATACACAAGCAAATCAATTAATTATTACACCCATAAAAACCTTAAATGGTATATAAAGGCTAAAATTGATTTATAATTTAAGTATATCTAAAAATGACCATCACAGTAAATTTCATTGCTAAAAGATGGCATTACAAAACAGATTTAAAAAATCTTCATCAGAATAAATATGTATCTAAAATCCATAAAACATGCTAATTGATAATGCAAATGAGATAAATCCTATGCCATTAGTGCCTCAGGTTGACCCACTATAAACATGTGTAAAGATCTTCGGTAATGTTAAGACCTGAAGGATGCTTGGTATTAAGCGCAAGTATGTAATGAGTCTCAAGGCGGCGAAGTTTGGCCTCTCGGTTGCCACCTCGTCTACTTGCTGGTACGCAGTCTATTGCATAGTACCTGAGTTTGTTGCTCTTAGAGTCATGCTTGGCTTTAAAATGTCTCGCGACAGGGTAGGTATTGTCTTGATTGTCAATTGCTCTTAAATGTTGAAGGATTCTTTTATGTACGGGATGTTTGGTGCTCCCGACATAGAGCAGTTCGCAAGGACATATCAAGACATAGACGGCGTATTCAGTTTTACATGTTAACACCTTGTCTATTTTGTGTTCCCTCCTGTCAAATGGCGAGAGGTAGCAGGATTTGTTGACTGCTTGTTGGCAGGCCTTGCATACCTTACAATTAAAAAAGCCTGTATATGTTTGATACCATACTGTCGACTCTAAGACTTCTGGGCTGGTTTTTACTAGCTCGTCCCTCATAGACTGCCCCCTGCTGTAAGTGATGGAAGGTCTTTTTTGGGAGATCACCCCCTATCACAGGGTCACTGAGGACTAGTGGCCAATTCTTGCTGATGATAGATTGGATTTGTTTAAATTGTGCGCTGTACTGCACAATTATCCTGAATCCTGAATTCAGGTGGCCTGGTGACTATGGCTTCCCATTGAAGTGGCAACTTAATGTGTCCTGACAACAGTTCGGATCTGTCTCTTTGTGCAGTTTTTTGTATAGCTGCATCTATGATTTTATTAGAGTACCCCCTCTGTAAAAATCTGTTTTTGCTCTCTCTTTGGGCGTCTTTCAGGTCACTCTCCCTACTATGAATCCTCTTGAGCCTTAGCATCTCCCCATACGGGATGCTGTTCACTAGGTGTTTGATATGTGAACTTCTGGCATGTAGGGTAGAGTTCCCTGCGGTGGATTTGCGGTACAATCTGGTCTCTAGTTTGTTGTGTTCAACAAAGACTTCTGTGTCTAGAAATGTAATGGATGTATTGCTTATGGTGGCAGTGAACTGGAGGTTCAAGTTGTTGTTATTGATGTTTGTTATGAATGCTTCTGCTGATATTGCATCACCCCTCCACACAATAAACAGGTCATCAATAAAGCGCAACTAGGTTACCACCCTGTTTTGCATTGTCTCTGCGTGTTCCACCATGAGGACCAGCTCCTCCCAATAGCCCATGTGCAAGCACGCGTAGCTAGGAGAGAAGCTGCCCCCCATGGCAACACCCTGTAGCTGCCTATGCATCATATTCTTGAATATAAAAACATTGCTGTTTAGACAAAACTTCGCCATGTACACCAACATATTGTTATGCTCTGTCATGTTTGGTTGTGCTCTCTGCAGGTAGAAGTTCATTGAATTAAGGCCGTCTGAATGTATGATACTTGTGTATAATGAACACACATCCAGTGCAATTAGTAAGTAGTCTTGTTTCCATGCTAGGTTTTGGATTTTTAACAAAAAATCACTAGTATCACTTATGTATGACGGCAGTTTCTTTACTTCCTCCTGCAGGAAGAAATCCACATATTGTGACATGTGCTCAGTGCAACTGTTTCTGGCTGAAATAATCGGACGCCCAGGAGGGTTTAGAGGGTCCTTATGCAGTTTGGGCAAAAAGTACATTGTCGGCACAATGGGATGGTCATTTTTAAGGAACTTGTGCTCAGATTTGGTGATTAAGCCTTTCAATTTCCATTTGGACAATTTTTTATGACAGTCCGTGTGTACAGCTTTCAGCTCTAATCCTGTGAATTTTGTATAGCAAGTTCTATCATTAAGCTGCAAGGGGGCTTCTTTTATATATATATATATATAAAAATAGTTATAGTTATAGTTATAGTTAGGGCAGAGATTCCATAGGAGTATTTTTTTTGTTTCGCTACGCAGGAAGAAGATTAAAGACTGGATTTGCATAGAGGCAGCCCCAACACCACGGATTTGCTTGGAGTTCCTTTTGGCGGCTCTGCGGCATAACCAAGGCGAGCGGGTAAGACTGACTCTGCAATTACCTGCGGGGGAGAGAGTGAAGCCCTTACGAACTTGTGATTGAACACATTGTATGTGGGGCGGTTGAGATTGCAGCGACATCGCTGTTCATTATTGATTTTGAGTATGGATGCCGCTGCCGCTGAGGTTAACGAGCGCGAGCAAGCAGCGCTACAAGTGTTTACCAATGAGAGCTGTCCCTTGAGTGACGGCAGAGTACCGGGCACAAGTGGGAATGTTCAAAATGAACTCATGACAAAGTTAAGGAGGCTTGAGAAGCTCCAAAGATCCGAAGTTTCAAAATGGTGGGAGTCCAAGTCTCTGCAAAGGTACCTAGAAGTACAGCGCATACCCCGAGGTCTCCGTGTAATGGTAGCGCCGAGCTATGAAGACCCAAACCCTGAAATGCTGAAGGAATGGGCAGCGAACAATAATGATTCTTCACGAAGAATGTTGGGCATTTTGATTAAATATGCCGACATTGATAGGAAGAAGATTTTGGAGGAAATAGAAAAAATCATGAACGATTTAAGTAAAGAGGAAGATCAAACTATTATCTCCAAGTTTAAAGCTGAAAGCAAAGAAAGGATAAAAAAATTGGAACTATCAATCAAAGATCGTAAAACCCACAAATTCCAGCGGGACAAGCAAGATTACGATCGGGGCCAAATATACACCTTTGCAAAAAAGTTCGATGCTATAAGACAACAAAAGCAAGCACAATCGGCAAATCTATCTAAAACGGGGACCGAGCCTGCATCTGATTCAAGCAGTGTCGTGAGTTCTGATTACGACACAGAAGGAGAAACCAATAGAACAGCACCAGGCGCAATACCTTCTGTAGTAGATGAACTGGGTTATTTAAACGTGGAGCGACGCTACAATCTGCGTCAAAGGCCACCAATACAGAATGCAAACCCAGATCCACCAGGAGGAAGAGGCAGAGGGCTAACCGGCGCAAGGGGGCGAAACGCCGGGCGCGGATATCAGAAGCAGAAGAAAAAAACGACGAAACAATAGAGAACTCCACCAAACAAATGACCATCATAAATTTAACAAACATTCAACTGTCGCATGGGAACAGAGGATTTTGGAACTAGGCTTATCCTTTTGTCCTGAGGCGGACATGGACTTTGTGCAAACTCGTATTTATTTTTTTAAGTTTATACGACTTCTTAAACTTAAAAAACATTTCCTTGTTAATACAAACCGCAAGTCAACTGTGACCCCCGTAGCTATGACTGCTGTTGAGGATAACCTGGTGGTGGATGATATGGATTTAATGATGGAGTTAAAAGCAACAAACATGGAAGTTCTAAACGTGGAACCTGAAGACATTGCGGATAGGATTGCCCAAGAAGAAGACATTAATATCTACCAAGATGCCCCAACGCCGTTTAGACCAAAATCGCGTTTTACACCATCACCATCCAAAGACACTGTTGATGTTTACAACGAATTGGTCCTTAATGAACTGAAAAAGTTGGGAAAGGACACGAATCCTAATAAAGCAAATACTAAGCAGCAACAAGAGTATTATGCTTTAATTAGAAAATTGTCTCAGTGTAACAATTGCATAGTGCGCAATGCTGACAAGGGGGGCAATGTAGTCCTTTGGGATAGAGAGAAATACTTATCTGAAGCATACCAGCAACTGAACAACAAAAAATGCTATATGCGCATTGAAGAGAAAATGATGATAGAGAGTCATGAAAAATATAATGTACAGCTTAAGCAATGGTATGATTCTTCACTCTTGACACACGATGAGTACATGTATCTCAAGATTGATTTCCCTACCACCCCTTTATTTTATTTAATCCCAAAGGTGCATAAAGATCCATTAAACCCCCCAGGACGCCCAATAATTTCAGCAATAGACAGCGCACTAGAACATACTTCCAAATTTGTTGACTCGTTTTTGAATCCTTTGGCAAAAACACTTCCTTCGTTTTTGCTGGACACTGGAGACTTTCTGAAAAAAATTTATGATACACCATGGGAGGATGACTATCTGTTGATTACTATCGATGTGGCCAGCCTGTACACCAGTATTAGACACGCAGATGGAATTCGTGCTGTCAAACATTTTTTGGGTACGAGGGCCATCAGCTTGTGGTCACATACACAAATGCTATTGAATATGGTGGACAAATGTTTAACTAGTAATTTCTTCCTATTCTATGGTCAGTTATTCCATCAAATTTGTGGCACTGCCATGGGCACCTGCTTCGCCCCCAGCTATGCTAATTTGCATATGGGCTGGTGGGAGGAGCAGGTGGTCCGGACGCAATACCAAAAAGAGTGGGAAGAGAATATTGTCCACTGGAGTCGTTTTATTGCCGATCTATTTTTGGTCTGGAGGGGTACTGAACTTGAAGCTAGCACATTTATTTCTAATCTTCAAAAAAATGAGCTAAACTTATCCTTTACCAGTACCATTAGCAAACACAGTGTCAACTTCCTAGATCTAACAGTGTACGTTGAAAATGGGAGGATCCAAACTAAACTTTACAGAAAGCCCACCAGTGGCAACACTTTGTTGCATGCTAAGAGTTTTCATCCTAAGGCCCTCAAGAGCAGCATACCCTATGGGGAGAGTCTCAGAGTCATGCAAAATTGTAGCACTATTGAGGAAACTGAAAAAGAACTAGAAATACTTAGTACGAGATTTAAAGAACGGGGTTACCCCGCAACTTGGATAACAGATGGAATCAACAAAGCCTCAAAACTGAAGAGAGAACAAATCCTCTTCGGCAATACAAAAGTCAATAATGATGAAAACCAATGCAGATTTATAACAGGCTTTAATAATCAACATGTTGAGGTGAGGAGAATACTCAACAAGCATTGGCACATCATTAAGAATGACCCTGTGTTAGGGAAAGAAGTCCCCAAGAGACCCCAAATCACTTTCAAAAAAGCGAAATCCTTCAAAGACTGTTTAGTGAGCAACACCTTAAAGAAACCCTAACCGAAAAAGACTTGGCTTGATAAAAACGGCTTCGTAAAATGCACTAAGTGCAAGGCATGTACTCATGGCATAAACTGTAGCAAGTACAGATTAGGCCTTTCCAATAGAATAGAAAAGATAAAGAACAAATATACATGCAAGACCGACTATGCTATCTACATATTGGAGTGCCCTTGCGGGCTCCGATATGTGGGCAGCACAATCAACGAAGCATACAAAAGGATACTACAACACCTGCGAGCAATAAAAAATGCGGACAGAGCTTATCCTGTAGCCAGGCATTTTGAAACAGTACACAATAAAGACACAAAAGGTCTGACATACTGTGTAATCGACTCGATTCCAGCTAGTCAAAGAGGGGGCAATAGACTTAATAAGTTAAGGAAACTTGAATCACGTTATATAATCAAGTTAAACACCAAGCAACCTAACGGTCTAAACATTGAAGAAGATTTACATAGACACCTATGAAATTAGTCAGTCGGTAATAACAAGTAGCAGTTGCTGAAAATATAATTGGTATTTATCTGGATTAGGTATAATCTTGTGGGCAGTACTTCCGAGAATGTGTACGCCACTTGGCAGTCAACAATGGTCCAAAAATGCTTATAATGTTAAGATTATTTATATAAGTCATAACTGGTGTATTTGCTCACTGGAGCTCTATTGTATTCACTTGGAAAGTGGAATTGGTGTTATATGTTTAACTCAATTCAGTGTACAACATCAACGACAAATTCCCTTTGTGCATGCCGATATAGTTATTTGTTAACGGGGATTATTAAACCCTAACTGTTGGAAACATCATGGTCCATGCTATGATGGAGCAACGACCTCAATTGGCAAGCCCACTTGGGCGAAATTTGTTGTTGTTTTTTGTCATGGCTGAATAGAAAGTGTAACAGAAGGGTGTTCACTTTGCAGCTTTATGGTTGCTTGTCCATGTCGATAAAGTTTTGTTGACATTTCGAGTTGACAGCTTTTAACATATAAACCAAAGAATTCAACAAACACACAGTTATGCTGCAAATAATGACTTGACCGATTTCATGCATTTGGTTAAAATGTATTTATTTATGTTGAGTCAAAATGTGTAGAATGACATTTTACGAGTAAATGAATCGGAAAGTCTGTCTTCCCTGTCGATTGACAGGTAGTGTCGATGACGTTGCATGAATTGTTTTTTCTTTAAATAATTGCCGCGCGCTTTCAAACCGTAACTAGTGACCAAGGCTACTGTGTAGTCGAAACGCGTATGGCAGCGGCAGAATAAATATAATTTGAGCAACCTCACACGGCGTGGTCGTTTAATCATGGATTGCAAGCGGAACTCAGTCCAAGGAGTTCCATGGTGACGACGCAACTCTCGTTAAGGCGGAGGCAGTAAATGCTTGGATATTTGCAGCATATATATATATATATATATATATATATATATATATATATATATATAAAAAAAATAGTTATAGTTATAGTTATAGTTAGGTCAGAGATTCCATAGGAGTTTTTTTTTTGTTTCGCTAATAACTTTAGCACCATTTGACAAATCCTTGTGAAATTTTACAAAAAAAAGTTCAGGCACCTGAGCTCCTTTATGGAAAGTGATCCATCGAGCGAGAGCTGAGAAAAAAGGTGTTCCCCAAAAAGTCATTTTCCCATGTTAATTCCCGTAGGAATCTTTGGGAAGTGATACAGATTAAAAGACTAATGGAATTACATCAAATTTAGCAAAAAGTTCAAACTTCACTCAGAAAGTGAGGTTATCATTATTTAGTGTAAATCTGTTCAGCCATTTTTGAGAAATTTGCATTTAAAAAGATGCATAGGGTGGGCTTGAAAGGGTTAAGAAAATGTGTATCTGTTTGGTCGGTCCTGCAGGAATTATGCAGGAGCTCTGCAGTACCGTAAATTAAACATAAAGAGTGAGCTGATTGGCGAGAGTGCTTTTTCAATCATCTGTAATTTGGTCCCATTGGTAATTTACTACCGATCCCAATTTGACAAAAGAAATTGATTTGCTGGCCAAAACTTATATTGAAATGTTGAGCACTGCATTACAGGGCTCTAGGACTATGGATATATAAAAACAAAGGATAGATTTAAAAAACACTTAGAAATTCACAGAAAAAAACAAGAGTTACAGGGACGTTCTAGGTAGGCTCAGATTTCACATGCACAAAACCACAGAAATTCTGCAGTTATAGTTACCTGAGCTGACTATAGTTTATACCCCTGCAATGCACTGCTTATGATCTCACATACTACATCACTGATGACATGTTTCAGTGACATCACTTATGACATTTCAAATGACATTACTGATAACATCACTGATAACAGCATCCAGTGATTGTATGTTTTAACAGTTTCTCAGTGTAAGGTATCACAAAAGTCAAACTAATTTCACTTTGAGTGATTCTATTTTAAATCATAGATTATGTAAGAGTCTGTCTAACTGTGTATCTCCATGTGTGCGTGGGTTTATGTGTGGCTGTATTTCCGAATAAGTGTATGTGTGAGTCTGTATGGGTGAATGAGTGGTTGTGTAAGTGGTGTATGGATGATTGAGTATGTGAGAAACTGTATAAATGAACGATTGAGTATGTTTTTGTAGGGGTGAGTGAGTGGCTGTGACAGTGGCTGTATGAGTAAGTGAGTGGCTGTGTGAATGGCTGTATGGGTGAGTGAATGGGTGTGTAAGTGGTTGTAATTGGCAAATGAGAGGGCGCGTGATTGACTGTATGAGTCAGTGAGTGGGTGTTTGAGTGGCTGTAAATGGTGAATGAAAGAGTGCATAAGCGGCTGAATGGGTGAGTGAGAAGGTGCTGGAGTCTCTGTATGAGTGTGTCAATGGGTATGTTAGTGGGTGTATCTGTGAGTGAGTGGATGTGTGAGTGCCTGTATGGGTGAATAAGTCAGTGTGAGAGACTCTATGGGAGACTATGTGGTTGTCTCAGTGACTGTTTATGTGATGAGTACATGCGTTAGTATCTGTATGATTAAGTGAGTGGATGTGTGTGTGAGTATCTGTATGGGTGAGTGGCTGGCTGTGTGAGTGCCTATATGAGTGAGTGAGTGAGGAAGTGATTGTGTGATTAGTTGTATGCATGAGTGAGTTGGTGCATGAGTATATGTATGGATTTGTGGATAGATATGTGAGTGGTTTTTTGGGTGTGTGAGTGGGTATATTTTTGCGATGTTGCATGGGATATAGGTGGGTGTGTGAGTGGTTCTCTGGATGAAATCATCAGTGATATAAGTGATGTCATTTGAGATGTCATCAGGGATGTCACTGAACATTTAATGAGTAATGTAATATGTGAGGTCATAAGCAGTGCATTGCAGGGTTTAAGTTTTAGTTAGCTCAGGTAACTATAACCGCTGAAATTGTATGGTTTTAAGCATGTAAAATCTGAACCTAATTATAACGTCCCTGTAACCCTTGTTTTTTTCTGTGAATTTCTAAAGGTTTGTTTTAATTCTATATCTTAACTATAATGTTCCTGAAATCTTTGTTTTTTTCAGTGAATTTCAAAGTTTAAAAAAAATATATTTCTTAACTATATCCTGTAACCTTTGAGAGTGAGTGCATGAGTGTCTCAGTGGGTGCATGAGTCTGTGAATGAGTCTGTGAGTGGGTGCCTGAGTGTTTCTGTGGGTGTAAGTGGGTGTGTGAGGGCCTGGACTGTTCTGTGAATGGGTACATGAGTGCCTGAGTACGTTCTGCTTACTTTCTGCTAATTTTCTGCTCACATATGACTTTCATTTTGCCTTTTGCTGCTCGTTGCTGAACTTTATTTCTCCTCTTTCTGCTCTTTTCTGGCCTCTATTTTTTCTCTTTCTGCTCATTTTTGATGCCCGTTTTCCCTCTTTCTGCTCGTTCATGCCTTTATTTTGCCTCTTTTTCCCATTTCTGATCTATATTTTGCCTCTTTTTGTGTGTTGCTAACATTTAGTTTGCCTCTTTCTGCTCATTTATGATCTTATTTTTGTCTCTGTTTTGTCATTGGTGGTGCCCGGGTCCGTATATGGCCCTGGAGGGGAGCCACATATGTAAATTTTAATTGTACCACTGGGGAGGTGGTGGTACCTGGGGCCAGGTACCCCCTTCAATTTGTTTATTTAGCCCCATGGAAGTGGTGGTCCCTGGGCATAACAATGCCCTTGGGGAAGACCCACGTGCGCATGGCCCACTTGAGGGCTTTATTATTAGAAACATGTGTGTTCTCCTGCACTTGTTTTTTTTAAACAAAAAACATTGCCACAGATTTGCAGCTCCATGACATTTCCGCAGAAATTTTGTTTTTGCTGTGGTGGGTTCCGTTTGGGACCCCACGACCAAGGCTTGGGGTTCAAGACATTCCTACCTTACCCCCTTTTCTTTTTTTGAAACGTTTTTTGTGGGACTTGGCTGAAGCTGACTCCCAAGATGGCTGACAACACTTTCTGCTTGAAGTGTTGGCAGCCACTCAGATTTCAGCACAGGGACTGTTGGAGCCTCAGAGGATCTGCGTCCCCATATATCTACATTTTTATTTCTTTTAATAGCTCAAAAACTACTGAACAGACTTACACTAATTCACAAAAAGGTCACTTTCTTAACCAACAGCTACCTTTCTGCCAAATTTGGTGTAATCCCTTTTCTCAGCCATAGCTTGACGGATCACCCTGAAACTTTCAAGACAGCAGCTGAACTGAGTAACAGCTTTCTTACCTTTGAGCAATGGCATTCTGCCTGCGCACAAAATGTACTTCCTCTCAACAACGTTGTTCACTATATTGCCTTGGCTGTTGTGCCAATGTGTACTTATTTTTTAATTTTGCATTCTGCAAGTGTACAGCAGCTAACCAGACATTGCTCCTTGGTATTTGCAGCTACTTGAGGTGCACTGGATTGAGCATTTTTAATGGGCTTTAATCCAATTCAAAAATGCTAACTGTGTCGGAGCAAGTATGCACATGGGTGGCCTTCTTTAAATGGACTTTCAAATAAGTCAAGGATGGCTGTCAATGGGTTTTCATTTGTGGTTGAAAATAATAATTCAAAGGCAACTCCATAGCGGTTTAAAGTTCTCAAGAGGGAATTGTAGGGAAGATCAATTTTCAGTTGTGCATATGTAGCACATTGGGTCATTAGCCCTGTTAAAAACCCAACTATTGTCAATGCTTTAAAATTGTTAAAACATCATCTCTATACTCACATTACACGAAAGTTACAGTATTTACTAGTCCATATGTACATGTGCAGCATTATATTATGTGCACAAAATGGCAAATCCTTTATCTGAAGATGCAAAAGTATTACAATATTAGAACGATGGAAGGCTAAGGTGCCCTTGTTGTGATTTTAACTTCTGACTTGCACATTGCAGAAGTTCTCAGGAGTGGGCATGTAACATGCTGATGGATCTTGATGGCAAGATGGAACATTCCTTTAAATACCTGCTATAATGCTACATGTCATGACTTTGATTCAGGCACATCCACCTCAACCATCCATTCATCTGAGCTTGATAAACCTGCAACATTATGTATGCTAATAATAACACATGTTGCTCATCACTGATAGAGAGCAGCAGTAAATTATGAAATGCTTTTGTTAGACGTGGCTTTTTTAGTGGTTTCCACCTGTTTTGACTTTGTTTTGGTTGACTATAGGACTCTGGGCACTTTACCACTGCTAATCAGTGCTAAAGTGCATATGTTCTCAGTGTAAATTTTTATTATTGATTGGTGTTTCCATGATTGGCTTAATTGATTTACTACTAAGGGCCCAATTCAGATGTAGTTAGGAAATCTTCCCGACGGAATGGGCTTGGCAATGGTTTCCAACCCATTCGAATCGGGAGAGTCCGACCGACCGAGTACGATGCATCCGGATGCTTCCAGATATGATTGGGTTGGACTCCCATTGACTTCAATAGGAGTCTATGTTCCGACCAAATTCATAGGCTTCCATTGAAGAATGAAGTGGCTGGGGAAAATCGGGCACCCTTTGGCGGACACCCCCTGGTGCCTACCACACTGTGCATGGCTGGTAAGGGGGGACCCATGTGTACCCCCACGGGCCCGATTGGGAAGGCTCTGGGTGCAGGGGGGTCTGCTGCAAGCCCCAAAAGTCTGATTCCGACTGCCAATTCGAGTTGGACGGCGCAATTCGGAAAGGCTGTTCGAATCCATCATCGTGCTCGGTCATTTCGAAATGCGGCCTATAGAAATGTACAATTTTGCTCTGTCATTTTGAATGCTGTCGGGTTCGGATTGGGATATTCCTAACGCCTAACTCGCATCGTACTCGTTCGGTTGTAAACCTTTCTGAGTAGGTCAGAAAGACACGTTCCCGATACAATTTGGACAGAGCAAATGCCATTAGGATGCCTTCCTAACTGCATCAGAATCGGGCCCTAAGTCCCTACTACCGTGCACTATGTCTGCCATCCACAAGAGTAGCCTGTAAATATATTTCAAACCTTCCACTGCAGTGTCCGTGCACAGTTTGGTACTCCCGTGCTGGCCTGACAAGTGCAGCCACTTGCTAGGGCCTTCCCTTTTATTATATGTGAGTCACCCCTAGGTAGGCCAAAGGTACCCCTGTGGGCATGGTGCAGTGTATGTAAAAGTTAGGACATGTCCTGGTGTGTGTGACATGTCCTGATATTGAACTACAGTATAATTAATTTTTCACTATGAAAAGGCTATCTGTCCCATGGTATAGAAAGGGAGATACTTGTAACATTTTACAAGCATAACTTCTGATTGGGACAAGATAGAAGAATGGTGTTTAGGCTCTTTTAGAAAGTAGGCATTTTCTTGTCTAAGCTTTCTGTGTACCTCTGCCTGTTTGTGTATTGACTATCTGGTTTTGGAGTGACAGGGCTGGGGATGTGCATTCACTTTAGACAGCCACTGGGGGGGTTGAATTGTGTCTTGCCTTTCCTGGATGAGTCACGGCTGAGCTGAATAGACCTGGGCTTCATTTAGAATAATGGGAGGAGATTTCCTTGCACCTGAATGGGCCTGGTCTGCCTTACACAATGATGTCTCCACCTCCTGCAGGGAAGCTGGACCAGGGAGGACATAACTGGTTTTGACTGAGCACAGAGCCTCTCTGCCACAAGAGAACAAACAGATATTGAGTATAAATATTGGGGCCCAGACCCTGGAACTTTTAAATACTTAAGGACTCAAGAAGAACCTCTTCCACAGAGAAACTGGGAAATCAGAAGGATAAGCACTGCCCCTTTGCGCTGTGCTGTCTCGGTTTGGCCTGCAGTGGCTGTTCCTGCTAAGGAGAGGAACTTTGTGTGTATCCAGCTTGAAGAAAATCTCTGAGGGCTTGAAGTAGAGCTTGCCTCCTATTCTGAAGTTTCAGGGACACAAAGACTTTACCACCAGCTCCCCTGAACTCTCCTTGCTGGGAGCTCTAACCCACCAAGAGGTGCCTGTTAATGTGTTGGGTTTCTGGAATTTGTTCCTGCGGCTGGGAGCTGAAAAAGAGATTCAACTAAAGAAGTGCAACGCATCTGCACCCGTTTCCGATGCATCACCGCCATGCTGCTGAAGCAACCAACGCAGTGCCTGCCTACTGCTGGAGAAGTCACTGCATGCCGAATCTCGTGCTCTGAAGTCCAAGATCACCGCACTGATTCCAACACAGGCCCTGCTGTGCGACTTCAAGAATCATTGCATCATGAGACAGCAGCTGGAGAGATCAACGAAGCTCAGTTGCTGCTGCATCGAGAACCAATACATCCCCAAACCCTCATGCATCATACCGGGGTGCCAAGTCTACAACAATGCGGGTCGCATTCAGAAACCAAAAACCACAGTTGATGGACAGAATGCAGAACAATGTCATACATTCACCCCAGTACAGAGATATGGGCCTAAATCCATCATTTTTTTGCACTCAACACCACCCCAGTTCAGACATGGCCATATGCAAATCAGTCTGACCCTGTGCCTCATGGGAACAGTCCAGCCCGAACTGCCAAGCCATGCCTTCCCTGGACCGGAAACAAGCTTCCGAGGACCGGTTTCTGGCATTCCAGCCGTCTTCAGCCCGGCTTGCTTGAATCCAGTGGTGTGGAGTGCATGGGACTCACGTCTGAGCATACCCAGCCCACTCAGGGTGACAAATGCAAAAACCACAGTTGATGGACAGAATGCAGAACAATGTCATACATTCACCCCAGTACAGAGATCTGGGCCTAAATCCATTGTTTTTTTGCACTCCACACCACCCCAGTTCAGACATGGCCATATGCAAATCAGTCTGACCCTGTGCCTCATAGGAACAGTCCAGCCGGAACTGCCAAGCCATGCCTTCTCTGGACCGGAAACAAGCTTCAGAGGACCGGTTTCTGGCATTCCAGCCGTCTTCAGCCCGGTCCTCGGAAGCTTGTTTCCGGTCCAGGGAAGACATGGCTTGGCAGTTCGGGCTGGACTGTTCCCATGAGGCACAGGGTCAGACTGATTTGCATATAGCCATGTCTGAACTGGGGTGGCAGAGTGGGCTAAAGAACGGTGATGGATTAAACCCAGATATTTAGACTGGGTGTGAGTGTTTGATTGATTCAGATGCTCCGTCCATCACCACCCCCTTTTGTACCGCTTTTGGCCGCCATAAGTGTGGCAGGGTATGCTCAGACGTGAGTCCCTTGCTCACTTTGCCACTGGATTCAAGCAAGCTGGGCTGAAGACGGCTGGAATGCCAGAAACCGGTCCTCGGAAGCTTGTTTCCGGTCCAAGGTAGACATGGCTTGGCAGTTTGGGCTGGACTGTTCCCATGAGGCACAGGGTCAGACTGATTTGCATATAGCCATGTCTGAACTGGGGTGGCAGAGTGGGCTAAAGAACGGTGAACGGTGATGGATTAAACCCAGATCTTTTGACTGGGTGTGAGTGTTTGATTGATTCAGATGCTCCGTCCATCACCACCCCCTTTTGTACCGCATTCAGAAACCAACACATCACCTCTCCGCACAGTAAGAAACCAATGCATCAGCTCCTTTTCACTAAGGAACTGACACATCAATTCCCCTGCGCGGCAGTAATAAACCAACACATCACCTTCCTTGGACCAAGGAACCGATGCATCACCTTCCCTGCGCGTAAGTAACCGACTCATCAACCCTCCCGGCTGCTGTTTTTGTTCATGATTTTGATTCATCCAAGGTACTTTGCGTGGAAACTGTTGCATCTATAGTTTGCTATGGACAGAAATGCTTTTTCCCTTTAAAAGTCATATCTTGATAACTGTATGTTGGATTTTTTGTCATTTTGTTTGGTTTACATACAAATTACTTATTTTTCTAAAGCAGGTGTATTTTCCATTTGTAGTTTTTTAACTGTATTACTATATATGTGCACAAATGCTTTACACACTTTCTCTGAGATAAGCCTGTCTGCTTGTGTCAAGCTGCCAATGGGGTGAGCAGGGGTTATTTTAGAAATGTATCCCCCTTACCCAGACTAGGAAGAAGGTTTCCTACTTGGACAAGGGTGCAAACCATTGCCAACTAGAGACATCCATTTCCATCAGCTATCTTTCAAGCATTAACAAATACAATAGGTATGGCATTGGCTAACAGCCTATTAGCTTTGTCAATGCATGTGTTTTTTTGTCATGGGTTTTTAAGGGAGCTGCCCTCACAAGAACTGTGCGACTCACTAGCCATCTTCTTCCATCGCAAGATCACTCCCGTCCACCGCAGCTTCAACACTACGACCGCCCGACTACGCCAGACTCCACCTCCCCTGTGAACACCACCAGCGCCATCCGCCTGACCTCCTGGTCCACGTCAATGACGACGAGACACGCAAGGTCATGAATTCCATCCACTCAGGGTCTCTGTCAGAACCTTGCCCACACCACGTATTCAACAAAGCAGACACAGCCATCGCACCCCAACTACGGAAGGTCATCAACATCTCCTTCGAAACAGCAACATTCCTGGAAAGTTGGAAACACGCCGATATCAACGCCCTCCTCAAGAAGCCCAAGGCGGACCCCAAGGACCTCAAGAACATCCGGCCCATCTCCCTGCTCCCGTTCCCGGCAAAGGTCATCAAAAAAATCATCAACAAGCAATTGGCCCACCACCTGGAAGACAACAACATCTTGGACCCATCCCAATCCAGATTCAGACGAAACCACAGCACTGAGACAGCCCTCATCACCGCCACAGACGACCTCAGGCACAAACTAGACAATGACGAAACATCAGCCCTCATCCGCCTTCGACACGGTCTGCCATCGCACTCTAAAGACACGCCTCCTAGAAGCCGGAACCAAGAGAAGGCCCTTGACTGGACCACGTCCTTCCTCTACGGCAGAACCCAGAGCGTCCGCCTCCCACCCTTCCAATCGCAGCCACCAACATCATCGGCGGGGCCCCGAGGGCACATCACTCAGCCCGACACTGTTCAACATCTACATGGCCCCCCTCGCACAAGTGGCCCGCCATCACGACCTCAACATCATCTCCTACGCTGGCGACACTCAGCTCATCCTCTCCCTCGCCAAGGACCCACACACTGCCAAAACCAACCTTACGAGGGAATGAAGACTGTCGCTGACTGGATGAGGAGAAGCCGTCTGAAGCTGAACTCAGACAAGATGGAGGTACTCATCCTCGGACCCATCCCCTCAGCCTGGGATGACTCCTGGTGACCGGCCACACTGGGAACAGCACCAACACCCACCGACCATGCACGCAACCGAGGATTCATCCTTGACTCCTCCGTCTTCATGTCTAAGCAGGTCAACGCCGTCTCCTCCTCCTGCTAAAACACCATCCGCATGCTCTGCAGGATCTACAAGTGAATCCTGACCAAAACAGTGGAGAAGTGTGGCTCCATGGTTAGAGCGGCAGACCCTGATGCAGAGGTCTAGCCCGGGACCAGGGTTCAATTCCCCGCCTCGTCGGGTCTTGGGCTCAAAATTCCACTGACCTGATAATTCTCGCGACTGTGCCTATTCCAATCATGGAGTCCCACTCTGCAACTCTGGGCAATAGCTTGCTTAATCTCCACAACGGCCCCCACAACGCTAAGGTTGCCTGGCCTCCACCTTGGGGGTGCCCAGGAGTAGACGCCTCACAGGGAAAGCCAGGATGGGTTCCACAGCGGTATTCGTACAAGCGCCTTGAGACCCGTGCAGGTGAGTAGTGCGCTATATGAGTATCAATTTACAATTTTTTTTTTACAACAAGAAAAACGGTGACACAGGCCCTCGTCAGCAGCAGACTGGACTATGGTAACGCACTCTATGCAGGAATCCTAGCCATACACCTTCGACAACTACAACACATCCAAAACGCCTCCGCCCGACTGATCATCAACGTCCTCCGCCGCAGCCACATCACCCCCACCTGAAAGACCTACACTGACTCCCCGTCGACAGGAGGATCAATTTCAAGCTCCTCACCCACGCACACAAAGCACTCCACAATGCCCGACCAGCCTACCTGAACAGCAGACTCAGCTTCTACACCCCCACCCGCCAGCTCCGCCCTGCCAGCCTCACACTTGCAGCTGTCCCCCGCATCCAACGAACGACCTCCGGCGGCAAATCCTTCTCCTACCTCGCCACCAAGACCTGGAACACCCTCCCTACCCACATACGACAGACCCAAGACCTACTCGCCTTCAGAAGACTCCACAAGACCTGGCTCTTCGAGCAGGAGCAGCAGCCCCCCCCTTCCACTCAGCGGCTTGAGACCTTGATTGATTGGCCCTCATTAATATATGGAAAATGGATTACAACAAAATATTATATTGGTCTCAAAAAGTACTCATTGCCATAGTTGTCCCTGACATTGAAGGGAACTACTTTGTGTGTGAATGCTGTGCTAGTGTACTAGTGAATGAGCAGAATGCCATCACTCACAGTGAGGATAGCAAATGGCTGGAGTTGCAGATCCACTGACACATGCTTTATGATGTTGTGGGATGAAGGAAAATGTGAATGACACAACAACAGACCAATGGATGCAGCAGGCTGGCTGAATATATATATATATTACCTATTACGTTCTTCCAGCCAAGCCCTCGCCACTGTACCTCGCATCAACAAGACCACAATGGGAGGCAGATCTTTCTCATACCTGGCTGCTAAAACATGGAACTCACTCCCCACTTACCTTCGCCTTACCCAGAACCACCTAGCATTCAGAAAGCAACTTAAAACGTGGATATTTGACAAGTAATCCCCCTCCCCTCCCTAAGCGCATTGAGACCCTCTGGGTATGTAGTGCGCTATATAAATTCTTTGACTTGACTTGACAATGAAATTTTTCTCAAAAAGTGTCACTGTGGGTACTATTGTTATGGAAACTTTGATGGTGATCCGTGTGGTGGGGACCGAGAATTTGGGTGCGAAATAAGGTTGCTTTTATAATGGTAATTCTCATAGGAACATTTAGCCATCCCTTGAGCCCGAACCCCTGAACGGACTTACACCAAATTTGGCAGGGAGGTAGATGTTGGCTCAAGGAAGTGCCTTCTGCTTATTTAGTGTAAATCCATTTAGTAATTGTTGAGAAATCTAAGTTTAAAATTATATTGATATCTCTGGCAATGGATATTTCACTGGGGTTTTGCGTTGAATTGCAAATGCATGCGCCAACAGGTATGCTCTGATTGGCTGGACGCAAACTGAATAGAAAGTTGCAGCTGCCATTTTATCTATTGGGAATGGTTCCCTGTGATGAAAATCTGTGTGAAAGCCCATATAAGGGGTCAGGGTGGAGATACTCTGACCTCGTGGTTGAGAAATGGAGGTGTTAGTGACACAAGTTATGTGTCCAAAATAGATTTTTTTAAGCACACTCGATATGCACGATGACGCATCTTCGGCCAGCGTGGCCCCCCCATGTACCATTGTGGGGACATTGCGACTATCAACGTCATTGTGAATATTGGTGAAAATATAAAAAAAATAACAATGACTCAATATTACACTATTATAAAGATATTGATACATGTTTTTATATAGTTATTTATATAGTGAGTTATGCACTGTGATGCTTAGAAATAATTATATAGTTATCATTTTTTTATGTGGTGGTGGCTATTGAATTCCTGTTTTGCTTTTTGCTTTCTGCTTTTGCGGCGTAACTGCGGGATCACGATTACTGATATCATTGTGATCACCGGCCTCACCGTGAAAATGGAAAATAAGTTTCAGAGATTGTCTTTCTAGAAATTGTCAAGAAAAACATGAGTTTGAAGTGTACAGTAATAAACACCTAGCGTGTAAAATACTGTAATATGTGTGTATATATGTGTTTTCACTTTATGGAAAAGGTGTGATCGTTGTGGTTAACGACACAATTGAGATGTCCCGAATGACTGAGAAAACAGGATATAGGTCTGAAGGATGGATTTAAAAGAAACTTAGTACAAAAATATGAGTTTAAACATGATTTGAAAAAAGTATGTATATAGTAATATGTGTAGAGCAATGTTTACATATTATTTTTGGATGTGTTGGTGGCCATTGAATGTCTGCTTTTGTTTCCCATTTTTGCGACATGTCCGCAGGGATCGCAACGTTGTCGTGAAGATCCCCAAAAACTAAAGGAAAAGAAACCCTTTAGAAATAAAATCACAATATTTCAGGTACTAAGGTGACTCTGACAAGAGCTGTTGCGTTGGTTGTGTGTATGTGGCTGCTACTCATAAGACCGGATGCAGAGTTTCATGTTACTTAGAAACACCCTGTTACCTTCATCTGTCAAGCGCACTCCATCATTTCTATAAATTTCATGCATGTCAAAACGCAGATTATTGTTATGGATACAGCCCATGCGATGATCTCTGATGAATACAGAAACAGTTTTATTAACATGTTTCCTGGCTTTGTCAACCTGTGGACAAAATTGATTTGACCACTTCTATTTCTGTCTTTGTCATATGTTCGAATACACCAAGAAAGTGTGAGGGAAAAGCGACATCAGTTCTACAAAGGTTTCTTTCATTAGGATCTACAGCCCTACTCCAGTCAATGTGCCTAGGTCATTGCCACCATAGTGCACAATTATGAGGTGAGGTGTTTAAGAATCCACAATGGATTTAACCAAAGCCAGACACTGATTACACATTAACCCTCTTTGGCCAAACCAAGTAATCTGCAAATTTGGCTAACCAAAGTCCCTGTCAATACCTCTCTTTTTTGCAGCCTCTGTAGCCCAATAGATACAGGTGTCACCCACAATCTAAACTCTAAGCATTTTGAAGTGAAGGATCAATAGTAGTCAGGAGAAGTAAGACTGGAGCTGAGTGAGGTACTTTTCCAAAAAACCTTAGAAATTCACTGAAAAAACATAGGTTTTAAGGGTGTTATAGTTAGCTAGACATTTCACTCATACAAAACCATTGAAATTCCTCTGTCATAGTTAGTTGTACTAACTGTAACTCTTGCACCCGCAATCCACCAGTGATGATGTCACATATCACATTATTCATGACATGGTCAGTGGCATCACTGATGACATATCAAATGACATCACCGATGACATCACTGATAACATCATCCAGTGAATGTGGTTTGGTTTGTTATTTAAATATGTATTATATATACACTAATCTGTATTGAAGAATCAGTGGATATATAAATATCTGGATAGAGGTTTTAGTAGCAGTGTAATTGAATGTTTACTTGAGTAATTTATAGTGTCTCACTAAATATATTGGATGGTGACTAAACTGTATGAATATCTGTATTACTTGGTCAGTTGTGTAAACTGCTGCACCAGTTGGTTACTAGCTACGTGAAAGTCTATATTAGTTATTGATTAGTTAACAGATTATTTGTAATGGAGAGTGATTGTGTGTGTAGTTCGGCGGGGGATCTATAACTGCCCAAAGATATGTGAATAGTTAAATCAGTACGTATATGAGGTTAAGACTACATGTTATAATAGTTGCTTGGGTGAGTGAATATCTTTATGGGGGTGGTGATGAGAAAAAACATTTCTCAATGGTACATGTCCAACAAAGTCAATAAAAGACAGTGTATGTGACAGTTGCATATAAATAAGAGTACATAAAACTCATTGATTGCATGAGTGACTGTATAGATAACTGTATACTTGTAATCGGTGATTTAATAAGACAGTAAGTATGAGTTACTATCTATATGAATACATGAAGTGCTATTTGTATAAGTGTGTAGCTTAGTAAATGTAAATAGGATACATTGTCTGCAAAAGTGAGTAGGATGACTGCATAACTGAATAGGATGTGTGCTGGTGTGTAATGTCAATATAAGTGTATCAGTATATTTGATTGTGTTGTATTGATCATTGACAACATGTATGAGTGAATCTATAGGTAAATGAGTAGATGTGTGTGTAGACTTAGGAATCACTGAGTGGGTTTTTAGATACTTGTATTGGTGTGTCAATGGATTCAAATATGATACTCTGTATATTTCAGTGAGTGATGAAAGGTTATACTAGTGTATGATGAGGTGTATCTGATTATCACCTGGATGATGTCATCAGTGATGTCATTTGAGATGTCATCAGTGATGTCACTGACCATGTCATGAATGATGTATTATGTGACATCATCACCAGTGGTTTGCGGTGCGAGAGTTACAGTTAGTACAACTATAACTATAATAGACGAATTTCAATGGTTTTGTATGAGTGAAATGTCTAGCTAACTATAACACCCCTGAAAGTTATGTTTTTTTCAGTGATAATTCCTAACTATAACCTGCCTGAAACATATGGTTTTTTCAGTGAATTTCGAAGTTTTTTTAAAAGATAATTCCTTAGTATAACCTGCCAGAAACGTATGTTTTTTTTTCAGTGATTTTGAAAGATTGTTTCAGTGACAATTTTTAAATGTATTAATTGTTACATGTATTTCTTTGATACTGATTTACTACATTTTTTTATCTATTTATTTTTAGATATCTTATTTTTTAGATAACGTTACACATTTTTAATATATATTTTTAAACATGTTTTAATATATATATTTTCTTAATATTTGAAATATTTTTATAGTATTTTCTTCTTTCTTTTTTTCCCAATTTTTTTATGAGGAGTCGCGCATTTAAAACGCATCTTTCTCAACTACTGCGCGGAATGTAGCCGCCATTTTAGAATTGCTCTGCAGGATCCGCTTAGGGTGTGCGATGGGTGCGTATTTTTATGCGTGATCGCTATGCGACCCATACGCGACGTCAAGCGAATGCACAACATATATATGTATCACGCCACACCACGCGCGCGCGTTTCCGCATGACGTCATCTAGGTGTTAAACGCTGTGGCCACACGACTTCTGTGACATTTTGCGATAAACAAAAAGATATGTATATATGTATTTAATATGAATATTAAGGCAAAAGAATAATATTGTTTTAGGTTTAATAAACTTATATTACTTTTGAATGCAATTTCGCGAAGTCGTGCTAAGTGCCTGCTGCGTGTACGCACCCAAGGCGGATTCCATGTGACCAAAAAAAAGATATTTGATTGGTTTATAACACTTACTGTTCCAACTACTGAAGAACCCTATCCATTATAATTACTCTTTTTACACCTTCCTAAGGAGAAGACCTGTCCTGAAAAGAACGTCACTTTTTCTTCATTGGAAACTTGAATTCCTTTTTTGGATTAAAAAATGGCTACACCACTGCATAAAACATCTGATTCTGATGATTTTGTTGCTGAACAATTTCTACCAGAACCTCCCCCTCCTGAAAGATACACATCCATCGTATGGACATTTTTTACTTTTCCGGAGGGGCAAAAGAAATGTAATGCCACCAAAGTAACATGCAAGATTTGCTAGGCAGTACTGTCCAGAGGAGATCCAAACAAGAAATACTCCTGTGGCACGGCTAGTATGAGCAAGCACCTCCAATCCATGCATCCTATGAACTATGCTCATGAAGAATGTAGAAGACTGCGCAAAAATGCACCACCACCACCAGCAATACCAAGTACCTCTGGGGCATCACCTTCAACATCACCACCAGGCATAAGTCCCAATTTGTGAATGTTAGAATGCACTGCGTGAAGTGCAATTGTTTAATTTGTTATGGGGAGCAATCAGTAGACGGTTGTATGTCACTACAATGCAGGCTATTACCACGGGTGCCATTACAACTCTGTTTTTACAACGCAAGTCGTTATAACGACTTGCGCTGTAAGCGCTGGATAGTGGAATATTTTAATTTTCTATTCCAACTCCAGCCCACGTTACAGTAGGGAAGTTGTTGGAATAGAAAATTAAACTATTGCCTATCCAACAACGCCCTCCAGCGCAAGTCATTGTAACGACTTGCGTTGTAAAAGCAGCATATTAATGGCAGCGCGTGGTAATGCCCGCGTTGTAAATGCTGCTCTCTTCAGTAGACCTAGTTTGCAGAGCAATTGATAACCATCAATGCTAGTTTTATTTTATACCCTCAAAGTTCATGTTTTTTTTCGTCCCGTTGACTTTTATATATGTATGTATATATATAAAAAGTACAAAAAGCAATAAAAACAGTTATTTTCAGACCTGCTACTCTGGTTAAAGAAAGAGCTAAATGTATATGCTAGTCTGTGAAAGTTTACATAAATGTATACGTACTGCATATTTGACTAAAGAATGCATTTGTGGTATATGGTGAATGAATAACTGCAGAACTATAAGGAAGTGCTGTAGCACGACACTGTAAGCTCTTTAGCTACAGCGTGCCGAGCTACTTCCGAAGCACAGGGATGCAACATATGTACATAAATCAGGGGTGTGGAATTTAATAAAATATCTACTTGTCCATGGGAGAGGTAGCTTCATAAATCTACTTGTCCTGTGCAAAATCCCCTTGTCCCTTTGGTGTCATCATGTAGAGCACCGTCAGAAAAACTGGCAGCACTCATTATATAAGAGCTCAGATAATAGCCTCTGGTTATGTCAGGCTCATAGTATAGAAGAATTTGAATACCAGTGATTTCTTTGTTTTGCCTCTTTTCTGCAGATTTACCCATTAATCCTTTCATTCACCCACTGATATCTAGCATTTCACCTTTACATTGGCTTCCATGCATTCTTTCATCAGCCTTTCACCATTCTGTTTGTCAATTCATCCATACGCCCATCCATATCCAAATCTACCCATCCATCCCCAAACATATCCATCCATCTCAGCCATCTGTCCTTCCTTTCGCTCACCCATTCTTCCGCTCATCCATCAATTTACCCTTTCACTCTTCCATCCTTCCGCTCATCCATCAATTTACCCTTTCGCTCATCCATCAATTTACCCTTTCACTCATCCATCCTCTTACTTACTGATCCATCCACCCTGCAACCCATCTATCTTTTCACCCTTTCCTTCATCAACACATCCATCATCCATCCACCATCCCTATCATCCATCCTTTCACTCATTCATCCATTTAGGAAGCCACACTTACACTCATACTCACTCATCTATCTACCCTTTCACCCACACATCCATCCTTTCACTCACTCACCCGTACATGTTAATTATGGGCTTTTGTCTGCCAAGCTGCAGACAGAAGAGGCTCATCAAGAGCTCCACCCCCTCTGTAGCTGCAAAAGGGAGTGGTTCACAATACCCTTGGGGCCAAACCTATCCTTCCAGCTCGAAAACTATCATTCAAACTCATCCGTCTCTCCTTCCTTCCATTCATACATCCATCCATCCTTTCGCTCATCCATCCACTGTCACCCCCTTCATCCACCCTTTCACTCATATCCATCAACCCTTTCACTCATTCCTTCATCCATCCTTTTGCTCTTCCGTCTTTTACCCCATCCATCCTCCTTTTCACTCATATCCATCCTCCCTTTCACTCATCCCTCCATCCACCATTTCACTCAACTATCCACCCATCAATCTATCCATCCTTTCACCCATCAATCTAACCATCCTTCTACCCATCTTTCCATCCGTCCACCCAGCCATCCTTCTACCCACTCCATCAGCCATCCACCCACTTGCTCTCATCCATCAATCCACCCTTTTATTCAACCATCCATCCTTACCCACATCTATCCACTTTCATCCCATCTATTCACTCACCATTTCACTCATTCATCAATTGTTTTACTCATCCATCCTTGCATCCATCCTTTCACTCATCCATCCACTTTCACCCCAACCATCAATTCATTCACCCTTGCACTCATCCATCCATCCATTATTTCACTCATCCATTCTTACATACATCTTTTCACCCATTCATTCATGTATATATCCATCCACCATTTCATGTTAATTATGAACCTTTGTCTGGACCTGCTAAAAGAAGAGGCCCATTAAGAACTCCACAGCTGCTGTAGCTGCTACAGTGGCGTGTTAAGTAGGGGTGGTCGGACATTTCCATTCCACCCACGGAATGTGCGGAAATTTGCCCCTTCCGCCTTCCGCAAAGAAGGCGGAGAAACAGGGCAAATTTCCACACACTTGGGGGCGGAACGGAAATGTCCGCCCACCGCCTGCCCGCCTCCCATCCGCCGCCCGCCCGACCGCCCCCCGCCCGCAAAATTAAAAAGATTAAAGCTGAAATAAGAGTAAAAACACTTACCTTATCGCGGGGACAGCTCTTCCTGTCTATCGCACCTTCTTCTTTGAAACTGAACATGCGCAGGCTCCTGTGCATGTGCAGTTTCAGAGAAGAAGGCGCAACAGACAGGAAGAGATGTCCCTGCGATAAGGTAAGTGTTTTCATTCTTATTTCAGCTTTATTCTTTTTAATATTGCGGGCGGGAGGCGATCAGCTGCAACATCCATCTCAAAGCATTCACCGTCCGCTTGATACTGTCCTTGCCCCTCCTTCCCCGGAGTAGCAACAATGGGCTGCTTTGGTCTGTCTTTTAGTCGGCTTTGGGTTATAAAAAGCCTACAAAATCCGTCGGCCTGTGAGGTGGCGTCAGTAGCGGACCGTTGTGCGAATAGGCCGAAGGCAGCACAACGCGCCGAGATCCGGACAGCACCCAGGTGGTGTCCAGCAAGTTGCTGCACTGGTCCGGCCATCCTACAATGCTGCGCCGAAAAACGGCATGGGGCGTCCCGGGGGGGGAGGCGGCGCGAACGGGCCTCCCCCGCCTCCCCAGGTGGAGGCTCCTCAGCTGCAGTGGGGCGCCCTTTGGCGTTTCAGTCGCCATTCAGCTGAATTGCGCCCACTCTTGCGGTGCAGCGATAGGCGGCTGCCACAGGACTCTCAAAATGGCGGCCGGCTTTTCGGATTTGGGCCTGGTCCACTAAAATGGCCTTGGGACACATTTGAACTCGGACGTTTGCCTGCTAGGGCATGGGCCTCATTCCCGAAAGCGTCCCCTCAGCCTTGAAGATTCTACAAAAGTCATCGGGCCCTCGACTCCCGCAGGCTTCCGGTGGGGAGCGGCTGCCATGATTGCTTGCGGAATGGCCACGACGGAGCCACAAGATGGTGGTGCTCTCATGCTGATGCCAGCTTCAGTCTGAAACATCCAGAAACACTGTAGACTACCAATTCGATGACTTCCGGTGGAGCCCCAACGTGACCCGGTAGGGAAGAACTTGCCCTCCCCTCTTTTGACTGATGGTTCTTGTTGCCTGTCCCCTCTGTTGTCATCTAACGGAACCTTTTTGGACTGCCGAGTGAGAAAAAAAAAGGTGGGGCTTTCATCATTTGCGGAAAAAAAATGCTCCAATCCAATGAAAAGTGTTATTTTTAGGTCATATGATCAAGCCTTCCATCATTAGGAAACCAAAAGTAAAATGAACCAATGAAAAGTTTTATAAACAAGTCACATGACCTGTTATGCGGCTTTGGGCTATAAAAAGCCTACAAAATCCGTTGGCCTGTGAGGCGGCGTCAGTAGCGGACCGATGTGCGAATAGGCCGAAGGCAGCACAACGCGCCGAGATCCGGATGGCACCGAGGTGGTGTCCAGCAAGTTGCCGCACTGGTGTGGCCATCCTACAATGCTGCGCCGAAAGACGGCGTGGGGTGCCCGGGGGGGGGAGGCGGCGCGAACGGGCCTCTCCCGCCTCCCCAGGTGGAGGCTCCTCAGCTGCAGTGGGGCGCCCCTTGGCGTTTCACTCGCTGTCCAGCTGAGTTGCGCCCGCACTTGCGGCTACAGTAAGCCGAAGGCAGCACAACGCACCGAGATCCGGATGGCACCGAGGTGGTGTCCAGCAAGTTGCCGCACCGGTGTGGCCATCCTACAATGCTGCGCCGAAAGACGGCGTGGGGTGCCCCGGGGGGGGGGGGGGGGGGGGGGGGGGGAAAGGTGGCGCGAACGGGCCTCTCCCGCCTCCCCAGGTGGAGGCTCGTCAGCTGCAGTGGGGCGCCCCTTGGCGTTTCACTCGCTATCCAGCTGAGTTCCGCCCGCTCTTGCGGCACAGTGCCTCACCCGCCATCCAGCTGAGTTCCGCCCGCTCTTGCGACACAGTGCCTCACCCTCCATCCAGCTGAATTGCGCCCGCTCTTGCGGTACAGAGCCTCACCCGCCATCCAGCTGAGTTGCGCCCGCTCTTGCGGCTACAGCGTCTTGCCCACCATCCAGCTGAATTGCGGCCACTCTTGCGGTGCAGTGATAGGCGGCTGCAACAGGACTCTCAAAATGGCTGCGGGCTCTTTGGATTTGGGCCTGGTCCACTAAAATGGCCCTGGGACACCTTGGAACTCGGACGCTTGCCTGCTAGGGCATGGGCCCCATTCCCGAAAGCGTGACCTCTTTTGACTGATGGTTCTTGTTGCCTATCTCTTCTGTTGTCATTTAACGGAACCTTTTTTGACTGCCGAATGGGGTTCTGGTCCGACCGCTGGTTGGTGGAGACATTTTGACTATATCCTGGACCTGCCCGGCCTCGCCCAAAATGGCACCGGTATAAATGGGACTCGTAACTCCTTGTTGTGTACTGGTTGCCCAGCCTTGATATCACGAGATACGTATGCAGTTTTGAAGCACATGGCGGGCGGGGACGAGTACTAATTGAACATTTGGACATCCCTATTGATATTAAGTTCTGATGTGCTATTGATTACTGTACTTTTGTATAAGAGAGTAAATATGTGTTAGAATATGTTTGAATACGTAAGGTGTGTATAACTGTATAGTTGAGGAAATGGAGGTGTGATTGATTCTTTGCATGACTGACTAGGTGTGTGAGTAACTCCATGGATGAGTGACAATCTGTGAGTGTCTGTTTACACTGAGTGTATCTAAGGTTATATTAGAGTCTGAAGAGGTTCATCGTATTATCACATGAATGATGTCATCAGTGATGTGATCAGTGATGTCATTTGAGATGTCATCAGTGATGTCATTTGAGATGTCATCAGTGATGTCATCAGTGATGTCATTTGAGATGTCATCAGTGATGTCATCAGTGATGTCACTGACCATGTCATGAATGATGTAATATGTGACATGATCAGCAATGGATTGCGGGTGCACGATATATAGTTAGTGGAACTAACTATATATGAAATTTCAATGGTTTTGTGTGAGTAAAATAAGGTTTTGTAAATGCTAATTCCTAACTATATATGGTCTATAACCCATGGTTTTTTCATTGAATTTTCGAGGTTTTGTAAATGCTAATTCCTAACTATATATGGTCTATAACCTATGGTTTTTTCAGTGAATATATATATACTATCGCCAGTAGGTATATATAGTTAGGATTTATTCCCTATGGGATTTTTGAAAATTCTATGTCTAATAACTTTGGCGTTTGTGGACGGAATCGGCTGAAATTTTCAGGAAATTGGCACATTTTGTTTCTGAGCAGCCCTTGAAAATTTGGGGGGGTTTTGTCGAGGGGGGGCCGAGAAAAAAGGGGGGTCCCAAAACGCGTTTTTCCCATGTTAATTTCCATAGGGCGGTTGGACTCACTTTTAGCTCGAACGGCTGAATGGATTTGCACGAAACTTGGCAAAATTGTAGGGACTGTTAGCCCGATGTGCCTTTGCTAGGTCTCAATATATGTTCTCCAGTAGTTTTTGAGAAATTAACGTTTAAAACAAGATATATATCTGTAACAGCGCTCCAGGCTGCGCTCCGGTTCGCTTACTTTTCGCGAAACGGAACTTTGAGCGCAGAAAGCTGATTGGCTCTCCGGTGTCTGTCAACATTCTAAACAGTCCGGAGCGGCCGCCATCTTATCTCTCGGTAGGATCGAGAGAGAAGAAGAGGTGAAAAACGAAGGGGGAATTTAATGAAAGGGGGCAAGGTATACCCCTCTTGACCCCCTAGGAATGTTGTTGGGGTTATTAAAGGGTCCCGTGAGGAAAATAAAAAAAAATGATTTTTCACGGTAGAAGCGCTTCACGGGCCGCGAACTGGGCCGCAAACTGGTAGCGAAACGGGAATTCGCCATTTTGTGCTTTGTTTTAATTAAATTACTAGGTATAAGGGGGTGCGGGAGACGTATCCTAATCCCCTATGTTTCATGAGGGTGGCTGAGGAGGCTCATATATGTTGATACATCTCTTCCAGCGGCTGTGCGTGAGCTTTTTATTTTTTTTGCTGCGTGACGTCTGTTAACGTTCGATTCGATGGAAATCAGGAAGTGTTGACCGCCAATTTGTCACTGCGATAAAATATTTTGTTATAAATGAATCCTTATTGATAAACATTGTCTGCGCCATCTTGCCTTTTTTCAAATGCCACAATTTTGTCGTGCACGGCAGCCATTTTAGATGCCAGGCTGGTCCCAGGCTATCACCTACCCCTGCGGATGTAGTTTATGGCCCCAGCTGTAGAGAATCCAGACATGCCAACCCTCCCGATTCAGGCGTGAGACTACTGATTTCAGTGCTAGTCTCCTGCCTCCCGATTTCTGCAAGCAAAAACCCGGGGGCATATTACCAACAACTAGCGATAATTTTTGTCTCTAACTTGTTTAGAGACAAAAATTATCGCCGCACATCGGCGATTTTTATCGCAGATAAACCTTGCTATTAGCAAGGTTTATCGCAAATGCGATAAAAAACGGCCGCAATGCATGAATATCGCTGAAAAGTCAGCGATATTCATGTATTATCGAGCAAATGCTCTTAGCCATGTTATCCACCTCCCATTGGATAACATGGCTAAGAACTGCTCAGGGCACTATCACTGACATGCAAAGCGGGGCCCACGATGGCCGCTATCTCCTTTTAGCTGTCACTAACTGGTGTTAGCGACAGCTTGGTAATAGGGAGATAATTTTATCTCCGCTTTCTTGGCTTTTAAAGCCAAAAAAGCGGAGATAAACCCCCTTGATAATATGCCCCATGATTCCTCGGGGGGTTTCAGCTGACAGGGCTTGGTATTGTGTTACGTGGTAATTCTTCCAGGAAACGTCAGAGGGTCGATGCAGGGGTTCTAGAAGGGGTTGAGGTTCCGTGACGATTTGAACCCGTGTTTTCAATATTGTCGGAAATACATAATATTGGTATCAGCGAACCGCAAATGATCCATTTAGCATATCCTGGTGTTTTCGCTATGCTACGAGCAAGAGTACTCCTGTAACAAACACATTTCTGATTTACCCATGGCATCCATCTTAGATCATGGCGGCCATTTTGTGTTTCTTGCCCTCACATACGCAATAACCTCTGATCACTTCATTTCAATTAAGGACACGTAGCCTTAGCCGGAGTTTCACCTCTTTCATGACACGTGCACCTTAAAACCAGAACACGCTGTAGCTGCATGACTCGACAAAGGCTGCCTCCTCTGCCCGAGGCCAGCCCAACTGAACTGGTTCTCGTGTCCATTGTCCCGATCATGATTAGGCGGCCGAAGCCGGTAGCCTTGCCCATTTACAACCCACAAACATCCCTTATCCCACTTTTCTATCTTCCACACCTGGCTCCGTTCCTTTCTTTCTGAATCTTTATTAGGGGGAGGCAACGAAATTTACGATGAGGCGGTCCGACTCTTGAATGCAATATTGACAAGGGATTGTGATGAACTAGTGGGAACCCCTCTTCGTAGATGTTTGGCATCAGATATTATCGACGGTTCCTGTGTAACGCCAAATATTTATTGTTTTAGACACAAAGGTTTTGAGAATGTATTGCATGTAAAGAATTTGCCCCCAGCTTAAAATGTAGTATATAAGGAGCAACCCTCTTTGTAGAAATCGAACAGGCTCCTAGATTCTGCCCATGCGTAGTTTCTGTGACTTCTGTGTCCCTGCAGTAATAAACCTTTGGTCTTTGACGCCACCATCGAGAAGCCCGTGTTTCTGTTTATTTGTGCACCAAGACAGGTGGTACTCCGGGGTCTTTGGGTGTTGTTCCCTGACACCTCTGGACGGAACCAAAAAGTCCAGAACTCCAATTGGCGCCCAACGTTGGGCGACGTCATTCGGTACCGGTCCAAAAGCCTGAAGAGTTCGAGAAGCTTCGTGTGAAGATTCCTGAGGGAGGCGCCCCACTTCATCGATCCCGGCATATCGCAAAAGTGGCCCGACGTTCTCTTCCACGAGGGTTCCCGTTCAGGATGGCTGCAGTGGGCCGTTGCCTTGACCGTCGCCCTGTCTTGGACCCGAGGTGCAGTCCTTAGTACAGTGAAACGTGACGGGTTTCTCCTTGGTGACGTCTTCAGTGCCTCAGTTAAGTATTTAGTAGTTGCTCGTTGGTTACTTTGTGAGGGTTGTTAAAATCCTTTTTGGTCCTTGGTTTGGTTTGGTTTCGTAAGATTATCACTGGTTGTTCTGGTTACGATAATCTATTTGGTTTAGTTTGGGTATCGATACATCAGTTCGTTTTCAGTAGGCCTAAGTTCTTGGTTCAGGTGCACATATCTGTTTTGTGTTTTGTTTGTTCTGTGTTCCGGATTGCAAAATGGTAAGTCGGAGAAATTGTATGTTGTCGTGCTTTGGTTGCAACAGTGATTCACGATTGGAGGACTCATGTCTGGTTCCTCCGATTGGGACTCCCTTATATGACTTGTACTGTAAACATGGTGTGGGTCCTATCTCTTATAATGAGGTGTGGGTCCGATACACTGAGAAAGATGGTGTCCTTAGTTGGCCACTACATGGTATTTTGAACCCGAAATCCTTGATAATTTAGAAGCGAAATTGTTTAGGAAGAAAGCCCGGCCGGCAATGTTTGATTCTTTCCGTTACTGGCGAAAAGAATCCAAGCAGAGAGAGATTAAGAGATTGAAGAAGGAACAAAAAGAGCAAGAAGAGTTGACTCTAGAGCAAGCGGTTAAGCAGCTGCAAGTCAACGAATCTGAGAAGGCGGTAGAGGTGGCCATTAGAGAGCATAATTTGAAGATCGACAAGTGCTATCCTGCCTTGCCATCGAGTACAACTAAGATACTAGAGGATCCCGAAAATGATCCTCTGTTGTCTTACTTTTTACAGTCACCTCCACCGTATGCACAGGGTATTGTGGCTCCACCTGTACCGAATGTTCAGTTGCCGGTTGCTGGACAACCTGGTATTCCTGCTCCTGCCCCTCAGAATCAAGTTCCTGTACCTCCTGTGGTCAATGTGAATGTTCCTACGGCACCTCCTCTTCCCGGGTTGCCGACTTCTCTACCTATACCTGTCTCGCTTACACCTACTGTTCCACAAACTATCTTCCTCGATACTCCTACTGTCCCGCTATCTGTTCCTACTTCTACTGTGTTCTCTGCATCTGCCAGTATGTTGACTCCGCTCTCTGTTCGTCGAAGAATCACTGATTCCGTCTCTAATATTCTGTCTCCTTTCTATAAGACTTTAATTAAGACTCCTACTTCTGACTCTGTTCAAAGACGCAGTCAGCTCCCAAGTACTGAGGAACGGGGAATCTTGGATTCCACGGCTCTTAGATGGATTTCGAAGAGTAGGAGATATAGTACGAGAGATGTGCTAGATACATTTATGCAATGGAAGGAGCCAACGCAACGGTATGTCTTTGATGAGATGTGCTCGCTTTTACGTGAGGAAATAGAAGAAGATGATGTAGAATCGAATTTAGAAGACTTAATTAAGGTTCAGAAAGAGTTTGCTGCAGGAATGATAGTAGGTCAAGATATAAAAGAAGCGATGGAACTGATCTTAAGTTTTAGAAATGATCCATCTCTTCATTCACCAAGAGATTTAGAGAAAGGTAAGATGAAGCTAAGTCGCCAATATCCAATGAGGGAGGTTCCTCCAATTTGGCGCGAAGCTGTGGAAGCTGATAATGCCAATGGTATTGTAGCTGCTCCGGCGCAATTCCAAAGAGTGTGGATACACATTCCATGGAAACGAGCCGAAGTGCTAGCAGTGAAACAGGCTTTGCCAGACCCGCGTAAAAATCCTGCCGGATACTATAAGGAATTAACACAGACAGTTGAGGCTTGCATAATGAATTTGGCGGACATTGACATGTTATCTGGCAATGTAGTTCCGCAACCAATTTGGGCTAAAATTCGTAAAGAAAATCATCCAGTTGCCCTAGGTGGTGATTGGGCAGCTATCATTGCCGCAGATGGTCAGCAAATAGGTGGTGCCAAACCTGAACCTCTAATTGCTGATCTTCCAGGTAGAATAATCGACTTGATGAAGACTCTGATGCCAGTATTGCGCGTTAACTGGGACAAGTTGTCCGCATGCAGGCAGAAGAAAGACGAAAGTGTCTCCGACTTTTTCACGAGGTTCGAAGAGACTTTTGTAGATCATAGCGGTCAGGATATGAGTACAGAAGGAGGACAGAGACTGTTTGTCGATAAATTCGTGCATAATTTGTTACCTGAGTTATGCAATAAATTAAAGGATTCAGAGAGTGCGTGGGCTGTCTCTACAACTGCACAAATACTTGCAACTGCACAGTATTATGAAAATAGGGATAAAGAGGAGAAAGAGAAATCAGAAAAGAAAACGAAAGACTTAAAGACTAAAGTTCTTTTGCAGCAGGCGTATCCGCCTCGCACGAATCAGACTAATACGCAGCAAGGTTCGTATCAGAGGACAGATTATAGCTCACCGAGGCCACAATATCAATGGAATCAGTGTGCTTACTGTAAGAAAGAGGGTCACTATAAGAATGAGTGTCCAGTTTTAGCGCAAAATAATGCAGCAGCAGCTCAGAGAGGTCGTGGTGGTTTTGTGCAGAATTCTAGAGGTAGAGGGCGAGGTGCTATGCCTCCACAGACGAATGATCGCCCTTCCAATCACTTTGATCAACGTAATGGACAGTCTTCCCAGCAAAATAGATCTCAACAATATCTTGTTGAAGACTATTGTGAAGTGGATGAGGGATTTCAGCAAAATGGGTACTAGGACAGCCATGGACAGAGAGAGGGAGTAGTATCAGTTCCAGTGGATCAGAGTGGGCCTTATGTCGCAGTAGCAACATCAGGTGTAGTCGAACCGTTTCTGTTGGATACTGGTGCCGCAAAAAGTTCTATCATTCATGCGAAACTCCCTGGCGCACCTTTGTCCGGCTTAACGAATGTTTCTGTAGGTTTTTCAGGCGCCCCTGTTTACAACCCCATATCTGGTCCTTTGTCTATCTCTGTTGGACCGTGTCAATTGAAAGCACCCTTGATTTTGACGACGGGTTGTAATGAAAATCTGCTTGGTTTAGACTTGTTAAAACGCCTATATGCGACATTGTACTGTTCTCCGGAAGGAGTACAGCTTACATTGGGTAAAAGAATCACCTCTCCGATGTACTTGTCAATGGATGCACTCCCGCCAGAGCTGCGTTCGCTCCCTGATACTCTTTGGGCGACTGGTCCTAACGATGTAGGCCTTTTAGAGATACCACCATATGTAGTCACTTTGAAAGCAAATGTAAAATTTCCACGAATTCCTCAATATAAAATATCTAGTGAAGGTGAACGAGCACTTTTAATGATTGTGCAAGATTTGATTAAGAAAGGTGTGGTTGAAGAAACTAGAGGAAATGTCTGTAACAGTCCTGTATTACCGATTTTGAAACGAACTGATCCTACGAAACCTCCAGTATATAGGTTTGTCATCGACCTCAGAGAAGTTAATAAGATTGTGGTCCCGCAGTTTCCTGTAGTTCCAGACATCACTGCCTTGTTAACATTGATTCCTGCTACAGCCACATGGTTTTCAGTCATCGACTTGAAGAATGCCTTTTTCAGCATTCCGATAGCCGAAGAAAGCAGAGATATTTTCGGCTTCTGTCTAGGAGGTCGAAGCTTCAGATTTAAACGCGCTCCACAAGGCTATTGTGAGAGCCCATCTATTTATAGTCAAGCGTTAAAAAGTCAGTTGGATTCCTTTGTCCTTCCTCCAGGCTCTGCACTAGTGCAGTATGTAGACGATCTTCTAGTGGCTGCCGATGATAAGGAAACTTGCAAAGCAGCTACGATTTCGTTATTGCATCATTTGTCCAATTTGAATCACAAGGTATCACCTTCGAAAATGCAATACTGCTGCCAAGAAGTGACCTACCTAGGTCATCTCTTGTCAAAGGAGGGAAGGAAGTTGACCCCAGAGAGAATAAAAGCAATTATGCAGATGAGTGTTCCCCGAACACAGAGAGAAGTGCGTGCCTTTTTAGGTATTACCTCTTACTGTAGGCAGTGGATCCCAAATTTTTCTCTTTTAGCGAAACCATTGGTAGCCTTGACTGGGAAAAATGTTCCGAGTCCGGTGCCATGGTCTGATGAATGTCAGGAGAGATTTTCTGAGTTGCGAAAAGCATTGTGTTCAGCTCCTTTATTGGGTACACCCGATTACAGCAAGCCATTCACGCTCTATGTTCACGAGAGAGAAGGTTGTGCGTTGAGTGTTCTGACACAGAAATTTGGTGATAAACAACGCCCTTGTGCGTATTTCTCATCAACATTGGATCCGGTAGCTAGAGCGTTACCTAGTTGTTTGAGAGCCACAGCGGCAGCTGCGGTTTCCATTCGACAATCTGCTGGTTTGGTGATGAACAACATGCTGGTGGTTATGGTTCCTCATGCTGTTGATACACTCATGAATCGAACCAAGACACAACACCTTACCAGTGCGAGACTATCTGGTTATGAGCTGACATTGCTAGCGAGTCATATTCAGATTAAAAGATGTAATGTATTGAATCCAGCAACGTTGTTGCCGGCTAATAAAGAGTCGAGTGATTCCGAGCCTCATGATTGTTGTTTTAGAACGGAAGAAGAGACAAAAGGACGAATTGATTTAAAAGACACCCCATTGTTAGATCCGGATGGCGCGTTGTATGTGGATGGGTCATGTTTTAAATTGGAGAATGGTGATGTGACTGCTGCCTATGCGGTAACGACTCTAAGAACGATTGTGGAGACTGCAAGAGTGAGTCAGAATTCTGCCCAAGCTGCAGAATTAATAGCTCTAACAAGAGCGTGTGTTTTAGCTAAGGGAAAGAGAGTGAATGTGTTCACAGATAGTCAGTACGCATTTGGCGTGGCCCATAGTTTTGGCCGTTTGTGGAAAGAAAGAGGTTTCATTACGTCCCATGGGACTAAGATTCAACATGGTCAGCTAGTTAATGACTTGTTGGAATCTCTAACCTTGCCGACTGAAGTTGCGATTGTGAAGTGCAGTGCTCATAAAGCAATCACGGATGATGTTGGTCGTGGGAATGCTTTTGCTGATGAAACTGCTAAACAGACAGCTAGAGACATGATGAGTAGAATGTATGTTGCTACGTCTGCAAGATGGATTTCTGAATCTGGAATGTGTGAGGATACAGTGGAAAGTGTGAAAGAGATTCAGAAAGAGGCAACTGAGGAGGAAAAACGGGCATGGAGAGAAAGTACGGGCAAGTTGGATTCGAGTGGGTGTTGGATTGATTTGTCAGAACAGCAGCGTTGGATGTTGCCTGATGCGTATGTGCTTGCAGTGGTGACAATGGCGCATGGAGTAGCGCATATAAGTTCTAAAGGAATCTGTAAGATGTTGGCTCCAGTCTGGAAGAATGATGGGATCAGTAAATGTGCAGAGAGAGTGGTGAAAAATTGTATGGTATGCCTGATGCATAATCCTGGCAAGGGAACTCCAACTCCTGCTGGTCACTTTGCTCCTCCTTCCTGCCCCTTTGAAGTGATTCAGTTAGACTTCATTCACATGGATCGGTGTAATAATTTGAAATACGTCCTGGTGGTAGTCTGTGCTTTTTCCAGATGGATTGAAGCATATCCACTAAAGGACAATACTGCCCTATCAACTGCCAAAATTCTTCTTAAAGAATATTTCCCTAGGTTCGGAATGCCACGGATTGTATGGTCAGATAACGGAAGTGAGTTCATAGGGAAAGTTATGCAGAGTGTGTGTGCCGGTCTGGGCATCAAACAGAAGTTTCACAGTGCAAACCATCCCCAGTCTGCTGGTTTAGTTGAGGGTTACAATGGCACACTCAAACTAAAACTAGCTAAAATACAGGCATCCACAGGTTTATGGTGGCCAGACGCACTTCCCTTGGCTTTGTTATCAACGAGAGCAACTGTACATTCTAGAGTAGGGCTTAGTCCCTATGAGATTGTCTTTGGCCGCCCGGCAAATGTGTGGGGTGTGCCTAGGCCAAAGGAGTTTTGTTCTCTAGAATATCCTATGTTGATTGATTACCTTTACGACTTGACTGCTAAATTGAGTCTTATTCACCAACAGGTTTTCGATGCATTGCCAAAGCCTCCGGAGAGTCCAGGGCATCAGCTGAAACCCGGCGACCACGTGGTGGTCAGAAATTTTGCGAGGACGAAGAACCTTCAACCGAAGTTTGTTGCCCCCTTCCAGGTGCTGCTTGCGACAAGAACCGCAGTTCGTGTAGCTGGTCGCAAGCACTGGATTCATGCATCTCATGTCAAACGTGTGCCTTTGCCACTTCCTTACGACGACTGGGTGAAGAAGGGAATTGGTGCCTCCGAATTTGAACAAACGCCAAAGTTCATCCCTTTCAGCGATGCCGAATTGATTACCGACACTCTGAACTCTGACTCTCCTCCTGAAAAGACTCCTCTGAACTCTGAACATTCGTCCTCTGCATCAGAAAAAACTCTGTCATCTGCGAACTTGAACACTGCAACAACTACTCGTGATATGCTATTTGCCGATCAAACAGTACCTGCAAAACAAAGATACAATTTACGACCTCGTAATATGGACAAATAAAGCAGGCAACTGCCTATTGTGATATTTTGAAATTTTGAACTTTTGCCTTCAGCCAGGAAGTTTGCTATTGTTTTATTGTTTTTAAAATTGCCTTGCCGTCTGGGTAGCCGTAGGGTCGTGGCTGTGTGCCTAGTTGAATTTGCGGAGGTCTGACACAAGGTCGATCTTTCTGTTGGTTCTGGGAACTCCCAGGGCTGATAGAGGCATTTTCATCTACGTACACATCATCAGTGGTCGCGAGCGGATTGTAGAAGATGGAGCTTCCTGCGCTGCAACGAGAAAATGTGATTTATGTTCGCAGAAACAGACTTTACAGAATTCTCCATAGTAAATGTTTCCTAATGCAATGTGCTATTACATTTCTAATTGTTTTGATAACGTTGGTGGGTGGAATCGTCTTTGGTATAAATTTGATCTTTGTGCCAGTAACTACAGTACCTCCCCTTGATCCTGCTACTTCTACTGTTTCTTCTATACACTCTTTTCACTCGTTTCCTGAACATGAGCAAGCTCGACGCTCAGAATTCATTAATAACACTTTTGTACAGCTCTTGCACCAACACCAACTGGTAGTTAACACTACAGACTGCTGGGTGTGTGGCTTGATACCCCACACTATGGATAAAGGTATTCCCTATCTGGTTTTGCCTTTCAGCTACAATGGATCATTTCAGGCCTTTCAAACCATCTTTGCTTATGCCCTTGAAACCTATCCACCGCGTCCACCACGTTCCACTAAATATAACTCTGCCAACAAAGCTTTAGTCCAGGGAATTATTGACATGATCAAGGACGTCAATAATACTCCACCTTACCCTAGAGACGAATTGCGGGTATATTTGAGTTGGAACTCTTCAGAGTATCGCCTTAGTTTGGGAGAAAGCAAGCGTAAAAGCTCAACTCCAATCTGGGTCGTACCTCACCGACGTCAGGTCTGTTTGCAAGGTAATGGGAGAAATCCGAGAGCTCGGCTAGGGAGGAGTGAGTGCGTAGAGACTTACGTGTTTCCGGCTAACTATTCTCCTGCCTTTCTTACTGCTAGGGGTACTTACTTCATCTGTCTAGACAGAGCGTATACATGGTTACCTGCTGACTTTTCAGGTTCATGTTATATTGCTCGATTATTGCCTCCAACATACACTGCTTCATCTGACTACCACAAGACCAGAGTAGCAAGAGGCGTTTTCAGCAAGGAAGATACCGCTGGTCAGGAAGCTGGAGACTTCTTCAAAGGCTTCCTTCCGTTTTGGGGGCCTATGGCCAATAGTAGAAACATACGTCAGCTAACACGGGTAGTTGAATCTACTATCACCGAAACTGCTGGTGCCCTTAGCAATTTGACAGCTGAGCTTCAGGCGGATAGACTCATGACGTTGCAGAACCGTATGGTTCTAGACGTAATACTTGCAGATCGAGGTGGGGTATGCAGAATGATCCAATCGAGCTGCTGTGTCTTTATTCCTAATAATGCTCCAACAGTCTATGAGGCGATCTCGAAGCTACACAAGATTTCCGACTCTATTCATGTAGACAAGGGAAACTGGTCCTTCATGGAGTGGTTTTGGACTCTGATATCCGCGTGGGGATGGAAGGTTCTGATGGTCATTGGTGTCATCTTAGTATTCCTATTCTCATGCTGCCTGATTATCCAGTGTGGTCCTGCTCTGTGTAGTCTTTGTGCTGCAACTTGTCTTAGAAAACCACCTGCGTTTGGAGAAAAGGCACGAGAAAGGATGATGATACAACAACATGTCACTGACCTGATGAGCATAGAACTAGATTCTGACATAGACTGAGTAATTGCCTATGTAAGGGCAAAAGGAGGGTCTGAGGTTCCGTGACGATTTGAACCCGTGTTTTCAATATTGTCGGAAATACATAATATTGGTATCAGCGAACCGCAAATGATCCATTTAGCATATCCTGGTGTTTTCGCTATGCTACGAGCAAGAGTACTCCTGTAACAAACACATTTCTGATTTACCCATGGCATCCATCTTAGATCATGGCGGCCATTTTGTGTTTCTTGCCCTCACATACGCAATAACCTCTGATCACTTCATTTCAATTAAGGACACGTAGCCTTAGCCGGAGTTTCACCTCTTTCATGACACGTGCACCTTAAAACCAGAACACGCTGTAGCTGCATGACTCGACAAAGGCTGCCTCCTCTGCCCGAGGCCAGCCCAACTGAACTGGTTCTCGTGTCCATTGTCCCGATCATGATTAGGCGGCCGAAGCCGGTAGCCTTGCCCATTTACAACCCACAAACATCCCTTATCCCACTTTTCTATCTTCCACACCTGGCTCCGTTCCTTTCTTTCTGAATCTTTATTAGGGGGAGACAACGAAATTTACGATGAGGCGGTCCGACTCTTGAATGCAATATTGACAAGGGATTGTGATGAACTAGTGGGAACCCCTCTTCGTAGATGTTTGGCATCAGATATTATCGACGGTTCCTGTGTAACGCCAAATATTTATTGTTTTAGACACAAAGGTTTTGAGAATGTATTGCATGTAAAGAATTTGCCCCCAGCTTAAAATTTAGTATATAAGGAGCAACCCTCTTTGTAGAAATCGAACAGGCTCCTAGATTCTGCCCATGCGTAGTTTCTGTGACTTCTGTGTCCCTGCAGTAATAAACCTTTGGTCTTTGACGCCACCATCGAGAAGCCCGTGTTTCTGTTTATTTGTGCACCAAGACAGGTGGAACTCCGGGGTCTTTGGGTGTTGTTCCCTGACACCTCTGGACGGAACCAAAAAGTCCAGAACTCCAGGGTGATAAACCATTTAAGCCTCATAAACAAGCGCATGGTCTTTTAAAGATCTGTGAAGTACTCGGGGCGGCGGTGTGTGTGTGTCCTCTTTCAGGAGCGGGTGGGGGGGGGGGGGAATGCCAGCAACTTTCAGGCTAGGCAGTGTTCAACACTTGCATCACCCTTTCTCTGCCTGCTATTGCGCTCCAAGCTTCGGAAAGGTAAGAAAAAGAACGTGCATTTGAGTTTGAAATGTCCGATCCTGTAGCAGTACACTTGCAAAGCCCACACATGATAATAACCCGATTTAAGGCCCCATTCACCCGTTTTAAAAAAAATATATAACACTCCAACAAAGTAACATTATAAAACTTTATTAACTTTTAAATATAATGAACGGAACAAAAACTGTAAAAACATTTAAACATTTTTCACCAAAAAAAGCAACAATTGTCAGAAGCTGTCTTTTGTGCGAATAGTCCCAAGGCAGCACAACGTGCTGAGTTCTGGACGGCACCCAGGTGATGTCGCCTGGGTGCCGCACTGGTTTTGGTATCCTACAATGCTGCTCCGAAAATTGGCGTGGGGCGTCCCGGGTGGTGGCCTCGTCAGTAGCGGTCTGTTGTGCGAATAGTCCCAAGGCAGCAGAACGCGCTGAGATGTTGATGGCACCCAGGTGATGTCCAGTAAACTGCCGCACTGGTTTTGGTATCCTACAATGCTGCTCCGAAAATTGGCGTGGGGTGGCCCGGGGGGGGGGGGGGGGGCGTGGGGGAGGCGGCGTGAACGGGCCTCCCCAGGTGGCGGCCATCCAGCTGAGTTGCGCCCGCTCTTGCGGCTACAGCGTCTCGCTCACCATGTTGTTGAGTTGCTCCCACTCTTGCAGTGCAGCGATAGGCGGCTGCCACATGACTCTTAAAATGGCGGACGGCTCTTCGGTTTTGGGCCTGGTCCACTAAAATGGCCCTGGGACACCTTGGAACTCGGACGCTTGCCTGCTAGGGCTTGGGCTCCATTCTCGAAAAGCGTCCCCTCAGCCGTGAAGATTCTACAAAAGTCTTGGGGGCCCTCGACTCCCGCAGGCTTCCGGTGGGGAGCGGCTGCCATGATTGCTCGCGGAATGACCACGACGGAGCCACGAGATGGTGGTGCTCTCATGCTGACGCCAGCTTCAGTCTGAAACATCCAGAAACAAGGTGGGGCTTTCATCGTTTGGGGAAAAAAAATGTTCTAAACCAATGAAAAGTGTTATTTTTAGGTCATATGACCAAGCCTTCCATCTTTAGGAAACCAAAAGTAAAATGAACCAATGAAAAGTTTTATAAACAAGTCACATGACCTGTTATGCGGCATAGGGCTACAAAAAGCGTAGAAAATCCGTTGGCACGTGAGGCGGCGTCAGTAGCGGACCGATGTGCGAATAGGCCGAAGGCAGCACAACGCGCTGAGATCAGGATGGCAACGAGGTGGTGTCCAGCAAATTGCCGCACTGGTGTGGCCATCCTACAATGCTGCGCCGAAAGTCGGCGTGGGGCGCCCCGTTGGCCTGTGAGGTCGCATCAGTCAGTGAGGGCTGTGCGTCTCCCCCAAGATGGAGGCTCCTCGGCTGCAGTGCGGCGCCCCTTAGCGTTTCACTCGCCGTCCAACTGAGTTGCGTCCGCACTTGCGGCTACAGTAGGCCGAAGGCAGCACAACGCACCGAGATCCGGATGGCACCGAGGTGGTGTCCAGCAGATTGCCGCACTGGTGTGGCCATCCTACAATGCTGCGCCGAAAGACGGCGTGTCCAGCTGAGTTGCGGTCACTCTTGCGGTACAGTGACTCGAACGCGCCGAGATCCGGATGGCACTGAGGTGGTGTCCAGCAAGTTGCCGCACTGGTGTGGCCATCCTACAATGCTGCGCCGAAAGTCGGCGTGGGGTGCCCCGTTGGCTTATGAGGTGATGTCAGTAGTGGACCGATGTGTGAATAGGTCGGAACCAGCACAAGGCGCCAAGATCCGAATGGCAAGTCCTGGATGTTGAGTGCCATAGTTGAGAGTTCTGAGCAGTGCTTGTAAGACTGTCTGAAGCTTATTTGCACCTGCTGCAGCTTCACTATTGCCCTGGTGTGGTCGCACATGACATAGGCGGCCGGCTCCCGAGGTCCGGCGGAACTTTTTTCCTTTTCTTTTCTGCTTCTTGTCCTACAATCCGTTTCATCTGAAAACACGACCAGGTCCCTGAATGTGTGCAGGGGGACGCTATTGAGTGAATGAAAATGGCGGCTTGACACAAAGCTGACTCACGCGTTGCTGTTGATGCTATACAGACAAAAATTGGTTTTCAGTTTGTACATTCTTCAGGATTTTTTTTCCATCCAAGGCTGATTGAGAGTTTGTAGAAAAATGGCTTCAGATTTTCCACATACTACTCTTCAACATTCTTCCTAAATGTAACAATGTGAAACTCACTAGGAGAACGGCTGTTTATGTTTCCTTTCAAAATGCTGCCAATAATATTTTCTGAATGGAAGACACCATCTTGTAGCATAAAGGGCCGAAAGGGGTTCTGGTCTGGCCGATGGTTGGTGGAGACATTTTGACTATATCTTGGACCTGCCCGGCCTCGCCCAAAATGGCGCCGGTATAAATGGGACTCGTAACTCCTTGTTGTGTACTGGTTGAACAACCTTGATATCACGAGATATGAATGCAGTTTTGATGCTCATGGCGGGCGGGGACGAGAATTGATTGAATATTTCGACATCCCTATTGATATTAAGTTCTGATGTGTTATTGATTACTGTACTATTGAAAGTTCGAATTAACGTCACCCATGGTACTTGCACGCAAATGTATATAAGTGGCCCTGTCGTATTTTAATTACAAAATGTACGTCCACCGATTCCGCAACTGTTAGACACCTTAATTCTTGCAACCTAATGGCTCGTTCGTTACGTTCCTCCATAATGTAAATGTCTCCTCATCATATACGATTCCAGTTTGCTCCGTGGCCGGCCCACGTGGTTATAGGCCCGTATTTGTATACTGACATTTTCACAATAAAGGTTTTTAAAACAAAACATGGTAGTAGTATTTACATTGGTAAAGTTTTTACTTTTAGTCACTGTTTTCGAATCAGTAAAAGGCAAGTGAAATAAAGTAGTCCAATTACATGACGGATAAAAGGTATAATATGTAGGAACGCAGTAAAGATAAATGGTCAAGGGCAGTTGTGTTTTTCATTTCTGCAACATAAAGTGATCGATAAGAATCTGATAATCAGGCGTATCGGCGACTAAAACAGCAGGCCGAGTCTCTTTTACTCAACGGCTCCGTCATGGAACGAAGAAACGCCCTTTTTCTCGAAAAAGGAATATATTTTACTTGCAGGACAGTTGTAAATTTTCCGGGAAAGTACATTAGCCTGGAATATTATAACATATGTTTAAAAAAAAATAATGTTCGAAAACAATAAAAAGCGTAATTTTTAGGTCATATGACCAAGCTTTTTATCATTAAAATAACAAAAGTAAAATGAACCAATGAAAAGTTTTATTAACAAGTCACATGACCTGTTATGCTTACGTTACGCGCTGCGCGCCGCGCCTCGGATCACTTCCGGGTGCGCTAACGCGGCGTGTCATATAACGCATTACGCGACAACGTAGGTCAAGAATATAGTCAAAATGTCTCCACCAACCAGCGTTCGGAACACAACCCCTTTCAGCAGTCCAAAAAGTTCTGTTAAATGACAACAGAGGGGACAGGCAACAAGAACCATCAGTCAAAGAGGGGAGGGCAAGTTCTTCTCTTCCGGGTCATGTTGGGGCGCTACCGGAACTGATCGAATTGGTAGTCTACAGTGTTTCTGGATGTTTCAGACTAAAGCTGGCGTCAGCATGAGAGCACTACCATCTCGTAGCTCCGTCGTGGCCATTCCACGAGCAGACATGGCAGCCGCTCCCCACCAGAAGCTTGCGGGAGTCGGGGGCCCCCAAGACTTTTGTAGAATCTTCACGGCTGAGGGGACGCTTTCGAGAATGGGACCCAAGCCCTATCAGGGAAGCGTCCGAGTTCAAAGGTGTCCCAGGGCCATTTTAGTGGACCAGGCCCAAAACCGAAGAGCCGGCCGCCATTTTGAGAGTCCTGTGGCAGCCGCCTATCGCTGCACCGCAAGAGCGGGAGCAACTCAACTACATGGTGAGCGAGACGCTGTAGTCGCAAGAGCGGGCGGTAAACAGCTGAATGGCGGAAGAGGCACAGTGTAGCAAAAGCGGGCGGAATGGCAACTGAAACGGTAAAGGGGCGCCCCACTACAGCGTGTCTTCAGGTCAAACGGATTGTGGGACAAGGTCCAGAATAGAAGAGTCATCAAAAGGCAAAAAGTTCCGCCGGACCCCGAGAGCCGGCCGCCTATGTCGGGGGCGATCTCAGGCTACACCGGTACTATAAGACTTGGGGAGGGGGTCGGAGCCAAGTGTCTTCTCCGAGTCCATGGCCATCACACCGCCCCTCGGGGGCCTCCGTCAAGCTGTTTAGGAAGGTTTCATATCACATTGTTTTCAAATGCAGTCAGGTCCACAAACGACACTCACTTACTTTGAGAATAGTGAAGCTGCAGTAGGTGGAAATAAGCTTCAGACAGTGTTACAAGCGCTGCTCAGAACTCTGAACTATGGCACCCAACATCCAGAACTTATGCCATTTGAGAATGGCAGTGACATTGAAGCAACTCAGGGACCAAAACCATTAACGTACTTTCACTTATGAAAATCTTACTTGGGGAGGGGGCAGGAGCGAAGCGCCCCCTCCCAGTCCGCGCCACCACACCGTATGTTGAAAATCTGAAGCCATCGTTCTACAAAGTCAACCAACCTTGGATTGAAAAATCTAGAAAAATTTACAAACTGAAAACCAGTTTTGGTCTGCATAGCACCAGTAGCAACGCTTGCTATCAGAGTGCATGAGTTTCATGCTCGATCGATTGAGCTAGCCGGATCGGGCAATAAAAAGTATAAAATAGTTATGTAAATAGTTATTTAATAAAATGTTTTACCCTGTTTCTTTGCTGGTGTGTTGTCTATATTTTTAATATTTGCATAGGGTTTGTCGTTATTTTGGGCGGGGTGGGTGACGGAGTCGAGCTGTCTTGCAGCCCTCATGGTGTGGAGCTCAGTTCATCTCACTATTTTTGTATTTCTCATGAAGGGTTGTTCCTAATATTTCTATTTTAGCGAGGTCAAAAAGAGATCCAATTAGTGGCCTACTGATTTTGCTCGATTACTTTTATTTTTTTACACGATTTTTCACTATCTGCAAAGACTAAACAGAGTATTGCGACTTTGTGCTTGTTTGTAAATAGAGAATGAACCAAAGGGAATCAATTGTAAAACAGTAAATGCTTGGATAACAATCAATCAAATGGAGAGACAAGCAGGTACGACGGATTACAACGGGGGTAAAGGTCTGCGTTAACTACCGTTCACTATCTGCAAAGAGAGAGTACTACTAAGAGAAAAGAGGGGAGGGGGGGGTGCAGCGTTCAAAGCACATCAGCGTGCATAAATACGAAAATGTTTTTATCTATCACGTACTTGACATTTTAAAGCTTTTCATATTTGCTATTAAAAAACCATTGAAATTCACTAAAAAAACCATAGGTTATAGTCGATATATAGTTAGGAATTTGCATTTACAAAACCTTGAAAATTCAATGAAAAAACCATTGGTTTTAGGCCATATATAGTTAGGGATTTGCATTTACAAAACCTTATTTTACTCGCATAAAACCATTGAAATTCCATATATAGTTAGATGCGCTAACTATATATCGTGCACCCGCAATCCACTGCTGATGATGTCACATATTACATCATTCATGACATGGTCAGTGACATCACTGATGACATCACTGATGACAACTCAAATGACATCACTGACAACATCACAGATGACATCATTCATGTGTTAATACGATGAACCTCTATAGACTCTGATATATCCTTAGATACACTCAGTGAAAACAGACACTCACAGACTGTCACTCATCCATGGAGTTACTCATACACCTAGACAGTCATGCAAAGAATCAAACACACCTCCAATTCCTCAACTATACAGTTATACACACCTTACTTATTGAAACATATTCTAACACATATTTACTCTCTTATACAATCCTTGATACATGTTCACAATGATCCATACAGCCACTCACACATTCACTGGCTCTTATGCACAGTTATTTATATATGTTAACTCTCACATGTACTGTGTTTTACATATGTACTTACTTTGACATGTAGCACTTTTGAAACCATACATCTAGTGAATCAACTGCTTACACATCTATGCACAGAGTCACACACCTCCCAGCCACCCACACACATACTCAGTCTCCCATACAAATACTTGAGCAACCAATCAATAACCCATATAGTTATTCATATAGCTACTGATCAACACATGCAGCAGTTTACAGAACAACAGATATAATGATGCACAAATTAATACAGTTTAATCACTAACCCATGCACTCAGTGAGACACATTTAATCACTCCCTCATACAATCAGTCATGCACCTACTAAATCCTTCATCCAGACATTTATACATCCACTCATTCTTCAATATGTAAGACATATTTTAACTTTACAGAAACATACAGTCACTGGATGTTGTCATCAGTGATGTCATTTGAGTTGTCATCAGTGATGTCATCAGTGATGTCACTGACCATGTCATGAATGATGTAATATGTGACATCATCAGCAGTGGATTGCGGGTGCGCGATATATAGTTAGCGCATCTAACTATATATGGAATTTCAATGGTTTTATGCGAGTAAAATAAGGTTTTGTAAATGCAAATCCCTAACTATATATGGCCTAAAACCAATGGTTTTTTCATTGAATATATATATATATATATATATATATATATATATATATATATATATAACATTTCTATGGCAAAATGAAACCCCTCATTTTGTTCCTTTGCAAATTAAATGTTTTAAGTGTTAACACTTTATTCCAATCAAGATGACTTCAGGTGTGCCATACTTTTGTCATAAGTAAGACTGTTAGCTCTCTAGTTGTTCTTTAGAACACTCTGGGACATTCTGTCACTGGGCTATAGTTGGGCTACATCTGGCTGATATTTGGGCTACATTTGTTTTTTTTGTCTCTGGTGGCCATCTTTGGGCTACATTGGGCTACATTGGGCTACATTGGGCTACATTTGGGCTCTAACATATATATAGCCCAATGTAGCCCAATATATATTTTTCAAAGTAAATTTTCGTAAAAACCACTGGAGCATATATCTTGAGACATAGCAAAGGCACGTCATGCTACCAGTCCCTACAATTTTGCCAAGTTTTGTGGAAATCCATTCAGCCGTTCGAGCTAAAAGTGAGTCCAACCGCCCTATGGAAAACTCAATGTTAAAAACACGTTTTGGGACCGTCCTTTTTTCTCGGTCCCCGCTTGATGAAACCCCCCCAAACTTTCAGGGGACGCTCAGACACAAAATGAGCCATTTTCCTGAAAGTTTCAGCCAATTCCGTCCATCAACGCCAAAGTTATTCAACATAGAATTTTCAGAAATCCCTATTCAAAAAAATCCTAACTATATATACCTACTGGCGAACGCCAGTAGGTAATATATATATATATATATATATATATATATATATATATATATATATATATATATATATATATATATATATATATATATATATATATATATATATATATATATATATATATATATATATATATATACCAATCTGTATTGAAGATTGAGTGGATATATAACTGTCTTGATGGAACATTTATTAGCTGTCTGACTATCTGTTTAAGGGAGTAATTAAAAGTGTCTCACTTAATACATTAATTAGTAACTAAACTATGTGAATGTATGCATCACTGTCTCTGTTAATGTATAACATGCTGCATCAATTGGTCACTAACTACATGAGTGTCTATATTAGTTATTGATTAGTATTAATGTATTTTAAAAGTTGGCACTTAGAAACTTTTTCACATAGAATCACCAATGTTATCTTATGGGAGGAAATTCACTTAGCAGGTAAGTAGTGTCCTGATAACTTTTTTTTACTCAGTGTTGGATTCTGGATCCAGCACTGGTGCATCTCCTGTAAACAGTTGAAAGAAAATGTTTAAGTTATACAGGCAATTTTTAAGGAATATTTTTAGTTTGTGAAACTTTTCTGGTGAAAACCAAACAATGGATTCCTATAGAAAGAAATACAAGTTACTGGTTAGGATGCTTAGAATGACTTTTCAGAGTCTGTGCTGGGCTAATAGATGCAGCACTGGGTTCTCTCCTGATAACAGGTGAGTAAATCGGTATACGTTGTTCAAATGATTTCAGGTGAATATTTTAAAGTTCGAAAACTCCACACTTACAAACATTTCTAAGTGAAACCAGTCAATGTTAGCCTATGTAAGGAAATTCAAGTTACTGGTAAGTAGGGTTAAAATTACTTTTCAGGATCAGTACTGGGCTCAAAGATACAGCATTGAGGTCTCTCCTAATAACAGGTAAGTAAATCGGAATTCGTAGTTTGGCTGATTTTAGAAGAATATTTGCAAGTTACAAAACTCCAAACTTAGAAGAATTGCCAAGTGAAACTAGTCAATGTTAGCCTATGGAAGGAAATTCAATTTACTAGTAAGTATGGTTAGAATTACTTTTCAAGATCAGTACTGGGCTCAAAGATGCAGCACTGAGGTGTCTCCTGATAACAGGTGAGTAAATCGGAATTCGTAGTTTGGCTGATTTTACTTCGGTCCAGTATATATAGAGCCACTTTCCTACACCATCCCCTCCCTTCACCACTGTGCAAACATGCCCTGTGGTGCATTTTAAGGTGAGGTGGAGGAGCACTAAATTGGTTCCATAGTGACTTCAATAACCAAAACGTATATGAACCACACCCGTAGGATTATTACTTTAATTTTTGTGATTTAAATGGATGACGAAACTACGAACAAGAAAAAGTTTACGTTCGTCAGATTCATCTTCAGTTTATTGTCCATTTCGTCAGAGGGAACATAAAGTTAATGTATATATTGTAATATATAAAACATTATGTCCCCTTCAGGGGAGTTGGATGTATGTCGACGGAAGGAGGAAAGAATTTTAAAGAGAGGTAAATTAATAGTATACGTTTATGCTTTATATATTTTTCTAATGCAAGTATATTATTATGATTTATAAATGTAGTGTGTAAAAGTATAATTATACTTCAGAAATGAAATGAAGTAATAACAGTTCATGTATTATCGTTGTGAATTGAAAATATTACGAAGACGCACAAAAAATAAAGGTTTGAAATATGTACAATTAAAAAAGAATCAAGTAATTCTCTTTTTCTTCAACAGTGAAAAAGGGTCTATCAGTATGTATATTGTGTGGTACAGTGACGTATTTTCACTCATGAAGAACTGGAGATTTATCTTTGCAAGCAGTAAACATGAACAAAATATTAATGTCAATTATCAAATAATAAAAAAATGCTTTTTAACTGTCACAATATTTTCATAAAAAGTAATTGAAAAAAATGTACAAAAAACAAAAAAGAAAGATGAAGTAGTGAGGCAGTGTTTGCAGTAGCACTTCTATTCTACTTTATCTAAAAGTAAATCATGCCCTCTTATATAAATAAGAATTTGGGGCAACAGTTTAAAAAAGATCTGAATAGAAAATAGTGTTTGCTGAGAAAAAAGGGAGTGTGTGCATATTTATGTGGCGCGTAGTCGACCTAAAACTATATCAGCAATTTACAGGAGCACCGTATTCACTGTACATTTTAAGGGACGCGTATAGATTACGTAATTTCTCTACGATAACAGAATGTGAACGCGACTCAGAGGCTCGAACACTGATTTCCATCACCAAGTTCGACAGTGTACCTGAATGACCACATACGTATATATATTAGTGCCTTTCATGTGCCACAAAACTGCATCCTAAAGCTTTCATAGCCCTGTATTACCACATCTACAACACTCCACTGAATCTACAACAAACATTCATATTCGCAGAAATACATCACGTCCACCATTTTTTATGTGTGGAACTATAGATGAATATAGGGTCAGGGATACCCCTTACCTTCCATATTGACCATCATGTGGTACTTTACAGATATAATGACACATTTGCGTTTAAGAGCCGGGTGACGTCGGCACTACAAGAGGACACCCAAATCACTTGATTTCTCATATAGCTCACGTCGGGACCACGCCCATAGCTCCGGAATCATGGTTCACAGCTTCGCGCAGCACTGGCATACGTCAGTCCAGCCCACTCTGCTTCCGCTTCTAGGAAAAAACAAAAACGCAACATTGCCCAGATTTCCATTGTACTGATTTCTTACTTCCAGGTCTAGTTGTCAAAACGGCACACACACATCCCCTCATAGCTGCTATACACCCACACCACACCCATCCAGCACATGCGTCACTACACACATGACCCTACCAATAAAAAAGACGGGGCGCACGTGCTCTATGCCATTTTAGAGTTACTCCCATCGCAAGCTCTGTGATGGCCCGTCCTAGTGACATATAGGTGAGCTGTGAATATTCTTTTTCAGTCACTCTCTCACTTCCTCTCTCCTTTGATAAAAAAATAACACACAATGTTAATTTCCTTTTTATCTTACAAGTTATGCTTCACAAATTGGCGTTCCTGCCCATACACCTCCTTAGCTCAATGTTCGTGCATTCTGCAACGATGCGTTGCCATTGTAACTACGCCTGAGAAGGCTGCTTTGACACGTGGTGCACCATCATTGAACCACGCCAATGGCACAAGGTGAGCAAAGAAGCTTGTTTCCGAAGCAACGACAAGTCACCTGTGGCCGGAGAGAGTGGGTAGTGTGCAGCAGCTTGACAATTACCTCTGGCCAGTGAGAATAGATAGGTTGCAACAATCTGAGAGGCAGATTTAGCCCCTTGCGCCACTTTTGTGTCACTTTTAACATGGGAAAAGTGGCCCAGGGAACTTGTAAATCTACCCCTGAGTGTGCAAGAAAAAGCACTCACCTCCGGACTTTGGGAGTCAATGGGTTGGAACAGTCTGGGTACGCAGTTTCGAGAAATCACTGCTATACAGTGTGAGTACAGGGATATAGTGCTTTGGAAGAAAAACAGCGCACAGGCACCTCCTTACAGTGGAAGTTGATGAAATACAGTATCCTTCGTGTACAAATAAATAAAGCAAACATATACGCACTATGCTATTACTAACTCTATATATTATCTTTCAGATCACTGAACTGGAGGGTGCACTATAAATCAGCACACGAAAGGCAAAAGGTGAGCTATGAAGATTGTATCCAGTATTAACCCCTTCCATGCTAATGACGAGCTCAGCTCGTCATGCAGCACAGTGCTCGTGTGCACATGACGAGCTGAGCTCGTCATGACCACACCCGTTTTAATTGTGGTCCGGCACAGGAGGGGAAACTTGTAAGCAGCGATGTGGTTAAATGCTCCGTGTATAACTTTCTCTCTCTTATGTTTTAACCACTTGGCTGCTAAGGTACAATTTATCCTCTGCTTTAATTTCCATTGAAATCAATGGAAAGTCCATGACGAGTTACCCTTGTCATTAGCGGCGAAGAGGTTAATGTTGTTTTTTCTCTCTATCTCTCTCTCACATTGTTTCTCTTTCTGTTTTAAAGTTATGGATGGTGCTGTCCACTCTCCCGATATAAAAATCAAGACTGAATTTATTACTCTCCAGTGTAGAACCAAAGCTGAGTCCAAGTTGTGAAATCTGTTGGTCACAGTGTTTACACAAGGTAAGCAAAGCAGCCCAGATACACAATGCTTCCGATTAAATGCGTTAGAATTATAGGGGCTTATTTACAAGCCCCTTGCGCCACTTTTATTTCACTTTTAACAAGGGAAAAATAACGCAAAAGTGGCATAAGGGTTAGTAAATAAGCCCCAAAGAATATTGTACTGCATAATGACTTGATCTCTCACCTAATTCTATCTCATCTCTGAATCATTTTAAAGACCTGTTAGTCCATACTGTAAATCTGACGCAGTAGGCACCTGCTTACAGACACCTCTTGAACGCAGGCCTATAAGCGAGGTGGAATTATCAGGCACATTGCAGACGTGCAAATTAAAAAATATTGCGAAGTATTACCTTAACTTGTAATGTTTGACCTCATTTAGTCACATCGATCTAATTTTGAACACTTATTTTCATTTTTGTTTTGCAAATTAACTACCCTACTTCTATTGGAGTCTATATCACATTTTGTTTAATTGTTTTTTTAAAGTTATGTTTCTAGTTATTTATTACATTGTTATCTTTAAGTTATGTTTTCAGTTATTTACTGTTGTTTTAATAAAAGTTAATAAAAAAAGCATATACTTCTTCTTTTTCTGACAACATTTCACTATTATTTAGTGTGATAATAATACAGTTAGAAAACATTTAAAAATAGAAATAATATTTATACCTTGAAGTATAATACTGAGGCTAACTCTTTACCTGCTCTTTACCAGAGTCTACAGCTACGACTAATGGTTCCTTTGGAAAACGTTTAAAACTCCATTACAGTAACTCTTTCGATTAGCAACATAGTATGGTGAACTTCTAACCTCTGTGCTCACTTAAGTTTTCCATGAACTGTTACTATGGTAACAGGCAGTAAGCTGTTTGGGGGTAGGGTTGAAAGGTAGTGGCTGTACAGAAACAGTTATATTTACCCAGGATCCTCTACATGACAGAAAACAAAGGAAAACAGAACACTGTGTACCAGATTTACAACCCCTTTGTGCCACTTTTCCCATCTTAAAAGTAATGCAATAGTAACGCAATTAACTTGTAAATCTGCCCCTATGCACATTACGAGCACAACAAGTACACAACTCATTCAATTCTTTATCGATCACAATTAGACAGTGTTGCTTCACGATTCACAATGAACTTCAATAAATACTTCATGCCTATTTAAATGAAAGACAAGATTGTCGACATTACAAAACTTAGTGGCATTTACAAAGACGGAGTTAAAATTGTTGTCGCTTTGAAGACTGCAAACTACAACAAAAATGCCGAAAATGGACTTCAAAATCCTTTGTTATCTTACCAGAAGATTTTCTCAAAATTGCTGTTTCCTATGCAAGAGTGAGAGCCACCCCCCAGGGCTATAAAATAAATGGTTGGGGGGGGTTCCAATGACCCCCACTGCAAAATTAGAAATGTGGGGGCCTCAACGACCCCCCTCAAGCCCCGGGAACCACCACCCCGGGGATTTGTGTATTGTGGGAGGCAGGCTGCGTGGCCCTCCGCCAGGAGCCCTCGAGGGCCCTAGGGACCGCCACACCCCAAGGCCTGTTCCTGCAGTATCCTGGGGTGCCTACCCCCGGGACACTGCTGTTTGTTATGAGAGGGCGGGAGTCTCGCGGCACCCGCCTCCCATAGCAAACTTTGGGGGCATATTATCAAGCTAAAGCAGCGATAACCGGCTTGATAATATGCCGTAGAGAATTCCCCTAGAAGCCCATGTTCACACCAGAACATGGACTTCTATGAGAATTCACAAGGGCGTATTATCAAGCCCCTTATCGCCACTTTAGCAGCAGTTTTCGGCTGCTAAAGCGGCGATAATGTTACCGCTGTTTCTTGATAATATGCTCCTAGGTTTGGATTTTGAAAGACAGAGCAGTGAAATCTGTTCTCACTTTCAAAATCCAAACCAGATTGCTTTTCTACATGCAAGTAAGCATCTCCCATGTGGAAAAGCAATGCCGGCTCCCGAAGGACGCGGAGAGCCGGCAAGACCGTGGGGGCATTGTGGCTCCCCCCAAGGTCCCCAACATTTTTTATAAGACCCGGGGGATAGGGTCCCCGGGGAAATTAGAAATCATTGTTAGGGGCTACCTTTTTACAGTAAAATCAGAAGTCACGCACCCAGCGCAGCGCTCAGTGTGGCCCCCTGGTGTGCAAGCACTGGATGCATGACTCATAATCTTTAGGGTGCATGACTCCAGTGCCTTTGGTGCACAACTTCTACGCGTTTGGGAGCCGGAATTGCTTTTCCACATGGGAAGCTACTAACATGCAGCTCCCCATGTGGAAAAGCAAGCTGATTTAGATTTTGAAAGAGAGAACAGATTTCTTTGCTATGGGAGGGGGGGATGGACACCCCGGGACACTGCAGTAGCTGGCCCTCCCATAATACATAAAGCCCCCCAACCATATTTTTTTTGTAGCCACAGGGGGTGATGGTCTCTCGAGTGACCCAGTAGGGGGGCCACGCAGTCCCCCTCCCACAATACATAAAGCCCTGGGGGTGGTGGTCCCTGCAGCTTTGGGGACCTTGGACCCCTCCCCCCACCATTTTTCTTTTTGTAGCCCCGGGGGTGACGATCCCCAGGGGCTGGGGGGTCCCCCTGGACCCCCCATAAAATTTAATCATTTTGCAACCGTTATTCAGCCCTCCCGGGGCTAATTAGAAAAAAAGCTCTGGTGTATTTTATTTATTTTTTATGGCAGACTCCCCGCACCCTACACGCACCTGCTGGGTCTTTTTAAAAAAAAAGAAAAAACATTTGTGGGCCCTCTAGGTCCTTCTGGGACCCCCTAGGCAGGTCTAGAGGATAAAGGTATTTCTACCCTGCCCCCTTTCTACGTTTTGCACACATATTCCACTGACGTCTTCAGCCTCGCTTCTACCGAGGCACAAAATGGCTGCCAACAGTTCCTCTTTTCCAATGTTGACAACCACTTGACAGCCAATGAGCATTCAGCGCGTGAACGGAAGGATGCGCTTATGGTGCGCTCATGGTGTGCTCAGGGTGACCTTGCGTATTAATTTGCACTTCCACCTGTGATCCCTCAGACGCAGAATCAAGAATGAATGTAGTATGTATGACAAGTAAGGGGTGTATGTACCTGAGTGAATGTTGATTGTTTTGTAATCTGTTTTCCCTGCATGAAATAGTTTTTTACTGACGATATTACAAAAGAATGAATTTTATACTATGTGCTTTTTTGATAAAATATATTAACTGATGTGATAAATCGATAAATGAAAAAAACTTTTGTACTAAGAAATACAACTAAAGAAAAAAATAATAAAATTATAAAGTTATAAAAAAAACTTTTCCTGTTGTTTGCCCTTATGTATTAAAATACAAAAATTAAAGTGTTGGATATATACCGTTAAAGTCATAGAGGTCAAGGGGGAATATATTTCTTGATAGTGTATTGCTTTTCCTCTCTTTCCCTGACCATTGCAGTAATAATAGAGGGGGTCCCATTCTTATGTTAACTCAGGGTGAGCGGATCCATCGTGGCCATAGATATAACTACTGAACAGATTGACACCATTTAAGCAAAAGGCACGAGTATGAACTGAGGACTTCCTCTTTGCCAAATTTGGTGTAATTCCGTTCAGCAGTTTGGGCTGTAGCTGTGGCTAAAGGTCCAATGGGAAATTGATTGTTTTGAAAGATAGGAAAAGAGTTAATAGATGCTAACCATTCACAAATAGAGATGCATTGGTCAAAAATTAAAGACATGATTTCATTTGCTGCTTTTCTCATGATGAGCGAGTGGAAAGTTGAAGAGCTTGCCATTTTACAGTTGCTTTGTATGACAGTGGTGTATCATTCTTGTGCTTAGTTTTTACAAATCTTAACAGTGTCAAAACTATCCATAAAGAGCTAAACAATATAATCAACAAACTGAATTTAATGGTATGTATATAACTTTGTAATTATTTAAAAAATATACATTAGGAATGAAGATGTATACGGGAGTTTGATTACAAGTCCTATCACAGTGATGAGAAAAAATAAATGAGATGAACTGTATCAATTGGAGGGTATGTGTTTAAGAGGTTAGTGGTGTATGTTTTGGGAAGTAAGAGAAAAATGAATTGGGGCCGCTTTATTACATTGTGTATTTTATTGAAAAATAACACCATAGTCTTGTGGAAATTTGCAATGAAGAATTAAGAAGGTTTTAAATGTCTAAACATCATGTGGAGAATAGAAACATCTGTTATTTGCATTATGGGAGTTGTAGTACTTTTAGTAACATTATTAAATAAACAGGAATAGTGTAGTGAGAAATAAAAGATGGGAACATGTTGTCTGAATGTATATGAAATAGAAAGAAGCAATACTTGTTACATATGTATTGGAAAGTGTTTGTCAATGTGGTTTTAACTTACATGACCGTTTTGTGTAGGCTTAGATGGTGAGATATGGTTTTTGTGCTTGCACATAGCTGTATATACGATGGGACTTTTGAGTTTACTTAAAGACTCAGAGAGGTATATATTTTGGGAAAGATGGCTTGAAGGTGTACATCAATTAAGAAATTGCATATATGATTACATTATAATCTATGTTCAGTAAGGCTGATGAACATTTCATGTGTATGGGGAGGTTAGTTTTTTTCTGTAAATATGGTTGGTTAAAAATTGAGAAGGATTAATAGTGCACAATGCCTCAAGAGTTCTTGTGCTAGCTTCATTTTGACTGTAACTTTTGTTTGAGATATGCTGAATATATGTTTTAGATGCAGAAGGCTTATTTGAGAAATGATGTAGGTATGCTATTTGCAAAGGTTTTTGTGCTTTGAAAAATTTCGAAATGTTTCTTTTCCATTTTAGAAACTTACTGCTGAATGCGCACCCTCTGTAACAAAGCAATGTATGTTTCTAGACAGCCATTTATGCAATTATATATCAAGCGTGATACCTAGATTTCACTTACACATAGTTTAGAAGCAAAGTATGTTTACAGTAAAACAGGTAGTTTGATACTGAAAGAAGGAGATAACAAATGAGTCAGAGATATAGTGACAACTGTAATGTATCTAACAGCAATGAAGGCACTTTCTCAGTCAGTCAGGAAGTATTCAGGCACTCATGCAATCACCCAGCCACTACTCAGGGAGTCATCAAATCAATGATTCACTATCCATGGAGTTATTCAATTACCCAGACACTACACATGTGCTCTTGCAATCAAGCAGTACAATAGATAGTGGCCCCAGCAATTAAGAACGAACTAGACTTTGTAGAATGGAATCCTGTACGTATAAGAATAATCTGCAACAGTGATTTTTCAGAAGCTAATGTTATTTAATCACATTGCTGCACAAAGAATATTTTGCATATAAAGGAGGAATAATTGCATATATACAAAAGGTGCCCAACAGGACAGAGAAATAAGGGGGGTGGGTGAGTGAATTAAGGTGAGGCTAGTGGTCATGGGAAAAGCATGGAAAAAAGGGTGAAATCACAAATCAATTTGCAAACAAAATTGGGCTTTCAATAACAAGCCAATGTTGCATAAATTTTCATACACGTTAAAAATCGCTTTACCCCATCCGTGATTCACAATAAATATAGTCTCTGTTGCTTCAAGGGTTAGCATCAAGCAAAAGAAATGATGATGTTTCGACCCCCTTTATACCTTTTGTATATACGCAATTATTCCTCCTTTATATGCAAAATATTTTTTGTGCAGCAATGTGATTAAATAACATTTGCTTCTGAAAAATCATTGTTGCAGATTATTCTTATGCGTACATGATTCCATTCTACAAAGTCTAGTTAGTTCTTAATTGCTGGGGCCACTATCTATTGTACTACTATTCACCCGGGTCCCAGTACCATTGGGTTTCCCTTTTTATGTAAAACTTGCAATCAGGCAGGCAGAAATGATTTAGTCATTGAACTATGCAGGCACTACCTATACATTCATCTAATCACCTAGGTACTATTGACTTATGCAATTAAAAAGGCTATAACATTTGCGCAAAACCTATGCAGCCATCTAAACACCAACTTACAACCCATGCAGTCATTGAAATACTGAGGCACACGCGTGCACTGTTGAAAGACTCAGGCTCTACTTGTGCACTCATGAAATTATGTAGAAAGTAACATTGTAGTAAACCTATCAACCATCCAGTACCTATGCAGTCATCTAATTACTGAGGCAATAGTATTGCACTAATGCAATCACCCCAACAGTACACTTACTTTCATCCAAACTCTCAAGCATTAACAATGGAATATTGCAGCAACTCAGACACTAGTCATTAACTCATGTAATTAGCCAGGCAAAACTGATGCACTTATTCAGTTCTCCAGGCACTACCCATGTATTTTTCTTACCATCTAGGAACTACCTGTTCAGTCAATAAAAAGAAATGGGCAGCATTCAATCGCTGAAACACTGGTCATCCACTCATCCAATAGGCTAGGTGCTATGCATGGGCTTAAACAATCATATATGCACTATCTATGCACTGCTTAAATCCCATATATACTATGTATGCACTCTTGCTATCATCCAGGCACTAGAGTTGCACTCATTTATTCATCCTAACAGTATCTATGCATGTATTGAATTATTGAAGCATTAGTCACGCACTTGGCGAATCATCAGGCTCTACTCATGCACTCATCCAAACACCCAGATACTAGTGGTATACTCATGCGACCACGCAGGCGTTATAAGTGTACAGATGTGGAATGACCCATGGAGTCATGACATAGGGAATCATCCAGGCACTACTTATGTCCTCAGGGAATCACCTAGGAAGTACCATACCATCCATTAAATCATCCAGGGAGTATTGTTGTATTTTACCACAAACCCATGTATTTACAAGTTTTACAGAGCAATATGTAGTCTTTAGACAATATGGGTGATAGGTTTACTACAATGGTACTCTCTGAGTAATTACATGAGTGCATGAGTAGAGCCTGAGAGTTACATCAGTGCATGTGCGTGCCTCAGTATTTCAATGACTGCATGGATTGTAAGTGGGTGTTTAGATGGCTGCATAGGTTCTGGACAAATGTTATAATGATTGAATAGTTACAGTCTTGTAAATTTAGTGTTACATTTAAAAAAGTATAGAAGAAGGAGAGATGCTGTGAAACAGAAAGAACGATTTGAAATAGTAGTTGATAAGGATTTTGCTTTGACGGGGATGAGGTTCCGTGACAATTGTAAGTGGTGTTTTCGACTCGCACGAATATGGTCGAGTCTGGTATCTATGAACCGCAAATGACGAGTTTAGTAAGTGTGCGCAGTTTCGCTGTGCTAACTTAAACCGTTCGTTTGTTATGTGGGTTTTTCATCTGTACCCACGGGTTCCATCTTAGATACGGCATCCATTTTGTCTCTTGCCCTCAAGTAGTCAGCGAACGGACGCTGTCCGCTTCGCGACCCTGGGACTCCCAAGATATTGGCGGAAGACACATGTTCTTTGTAAGTGTCTTTATGACGAGGGGGTTGCTGCTGTAAGGCAGGTGGCGCCGCTCGAGGCTCATCTTGCCGCACGGACTTATTGTCTCAGCCGTGCATCTCATTAGGCACGTCCCTTTGATGCCTGTATCTCGTGCTTTCCGATACCTCCCCCTTTTACACCCTCTCCGATCTCCCCACTGTCTCCGTCTTCCTCTGCACCTGTCTTTGTTCTTATTTCGATCTACTTTACTGCTGGTTGGAATTTGCTAATGGTGGGAAGATGGGTTGTTACAGTTGGGAACCGCCAAATGTTTCCGCACTTATGATCCGGACCTCATGTGTTTGAAAGCGACCAAAGCGACCCCTCTGGGGGATGATGGTGGGAACCGGGTTGTAAACTTTTGTGTACCATGTTATCCTATGGGTAAAAACTGTATAAAAGGAGCGATCCACAGAACCAATTTGAAGCAGTCTCCCCGAACTACACTCGATGTACTTCCTGTGACTTCTGTGTTCCCTGCAGAAAATAAACCTTGAATCTTTGACGTCGAAGGAAGTGTCCCGTGTCTCTGTGACTTGTACGCCGGAGCAGGTTACCCACGAAGGTTTCAGGTGTTGTGCCCTGGCACCGCTGGGTCCAAAAGAACCCAGTCCTTCAGTTGGCGCCCAACGTGGGGCTGCATCAGTGGTACCGGTCCAAGCCCGACGATCGTGAGGAACTTCGTGTGAAATCTCCGAGGGAAGGTGCACCCCGCTTCATCGATCCTGTTGTCGAAATAAGTGGCCCGAAGACTTTTCCCGCGAAGATTCCCGCCTCCTGACGGCTGTGACGGACTGCTGCCCTGACTGTAGACCTGTTTTGGCGCCTGGCGTAGACCTTGGTATAGCGAGACGATAGACGGGCCTTCCTGGTGACGCCATCGATCTTTGAGTTAAGTATTTGTGGGTCGCTCCCATAGTCCTTGGTTGTTGACACTTTAGCGAGTGTCTTTGTTGTGCACGCTGTGTGAGTGTTTTTGTCGGTGACACTTTGCTAGCGTACTTTGTTGTTGTATTATTTGACGACTGCAGCCGCCAAAAACCGAGGGTTTTGTTCTTTGCTGGGACTTGGTAAATCCCGTAACCCTTGAAGTTTGTGAAACTCGGCTAGTGTGCAAGATGCCTGGTCGCAGTACTTTATTTAGTTGTTTCAGACCTTGTGGTGCGGATTCCCTGCTGGAGGACTCGTGTCCGATACCTCCAGTTGGAACTCCTACTTATGACTTATATAGCAAACATGGGCTAGGCCCGATTGCTTTTAACGATTATTGGATTAAATATACAAAGAAAGACGGCGATCTTCGTTGGCCACCTCACGGTAGCTTCGAGGCGTCGATCTTAGATAACCTAGAGATAAAGTTGTTCGAACGTAAATCAAGGCCGGCCATGTTTGATGCCTTTCGGTTGTGGCGCAAAGAAGCCCGACAGAAAGAAATCAGACAAAATAAACGTAGTCAGCGAGATAATGTTGCTACCATTGTAAAGAAAGCTGAGCAGTTTCAGCGTGATAAGGAGGATAAGGATAAGGAAGTGTTTGAGAGACTACAGCGTATGACCATAGATAAATGTTATCCTGCTTTGCCTACGGAGTCGGATAAGAAGGAAGAGGCAGTTGAGGATCCTTTAATGTCCTATCTTATGAAGTCGCCACCTCCGTACGTTCAGGGTACCGCAGCTCCCGTGGTCCCTGCCGTACCTGTTCTTCCACCTATTGTTCCTCCACTAGTTCCTCAACCTGCACCCGTTCCTCCGACTGTTCCTGCTCCTTTGTCTGTTTCTATTCCTACTGCTCCTCCGCTTCCACATACTCCTGCTCCTGCTACTGCTCCTGTTTTGTTAACTCCTGTTGTTGCTACTGTTTCTACTCCTTCTCTTGTTAGTCCTGTGTCTTATCTCTCTCCCTCTACTCGTAGTCGTAATTCCCCTATTGCACCAAGTTTTTTCCAGTCGCTTGGACCTGTTTTTGGGTCTGCTGGTTCTGATGGTCCTCAGAGACGTAGCCAGCTTCCTGGTAACAGGGAACGCGCTGCGCTATATAATATGGCGATGGGTTGGATGGACAATCCGCAGAGAAATCCACCCCGAGTTGTTCTTGAAACATTTAGTCAATTCAACATACCGACTCAGAGATATGTGTTTGACGAAATGTGTAAACTCCTGCATGATCAGATAGCGGCCGTTGCGCCTGACGAGGTGCTGACCGCCCTGTCTAATCTTCGGCTTCAGTTCGCAACCGGATTGATAGTCGATACTAATGTCCGACGTGCTATTGAGCAGTTGCTGTCTTTTCGTCTCGCTCCTATTCCTCACGCACTGTTTGTTGAGGATCTTGAACGCCAACAAGCCGAGTCTGGCCAATATCCTATGCGTGAAGTTCCGCCGGTTTGGGTACCCGCTGATAATACTAATGCTAATGCTCCAGTGGCGGCACATTTCCGGAGAATATGGATACACCTCCCATGGAAACGATCGGAAGTGCTTCAGGTGAAACAATCTTTGCCCGATCCTCGTAAAAATCCTGCAGGGTATTATAAGGAATTATCGCAGCTCGTAGATGCTACGGTAATGAATCTTGCTGATATTGATATGTTGTTTGGCAACGTCGTACCGCAAGTGGTATGGGCTAGGATTCGTCACCAAGATCATGCAAATGAATTAGGTGGTGATTGGAATGCCATTACAGCGGCAGACGCTGGACAAGCGGCTGCTACTAAACCCGACCAATTGATTGAAGCTCTTCCTCAAAGAATTATTACGTTAATGAAAACGCTTATGCCAGCTACGAGGGTAAATTGGGACAAGTTGTCAGCTTGTAAACAAAAGAAAGATGAGAGTGTTTCAGACTTCTTTACGAGGTTTGAAGAAGCATTCATTGATCATAGTGGACAGGATGTGGGTACTGAGGGTGGACAGAGGTTGTTCGTGGATAAATTTGTGTCGAACTTGTTGCCCGACTTGAGCTATAAATTAAAGAATTCGGAAAGTGCATGGGCTGTTTCTACTTCAGCTCAGATATTGGCCACGGCACAATATTACGAAAATAGGGAGAAAGAAGAGAATGACCGTGCTGACAAAAAGACAAAAGAGCTGAAAACTAAAGTGTTGTTGCAACAAGCGTATCCACCGCGTTCCAATCAGAATGCGCCTCAACAGAATAGGTCGCAGTCTCAATCGAATAGATTGCAGTCGCGTAACGATTCCTCTTTCCAAAGATCCTCGTTAGGGTATAATCAATGTGCTTATTGTAGACAAGAGGGACACATCAAATTCAATTGTCCTGCTCTGAATGAACGTAATAGTGGTAATTCGTCCAAAGGAGGCCGTGGTGGTGCACAGCAGGCATCACGCGGTAGAGGTCGTGGTGTTCAGAATGATCGCTCCGACAATTCATCAAATTCTAATAATTGTTTCGATCAACGTGGATCATCGCAAGGACGATCTGCGCAGTACAATGTAGACGATTATTACGTCGATCAGGGAACTGACGACAGTAATTACTAGGACAGCCAAAGACAAAAGGAGGGAGTGGTATCAGTTCCGGTTGATCAGAGAGGGCCTTACGTCGCAGTTGCTACATCGGGCGTCGTTGAGCCTTTTCTGTTGGACACTGGTGCAGCGAAAAGTTCTATTATGCATTCGAAACTCCCTGGCGCACCTTTGTCTGGCTTAACAAATGTTTCCGTTGGATTCTCTGGCGCCCCCGTTAGCAATCCAGTTTCACGCCCTTTGCCCCTTCAAATTGGGCCACGTGAGCTCGAGGCTCCGTTGATTTTGACTACTGGTTGTGGCGAAAATCTTTTGGGTCTGGATTTGCTTAAACGTCTGTATGCAACATTGTATTGTTCTCCTGCGGGTGTAAAGCTTACGTTAGGAGAAAGGGTTGTCTCTCCTATGTATTTGTCTCTCGACAAGCTCCCACCGGAATTGAGTTCTCTTCCTGTGTCTTTGTGGGCGACGGGTCCAAATGATGTGGGCCTACTTGATATCTCCCCTTATGTTGTTCAGTTGAAAGCTAATGTGCGGCTGCCACGTATTCCCCAATATCGTATCTCCCTTGATGGTGAACGAGCACTGTTAGCGATCATTTATGATTTGATCGAGAAAGATGTTATTGAGGAGACTCGGGGAAACGTGTGCAACAGCCCTGTACTACCCATTCTTAAACGTACTGATCCTACAAAACCGCCTGTTTATCGTTTTGTTATCGATTTACGGGAGGTAAATAAAATTGTGGTTCCTCAATTTCCTGTTGTGCCTGACATCACGGCGCTACTGACTCTGATTCCAGCTACTGCATCATGGTTTTCGGTGATTGATTTGAAAAATGCGTTTTTCAGCATCCCGATTGCCGAAGAGAGCAGGGACCTTTTCGGTTTCTCTCTCGGTGGGCGTAGCTTCCGGTTCAAACGCGCTCCTCAGGGCTACTGTGAAAGTCCGTCTATTTACAGTCAAGCCTTGAAGGGACAACTGGATGCGTTTAGATTGCCGGTTGGTGCGGCCTTAATACAATACGTCGATGACTTATTGGTTGCTGCTGATACTCAGGACATTTGCAAAATTACTACGGTGTCGTTGCTGCAACATCTCTGTGAGTTAAATCACAAGGTGTCACCTTCTAAACTCCAATATTGTTGTCAAGAAGTAACCTATCTAGGTCACTTATTGTCAAAGGAGGGAAGGAGATTGACCCCAGAGAGAATTGCAGCGATTGCGCGAATGGCTGTGCCACAAACCCAAAGAGATGTGCGTGCCTTTCTAGGTATCACATCGTACTGCAGGCAGTGGATTCCTAATTTTTCATTGCTAGCGAAACCATTGGTGGCTCTTACGTGCAAGGATGTTTCAACTCCTTTACCATGGACGGAAGAATGTCAGAAAAGTTTTTCTGAATTACGTGATTCATTGTGTTCGGCCCCTGTGTTAGGTACCCCTGATTACAGTAAGCCGTTTACGTTATATGTTCACGAGAGGGAAGGTTGTGCTTTGAGTGTCTTAACGCAACCTTTTGGTGGTAAGCAACGTCCATGCGCATATTTTTCCTCGACCTTAGACCCAGTAGCTAGAGCATTGCCGAGTTGTTTGAGAGCAACTGCGGCAGCTGCGGTCTCTATCCGACAATCAGCAGGATTGGTCATGGATAATATGCTTACGGTGATGGTTCCGCATGCAGTCGATACTCTGTTGAATCGTACGAAAACTCAGCACTTGACGAGTGCGAGGTTGTCTGGGTACGAATTGACGCTTCTGGCAAGCCACATTCAGATAAAACGTTGTAATGTCCTAAATCCGGCAACTTTGTTACCAATTAGTGCAGAGTCAGATGAAGTAACAGAACATGACTGTTACTTGCGGACGGAAGAGGAAACAAAGGGTCGAGTGGACCTTAAAAACACCCCATTGGAAAATCCGGACGGCACTTTGTATGTGGATGGGTCATGTTTTAAGTTGCCGAATGGCGATGTGACTACTGCTTATGCTGTTGTAACGTTGAATACTGTTGTTGAAACTGCAAGATTGAATCAGAATTCTGCCCAAGCTGCAGAGCTGATTGCTCTTACTAGAGCATGTGTGTTAGCAAAAGGTAAACGTGTGAATGTGTACACCGATAGCCAGTATGCTTTCGGTGTAGCGCATAGTTTTGGACGATTGTGGCGAGAGCGTGGTTTCTTGACGTCGCATGGTACGAAGATTCAGCATGGCCAGCTTGTGAATGATCTTTTGGATGCATTGACTTTGCCTACGCAAGTTGCGATTGTTAAGTGTAGTGCGCACCGTAAAGTCACGGATGATGTTGGTCGTGGTAACGCGTTTGCAGATGAGATTGCTAAGGAGACTGCCCGGAACCTTAGTACTCGAATGTATGTGACGAGTTCGGTTAGGTGGCCTACAGAATCAAGTATGTGTGTAGATACTTTTGAGAGTGTGAAAGCAATTCAGAATGAGGCCACTGAGACTGAAAAGATGAAGTGGAAAGAAAGTACGGGAAAGTTGGATGCGAATGGTTGTTGGATTGATTTGTCGGATCAGAAAAGATGGATGTTGCCCGATGCGTATGTGCTGGCCGTTGTGACAATGGCACATGGGTTAGCACATATTAGCGCGAAAGGCATTTGCAAATTGTTGTCGCCTGTGTGGAAGAATGATGGAATTACAAAATGTGCTGAACGTCTGGTGAAGAATTGTATGGTGTGTCTAATGTACAATCCTGGCAAAGGAACCCCAACTCCCCCTGGCAGTTTTGCTCCTCCTTCGTATCCCTTTGAGGTGATCCAATTGGACTTCATCCATATGGAGCGATGCAATAACCTGAAATACGTTTTGGTTGTGGTTTGCGCATTCTCCCGATGGATCGAGGCCTATCCCCTCAAAGATAATACTGCTTTGTCTACTGCGAAAATCCTACTGAAGGAATACTTTCCTCGGTATGGAATGCCTAGAGTCGTGTGGTCGGATAACGGAAGTGAGTTTGTTGGAAGTGTAATGAAGAGTGTGTGTAAGGGCCTTGGAATTAATCAGAAATTCCATAGCGCCAATCATCCCCAGTCGGCTGGATTGGTTGAGGGGTACAATGGCACCCTTAAACTAAAGTTAGCGAAGATTCAGACTACGACTGGTCTTTCGTGGCCTGACGCTTTGCCTCTAGCATTACTGTCAACTAGGGCGACTGTACACTCCCGAATAGGGCTTAGTCCCTATGAGATAGTGTTCGGCCGTCCTGCGAATGTGTGGGGGGTTCCTAGGCCAGGAATATTCTCTGATCTTGAGTATCCGATGTTGATTGACTACTTACATGACTTGACTGCTAAACTGAGGTTAATTCATCAACAGGTTTACGACGCCCTGCCGACGCAGACGGAGGGTCCAGGCCACCAGCTCCAGCCCGGTGATTGGGTAGTTACCCGTAACTTCTCACGCAAGAAGAATCTGGACCCCCGTTTTGTTGGACCTTACCAGGTGCTCCTGGCCACGAGGACTGCCGTTCGTCTTGAGGGGCGGAAGAATTGGGTACATGCTACCCATTGTAAGCGAGTCCCTATTCCTCTGCCGGCAGACCCGTGGGTAAGGAAAGGCATTGCGTCAACAGAAACAGAAACATTGCCGGCGTTTGTCCCGTTTAGCGACGCACAGCTTGTTGGAGAACACTCAGCGCAGCAGAAAGCCACTGTTGAACATTTGTCAGCAAAAGACTCAAGACCAGATCAACGAACTGATCAGCAGGACGCTGTCTCTTCAACAGATCCTTTGTTCGACGAGCAGACACGTCCCGGGAAACATCGATATTCTTTGCGATCTCACACTAAGGACAAATAAAATTTTCTTGCGTTGCTGTAATTGACAACTGCAATATCCTCGTTTCCCATGATCAATTTTGAACATTCACATCATTGAAATTTTTTTTGTACATATGTTGAGCTTTTTCCTTGTATCTTTTTCCTTACAGCTGAGAAATATTGTGCTAATATATATACATATTGTGTATTGAAGGCCGTAGGGCCGCGCGCGTACTTCCTTCTGGACAGTGGGTCTTGACGTTAGGTTAAAGGCCGTCGGTTCCTAGGAACTCCTGGGGATTGACTATTGCTGCACGGAACGAAGTGCGTCAAGAAACGTTGCGGACGGTCGTAGGGAATGGCATTTTCGAAGCTAAATGATTTGGAAGGAGCTCAAGTCTACAGATTCAAGCTGCAGCAACTCAGTCGTACTAAATGTTTTATATTTCCATTGTTTATGTTGTTTCTGACTGCTTCTGCATTTTTGGCGGGTGGGGTGTATTACACTATGTCTTACTTCTTACCTGCTACCCCTACTCCTACTCCTCACCCTAATCTTACTACTACTGCTTCTCCCCATTCCTTCCACATGTTACCGGAACACGAGCAGGCTAGACGTGTAGAATTCCGCAACAATTCCTTTATTCAGCTCCTCCACCAGCATCAGTTAGTGGTTAACACAACTAATTGTTGGGTGTGTGGGTTGATGCCACATACTACGGGTAAGGGAATTCCGTATCTGGTGTTACCGTATAGTTCCCAAGGGTCAGCTCGAGCATTCCAAACAATGTTTCGAAGCGCACTGGGTTTCCACCCCAATCGAGAACCACGTTCCCCCAACTCTGGTCCTACCTCGTATCAGAAGCTGCTGTCCATGGCAATAGAGGATATGGAAGATGAGATCCATGATCCTTTTCTTATCCCTGAAGAAGAGGTACGAGCTTATAGGGTCCTAAGTAGAGGGGAATACAGTATGTTCACTAGTGAAAAGCAGCTTAAAAGCTCGCCTCCAATATGGGTCGTACCCCACACTGGTAATTTGTGTCTCATGGGTCGTGGCCAAGGTCCGCAAGCCCGATTTGGAGACAGTGCTTGCACTGAAACCTACGTTGTGCCAATGACCCCGTCCCCTGTGTTTCTGGCTGCCAAGGGTACTTACTTTATCTGTAATGATCGTGCATATACATGGTTGCCCACAGACTTTATGGGCACATGTTTCATTGCAAATCTGTTGCCTCCGACGTTTACTGTAGATGCCGATTATCATAAGACTAGAGTTGTACGAGGCATAATTAGCGAAGAAGATACTGCCGGTCAAGAGGCAGGAGACTTTTTCAAGGGTTTCCTCCCGTTTTGGGGACCTATGGTTAATAGTAGGAACCTGAGACAGTTGACTCGAGTGGTAGAATCGACAGCTAATGTTACTGCCAGTGCCCTTGGTAATATCACCACGGAACTTCAGGCGGAGAGACTTATGACGTTACAAAACCGTATGGTTTTAGATGTCGTCTTAGCAGATCGCGGTGGGGTATGTAAGGTGATCCATTCGAGCTGCTGTATTTTCATCCCAGATAATGCTCCTACTGTCTATCAAGCCATCTCGAAGTTGCATAAGATCTCTGAATCCATACACGTGGATGTAGGGGATTGGACGCTACTTGGATGGTTTTGGGGCCTGATGTCGACTTGGGGTTGGAAGATTCTGATGATCATCGGAGTTGTGGTAGTGTTCCTGTTCACGTGTTGCCTTTGTGTGCAGTGTGGTCCTGCCTTATGTGGCCTCTGTGCTACAACGTGTATGAGACAACCATCTGTTACCAAGGGGACTCGGTTGGACAGAGCTATGCTACAACAACATCTCGATGGTCTGATGAATATCGAATATGATTCCGACTAGTGCTTGCCTACATGAGGGCAAAAGGAGCGTCTGAGGTTCCGTGACAATTGTAAGTGGTGTTTTCGACTCGCACGAATATGGTCGAGTCTGGTATCTATGAACCGCAAATGACGAGTTTAGTAAGTGTGCGCAGTTTCGCTGTGCTAACTTAAACCGTTCGTTTGTTATGTGGGTTTTTCATCTGTACCCACGGGTTCCATCTTAGATACGGCATCCATTTTGTCTCTTGCCCTCAAGTAGTCAGCGAACGGACGCTGTCCGCTTCGCGACCCTGGGACTCCCAAGATATTGGCGGAAGACACATGTTCTTTGTAAGTGTCTTTATGACGAGGGGGTTGCTGCTGTAAGGCAGGTGGCGCCGCTCGAGGCTCATCTTGCCGCACGGACTTATTGTCTCAGCCGTGCATCTCATTAGGCACGTCCCTTTGATGCCTGTATCTCGTGCTTTCCGATACCTCCCCCTTTTACACCCTCTCCGATCTCCCCACTGTCTCCGTCTTCCTCTGCACCTGTCTTTGTTCTTATTTCGATCTACTTTACTGCTGGTTGGAATTTGCTAATGGTGGGAAGATGGGTTGTTACAGTTGGGAACCGCCAAATGTTTCCGCACTTATGATCCGGACCTCATGTGTTTGAAAGCGACCAAAGCGACCCCTCTGGGGGATGATGGTGGGAACCGGGTTGTAAACTTTTGTGTACCATGTTATCCTATGGGTAAAAACTGTATAAAAGGAGCGATCCACAGAACCAATTTGAAGCAGTCTCCCCGAACTACACTCGATGTACTTCCTGTGACTTCTGTGTTCCCTGCAGAAAATAAACCTTGAATCTTTGACGTCGAAGGAAGTGTCCCGTGTCTCTGTGACTTGTACGCCGGAGCAGGTTACCCACGAAGGTTTCAGGTGTTGTGCCCTGGCACCGCTGGGTCCAAAAGAACCCAGTCCTTCAGGGAAGCTTCTCATTTTGATTCTAAATAGAATGAAAACTCTTGACAAAATAGTGTTGTGCATGAGACAAATTCAGAAGATAATATTAGTGAATAGAAGTAACTTTTGTACAGTTTTTAGTGGAGAATTGATACATACTCTTGTACAGAGCCTTTAATGAAGAAAGCTATCCCCAGGATAACAAATTAGTTCATGCTAATGATTAAAGAGGACGATGTTATGAAATAAAGAATGGTAGTTCTATAGCAAAATAGATAATGGTACCGAGAAATGTTGAAGAAGTTATGGTAAAAGAGGTACAAGGAAGGCTTATTCATGGTACAGTATACCTATGGAATTATAGTAGTGTTGCTAGTATTAGACAGCAAGCCATTGATGTATTAAGAAAATTCCAGCGTATTTTCCAAGGGGAAGTTTAAAACACAAAATAAGTTATACCACTCAACCATGCGAACTTTAGGTAGGAGGCTATATTACATGCAAATTCCTGCTTTATGATTAGGAGAAATGAATAGAGCACTTTTGCATGGTAGTTTGGCAAATGTAGAAAGGGTTTGTGGTGATATGTAGTTTTGTTTCTTTGATCCTGAGCAGGATTATAGGGAAAATAAAGAGTTGGTAAGAGGAGGAGTTGTAAAACAAGACACATATATTCAAGTTTATAGTTTTAAAGAAGACATTGCAAATTTTAACACAGTGTTGTCTAAAAAAACTTTGTATGTTTGCATAGGTTGTTGATGCACTTACTAGAAGATGTAAACACAGACTGTTGACATATTTAAAAAGTGAAAGAGTAAATCATGATAACTGTCAAAAGTTACCTGTGAATTCATTTGTAGAGGGACGGGTTGATTTGTCTATACGACATGTTATATTTAAGTAGTTTTACAATAAATTAAAAGATAATAAAATGAACAACACAGAAATTGAATACTCATTTTGTAAGGTAACAAAATGCCTGCTAATGTGCAAAAACTATGAAGGGCCAAAAGCAAAAAAAACCCAAAATGTTTATTATTCTTTGCAGCATTGCGATGGGCAGTTATGGACTGCTCTCCAGCACTCACTACAACTCCACAATCCATACAGTATGATTCCATTGGGGAAAACTCTGGAGCCAAACCTTGAAGTTGAGATTGGACTTTTAAATGAACTCTCTGCTTCTGTGTTGTTGTGCTGCTATTGAAGTTGAGGGTCCTTCAGCTTTGTGTTGCCTTCTTGCTGCTCACTATAAACTCCTCTTATGAAATGTGCAAAAAATATAAAAAAGGGGAAATTACTGCTCATGATTTTTGACAGCAGTGTGAATAGCTGTAACACACTGTTCACCAGCTGTTATAACAGCACTACATTTCATACAATACATGTCTGTTCTTGAAAGCTCTGGAGCCATATATGCTGTAGCAGTCTGTACCTCTAAATTGACTTTGTGTCTAGGAATTGTTGCTGCTGCCACTGTTGTAGATAATCCTCCAGCTCTCCTCTGCTTGATAGGCAGATGGAAATATTTACTATGATAGGTTTTAAGATGACATAACATGAATGTCATCCCAAATGAGTCCAAAAAATGTCTCCAGCCAAAATCTTCCACCTGGTCACAATGAACTTCTGGAAAAGAAGGTTCACGAAGGAGGTGTGGGGTATACTTCCTATTCGTTTTACTGAACAGTATATCATCCAATGATATTCCTTTATTTCCCGGTCATGTGATGTGTGCATTGCACTAGTTAGGCAACAGTTTTTAATTCCCCATGAGTTTTGTTAACAAAGGGTAGCTTGATGGGTGTTTGGTAGTTGTGGTCTATTTGTGAGTTCAGATGTTGTTATTTTTATAAATTGTTCTTTTTTTTATAAATGTGATTTTAAAATAAAGTTAAACCAATATGTTACTGAAGAGCTAGACTCAAACTTTGTATAAAATATGTCTATATATCTGTTTTTCACTTTGTCATTTGTATTCATGACTACTTATGTCATTGCGACCTCTGGTGTTGCTGTGAAGAAGGAAAATGCATTTTTTTAGTTATTTCGACAAATGAATACAAAGGGGAAATTTAATTTTAGTATCTTACTAAAGCTACACTGAAACCTCATGTAAAATATGTCTATATATGTGTTCCAAACTTTGGTAAAAACACACGGTATTTGCTTCCTGTCCTTGGCAATGGTACTCATTGAATCATACAGGCACTAGCAGTGTAATCATCAAGGACATTCTTTCTCAATCACTCTGCAAATGCGCCTCCAGGCATAGTACTAGTTAGGGTATGAAGTCTCTTTGGAAAGTGAGGGTATTTGGGGACCAAGTATCCCTCTTGTTACCTTTCAGCAAGTTCCACACAGTCAATTTGCTTAGAGGTCTTCGGAGGCCACAACCCCTTTATGCACCACTCTGAAAACACGTCTCCTGGCATACTACTGGTTGGGGAATAAAGTTGTCTTGGATGCAAAGGACCTTGGGGACCAAGAAGCTCTCCTGGTACTTTCTAAAAGTCCTACTCAGCAGGATTTCTGAGAGCTGGTCAGAAGCCCCAAACCCTTTCAACAGCATTCTGCAAAGACCATTGCTACTTAAAAAAAACATGGAAATTCACTGAAAAAAAAGCAAAGGTTACAGGTAAGTTATAGTTAGGAATTAGCATTAAAAATAACCCCTAGAAAGTAATTGAAAAAAACAAAGGTTACAGGGCTGTTATAGTTAGGAAATTAGATCAAAAAACCTTAGATATTCACTGAAAAAAATAAAGGTGACAGGGACGTTATAGTTAGGATAATATTTCACTCATAAAACCAGAGAAATTCAGCAATTATAGTTAGTTGAGCTAACTATAACTTGTGCCCCCGCAATTCACTGCTTATGACCTCACATATTACATCACTGATGACATGGCAAAGTGAAATGCCAGACTAACTATAGAGCCCCTGTAACCTTTGGTTTTTTTCAATGAATATATATGGGCAGAATGTGATTTGAGGAAGCATGTGGGTGTAGCATTTAACATGGAGTTTATATTGGACAGCAGTCTTGTGTATCTGGGCCTTAATATGCAGGGGTCATGTCATGCATTGTTTTTTTTCGATGATAGCCACTTTGGCTTTTAGGAAATTTTCTATGCACGCTTTTTAACCTGTATATAACAACTATGTTTTATAATTGTGCCCCACTATGATGCTTCTAAAACACCTTTTTAGATACATGGAGCGACATTTATTCATTCCATTGCGTAATTTTGCACAGTATCTTTTCAATGTCTATAACTTGCTACCTCGCACTGTCACTTTAAAAGTCTACCTTCTTGGCTTGCAGTATGTCATGTGATCAAGCTTGTTTTCGAGGCGAAACGCGTCATGGCGGACGCGCTGGCAATAATGAATTAAAAATCACTTTTGCACCAGCTACTAAAGGGTCTGCTCTTCGTCATTTATGTGATTGGGCAGCGTGAGCTTGCAGTTTGGCGATCCCTTGGATATCTTGGTACCAAAGGCTCCCACGGTACGAGCAAGACCCCTCCGAACAGGGCAACGCGGCAGGAAGCAGCTGATCCAGATCCTTTCAGGCCGTCAGAGCTATATTTTCTCCGGTGAGGAGCAAGCCACTACAAGCCCCTGAGAAGCTGTTAATTGACTGCCTGAGGGTTAAGAAGTCAGAGAGTTCCTGGCATTCGGTCCCAGGTAGGACGTACGGAATTATCAGTGGGAAGTGAGCGCGGCACTGGGCAGGACATTTATCTAAGCCCCGGTAGCCGTTTTTCAAAGTGCATTGAAAAAAGACATTGCCATCGATTTTAGGGCTTTAACATGTCCGCCGACGTACTGTGCAGCAGAGCAGAGGCGGCAGATTGCATTTTTCTTGATTCCCCGGCCGGGGGATCATTGAGAGCAACACCAGCCAGCCACAGTACCGGTAGCCCCACCACGAGAGACTTGTTCAGAAAATTTGAGCGGTTAATGCGCTCGGAACATTCTAAGTGGTGGGAGCACCGGTCCCTTTCATGTTACCTGCAAGTTGGACGTGTTCCTAGGGGGCTACGGATTACCTTTGCCCCGAGTTATGAAAATCCGAATATGTTGACAGAGTGGGCAGAGGCAAATCTGGCGTCCTCTAGTAAATTATTGCACATATTGGTTAAATACGCGGAAAGTGACCGCATTAAACTGCAATGAGAAATTGACATTTTGGAGGGTGAATTAGCCAAACTGGATATAACAGACCAGATGAAAAAAATGAGGGATGACATGATGCTCAGGCTTAACAAGGAGGAAGATGTCATCAAATAAAGAAAGGCTTTTAAATTTGAAAGAGACTGTGTAGATTACCAAAACGGGCAAATCTTCACATTTGCACGGATATATGAGGCTGTGAAAGCCAAGGCAAGAGGGAATAGAGCTGCCCAGCGCACAACCAGTGAAACCATGGCTACATCGGTTTCAGCTTCTGACTTCAGTTCAGCTGGGGAGAGTGACCCGGAAATGGACCCAACAAGAGATGCAAACTTGGGGTTTACCAAGTTATCCCTGGCACAAGAAGTCAACTGCCTGTGCCAGGACCGTCGGGATACACTGAGGCCACGAAAACCTACTGGCGCAAACGACAAATGGCAAACCTCAAGCGGAGCGAGCGGAGGAAATGTCATGCCCGCAAATACAAAGGGAGGCAAGCAGGGAAAACGAGGTTACTGGAATCGGTTCCAGAAGAAGAACGGGAACCAATAGAATCAAATCAGTAATAAACCTGACTAACCTCAAACTGACCACAGGTGAAACCGCTGTCCTAAATTTAAGGTTATCGTATTGTCTGCCTTGCAATACGAACTATGCGGACACAAGAATGGACATTTATAGGTTCACTAGAAAGCTAAAGCTCAGCAAGTTTTTCCAGCTTCAACCCAAAAAGAAAAACCAGCCAGAAACTATCCTAAGTCCAGTGATGGCGGATAGTGAGGACCGCAACTCTTTTGAAGAAATCTGGGCATTACAGAACGAGCAGCAGGCAACCAGCAAAATCAGGGGGGGCTCCGGCAATGAATCTTTAGCCCGGTGTAACACCCCTTTCAAGCCGAAATCTACATTTCAGCCTGTCATGGTACACGACAACTTGGATACTTACCAGGAAATTGTTGTGCAGGACCTAAAGAAACTATATACCGCCACCAACAAAAAGAAATTTTGCATCAGTAAACAAAATAGATGCTACAATCAACTTAACAGCAAATTGGATTCGAACAATGATATCGTAGTGAAACAAGCTCATAAGGGCGGTAATGTGGTCCTGTGGCCCCGACAGATGTATCTTTAGGAGGCTGAGGTCCACCTGGGGGACACTATGGGTTATCATAGGAGTGACATTCAAAATCTAAAAACGGCATGGGTGGACCAATATTTGAAACTGCAAGCATGGAGGAGTGTGGGTCTGCTAACGAAGGAAGAGTTCCGCTATTTGAAAAAGGAGCATCCAGTGGTCCCGTCCTTCTATTTGATCCCCAAGATCCACAAGAGGTCCGACATACCACCTGGTCGGCCCATTATTTCTGCTATCGATAGTTCCACTGAGAATGTATCCAAGTACATTGACTTTTGCCTTCAAGACTCGGTCATATCATTGGACTCATATGTCAAAGACTCTTTTGATTTTCTGCGAAAAGTGGAGCAGTTTACTTGGGGACCGAATTTGTTGCTGATGACTTTGGATGTCACGGCTTTATACACGTCCATAAGACACTGTGATGGACTGAGAGCCATGGAATTCTTTCTTAAAAAGCGCCCCACAAATTTGGCAACTCATATCAAGATGCTGTTGACTATGACACAGATGTGTCTGGAACATAACTTTTTCCTCTTTCAATAATGCCATTTATCAACAGGTTAGAGGTGTGACCATGGGGGCCTGCTTCTCCCCCAGCTACGCGTACTTGCACATGGGGCTGTGGCAGGAGCAGGTCCTATATGGCCAACATCGGGAGATTGCCACAAATAACATCCTGTTGTATTTACGTTATATAGATGATTTATTTTTCATCTTGAGGGGCTCTCAAGATAGTGCCATGGCATTTGTGGAAAAACTAAACAAGAATAGTGTTAATTTAAATGTTACGTCTAACATTAGTTCTAGTTCACTATGATTCTTAGATGTGGAGGTATACGTTAAGAATAGCATCCTAGCAACTAAGCTATATAGGAAGCTGACTGCCGGTAACACAGTCCTCCATGCCGCTAGTCACCATCCGGCAGACCTGATCCGGAGCATCCCCTACGGGGAGATGTTACGGATTAAAAGAATCTGCACTACAGATTCGGAGTGTGCAGCGGCACAGGAGGAGAGCAGGAAACGCTTCCTAGCTAGGGGCTACTCGAATAAATGCCTGATTAAAGCAATCAATCGCACTTTATCCATCACGAGACAGGATGCCATGATCCCCAAGGAAAGAGTAGATCTAGCTGAAGATCAGGTTCCTAGTGTACCCTCGTGCATTATATTAACCTATAATCGCCAACATGGGGAATTAAGAAAGATACTTTATAAGAACTGGAACCTGGTCAAGAGCGATTCAGTTATTGGACACAGAGTAGCCAATAAACCACTTCTTACCTTCTGTAGATCTCCCTCCATGGCCAAGGCTTTGGTCAGAAACACACTGGAGCCTCAACTATCTACTGAATGGTTGTCTCTCAGTAAAGGCTTCAAAACATGTCCCCAGTGCAAGGCCTGTCGCTGTGGCAACAATAGGACACATTACAGTAGCCCCTTTAAGCAGGAACCCAGTGCAATAACCAAGAAGTTAACATGCAAAACTGAGTATGCTGTGTATGTGTTGGAGTGTCCATGTGGGTTGAGGTATGTTGGTAGTACCCGGCTGCCCGCCCACAAACGGATACTCCAACACATACAGGCGATTGTGTGACACGACCAGGCCTACACGCTTGACAGGCACTTCGAATTATTACACATTATTGCAAATATTGGTTAAATACGCTGAAAGTGACCGCATTAAACTGCAATGAGAAATTGACATTTTGGAGGGTGAATTAGCCAAACTGGATATAACAGACCAGATGAAAAAAATGAGGGATGACATGATGCTCAGGCTTAACAAGGAGGAAGATGTCATCAAATAAAGAAAGGCTTTTAAATTTGAAAGAGACTGTGTAGATTACCAAAACGGGCAAATCTTCACATTTGCACGGATATATGAGGCTGTGAAAGCCAAGGCAAGAGGGAATAGAGCTGCCCAGCGCACAACCAGTGAAACCATGGCTACATCGGTTCCAGCTTCGGACTTCAGTTCAGCTGGGGAGAGTGACCCGGAAATGGACCCAACAAGAGATGCAAACTTGGGGTTTACCAAGTTATCCCTGGCACAAGAAGTCAACTGCCTGTGCCAGGACCGTCGGGATACACTGAGGCCACGAAAACCTACTGGCGCAAACGACAAAGGGCAAACCTCAAGCGGAGCGAGTGGAGGAAATGTCATGCCCGCAAATACAAAGGGAGGCAAGCAGGGAAAACGAGGTTACTGGAATCGGTTCCAGAAGAAGAACGGGAACCAATAGAATCAAATCAGTAATAAACCTGACTAACCTCAAACTGACCACAGGTGAAACCGCTGTCCTAAATTTAAGGTTATCGTATTGTCCGCCTTGCAATACGAACTATGCGGACACAAGAATGGACATTTATAGGTTAACTAGAAAGCTAAAGCTCAGCAACTTTTTCCAGCTTAAACCCAAAAAGAAAAAACAGCCAGAAACTATCCTAAGTCCAGTGATGGCGGATAGTGAGGACCGCGACTCTTTTGAAGAAATCTGGGCATTACAGAACGAGCAGCAGGCAACCAGCAAAATCAGGGGGGGCTCCGGCAATGAATCTTTGGCCCGGTGTAACACCCCTTTCAAGCTGAAATCTACATTTCAGCCAGTCATGGTACACGACACCTTGGATACTTACCAGGAAATTGTTGTGCAGGACCTAAAGAAACTATATACTGCCACCAACAAAAAGAAATTTAGCATCAGTAAACAAAATAGATGCTACAATCAACTTATCAGCAAATTGGATTCGAACCATGATATCGTAGTGAAACAAGCTCATAAGGGCGGTAATGTGGTCCTGTGGCCCCGACAGATGTTTCTTAAGGAGGCTGACTTACACCTGGGGGACACTATGTGTTATCATAGGAGTGACATTCAAAATCTAAAAACGGCATGGGTGGACCAATATTTGAAACTGCAAGCATGGAGGAGTGTGGGTCTGCTAACGGAGGACGAGTTCCGCTATTTGAAAAAGGAGCATCCAGTGGTCCCGTCCTTCTATTTGATCCCCAAGATCCACAAGAGGGCCGACATACCACCAGGTCGGCCCATTATTTCTGCTGTCGATAGTTCCACTGAGAATGTATCCAAGTACATTGACTTTTTCCTTCAAGACTCGGTCAGATCATTGGACTCATATGTCAAAGACTCTTTTGATTTTCTGCGAAAAGTGGAGCAGTTTACTTGGGGACCCAATATGTTGCTGATGACTTTGGATGTCACGGCTTTATACACGTCCATAAGACACTGTGATGGACTGAGAGCCATGGAATTCTTTCTTAAAAAACGCCCAGCAAATTTGGCAGCTCATATCAAGATGCTGTTGACTATGACACAGATGTGTCTGGAACAGAACTTTTTCCTCTTTCAATAATGCCATTTATCAACAGGTTAGAGGTGTGACCATGGGGGCCTGCTTCTCCCCCAGCTACGCATACTTGCACATGGGGCTGTGGCAGGAGCAGGTCCTATATGGCCAACATCGGGAGATTGCCACAAATAACATCCTGTTGTATTTACGTTATATAGATGATTTATTTTTCATCTTGAGGGGCTCTCAAGATAGTGCCATTGTGTTAGACCTGTCTGGCTTTTTGGCGTAGTCCCTCCTATTTATTATTTATTTTGTCCCCTTTTTTCCCTTCATATCCTTAATAATTTTTGTCCACTGAGTTTTTCTAGGTGTTGGTCAAGGGGATAGGTGTTCTTTTCCCTCCTCATAATTTTTCACCTCAGGCCCAGAGGCCTGTTCTGACAGGAAAAGTTGGAACCACACAAAATGGTGGCTACCAACTGCCCTAATCGTCACACTCAGAACTTGGCCATAGCCTAGCATAGGGCGTTCTAGAACCTTCTGGTCCATTCTGGACCACTGAGGGTCAGCCTATATAAGGCGGAATGCGGAGCAGCCATTTTGTCTGTCAGTGAGGGGCAGCTAGAGTGAAGGCTGAGGTCTGGTAGGGGTAGGAACCTGAGGGGTGGTTTATTCTACAAGGGTAGCCCTCTGTCAAGGCTTTCCACCTCTCATTTCCTGTTGTCCTAGCCAAGTTAGTTCATCCTGCTGATCCTGGACAGATAGGTGAAGGGGTTAATTTCAGTAGTCTTGGAAGCTGAGGAGAACCCTGTCCTGGGAGCTGAACTACGAGTTCCCCTGTGCCCCTAGTCTGTCCAGTAAGGAGGGATAGGGGATTAGTGCTGAGGAAGAGTTCTGTGGCTTTATTCTGAAGGAGCCCTTCTGCTTATTCCCCCTCCTCGCTATAGTGTGGAAAGGAAGTACTTCCACTGGACAATCTCAAGTTTTCCTCACCACTGACTGATCCTGTGTCGTGTGGCAAGCCTCCCCGCCTGTTAGGTAGAGAGAGTGGGGTGAGGAACTTGTTCCCTACCTTGAACTGGGAGCGGGACCCCTGGGGCACCGATCACGCTCCGTGGCAGCGCCCCCGCAGGATCCACTGAGCCTGAGAAGCCCTGCGAGGCTTTCCCTTGGGAGCGGGACCCCGGGGGAGCCTTCCGCGCTTCTGTTGTGTAGCTGTGTAGCACCCCGGTTGCCAAGGGAAAGCCCGGTGAGACGCTACTAATTGGCGCCTTTGCGCATGCCCGTCCGATGCTGTAATCCCCGGAAGGAGGGGCAAAGAAGTAAGCAGGCCCAAGAGTGAAGCGTCTGCTCTTCGAGCGAGCGCAGTGGGAGGCGGCGCCAGCCGAGCGCTACAGCGCATGCCCGCTGGAGGAGTGTCTTTGGAGTCCGGCGCTGAGGAGAGGTGCCGGGGGTTTCCACAGAGCGCCGAGAGATCTGCTCTTTCCCTCCTGCTCGAGCGCCACACTGAGGAGCTGGCCCGAGCAGGGAGGGAGTGTTTAGAGGCCCGGTAGGGGCCGGGGAAGCATCGGAATATCTGCCCTGGTGGTCCTCTGCTCGAGAGCCCCACTGAGGAGTCGGCCCGAGCGTGAGGGCCTCTCCAGCCTCAGTTCCCCGACCCCCTTCGTCTGCTGTTCCCCTTTTGAGCCTGGCGCAAGACGATTCCAGCATAAACATACACAAGTAAGGAGGTGTACTGCAGGGGGAAGCAGCGCTAGCGCCTATAGCGAAATAAATAAGGCACTGGTCGTTTTCAGCCCTGATTAATACAGGTTGGGGAGTAGCACCAAGGAACCTGCTGGTTCAGTGAAGGAATAAATTCCTTATGGAGATTGCTGATCTCTAACTAAAACTTCTGGATAAACTGAAACTCCTCATTGCAGTCAAATCTAGTCAATGTTGGGGACTGTTTGAATGTATAAATACTGAAATGAGTTAACAACCCTGAAGGTAGAGCTACTGATTATAAGTCATTTTAATGTAATGTGATGATAATTTAAAAATACTGTGTTTCTGACATTATTTGGTAATTTTAAACGTACTGATGTTTTTCCCTGACAGAATGCATTACATTGAACTGTAAAATCTAGAACCAAGGAAACAAAGAGTATATTATTTTTATAAACAAGTACTTATTTTCCTAACCAATTGGTGTAGTGCCCTTTTTAAGTGTATTGCGTGGATTTACTGCTGGGTGGTCTGCAACCTTCACACTGTGCCTCTAGAATTGTAGGTCTTGCCCCTAGGCCAGGCTACCCTAGGCGACCTGACATCCCAGGTTCTAACAGATTGGTGCCTAGCGGTGGGATTCTGACTTGGTTGCAACTACTCAGTAGTAATTAAACGTAATACACGCGGCCTACACCAGGAGTTTTCTCCTTGCGGCCCTCCTAATTTGTCTTTTTTTTTATTTTTCCAAATTTGTTTCTGGTGGTGGGTGGAGGTTAACCTCAGGTCACTTCTTGGTTTTCTCCTGTGTGTCAATTTTATTCCAAAGTAAAAGATGGAATTAAATTTTGAGGAGCTGGAATCCTACACCGTGACCCAACTCAAGGAGTGGTGTCAGCAACAGGGGGTATTCTTTAAAAAAGGTGCCAGGAAGGGCGAGTTGCTGACCAGCATAAGGGCATGGGTGGAAGCTCATTCAGGGGAGGAACTGGATACGGAAGGGAGTGACAGGGACACTGTCCTTGAGACTGCAATGTTGTACCAAGCGGGAGGGGGGAATCTATTGACAGGTCCCAGGACACCTTCCAGGGTGGGCAGCAGCGTCTCAGAGAGGGGTTTAACTGACGCCAAGCTAGAGGATAGGAGGGAGGAGAGGAGAATGAGGTTGGAATTAGCTAGGATGGATATGGAAAGGGAGGACAAGAGGTTAGCCCATGAGCGAACCATTAAAGAGATGGACCTACAAGCTTTAACCCTAAGGTCTTCCAATTCAGATAATGGTGGCAGCGAAACTAAGGTGAACACCAGGGAATCCAGACCCTATTTACCCAAAGATGTTGTCGCCAGTTACACCCCAGGCGATGACATTGCCAAATGGTTGGCCGCCTACGAAGTTTCTCTGAGGGCTCACGGGATCCTAGAAACTCACTGGGGGGGGTGGGCTGTATAAATACATGCCCCCTGCTGGCAGAGACACCTTGTTGGCTCTGGAGCAGGAGGAGCAAACCCACTACCCTACGATGAAGGTGGCCCTGGTGAAGAAGTTTGGACTTACCCCTGAAAAGTACAGACAGAAATTCAGGGGAAGTCACAAACTGAGTACCCAGAATTGGGTAGACTTCTTAGACTACGCCAAGAAAGCTTTGGAGGGTTGGGTCAAGGGCAGTGAGGTGAAGGACTATGAGGGGCTGTACGATCTGTTTTTGAAAGAACACCTCCTCGAGAAATGTTTTCCCGAGCTGCGCCAACACCTGGTGGACAGCAAGCTGACCAATCCCCGGAAGCTTGCAGAGGAGGCGGACACTTGGGCAAGTACCCGGGTGTCCTCAAAGGGGACTGGAGGGGATTCTCAAAAAGCCGGACAGGGCGCCCCCCAGAAGAAGGAGGGGGGAGATAAAAAGAAGGAGTTCTTCAAAGGTCCCCAAAATAATTTCCAGGGAAAGGGAGCAGGTTTCACCCCTAGGGCAAACCCGCCCAGAAACCCTAACCCTGGCCAAAGCCAGCAGCCAAGGGTTCTCCACTGTTTTGAATGTGGTGGTGTTGGACATTATAAGGGGGATGTCAGATGCCCAAAGAGACCACCCCCTCCCACCGGAGGAAAGTCACCGGGAGTAGCTAGTGTAGCGCTCGGGGAGGAGTTGCCCTTAGATAAGGGGGGTGAGTGGGCGGGTGTCACCTTAGTGTCCCTGGGAGAGCGGGAGATGGTTCCAAAGATCCAGGTGCCCCCAAATACTACAAAGTATGGGCAATGGGTCACCATCAATGGCCAGAGAGGGGAGGCTCTGAGAGATACAGGAGCCAGTATGACTATGGTGAGAAGTCAACTGGTGTCTCCAGAGCAGGTTGTTCCTAATGTACTCCACCCCGCCGCGATGGCTGACGGCAGAATGGGCCACTATCCAGTGGCTGAGGTTCCCTTTGAGTGGGAGGGGGTTGCAGGTTCACTTCGAGTTGCCGTAAGCCCTGCCGTGCCAGTCGATTGTCTGTTGGGGAATGACATGGAACACAACACTTGGAGAGAGGTGGAATACCGGACGCATTCTGCGATGCTGGGTACACCTGACTGGGCCTGTGCAAGCACACGGTCTGCGATTGCCCGGAGAGGGAGTTCGCCTGGGTTGGAGCCTGGAACAATGGCCCAACCCGCTGCTAAAAAGGGACAGACCCGGAGACAGGGAGAACCTGCTCCGGCTTCCACACCCCATGTGACAGATCGGCCACCTGCGGTGGTGGACCAGGAGTCCGTGGAGGGGGAAGTAGACTCTCTGGAGGATTTACCCATCCCTGCTGAGTGGCATGTGGAGGGAGGTCCTACCAGAGAGGAATTCTGTAAGGGGCAGAGGGAGTGCCCCACCCTTGAGGGACTGAGGCGACAGGCTGAAGCCCAAGCAGCAGGTGATGTTACGGGACACTACCATATTTACTGGGAGAATGGACTCCTCTACAGTGAACCCAAGGTACCCTTGCCTGGTTCATCAAGGGCCTTGGTAGTCCCGCAACAATACCGAGCCTTTCTTTTGGAATTGGCTCATGCCATACCCCTGGCAGGACACTTAGGCCAGGACAAGACCTTTGCACGGCTTGTCCTCCACTTTTACTGGCCTCAGATGAAAGTGGCGTCCAACACTTACTGTGGGACATGTGTAACCTGCCAGGCCAGTGGGAAAACAGGGGTGAAGCTGAAGGCTCCCCTGGAACCACTTCCAGTCGTTAGCACACCCTTTGAGAGGGTGGGCATCGACATTGTAGGGCCTTTAGATCCACCAACCACAGCTGGTCACAGGTTCATCCTGGTCCTGGTGGATCATGCCACACGGTACCCAGAGGCAATTCCTCTGAGGACAGTCACTGCACCTGTGGTGGCTAGAGCCCTAATGGGGATCTTTACCCGAGTGGGATTTCCCAAGGAAGTTGTGTCCGACAGGGGGACCAACTTCATGTCAGCTTACATGCGGGCAATGTGGAAGGAGTGTGGAGTGACCTACCGGTTCACCACTCCTTATCACCCCCAGTCCAATGGACTGGTGGAGAGGTTTAATAAGACCTTGAAGGGCATGATCAGAAGTCTGCCCGAAAGCCTGCGGAGGAAATGGGACGTCCTCCTACCCTGTTTGCTCTTTTCCTACAGGGAAGTGCCCCAGAAGGAAGTGGGCTTCAGCCCCTTTGAGCTTCCGTATGGGCACCCTGTACGCAGTCCTCTCAGCCTGGTGAAGGAAGGTTGGGAGAAATCTCCCAGGAAACCCCCCCAGGATGTGGTGAGCTACATGCTGGCCTTCAGGAGCCAAATGGTGAAGTTGTGGAAGCAAGCTTCTGACAACTTGGAGGCCAGCCAGGCAGTCATGAAGGAGTGGTATGACCACAATGCTCACCAGGTGGAATTGGAGCCTGGCCAGAAAGTGTGGGTGATGGAGCCTGGATAGCTTAGTGCCCTCCAGGATCGCTGGACAGGCCCCTTTGAAGTGTTGGAAAAGAAGGGTAAGGCCACATACCTGGTGGACCTTAAGACCCCTCGACAGCCCCTACGGGTGCTGCATGCCAACCGTCTCAAGCCCCACCATGAGAGGCCCGAAGTCATGTTGATGATGGTGACTGACGGGGAAGAGGAAGCGGAAAGCGAACCTCTCCCAGATCTATTTTCGTCTCAAGAGAAGGATGGGTCAGTGGAGGGAGTGATTCTCTCTCCCACTCTAACTCCTGAGCAACGGGAGGACTGCCGCCAGATCCTGGAGCTGTTCTCTACGTTGTTCTCCCTTGTCCCGGGAAGGACTCACCTGTGTACCCATGATGTGGACACAGGGGACAGCACACCAGTGAAGTCGAAGACCTACCGGCTGTCCGACAAGGTGAAGGCTAGCATCCATGGAGAGGTTGCCAAGATGCTAGAGCTGGGAGTTATTGAACCTTCCAATAGCCCTTGGTCCAGTCCGGTGGTGCTCGTGCCAAAAGCCGCACCACCAGGCACCACACCCGAACTGAGGTTCTGTGTGGATTACCGAGGACTGAACTCAGTGACAAAGACTGATGCTCATCCGATCCCTAGGGCGGATGAATTAATTGACCGGCTAGGAGCTGCCCAATATCTGAGTACCTTTGACCTCACTTCGGGGTACTGGCAGATCTCCTTGACAGATGGAGCCAAGCAAAGGTCAGCCTTCTCCACGCCTGAGGGACACTTCCAGTTCTGTGTGATTCCCTTTGTGCTCAAGAACGCCCCTGCCACATTTCAGCGGCTGGTGAACCAGGTCCTCTCTGGAATGGAGAGTTTCTCTGCTGCTTACTTGGATGACATTGCTGTCTTCAGTAGCAGTTGGGAGGACCATTTGCAGCATTTGCAAGCAGTTCTCCAGGCCCTGAAACAAGCTGGATTGACAATCAAGGCCAGCAAATGCCAGATTGGGCAGGGGTCGGTTGTGTACCTTGGACACTTGGTGGGTAGGGGGACTGTGCAGCCCCTGCAGGCGAAGATTGAGGCAATCATGGCCTGGGAACCCCCCAAGACACAGACTGAGGTCCGAGCTTTCCTGGGCCTCACAGGTTACTACCGTCGCTTTGTGAAGGGGTATGGCACTATTGTAGCGCCCCTCACAGAGCTCACCTCGAAGAAACAACCTCGACGGGTAGTCTGGACGGGAGCTTGTCAGCAAGCTTTCGAGAAATTGAAGCAGGCGATGTGTGCGGCACCGGTCCTGAAGGCCCCAGACTTCTCCAAGGAGTTCATTGTCCAAACAGATGCATCAGAACATGGCATTGGGGCAGTGTTATCGCAACTAAATGAAGAGGGCCTGGATCAGCCTGTAGTCTTCTTATCCAGGAGACTGCTTCCCCGGGAACAGAAGTGGAGTGCAATTGAGAGGGAAGCTTTTGCGGTGGTGTGGGCTCTGAAGAAGCTGCGGCCATACCTCTTTGGCTCGCACTTCCTGGTTCAGACTGACCACCGACCCCTCCGTTGGCTGATGCAAATGAAGGGGGAAAATCCCAAGCTGTTGAGGTGGTCCATCTCCCTACAGGGAATGGACTTCCGGGTGGAACATCGACCTGGAGTGGACCACGCCAATGCAGACGGTCTCTCCAGGTATTTCCGCCTTAGTGATGAGGACTCCCAAGGGGTTGGGTAGTTCTCCCCACTTTCAGCTGGGGGGGACGCGTGTTAGACCTGTCTGGCTTTTTGGCGTAGTCCCTCCTATTTATTATTTATTTTGTCCCCTTTTTGCCCTTCATATCCTTAATAATTTTTGTCCACTGAGTTTTTCTAGGTGTTGGTCAAGGGGATAGGTGTTCTTTTCCCCCCTCATAATTTTTCACCTCAGGCCCAGAGGCCTGTTCTGACAGGAAAAGTTGGAACCACACAAAATGGTGGCTACCAACTGCCCTAATTGTCACACTCAGAACTTGGCCATAGCCTAGCATAGGGCGTTCTAGAACCTTCTGGTCCATTCTGGACCACTGAGGGTCAGCCTATATAAGGCGGAATGCGGAGCAGCCATTTTGTCTGTCAGTGAGGGGCAGCTAGAGTGAAGGCTGAGGTCTGGTAGGGGTAGGAACCTGAGGGGTGGTTTATTCTACAAGGGTAGCCCTCTGTCAAGGCTTTCCACCTCTCATTTCCTGTTGTCCTAGCCAAGTTAGTTCATCCTGCTGATCCTGGACAGATAGGTGAAGGGGTTAATTTCAGTAGTCTTGGAAGCTGAGGAGAACCCTGTCCTGGGAGCTGAACTACGAGTTCCCCTGTGCCCCTAGTCTGTCCAGTAAGGAGGGATAGGGGATTAGTGCTGAGAAAGAGTTCTGTGGCTTTATTCTGAAGGAGCCCTTCTGCTTCTTCCCCCCTCCTCGCTATAGTGTGGAAAGGAAGTACTTCCACTGGACAATCTCAAGTTTTCCTCACCACTGACTGATCCTGTGTCGTGTGGCAAGCCTCCCCGCCTGTTAGGTAGAGAGAGTGGGGTGAGGAACTTGTTCCCTACCTTGAACTGGGAGCGGGACCCCTGGGGCACCGATCATGCCCCGTGGCAGCGCCCCCGCAGGATCCACTGAGCCTGAGAAGCCCTGCGAGGCTTTCCCTCGGGAGCGGGACCCCGGGGGCGCCTTCCGCGCTTCTGTTGTGTAGCTGTGTAGCACCCCGGTTGCCAAGGGAAAGCCCGGTGAGACGCTACTAATTGGCGCCTTCGCGCATGCCCGTCCGATGCTGTAATCCCCGGAAGGAGGGGCAAAGAAGTAAGCAGGCCCAGGAGTGAAGCGTCTGCTCTTCGAGCGAGCGCAGTGGGAGGCGGCGCCAGCCGAGCACTACAGCGCATGCCCGCTGGAGGAGTGTCTTTGGAGTCCGGCGCTGAGGAGAGGCGCCGGGGGTTTCCACAGAGCGCCGAGAGATCTGCTCTTTCCCTCCTGCTCGAGCGCCACACTGAGGAGTTGGCCCGAGCAGGGAGGGAGTGTTTAGAGGCCCGGTAGGGGCCGGGGAAGCATCGTAATATCTACCCTGGTGGTCCTCTGCTCGAGAGCCCCACTGAGGAGTCGGCCCGAGCGTGAGGGCCTCTCCAGCCTCAGTTCCCCGACCCCCTTCGTCTGCTGTTCCCCTTTTGAGCCTGGCGCAAGACGATTCCAGCATAAACATACACAAGTAAGGAGGTGTACTGCAGGGGGAAGCAGCGCTAGCACCTACAGCGAAATAAATAAGGCACTGGTCGTTTTCAGCCCTGATTAATACAGGTTGGGGAGTAGCACCAAGGAACCTGCTGGTTCAGTGAAGGAATAAATTCCTTATGGAGATTGCTGATCTCTAACTAAAACTTCTGGATAAACTGAAACTCCTCATTGCAGTCAAATCTAGTCAATGTTGGGGACTGTTTGAATGTATAAATACTGAAATGAGTTAACAACCCTGAAGGTAGAGCTACTGATTATAAGTCATTTTAATGTAATGTGATGATAATTTAAAAATACTGTGTTTCTGACATTATTTGGTAATTTTAAACGTACTGATGTTTTTCCGTGACAGAATGCATTACATTGAACTGTAAATTCTAGAACCAAGAAAACAAAGAGTATATTATTTTTATAAACAAGTACTTATTTTCCTAACCTATTGGTGTAGTGTCCTTTTTAAGTGTATTGCGTGGATTTACTGCTGGGTGGTCTGCAACCTTCACACTGTGCCTCTAGAATTGTAGGTCTTGCCCCTAGGCCAGGCTACCCTAGGTGACCTGACATCCCAGGTTCTAACACATGGCATTTGTGAAAAAACTAAACAAGAATAGTGTTAATTTAAATGTTACGTCTAACATTAGTTCTAGTTCACTATGCTTCTTAGATGTGGAGGTATACGTTGAGAATAGCATCCTAGCAACCAAGCTATATAGGAAGCTGACTGCCGGTAACACAGTCCTCCATGCCGCTAGTCACCATCCGGCACACCTGATCCGGAGCTTCCCCTACGGGGAGATGTTACAGATTAAAAGAATCTGCACTACAGATTCGGAGTGTGCAGCGGCACAGGAGGAGAGCAGGAAACGCTTCCTAGCTAGGGGGTACTCAAATAAATGCCTGATTAAAGCAATCAATCGCACTTTATCCATCACGAGACAGGATGCCATGATCCCCAAGGAAAGAGTAGATCTAGCTGAAGATCAGGTTCCTAGTGTACCCTCGTGCATTATATTAACCTATAATCGCCAACATGGGGAATTAAGAAAGATACTTTATAAGAACTGGAACCTGGTCAGGAGCAATTCAGTTATTGGACACAGAGTAGCCAATAAACCACTTCTTACCTTCTGTAGATCTCCCTCCATGGCCAAGGCTTTGGTCAGAAACACACTGGAGCCTCAACTATCTACTGCATGGTTGTCTCTCAGTAAAGGCTTCAAAACATGTCCCCAGTGCAAGGGCTGTCGCTGTGGCAACAATAGGACACATTACAGTAGCCCCTTTAAGCAGGAACCCAGTGCAATATCCAAGAGGTTAACATGCAAAACTGAGTATGCTGTGTATGTGTTGGAGTGTCCATATGGGTTGAGGTATGTTGGTAGTACCCGGCTGCCCGCCCACAAACGGATACTCCAACACATACAGGCGATTGTGGGACACGACCAGGCCTACACGGTTGACAGGCACTTCGAATTATTACACTCTGGTGATCAAGGTCAGCTCCAATATTATGTAATTGATTCAGTGGCAGCATCCAGGAGAGGAGGCAACCGAGAGTCCAAACTCCGCCTCCTGGAGACGAGATACATATTGGAGCTGAATACGAAGAATCCAAATGGATTAAATGACAGGGAGGATCTCCACACCTGCATTTAGTGATTATCCAGGAAGAGGTTGCCTGTCCGGGTGGGTCAAACCACTTGCATTAATTTAAAAATCTCGTAATGGAGTATGTGGCTGAGCAAAGTTTAATTACCTCATTATACATGATTTTGAAGATCTGTTTGTCTTTTTAATTGTTTGCACATTTTGCACCATTTCATTTGCACTTTGCACTTGCATTTGGCACTTTAAACCATTAGGTTGATTATCAGGAATTTTTGGCCCACTTGGGCAGAATGTGAATTGAGGATGCATGTGACAGTTGTAAATTTTCACCAACAACATGTAGTTAGCATTTAACATGGAGTTTATATTGGACAGCAGTCTTGTGTATCTGGGCCTTAATATGCAGGGGTCATGTCATGCATTTTTTTTTGATGATAGCCACTTTGGCTTTTATTAATTTTCTATGCGCGATTTTAAACTGTATATAACAACTATGTTTTATAATTGTGCCCCATTATGATGCTGCTAAAACACCTTTTAGATACAAGGAGCCACATTTATTCATTCCATTGCGTAATTTTGCACAGTATCTTTTCTATGTCTATAACTTGCTACCTCGCACTGTCACTTTAAAAGTCTACCTTCTTGGCTTGCAGTATGTCATGTGATCAAGCTTCTTTTTGAGGCAAAACGCTTCATGGTGGACGCGCTGGCACTTATGAATTAAAAATCACCTTTGCACCAGCTACTAAAGGGTCTGCTCTTCATCATTTAAGTGATTGGGCAGCGTGAGCTTGCAGTTTGGGCATCCCTTGGATATATATATATATATATATATATTGCTTGGAAAAGTAGTGTGCCGAAGCGGACTGCAGTGGAATCTCATCTCAGTAATGCAGCTCAGCTGGACAGTCGCTACCGACGCACGAGCCGTGAACAATTAAAAGCAGCTGGTGAGGGAACTTGTTGTTTGATGGCATTTGATAAAGGCATTACGCCGAAACGCGTCATGCCATTGCTTTTAATAAAGCTCCGTCTCTTGGTATCCCCGCTGTGTCCCTCCTGGTTACTTCAGCAGAAGGAAATCATTTTTGGTGATATATATAGCTCCAAGGTTCCGTTCTTACCCTTTAAAAGCCTGGTGCTAGCGGATGTCTGAGTGTGTCTTTGTTCCGGTGGGGAACTTTGGAGCTTTCTTTATACGCGGCATGCCCGGCCGCGAAAAATGCACCACCCTACTAAGGTTGGGGGCCACGGGTTTTGTAGTTCACAGAGCCACCACATGCAACATTTGCTTGGGATATTGAACGGCACCCACATGCAGAGGTCCATCTGTGGGCTTTGAACTTTTTGGCAACAGCAATATTTACGTGCACCCATTAGGGTAGAGTTTGTTGATCCAGACTACAACACCCACAAGTCAATACGCTCAACAGAGCAGCCCATCAAAGGGTGACATTTTTCCTTGTGTGTGTATGGGTCAAATCAGCACAAAAGACTGTCGAAGCCTCTGATGAAGTGCGGAAGCACAGAAACGTGTCAGGCAAGCAAAACTCGACACGAAAGCTGTTATTTGCATCGGCATGCCAGTACCGTTCTTACCCTTTAAAAGCCTGGTGCTAGCAGATGATTGAGTGCGTCTTTGTTCCGGTGGGGAACTTTGTAGCTTTCATTATATGCGGCGTCCCCGGCCATGAAAGATGCACCACCCTACTAAGGTTGGGGGCCACGGGCTCTGTAGTTCACAGAGCCACCACATGGGACATTTGCTTGGGATATTGAACGGCACCCACATGCAGAGGCCCATCTGTGGGCTTGGAACTTTTTGGCAACAGCAATATTTACGTGCACCCATTAGGGTAGAGTTTGTTGATCTGGACTACAACACCCTCAAGTCAATACGCTCAACTGAGCAGCCCATCGAAGGGTGACATTTTTCCTTGTGTGTGGATGGGTCAGAACAGCACGAAACACTGTCGAAGCCTCTGATGAAGTGCGGCAGCACAGAAACGCATCAGGCATGCATAACTCAACATGAAAGCTGTTATTTGCATCGGTATGGCGGTTCTGTTCTTACCCTTTAAAAGCCTGGTGCTAGAGGATGTCTGAGTGCGTCTTTGTTCCGGTGGGGAACTTTGGAGCTTTCATTATACGCGGCGTCCCCGGCCGCGAAAAATGCACCACCCTACTAAGGTTGGAGGCCACGGGTTCCGTAGTTCACAGAGCCACCACATGCGACATTTGCTTGGGATATTGAACGGCACCCACATGCAGAGGTCCATCTGTGGGCTTTGAACTTTTTGGCAACAGCAATATTTACGTACACCCATTACAGTAGAGTTTGTTGATCCAGACTACAACACCCACAAGTCAATATGCTCAACAGAGCAGCCCTTCGAAGGGTGTCATTTTTCCTTGTGTGTGTCTGGCTCAGAACAGCACGAAAGACTGTCGAAGCCTCTGATGAAGTGCGGCAGCACAGAAACGCGTCAGGCCTGCATAACTCGACATGAAAGCTGTTATTTGCATCGGCATGCCGGTTCCGTTTTTACCCTTTAAAAGCATGGTGCTAGCAGATGTCTGAGTGCGTCTTTGTTCCGGTGGGGAGCTTTGGAGCTTTCATTATAAACTGCATCCCCGGCCGCGAAAGATGCACCAACTTACTAAGGTTGGGGGCCACGGGCTCTGTAGTTCATAGAGCCACCACATTGGACATTTGCTTAAGATATTGAACGGCACCCACATGCAGAGGCCCATCTGTGGGCTCGGAACTTTTTGGCAACAACAATATTTACTTGCACCCATTAGGGTAGAGTTTGTTGATCCAGACTGCAACACCCACAAGTCAATACGCTCAACAGAGCAGCCCTTCAAAGGGTGGCATTTTTCCTTGTGTGTGTATGGTTCAGAACAGCACGAATGACTGTCGAAGCCTCTGATGAAGTGCGTCAGCACAGACACGTGTCAGGCATGCATAACTCGACACGAAAGCTGTTATTTGCATTGGCATGCCGGTTCCGTCATTACCCTTTAAAAGCCTGGTGCTAGCGGATGTCTGAGTGTGTCTTTGCTCCAGTAGAGAACTTTGGAGCTTTCATTATTCACGGCGTCCGCGGCCGTGAAAGATGCACCACCCTACTAAGGTTGGGGGCCACGGGCTCTGTAGTTCATAGAGCCACCACATGGGACATTTGCTTGGGATATTGAATGGCACCCACATGCAGAGGCCCATCTGTGGGCTCGGAACTTTTTGGCAACAGCAATATTTACTTGCACCCATTAGGGTAGAGTTTGTTGATCCAGACTACAACACCCACAAGTCAATACGATCAACAGAGCAGCCATTCAAAGGGTGACATTTTTCCTTGTGTGTGTATGGTTCAGAACAGCACGAATGACTGTCGAAGCCTTTGATGAAGTGCGGCAGCACAGACTCGTGTCAGGCATGCATAACTCGACACGAAAGCTGTTATTTGCATCGGCATGCCGGTTCCGTTCTTACCCTTTAATAGCCTGGTGCTAGCGGATGTCTGAGTGCGTCTTTGTTCCCATGGGGAACTAAAAGATGCACCACCCTACTAAGGTTGGGGGCCACTGGCTCTGTAGTTCACAGAGCCACCACATGGGACATTTGCTTGGGATGTTGAACGGTACCCACATGCAGAGGCCCATCTGTGGGCTAGGAACTTTTTGGCAACAGCAATATTTACGTGCACCCATTAGGGTAGAGTTTGTTGATCCAGTCTACAACACCCACAAGTCAATACGCTCAACAGAGCAGCCAATCGAAGGGTGACATTTTTCCTTGTGTGTGTTTGGGTCAGAACAGCACGAAAGACTGTCGAAGCCTCTGATGAAGTGCGGCAGCACAGAAACGCGTCAGGCATGCATAACTCTACATGAAAGCTGTTATTTGCATCGGCATGCCAGTTCTGTTCTTACCCTTTAAAATCCTGGTGCGAGCCGATGTCTGAGTGCGTCTTTGTTCCGGTGGGGAAATTTGGAGCTTTCTTTATACGCGGCGTCCCCAGCCACGAAAGAGCACCACCCTACTAAGGTTGGGGGCAACGGGCTCTGTAGTTCACAGAGCCACCACATGGGACATTTGCTTGGGATATTGAACGGCACCCACATGCAGAGGCCCATCTGTGGGCTCGGAACTTTTTGGCAACAGCAATATTTATGTGCACCCATTAGGGTAGAGTTTGTTGATCCAGACTACAACACCCACAAGTCAATACGCTCAACAGAGCAGCCCATCGAAGGGTGACATTTTTCCCTGTGTGTGTATGGGTCAGAACAGCACGAAAGATTGTCGAAGCCTCTGATGAAGTGCGGCAGCACAGAAACGCGTCCGGCATGCATAACTCGACACGAAAACGTTATTTGCATCGGCATGCCGGTTCCGTTCTTACCCTTTAATAGCCTGGTGCTAGCGGATGTCTGAGTGCGTCTTTGTTCCGATGGGGAACTTTGGAGCTTTGATTATACACGGCATCCCCGGCTGTGAAAGATGCACCACTCTACTAAAGTTGGGTGCCACAAGCTCTGTAGTTCACAGAGCCACCACATGGGACATTTGCTTGGGATATTGAACGGCACCCACATGCAGAGGCCCATCTGTGCGCTCTGAACTTTTTGGCAATAGCAATATTTACGTGCACCCATTAGGGTAGAGTTTGTTGATCCAGACTACAACACCCACAAGTCAATACGCTCAACAGAGCAGCCCATCAAAGGGTGACATTTTTCCTTGTATGTGTATGGGTCAGATCAGCACTAAAGACTGTCGAAGCCTCTGATGAAGTGCGGCAGCACAGAAACGCGTCAGCCATGCAAAACTCGACACGAAAGCTGTTATTTGCATCGGCATGCTGGTTCCGTTCTTACCCTTTAAAAGCCTGGTGCTAGCGGATGATTGAGTGCGCCTTTGTTCCGGTGGGGAACTTTGTAGCTTTCATTATACGCGGCGTCCCCAGCCGCAAAAGATGCACCACCCTACTAAGGTTGGGGGCCACGGGCTCTGTAGTTCACAGAGCCACCACATGGGACATTTGCTTGGGATATTGAACGGCACCCACATGCAGAGGCCCATCTGTGGGCTCGGAACTTTTTAGCAACAGCAATATTTACGTGCACCCATTAGGGTAGAGTTTGTTGATCCGGACTACAACACGCACAAGTCAATACGCTCAACTGAGCAGCCCATCGAAGGGTGAAATTTTTCCTTGTGTGTGAATGGTTCAGAACAGCACGAAACACTGTCGAAGCCTCTGATGAAGTACAGCAGCACAGAAACGGATCAGGCATGCATAACTCGACACGAAAGCTGTTATTTGCATCGGCAGGCCGGTTCCGTTCTTACCCTTTAAAAGCCTGGTGCTAGCGGATGTCTGAGTGCGTCTTTGTTCCGGTGGGGAACTTTGGAGCTTTCATTATACGCGGCGTCCCCGGCCGCGAAAAATGCACCACCCTACTAAGGTTGGGGGCCACGGGTTCCGTAGTTCACAGAGCCACCACATGCGACATTTGCTTGGGATATTGAACGGCACCCACATGCAGAGGTCCATCTGTGGGCTTTGAACTTTTTGGCAACAGCAATATTTACGTACACCCATTACAGTAGAGTTTGTTGATCCAGACTACAACACCCACAAGTCAATACGCTCAACAGAGCAGCCCATCGAAGGGTGACATTTTTCCTTGTGTGTGTATGGCTCAGAACAGCACAAAAGACTGTCAAAGCCTCTGATGAAGTGCGGCAGCACAGAAACACGTCAGGCATGCATAACTCGACACGAAAACTGTTATTTGCATCGGCATCCCGGTACCGTTTTTACTCTTTAAAAGCCTGTTGCTAGCGGATGTCTGAGTGCGTCTTTGTTCCGGTGGGGAGCTTTGGAGCTTTCATTATAAACTGCATCCCCGGCCGCGAAAGATGCACCAACTTACTAAGGTTGGGGGCCAGGGGCTCTGTAGTTCATAGACCCACCACATGGGACATTTGCTTGGGATGTTGAATGGCACCCACATGCAGAGGCCCATCTGTGGGCTCTGAACTTTTTGGCAACAGCAATATTTACTTGCACCCATTAGGGTAGAGTTTGTTGATCCAGACTACAACACCCACAAGTCAATACGCTCAACAGAGCAGCCCATTGAAGGGTGACATTTTTCCTTGTGTGTGTATGGGTCAGAACAGCACGAAAGACTATCGAAGCCTCTGATGAAGTGCGGCAGCACAGAAGCGCGTCAGGCATGCATAACTCGACACGAAAGCTGTTATTTGCATCGGCATGCCGGTTCCGTTCTTACCCTTTAAAAGCCTGGTGCTAGCGGATGTCTGAGTGTGTCTTTGTTCCGGTGGAGAACTTTGGAGCTTTCATTATTCGCAGCGTCCGCGGCTGGGAAAGATGCACCACCCTACTAAGGTTGGGAGCCATGGGCTCTGTAGTTCACAGAGCCACCACATGGGACATTTGCTTGGGATATTGAACGGCACCCACATGCAGAGGCCCATCTGTGGGCTTGGAACTTTTTGGCAACAGCAATATTTACTTGCACCCATTAGGGTAGAGTTTGTTGATCCCGACTACAACACCCACAAGTCAATACGATCAACAGAGCAGCCATTCAAAGGGTGACATTTTTCCTTGTGTGTGTATGGTTCAGAACAGCACGAATGACTGTCGAAGCCTTTGATGAAGTGCGGCAGCACAGACTCGTGTCAGGCATGCATAACTCGACACGAAAGCTGTTATTTGCATCGGCATGCCGGTTCCGTTCTTACCCTTTAATAGCCTGGTGCTAGCGGATGTCTGAGTGCGTCTTTGTTCCCATGGGGAACTAAAAGATGCACCACCCTACTAAGGTTGGGGGCCACTGGCTCTGTAGTTCACAGAGCCACCACATGGGACATTTGCTTGGGATATTGAACGGTACCCACATGCAGAGGCCCTTCTGTGGGCTAGGAACTATTTGGCAACAGCAATATTTACGTGCACCCATTAGGGTAGAGTTTGTTGATCCAGACTACAACACCCACAAGTCAATACGCTCAACAGAGCAGCCCATCGAAGGGTGACATTTTTCCTTGTGTGTGTTTGGGTCAGAACAGCACGAAAGACTGTCGAAGCCTCTGATGAAGTGCGGCAGCACAGAAACGCGTCAGGCATGCATAACTCTACACGAAAGCTGTTATTTGCATCGGCAGGCCGGTTCCGTTCTTACCCTTTAAAAGCCTGGTGCTAGCAGATGTCTGAGTGCGTCTTTATTCCGGTGGGGAACTTTGGAGCTTTCATTATACGCGGCGTCCCCGGCCGCGAAAAATGCACCACCCTACTAAGGTTGGGGGCCACGGGTTCCGTAGTTCACAGAGCCACCACATGCGACATTTGCTTGGGATATTGAACGGCACCCACATGCAGAGGTCCATCTGTGGGCTTTGAACTTTTTGGCAACAGCAATATTTACGTACACCCATTACAGTAGAGTTTGTTGATCCAGACTACAACACCCACAAGTCAATACGCTCAACAGAGCAGCCCATCGAAGGGTGACATTTTTCCTTGTGTGTGTATGGCTCAGAACAGCACAAAAGACTGTCAAAGCCTCTGATGAAGTGCCGCAGCACAGAAACGCGTCAGGCATGCATAACTCGACACGAAAACTGTTATTTGCATCGGCATGCCGGTTCCGTTTTTACTCTTTAAAAGCCTGTTGCTAGCGGATGTCTGAGTGCGTCTTTGTTCCGGTGGGGAGCTTTGGAGCTTTCATTATAAACTGCATCTCCGGCCGCGAAAGATGCACCAACTTACTAAGGTTGGGGCCAGGGGCTCTGTAGTTCATAGACCCACCACATGGGACATTTGCTTGGGATATTGAATGGCACCCACATGCAGAGGCCCATCTGTGGGCTCTGAACTTTTTGGCAACAGCAATATTTACTTGCACCCATTAGGGTAGAGTTTGTTGATCCAGACTACAACACCCACAAGTCAATACGCTCAACAGAGCAGCCCATCGAAGGGTGACATTTTTCCTTGTGTGTGTATGGGTCAGAACAGCACGAAAGACTATCGAAGCCTCTGATGAAGTGCGGCAGCACAGAAGCGCGTCAGGCATGCATAACTCGACACGAAAGCTGTTATTTGCATCGGCATGCCGGTTCCGTTCTTACCCTTTAAAAGCCTGGTGCTAGCGGATGTCTGAGTGTGTCTTTGTTCCGGTGGAGAACTTTGGAGCTTTCATTATTCGCAGCGTCCGCGGCTGTGAAAGATGCACCACCCTACTAAGGTTGGGGGCCATGGCCTCTGTAGTTCACAGAGCCACCACATGGGACATTTGCTTGGGATATTGAACGGCACCCACATGCAGAGGCCCATCTGTGGGCTTGGAACTTTTTGGCAACAGCAATATTTACGTGCACCCATCAGGGTAGAGTTTGTTGATCCAGACTACAACACCCACAAGTCAATACGCTCAACAGAGCAGCCCATCGAAGGTTGACATTTTTCCTTGTGTGTGTATGGGTCAGAACAGCACGAAAGACTGTCGAAGCCTCTGATGAAGTGCGGCAGCACAGAAACGCGTCAGGCATGCATAACTCTACACGAAAGCTGTTATTTGCATCGGCATGCCAGTTCTGTTCTTACCCTTTAAAATCCTGGTGCGAGCCGATGTCTGAGTGCGTCTTTGTTCCGGTGGGGAAATTTGGAGCTTTCTTTATACGCGGCGTCCCCAGCCACGAAAGAGCACCACCCTACTAAGGTTGGGGGCAACGGGCTCTGTAGTTCACAGAGCCACCACATGGGATATTTGCTTGGGATATTGAACGGCACCCACATGCAGAGGCCCATCTGTGGGCTCGGAACTTTTTGGCAACAGCAATATTTATGTACACCCATTAGGGTAGAGTTTGTTGATCCAGACTACAACACCCACAAGTCAATACGCTCAACAGAGCAGCCCATCGAAGGGTGACATTTTTCCCTGTGTGCGTATGGGTCAGAACAGCACGAAAGATTGTCGAAGCCTCTGATGAAGTGCGGCAGCACAGAAACGCGTCCGGCGTGCATAACTCGACACAAAAACGTTATTTGCATCGGCATGCCGGTTCCGTTCTTACCCTTTAATAGCCTGGTGCTAGCGGATGTCTGAGTGCGTCTTTGTTCCGGTGGGGAACTTTGTAGCTTTCATTATACGCGGCGTCCCCAGCCGCAAAAGATGCACCACCCTACTAAGGTTGGGGGCCACGGGCTCTGTAGTTCACAGAGCCACCACATGGGACATTTGCTTGGGATATTGAACGGCACCCACATGCAGAGGCCCATCTGTGGGCTCGGAACTTTTTAGCAACAGCAATATTTACGTGCACCCATTAGGGTAGAGTTTGTTGATCCGGACTACAACACGCACAAGTCAATACGCTCAACTGAGCAGCCCATCGAAGGGTGACATTTTTCCTTGTGTGTGAATGGTTCAGAACAGCACGAAACACTGTCGAAGCCTCTGATGAAGTACAGCAGCACAGAAACGGATCAGGCATGCATAACTCGACACGAAAGCTGTTATTTGCATCGGCAGGCCGGTTCCGTTCTTACCCTTTAAAAGCCTGGTGCTAGCGGATGTCTGAGTGCGTCTTTGTTCCGGTGGGGAACTTTGGAGCTTTCATTATACGCGGCTTCCCCGGCCGCGAAAAATGCACCACCCTACTAAGGTTGGGGGCCACGGGTTCCGTAGTTCACAGAGCCACCACATGCGACATTTGCTTGGGATATTGAACGGCACCCACATGCAGAGGTCCATCTGTGGGCTTTGAACTTTTTGGCAACAGCAATATTTACGTACACCCATTACAGTAGAGTTTGTTGATCCAGACTACAACACCCACAAGTCAATACGCTCAACAGAGCAGCCCATCGAAGGGTGACATTTTTCCTTGTGTGTGTATGGCTCAGAACAGCACAAAAGACTGTCAAAGCCTCTGATGAAGTGCGGCAGCACAGAAACGCGTCAGGCATGCATAACTCGACACGAAAACTGTTATTTGCATCGGCATGCCGGTTCCGTTTTTACTCTTTAAAAGCCTGTTGCTAGCGGATGTCTGAGTGCGTCTTTGTTCCGGTGGGGAGCTTTGGAGCTTTCATTATAAACTGCATCCCCGGCCGCGAAAGATGCACCAACTTACTAAGGTTGGGGGCCAGGGGCTCTGTAGTTCATAGACCCACCACATGGGACATTTGCTTGGGATATTGAATGGCACCCACATGCAGAGGCCCATCTGTGGGCTCTGAACTTTTTGGCAACAGCAATATTTACTTGCACCCATTAGGGTAGAGTTTGTTGATCCAGACTACAACACCCACAAGTCAATACGCTCAACAGAGCAGCCCATCGAAGGGTGACATTTTTCCTTGTGTGTGTATGGGTCAGAACAGCACGAAAGACTATCGAAGCCTCTGATGAAGTGCGGCAGCACAGAAGCGCGTCAGGCATGCATAACTCGACACGAAAGCTGTTATTTGCATCGGCATGCCGGTTCCGTTCTTACCCTTTAAAAGCCTGGTGCTAGCGGATGTCTGAGTGTGTCTTTGTTCCGGTGGAGAACTTTGGAGCTTTCATTATTCGCAGCGTCCGCGGCTGTGAAAGATGCACCACCCTACTAAGGTTGGGGGCCATGGGCTCTGTAGTTCACAGAGCCACCACATGGGACATTTGCTTGGGATATTGAACGGCACCCACATGCAGAGGCCCATCTGTGGGCTTGGAACTTTTTGGCAACAGCAATATTTACGTGCACCCATCAGGGTAGAGTTTGTTGATCCAGACTACAACACCCACAAGTCAATACGCTCAACAGAGCAGCCCATAGAAGGTTGACATTTTTCCTTGTGTGTGTATGGGTCAGAACAGCACGAAAGACTGTCGAAGCCTCTGATGAAGTGCGGCAGCACAGAAACGCGTCAGGCATGCATAACTCGACACGAAAGCTGTTATTTGCATCGGCATGCCGGTTCCGTTCTTACCCTCTAAAATCCTGGTGCGAGCGGATGTCTGAGTGCGTCTTTGTTCCGGTGAGGAACTTTGGAGCTTTCTTTATACGCGGCGTCCCCGGCCACGAAAGAGCACCACCCTACTAAGTTTGGGGGCCACGGGCTCTGTAGTTCACAGAGCCACCACATGGGACATTTGCTTGGGATATTGAACGGCACCCACATGCAGAGGGCCATCTGTGGGCTCGGAACTTTTTGGCAACAGCAATATTTACGTGCATCCATTAGGATAGAGTTTGTTGATCCAGACTACAACACTCACAAGTCAATACGCTCAACAGAGCAGCCCATCGAAGTGTGACATTTTTCCTTGTGTTTGTATGGGTCAGAACAGCACGAAACACTGTTGAAGCCTCTGATAAAGTGCGGCAGCACAGAAACGCGTCAGGCATGCAAAACTCGACACGAAAGCTGTTATTTGCATCGGCATGCCGGTTCCGTTCTTACCCTTTAAAAGCCTGGAGCTAGCGGATGATTGAGTGCGTCTTTGTTCTGGTGGGGAACTTTGTAGCTTTCATTATACGCGGCGTCCCCGACCGCAAAAGATGCACCACCCTACTAAGGTTGGGCGCCACGGGTTCCGTAGTTCACTGAGCCACCACATGGGACATTTGCTTGGGATATTGAACGGCACCCACATGCAGAGGCCCATCTGTGGGCTCTGAACTTTTTGGCAATAGCAATATTTACGTGCACCCATTAGGGTAGAGTTTGTTGATCCAGACTACAACACCCACAAGTCAATACGCTCAACAGAGCAGCCCATCAAAGGGTGACATTTTTCCTTGTGTGTGTATGGGTCAGATCAGCACTAAAGACTGTCGAAGCCTCTGATGAAGTGCGGCAGCACAGAAACGCGTCAGCCATGCAAAACTCGACACGAAAGCTGTTATTTGCATCGGCATGCTGGTTCCGTTCTTAACCTTTAAAAGCCTCGTGCTAGCGGATGATTGAGTGCGCCTTTGTTCCGGTGGGGAACTTTGTAGCTTTCATTATACGCGGCGTCCCCAGCCGCAAAAGATGCACCACCCTACTAAGGTTGGGGGCCACGGGCTCTGTAGTTCACAGAGCCACCACATGGGACATTTGCTTGGGATATTGAACGGCACCCACATGCAGAGGCCCATCTGTGGGCTCGGAACTTTTTAGCAACAGCAATATTTACGTGCACCCATTAGGGTAGAGTTTGTTGATCCGGACTACAACACGCACAAGTCAATACGCTTAACTGAGCAGCCCATCGAAGGGTGACATTTTTCCTTGTGTGTGAATGGTTCAGAACAGCACGAAACACTGTCGAAGCCTCTGATGAAGTACAGCAGTACAGAAACGGATCAGGCATGCATAACTCGACACGAAAGCTGTTATTTGCATCGGCAGGCCGGTTCCGCTCTTACCCTTTAAAAGCCTGGTGCTAGCGGATGTCTGAGTGCGTCTTTGTTCCGGTGGGGAACTTTGGAGCTTTCATTATACGCGGCGTCCCCGGCCGCGAAAAATGCACCACCCTACTAAGGTTGGGGGCCACGGGTTCCGTAGTTCACAGAGCCACCACATGCGACATTTGCTTGGGATATTGAACGGCACCCACATGCAGAGGTCCATCTGTGGGCTTTGAACTTTTTGGCAACAGCAATATTTACGTACACCCATTACAGTAGAGTTTGTTGATCCAGACTACAACACCCACAAGTCAATATGCTCAACAGAGCAGCCCATCGAAGGGTGACATTTTTCCTTGTGTGTGTATGGGTCAGAACAGCACGAAAGACTATCGAAGCCTCCGATGAAGTGCGGCAGCACAGAAGCGCGTCAGGCATGCATAACTCGACACGAAAGCTGTTATTTGCATCGGCATGCCGGTTCCGTTCTTACCCTTTAAAAGCCTGGTGCTAGCGGATGTCTGAGTGTGTCTTTGTTCCGGTGGAGAACTTTGGAGCTTTCATTATTCGCAGCGTCCGTGGCTGTGAAAGATGCACCACCCTACTAAGGTTGGGAGCCATGGGCTCTGTAGTTCACAGAGCCACCACATGGGACATTTGCTTGGGATATTGAATGGCACCCACATGCAGAGGCCCATCTGTGGGCTCGGAACTTTTTGGCAACAGCAATATTTACTTGCACCCATTAGGGTAGAGTTTGTTGATCCCGACTACAACACCCACAAGTCAATACGATCAACAGAGCAGCCATTCAAAGGGTGACATTTTTCCTTGTGTGTGTATGGTTCAGAACAGCTCGAATGACTGTCGAAGCCTTTGATGAAGTGCGGCAGCACAGAAACGCGTCAGCCATGCAAAACTCGACAGGAAAGCTGTTATTTGCATCGGCATGCTGGTTCCGTTCTTACCCTTTAAAAGCCTGGTGCTAGCGGATGATTGAGTGCGCCTTTGTTCCGGTGGGGAACTTTGTAGCTTTCATTATACGCGGCGTCCCCAGCCGCAAAAGATGCACCACCCTACTAAGGTTGGGGGCCACGGGCTCTGTAGTTCACAGAGCCACCACATGGGACATTTGCTTGGGATATTGAACGGCACCCACATGCAGAGGCCCATCTGTGGGCTCGGAACTTTTTAGCAACAGCAATATTTACGTGCACCCATTAGGGTAGAGTTTGTTGATCCGGACTACAACACGCACAAGTCAATACGCTCAACTGAGCACCCCATCGAAGGGTGACATTTTTCCTTGTGTGTGAATGGTTCAGAACAGCACGAAACACTGTCGAAGCCTCTGATGAAGTACAGCAGCACAGAAACGGATCAGGCATGCATAACTCGACACGAAAGCTGTTATTTGCATCGGCAGGCCGGTTCCGTTCTTACCTTTTAAAAGCCTGGTGCTAGCGGATGTCTGAGTGCGTCTTTGTTCCGGTGGGGAACTTTGGAGCTTTCATTATACGCGGCGTCCCCGGCCGCGAAAAATGCACCACCCTACTAAGGTTGGGGGCCACGGGTTCCGTAGTTCACAGAGCCACCACATGCGACATTTGCTTGGGATATTGAACGGCACCCACATGCAGAGGTCCATCTGTGGGCTTTGAACTTTTTGGCAACAGCAATATTTACGTACACCCATTACAGTAGAGTTTGTTGATCCAGACTACAACACCCACAAGTCAATACGCTCAACAGAGCAGCCCATCGAAGGGTGACATTTTTCCTTGTGTGTGTATGGCTCAGAACAGCACAAAAGACTGTCAAAGCCTCTGATGAAGTGCGGCAGCACAGAAACGCGTCAGGCATGCATAACTCGACACGAAAACTGTTATTTGCATTGGCATGCCGGTTCCGTTTTTACTCTTTAAAAGCCTGTTGCTAGCGGATGTCTGAGTGCGTCTTTGTTCCGGTGGGGAGCTTTGGAGCTTTCATTATAAACTGCATCCCCGGCCGCGAAAGATGCACCAACTTACTAAGGTTGGGGGCCAGGGGCTCTGTAGTTCATAGACCCACCACATGGGACATTTGCTTGGGATATTGAATGGCACCCACATGCAGAGGCCCATCTGTGGGCTCTGAACTTTTTGGCAACAGCAATATTTACTTGCACCCATTAGGGTAGAGTTTGTTGATCCAGACTACAACACCCACAAGTCAATACGCTCAACAGAGCAGCCCATCGAAGGGTGACATTTTTCCTTGTGTGTGTATGGGTCAGAACAGCACGAAAGACTATCGAAGCCTCTGATGAAGTGCGGCAGCACAGAAGCGCGTCAGGCATGCATAACTCGACACGAAAGCTTTTATTTGCATCGGCATGCCGGTTCCGTTCTTACCCTTTAAAAGCCTGGAGCTAGCGGATGTCTGAGTGTGTCTTTGTTCCGGTGGAGAACTTTGGAGCTTTCATTATTCGCAGCGTCCGTGGCTGTGAAAGATGCACCACCCTACTAAGGTTGGGAGCCATGGGCTCTGTAGTTCACAGAGCCACCACATGGGACATTTGCTTGGGATATTGAACGGCACCCACATGCAGAGGCCCATCTGTGGGCTTGGAACTTTTTGGCAACAGCAATATTTACGTGCACCCATCAGGGTAGAGTTTGTTGATCCAGACTACAACACCCACAAGTCAATACGCTCAACAGAGCAGCCCATCGAAGGGTGACATTTTTCCTTGTGTGTGTATGGGTCAGAACAGCACGAAAGACTGTCGAAGCCTCTGATGAAGTGCGGCAGCACAGACACGTGTCAGGCATGCATAACTCGACACGAAAGCTGTTATTTGCATTGGCATGCCGGTTCCGTCATTACCCTTTAAAAGCCTGGTGCTAGCGGATGTCTGAGTGTGTCTTTGCTCCAGTAGAGAACTTTGGAGCTTTCATTATTCACGGCGTCCGCGGCCGTGAAAGATGCACCACCCTACTAAGGTTGGGGGCCACGGGCTCTGTAGTTCATAGAGCCACCACATGGGACATTTGCTTGGGATATTGAATGGCACCCACATGCAGAGGCCCATCTGTGGGCTCGGAACTTTTTGGCAACAGCAATATTTACTTGCACCCATTAGGGTAGAGTTTGTTGATCCCGACTACAACACCCACAAGTCAATACGATCAACAGAGCAGCCATTCAAAGGGTGTCATTTTTCCTTGTGTGTGTATGGTTCAGAACAGCTCGAATGACTGTCGAAGCCTTTGATGAAGTGCGGCAGCACAGACTCGTGTCAGGCATGCATAACTCGACACGAAAGCTGTTATTTGCATCGGCATGCCGGTTCCGTTCTTACCCTTTAATAGCCTGGTGCTAGCGGATGTCTGAGTGCGTCTTTGTTCCCATGGGGAACTAAAAGATGCACCACCCTACTAAGGTTGGGGGCCACTGGCTCTGTAGTTCACAGAGCAACCACATGGGACATTTGCTTGGGATATTGAACGGTACCCACATGCAGAGGCCCATCTGTGGGCTAGGAACTTTTTGGCAACAGCAATATTTACGTGCACCCATTAGGGTAGAGTTTGTTGATCCAGACTACAACACCCACAAGTCAATACGCTCAACAGAGCAGCCCATCGAAGGGTGACATTTTTCCTTGTGTGTGTTTGGGTCAGAACAGCACGAAAGACTGTCGAAGCCTCTGATGAAGTGCGGCAGCACAGAAACGCGTCAGGCATGCATAACTCTACACGAAAGCTGTTATTTGCATCGGCATGCCAGTTCTGTTCTTACCCTTTAAAATCCTGGTGCGAGCCGATGTCTGAGTGCGTCTTTGTTCCGGTGGGGAAATTTGGAGCTTTCTTTATACGCGGCGTCCCCAGCCACGAAAGAGCTCCACCCTACTAAGGTTGGGGGCAACAGGCTCTGTAGTTCACAGAGCCACCACATGGGACATTTGCTTGGGATATTGAACGGCACCCACATGCAGAGGCCCATCTGTGGGCTCGGAACTTTTTGGCAACAGCAATATTCATGTGCACCCATTAGGGTAGAGTTTGTTGATCCAGACTACAACACCCACAAGTCAATACGCTCAACGGAGCAGCCCATCGAAGGGTGACATTTTTCCCTGTGTGTGTATGGGTCAGAACAGCACGAAAGATTGTCGAAGCCTCTGATGAAGTGCGGCAGCACAGAAACGCGTCCGGCATGCATAACTCGACACGAAAACGTTATTTGCATCGGCATGCCGGTTCCGTTCTTACCCTTTAATAGTCTGGTGCTAGCGGATGTCTGAGTGCGTCTTTGTTCCGATGGGGAACTTTGGAGCTTTGATTAAACACGGCATCCCCGGCTGTGAAAGATGCACCACCCTACTAAAGTTGGGTGCCACAAGCTCTGTAGTTCACAGAGCCACCACATGGGACATTCGCTTGGGATATTGAACGGCACCCACATGCAGAGGCCCATCTGTGGGCTCTGAACTTTTTGGCAATAGCAATATTTACGTGCACCCATTAGGGTAGAGTTTGTTGATCCAGACTACAACACCCACAAGTCAATACGCTCAACAGAGCAGCCCATCAAAGGGTGACATTTTTCCTTGTGTGTGTATGGGTCAGATCAGCACTAAAGACTGTCGAAGCCTCTGATGAAGTGCGGCAGCACAGAAACGCGTCAGCCATGCAAAACTCGACAGGAAAGCTGTTATTTGCATCGGCATGCTGGTTCCGTTCTTACCCTTTAAAAGCCTGGTGCTAGCGGATGATTGAGTGCGCCTTTGTTCCGGTGGGGAACTTTGTAGCTTTCATTATACGCGGCGTCCCCAGCCGCAAAAGATGCACCACCCTACTAAGGTTGGGGGCCACGGGCTCTGTAGTTCACAGAGCCACCACATGGGACATTTGCTTGGGATATTGAACGGCACCCACATGCAGAGGCCCATCTGTGGGCTCGGAACTTTTTAGCAACAGCAATATTTACGTGCACCCATTAGGGTAGAGTTTGTTGATCCGGACTACAACACGCACAAGTCAATACGCTCAACTGAGCACCCCATCGAAGGGTGACATTTTTCCTTGTGTGTGAATGGTTCAGAACAGCACGAAACACTGTCGAAGCCTCTGATGAAGTACAGCAGCACAGAAACGGATCAGGCATGCATAACTCGACACGAAAGCTGTTATTTGCATCGGCAGGCCGGTTCCGTTCTTACCTTTTAAAAGCCTGGTGCTAGCGGATGTCTGAGTGCATCTTTGTTCCGGTGGGGAACTTTGGAGCTTTCATTATACGCGGCGTCCCCGGCCGCGAAAAATGCACCACCCTACTAAGGTTGGGGGCCACGGGTTCTGTAGTTCACAGAGCCACCACATGCGACATTTGCTTGGGATATTGAACGGCACCCACATGCAGAGGTCCATCTGTGGGCTTTGAACTTTTTGGCAACAGCAATATTTACGTACACCCATTACAGTAGAGTTTGTTGATCCAGACTACAACACCCACAAGTCAATACGCTCAACAGAGCAGCCCATCGAAGGGTGATATTTTTCCTTGTGTGTGTATGGCTCAGAACAGCACAAAAGACTGTCAAAGCCTCTGATGAAGTGCGGCAGCACAGAAACGCGTCAGGCATGCATAACTCGACACGAAAACTGTTATTTGCATTGGCATGCCGGTTCCGTTTTTACTCTTTAAAAGCCTGTTGCTAGCGGATGTCTGAGTGCGTCTTTGTTCCGGTGGGGAGCTTTGGAGCTTTCATTATAAACTGCATCCCCGGCCGCGAAAGATGCACCAACTTACTAAGGTTGGGGGCCAGGGGCTCTGTAGTTCATAGACCCACCACATGGGACATTTGCTTGGGATATTGAATGGCACCCACATGCAGAGGCCCATCTGTGGGCTCTGAACTTTTTGGCAACAGCAATATTTACTTGCACCCATTAGGGTAGAGTTTGTTGATCCAGACTACAACACCCACAAGTCAATACGCTCAACAGAGCAGCCCATCGAAGGGTGACATTTTTCCTTGTGTGTGTATGGGTCAGAACAGCACGAAAGACTGTCGAAGCCTCTGATGAAGTGCGGCAGCACAGAAACGCGTCAGGCATGCATAACTCGACACGAAAGCTGTTATTTGCATCGGCATGCCGGTTTCGTTCTTACCCTCTAAAATCCTGGTGCGAGCGGATGTCTGAGTGCGTCTTTGTTCCGGTGAGGAACTTTGGAGCTTTCTTTATACGCGGCGTCCCCGGCCACGAAAGAGCACCACCCTACTAAGGTTGGGGGCCACGGGCTCTGTAGTTCACAGAGCCACCACATGGGACATTTGCTTGGGATATTGAACGGCACCCACATGCAGAGGGCCATCTGTGGGCTCGGAACTTTTTGGCAACAGAAATATTTACGTGCATCCATTAGGATAGAGTTTGTTGATCCAGACTACAACACTCACAAGTCAATACGCTCAACAGAGCAGCCCATCGAAGGGTGACATTTTTCCTTGTGTTTGTATGGGTCAGAACAGCACGAAACACTGTTGAAGCCTCTGATAAAGTGCGGCAGCACAAAAACGCGTCAGGCATGCAAAACTCGACACAAAAGCTGTTATTTGCATCGGCATGCCGGTTCCGTTCTTACCCTTTAAAAGCCTGGAGCTAGCGGATGATTGAGTGCGTCTTTGTTCTGGTGGGGAACTTTGTAGCTTTCATTATCCCCGGCCGCGAAAGATGCACCACCCTACTAAGGTTGGGGGCCACGGGTTCCGTAGTACACTGAGCCACCACATGCGACATTTTCTTGGGATATTGAACGGCACCCACATGCAGAGGTCTATCTGTGGGCTTTGAACTTTTTGGCAACAGCAATATTTACGTGCACCCATTAGAATAGAGTTTGTTGATCCAGGTTACAACACCCACAAGTCAATACGCTCAACAGAGCAGCCCATCGAAGGGTGACATTTGTCCTTGTGTGTGTATGGGTCAGAACAGCACGAAAGACTGTTGAAGCCTCTGATGAAGTGCGTCAGCACAGAAAAGCGTCAGGCATCTATAACTCAACAAGAAAGCTGTTATTTGCATCGGCATGCCGGTTCCGTTCTTACCCTTTAAAAGCCTGGTGCTACCGGATGTCTGAGTGCGTCTTTGTTCCGGCGGGGAACTTTGGAGCTTTCTTTATACGCAGTGTCCCCGGCCGCAAAAGATGCACCACCCTACTAAGGTTGGGGGCCACGGGTGTCACGGTCCAACGGCTCCTCAGGATCGAGGTGATGCTATATGGGGTCCACCTCCAGCTTTCTCCGTGCTCTAGGAATAAATACCACTGAGCACGATAGTAAGCAGGCGAGGGAAAAAAGGTCCGGGACGGGAAACGGCTGTAGAAGGGATATCTGCAGTGACACAAAAACAAGCTGTAAGTGGAGAGTCCTACCCTTCATCCACTAAGCCTGATTCCCCTCTGATCTCCCTTCCTACCTGATTCGTCTCAGGCACCTCTCCCTTCTACGTGTAACAGTATATGAGATAACTTCTCTCACCACCGGGGATTGTTCCCTGAAATACAAGAAACAGGCATGGAGTTAATCTACTTCCCTCCCTAGACACTGACTACTGGCCCCTGTACTTGTTACCATACATACCCTGCATTCTCCGTCCCTTATTTATGAATAAGTTCTACTTCAGCTCTTATTTGCTGCATGTAAGTCACTGGGTATTCATAACATAACAAAAACGTTAAAAAGACAGTACTGCTCTAGTTCGTTCTAATGCTCCTTCTCTTCCAGAAACTAAGCGTTTAGCCAAAAGGCAACTTCACATTAGATACGACTGTTCTTACCAGGCGCCTGCTCAGAAGAAGGAATTACTTGTCATACCAGGAATACCTCTTCCTTCCTGCTGTGGATTCTTCCTGGATTCGAACTCCTTTTATATAACAGCGCCCTTACTGTTGAGAGTGTCACTCGGCCTCTCACCGAGTTGAAATACGTTTGCACAAAATGTTTCCGACAATGAGAGGGGGCAAATCCAGCGTCTCTCTCGTCGGAAGAACTCAATTACCAGCTCAACCCGATACCGTACTCGAGAGGGTGAAATCCGGCGTCTCTCCGAGCACTGAAAGGAGTTCCCACAATACGTCCGAACATGAGAGGGGGCAAATCCAGCGTCTCTCGCGTCGGAAACTACAAAACAAACAAACCCGGTGCCGTACTCGAGAGGGTGAAATCCGGCGTCTCTCCGAGTAAGGCAACACTCATTCAAATCCTGACTCACCGGCGAAGACACCTAATAACGGAGCTCACCTCCACAAACTCAATCCAAAGGTCAATTCCCATAAGGTAACCCCGCAGCCGCGGGTTACGGAAAGCGAGAACTCTTTTTCCAGAAGACAGTCACGGGGAAACAACTTCCCCCTCCGATTCTCCAATCTACACAACAAGGACAAAATCACGTGCATCGCACTCCCAGTCTCGCTGAGTTTTATGTCCTCTTCCTTTGCCTTGTGCACTCCAGGCTTTCTGGGACTTGTAGTTTCTGGTTCATTATTGGGTAGGCACAGGTCGGATCCTGACAGTATGCCCCCCTCCCCTGTGCCTCCTAGCACCCGGCTTCCCGGGATGCAAACTGTAGAACACCCGGATCGCTCGGGGAGCATGGACGGCATCACTCGGCTCCCAGGAATCATCTTCCGGTTGATACCCTTTCCACGAGATCAGGAACCACAGTTTACCCTGGCGGAACCTCGAATCCAGTATCTTCCGGACCTCGAACTCCAACTGCCCATCCCTCAGTATCGGGGGGACCGCAACCAGCTTCGCTCTACCTGCTGGCTTCAGCAAGCTACAATGGAATACAGGATGTATCCGCATATGGACAGGCAACTTCAGTTTGTATGCCACCGGGTTGATCTTACGGATGATGGTATAGGGTCCGATAAAACGCGGATGAAAAACGCTATAATAGCGAAACCGGATGTTTCGAGTGGAGAGCCACACCCTGTCACCCACCTCATACTCCGGCCCTTCCTGTCGATGTTTATCTGCCCATTTTTTGTAGAAAACTTTGGACTGATTCAGGGTCTTCCGTATTGTTTTGTGGATTTTCAGTAGTTCTTCCACATGAGCTGCAACGGATGGGTGGTTTTGCACTTCACCAGGTACTACTATTGGCAGGGTTTTTGCATGATATCCATTATTTGCTCTGAATGGTGTTTCCTTGATGGAACTATGCCAGGTGTTATTATACGATAGTTCCGCCAGCCACAGCATAGAGACCCACAAATGTTCTGCTTCCTTCGCATAACACCTCAAATATTTCTTAAGGGTTTGGTTCATCCTCTCGGTTTGGCTATCCGATTGAGGGTGAAAACTAGTGGACAAGGCATCCTCCACTTGCAAGGCTTTGCACCACATGTGCCAGAATCGGGCTATGAACTGAGGCCCTCTATCTGACACTCTGACTCGTAGGATTCCATGCAGTCGCACCACTTGTGTTAACAACAGTTGGGCAGTTTGTCTGGCCGTTGGAAGGTTGTGACAGGGTATAAAATGAGCCATTTTGGTAAGACTATCCACTACCACCAGTATTGCATTGCATTTCTGATCACTTGGCAACCCCACAATGAAATCAACGCTAATGGTATGCCAAGGATGAGCCGGCGTTGGCAGCGGTAACAATTTCCCCCTCAACCTACATTGCTCTCCCTTTGCTCGAGCACACACCTCACATTGTCGTACCCAGTCCTCCACTTCCTTAACCATGCCTTCCCACCAGAAATGTTGCTGTATCAGGATAAGCGTTTTCTTGTTACCAGGATGACCGGCCACCACTGCGTTGTGACACCAGTTAAAGGCTTGCAACCTGAGTGAGTGTGTGGGTAGATACAGCTTTCCGTTACATAAGGGCACGCCATGCTTCAATACCCTATTTTGATCCTGACTAGCCCATGCTTTCCACTGTATCGGACTCCTCTGCTCCACTACTTGTGTCATGAATTGGTCAACTGCACTTGCACACAGCACTTTCTCGGAGGGAATGATGGCCTGCTGGATGTTTTGTGTCGATGTTTCTCTCTCTTGTTGTCTAGACAGTGAGTCAGCCTTCTTATTGTCCACTCCTGGACGGAATGTAACAACAAAGTCGAACCCGGCAAAAAACAACATCCACCTCATCTGCCTTTGGGATAAGTGGCGAGCTGTCTTCATATAGACGAGGTTCCGGTGATCTGAATACACCGTGATGGTGTGTTACGCTCCCCATAAATAATGCCTCCACGCCATGAAGGCCTTCTTTATGGCGAACAATTCCCTCTCCGCCACTGTATAATTGATTTCAGCGGAGGACAACTTTTTCGACAAAAAGGCCACCGGGTGCAATTGTCCAGTACCCTTGTCCCTTTGAGAGAGGATTGCTCCCACCGCGGTGTCCGAGGCGTCCGCCTCTAACACAAACGGTACATCCATTTGAGGATGTTTCAATATGGGGGCTGAACTAAACACAGTTTTCAAACTGTTAAAAGCCTCATCTGCCTCAACCGTCCATTCAAAAGATACCCCTTTTCTGAGCAAGCGAGTGATCGGGGCTGCTACTGATAAGAACTGTGCTATGAACCTCCGATAGTAGTTGGAAAAACCTAGGAAGCATTGTACCTCTTTTACGCTTTTTGGGGCTGGCCACTGTAGTATTGCCTCCACCTTGCGATCCGCCATGCGGAACCCCAGGGGGCTCAATATGACACCTAAAAACTCCACCTCTGCCACTCCGAACTCGCACTTGCTGAGTTTGCAATACAAACAATTATCCAATAGCCTCTTCAAGACCAAGATGACATGACCAGCATATTGCGGAATAGACCTGGAATAAACCAGGATGTCATCGATGTAGACAATGACAAACTGGTCTATATAATCTTTCAGTACGTCATTTAAAGTACTGGAACGCCGCCGGGGCGTTACATAGCCCAAACCGCATTACCAAGTGCTCAAATAAACCGTACCTTGTCTTGAAGGCCGTTTTCCACTCATCCCCGCTGCGTATCCTTACCAGATGGTATGCTCCCCGGAGATCCAACCGGGTGTAAATGTTGGCCTCCCGTACTTGGTCCAACAATACGGGGATGAGTGGCAACGGATAACGGTTCTTGACTGTCTGCCTATTCAATAGGCGGTAGTCGATGCAGGTTCGCAGCTCCCCGTTGGCTTTTGCCGTAAAAAACAAGGGCAAAGCCGCAGGGGACCGAGAGGGACGAATAAACCCCATGGCACAGAATTCTTTCAAGTACTCCTGCAGGTGTTTTGTCTCAGGCTCTGAAAGGGCATATACTCTACACGAGGGTATCACTGCACTGTCTACTAGATCTATGCGACAATCGTATTCGCGATGTGGTGGCAACAATGCAGCCTTGATTTCACTAAACACCTCACGATACTCCTCATAGACAGATGGCAAACATACATCTTTTTCCACGGCTGTGGCCACCTGAAATACCTGTGCTAAGGCGATCAAATGTTGTACTGTTTCCTTCATGCATGAAGCCTGGCATTCATCCGACAGAAACCTGATGGTTTTTTGTCTCCAATCCATGGTAGGATTATGCAGACCTAACCAGGGCATGCCCAGGATAACCTCATATTGAGGTGCTTCTATGATATTCAGCACTATAGTCTCCACATGCTCCAATGGATTCCCCGGGAGATGCAGTTCCACTGTTTCGGTATGTTCCGTAATTGGACCGGACTTCAACGGGGTGCCGTCCACGGCCAGCACCCTCTCTGGTTTCAGAATAGCCACTCTCGCCAACCCCAGCCGTCTTACCAACCCTTCGTCAATAAAGTTTCCAGTAGCCCCGGAGTCCACCATGCTATGCACCAGGTGTTGTTGTCCTCGCACCTGCAACATCATGGACAACACTATATGCGCTTCCGTATCCGTGGCAGAAACCCCAGCAAGAGACGGCAGCCGCCATCCCTGTTCCTCGGGCTTCGCCTCTGGTAACAACGATTCTCTCTCAGTGTTCCCCAACACTACCGGAATAGCATAATTCTTTCCAACCGGAAAAGGTCGGCCTTTCTTAGGTTTCACCGTACAGTCCTTTACGTAATGTCCCTTCTTGCCACAGTACATGCAGAGACCCAAGGTGCGGCGGCTTTCTCTTTCTGCTCTAGACAAGGGTGCCCGGATTGCACCCACTTCCATAGGTTCCACCCCACCTCCTTTCTCCGTGGAAGTCCCCCCTTCGACCCTCCCTGGACCCCCAGGAGGACGATAACCTCGTCTCCGTTCTCCAGTGCGATCCGCCAGACGATGATCTAATCTCAGCGTCAGATTAATTAGATCTGTACATGTAACTGGTTGCGGATCGATCTGAGCCAGAACATCTTTCAGCTCATCGGAGAGACCTTGATAATATAATGCCTTTCTCTTTTCTTCTGGCCACGCAGTTTCCGCGATCAGTCTGTTAAAGGTAGACATATAGGTGACCAGTTCTTTTCGGCCTTGTTTCAGCTCAAGGAGTTCACGATCTGCACTTAAAGTAGTGGCTCTCCTATCAAACACTCTTTCGAATTCTCTCCGAAAGGCACTCCAGTCAGACAAGAGAGGGTCGTCGTTCCTCACCAGAGGTCCTGCCCAATTCGCTGCATCCCCAGTTAAATATGAGACCGCGAATGCTACTCTAGACAGATTAGTAGGGAAAGACGCTGGACGACATGAAAAATGCAAGGTTATTTGTGTCAAAAAATTCTGTACTGAAGTAGGACTACCGGCGTATCTCTCCGGACTGGCCAATGGGATGGGAGGAGGGACCGTGACCTGCACCTGCTGAACACCTGCCAAAGCATTGAAAGGATTCCTGGCCTGTCTATCCACCTGTTCCTTCAGAGCGGCAGTTTCTGCTCGTGAAGTAACCAACTCCTGTTGCACCAGTACTAAGGCGGCCAATACATCTTCCAAGGTAGCCATACCCTGAATACCCGATCGGGAGGAGACTATTTCGTGGGCACGTGATTCTGTCACGGTCCAACGGCTCCTCAGGATCGAGGTGATGCTATATGGGGTCCACCTCCCGATTTCTCCGTGCTCTAGGAATAAATACCACCGAGCACGATAGTAAGCAGGCGAGGGAAACGGCTGTAGAAGGGATATCTGCAATGACACAAAAACAAGCTGTAAGTGGAGAGTCCTACCCTTCATCCACTAAGCCTGATTCCCCTCTGATCTCCCTTCCTACCTGATTCGTCTCAGGCACCTCTCCCTTCTACATGTAACAGTATATGAGATAACTTCTCTCACCACCGGGGATTGTTCTCTGAAATACAAGAAACAGGCATGGAATTAATCTACTTCCCTCCCTAGACACTGACTACTGGCCCCTGTACTTGTTACCATACATACCCTGCATTCTTCGTCCCTTATTTATGAATAAGTTCTACTTCAGCTCTTATTTGCTGCATGTAAGTCACTGGGTATTCATAACATAACAAAAACGTTAAAAAGACAGTACTGCTCTAGTTCGTTCTAATGTTCCCTCTCTTCCAGAAACTAAGCGTTTAGCCAAAAGGCAACTTCACATTAGATACGACTGTTCTTACCAGGCGCCTGCTCAGAAGAAGGAATTACTTGTCATACCAGGAATACCTCTTCCTTCCTGCGGTGGATTCTTCCTGGATTCGAACTCCTTTTATATAACAGCGCCCTTACTGTTGAGAGTGTCACTCGGCCTCTCTCCGAGTTGAAATAAGTTTGCACGAAACGTTTCCGACAATGAGAGGGGGCAAATCCAGCGTCTCTCTTGTCGGAAGAACTCAATTACCAGCTCAACCCGATACCGTACTCGAGATGGTGAAATCCGGCGTCTCTCCGAGCACTGAAAGGAGTTCCCACAATACGTCCGAACACGAGAGGGGGCAAATCCAGCGTCTCTCGCGTCGGAAACTACAAAACAAACAAACCCGGTGTCGTACTCGAGAGGGTGAAATCCGGCGTCTCTCCGAGTAAGGCAACACTGATTCAAATCCTGACTCACCGGCGAAGACACCTAATAGCGGAGCTCACCTCCACGAACTCAATCCAAAGGTCAATTCCCATAAGGTAACCCCGCAGCCGCGGGTTACGGAAAGCGAGAACGCTTTTTCCAGAAGACAGTCACGGGGAAACAACTTCCCCCTCCGATTCTCCAATCTACACAACAAGGACAAAATCACGTGCATCGCACTCCCAGTCTCGCTGAGTTTTATGTCCTCTTCCTTTGCCTTGTGCACTCCAGGCTTTCTGGGTCTTGTAGTTTCTGGTTCATTATTGGGTAGGCACAGGTCGGATCCTGACAACAGGCTCTGTAGTTCACAGAGCCACCACATGGGACATTTGCTTGGGATATTGAACGGCACCCACATGCAGAGGCCCATCTGTGGGCTCGGAACTTTTTGGCAACAGCAATATTAACGTGCACCCATTAGGGTAGAGTTTGTTGATCCAGACTAAAACACCCACAAGTCAATACGCTCAACAGAGCAGCCCATCGAAGGGTGACATTTTTCCTTGTGTGTGTATGGGTCAGAACAGCACGAAAGACTGTTGAAGCCTCTGATGAAGTGCAGCAGCACAGAAACGCGTCAGGCATGCATAACTCGACACGAAAGCTGTTATTTCCATCGGCATGCCGGTTACGTTCTTACCCTTTAAAACCCTGGTGCTAGCGGATGTCTGAGTGTGTCTTTGTTCCGGTGGGGAACTTTGGAGCTTTCATATATATATGTGTGTATATATATATAGTCAATGAAAAAAATAAAGGTTAAAGCTTAGTTATAATTAGGAAAACTTATTTTTTCTATACAAATCACGTTTAAATGCAAACTTTAAAAATGATACAGTTATAGTTATAACTTTTATTTACAAAGTATCTTCCACCTTCAAATTATTATACGTAGCAGAACTCATTAGACACTATTTCACTCTTTTCAGCTCGCTAATCAGTCAAAACTAACTATAACCCACCATAATTTCAAGGTGTTGAATACATTCGAAATTAAAGTTATAGCTATAGCTTTAGAATTTTTAAAGTTTGTTTAGTTTATACTTGGTTTGTACGGGGATAATAAGTATTCCTAACTATAACTAAGCTTTAACTTATGTTTTTTTCATTGGATTTCAATGTTTATTTTAAAGTTTTAATAAAAATGGGTTTCAAATCATATAGTCCAATTTCGCAAGTAGAGAGTTGTTATGTGGAGTGTTGTATAATACAGTGGGGGAGAGTGTTGCAAATTCTCTTATCATATACTGTAGTATTGTTGATTGGAGTACAATAGAGTTTAGTACTGGAGCATGCAGTGTAGTAAAGTGTTATATAGTGTTGTGGCATGGTGTCCCATATAGTGGAGTCAAGTATCGTAGATTGCAGCAGCGAGATATTCAGTAGAATGGTGTGTAGAACAGTAGAGTTGGGTGTTGTAGACTGTCATAGAGTGGAGTACAGTGAAGTAAAGTGTCTGAGTGGAGTGTCGTAGAGCACAGCAGAGGAGAGTGTCATAGGCTGTAGTACTGTGTCATATAGTGGAGAGGCATTTCTTAGAAAGAAGTTGAGTGGCATGTTGTTGTCATACAGTGTAGTACAGACGCATATAGTGGATGGGCAGAGAGTAGAGTAGAGTCTTATAGAGTGCCTTATAGCATAGTACACTGCTGTAGAGTTGAGTTGCATATGTGGAGTAGAGTGTCAGACAGTGGAGCTGCATAGAGTGGAGTATGGTGCAGTGGTGTGAAGTAGGATAACTTGCAGTAGAGTGGAGTGGAGTACACTGGAGTGGAATAGTGTAGAGTGGAGCAAAGTGGCATAGAAATGGAATGGCGTGTCATAGACTATAGTGGTAAGGAGTGCAGTGGAATGGCGTAGCATATAGTCGAGTAAAGTGTCATGAATTGGAGTAGCGTGTTGTACAGTAGAGTGCAGTGGGGCATTGTACAGTATTGGACAACAGTAGAGTAGAGTGGCATACAGTCTAGTTGATTTTTGTAGAGTTGAGTTGTGTACAGTACAGTCTTGTAAAGTGTGGTACAGTGAATTGGCATACAGTGTTATAGAGTATAATGGAGCTGAGTGGTGTAGAGTTAAGTGGTGTACAGTGGAGTAGTGGAGTAGAGTAAAGTGGGGTGCAGTGGCATATAAAGAGTTGCATACAGTGTTGCATAGGGGACTAGAGTAGAGTTGAGTGTTGTACAGTGTCGTACAGTATAGTACAGTGTTGGACAGTGGGGTGAAGGTGTATAGGCGCCAGTAAAGTGTCAGAGAGTGCCATACAGTGTAGTTGAGTATTGTTGAGCGGAGTTGCATATAGCACAGCAGTGTGTGAAACAGTGGAGCTGCGTAGAGTGGATTGTTGTATGGTAGCAGAGAATGAAGTAAAATCTCATACAATTGAGTAGAGTTGAGTGGAGTGGTGTAACTTGGGCCCCCATTAGGATGGCGGGCGGACTTTGCCCTCCCGCCACCCTTGCGGAAAACAGGACCGCCCGCGAGCTGAGCAGCGGTCCTGCACTGGACATTAGGATGCGCCCGTCACAGTGGGGGGCGCATCATGCATTCTTAACATTGTGGCGGGCAGTGCTCTCAGCACCGCCCGCCACAACGCTAAGAATGCATGTATGTATTTGCATATACAAAGCGGCAGGCACCGCGCGGTGCCTGCCGCATTGCATATGCAAATGCAGGGGGGTACCCCAGGTACCCCTCACCCCCCTTCACTATGGGGGCCCGCAGGGGACCCCCAGGTGAAGACCGCATGCCTTTCCATGGCGGCATTGCCGCCACGGAAAGGCATCTGATCGGGCCCATTGTAATATGGCTGGCGGTGTCAAACTGACAACGCCACCATATTAAACCTTTTTCCGCCCCGGCCGCAAGGCGACGGGGCGAAAAAAGCAGTGCACGGTCTTTCCGTCCGCTGCAGTCCCCCCGCCATACTAATATGGTGGGGGGCATGGAGGAGTGGATGTCGGGCAAATTGCCACCGCCAGGCTGGCGGTGGCTACCGCCAGCCTGGTGGGGTCAATCCGCCCGACATCCTAATGGGCCCCTAAGTGTGAAGTAAAGTACAAGAGAGTGTATTGGTGTGTCATAGAATAGAATGGCATAGTGTTGGTAGTAAACTGTTATAAATTGGAATGGAATCTCATACAGTAGAGTGGAGTGCTATGTTATATAGAAAAGTGTTGTATAGTGAAATGGAGTATTGTACATTGGATTGTACGGGCGTAAAGGGGTGCATAGAGTTGGACATTGGAGTGTACAGGGATAGAGTGGAGTGGAATGTCAGAGGGTTCCATGAAGTGTGTCAAATTTTTATAGAGAGGAGTAATATAGAGTGAAGGAGAATATGAAACAATGGAGCACCGTAGAGTGGAGTGGAGTGGCATATACTCTATTGGCATAGAGTGGATTATTATAAAGTGGAGTAGCATGCAGTGGAATAGCATACAGTGGAATATTGTACAGTGGAGTGTAGAAGAGTGGAGTGGCATAGAGTAGAATAGCATAGAGTGGAGTGGTGTACAGTGGATTGGAGTAGAATAGGGTAGGGTAAAGTACTCTATGGAAAATGCTGCCTACATATTGAATTTTTGCAAGTGCAATCCAGTCCATATACAACACAGTCTGTTTTACAAATTATATGTTCTTTGACAGTATTCATTTTCCCATTTAATAGTTCAACAACATTTGTATTCATACCATGTCTGCATGCATTGAACGTCCAGCATTTCCAAAAAGCCATTTTTGTTCTGTTTGGATAACCAATGAAATGATTCCTTTCGTATGGGCTTTAAATCACTAGAGGTCAACATAACTGCTAGCGATGAATGTAGGAAGCTGATTTTTTATGTGGTAGAGCCAATAGAAGGGCACACTATGTAAAAAGTACAGACGAACCATCATGGTTTACAGCCCTTAAATTAATAATCTTAAGTGCTTTATTTGTGGCAGTCTGGTCGTGCAGCTACTGCTTATCAGAGGGTAGTGTTAAGCCTTTGTTGTACACAGACAAGAAACAAGATACGCACTCAAGAAGACATTTGAGACCAATTTCGAAAAAGAACATATTTTTATATAATTTTAGACACCAATATCATCAGAATCAGGTAAGTATTTTCGGAGTTATAGATTGTTGTAGAAATAGAAAAAATAAAGTCAAATACTAGTTTTGAGGTATGAACCTCGAACATGGTGATGTTATCCTATGGGAGAAACATACACTGCATACATATTCTTACAAGCGGTTCTGGAGTGTGCCTTTTGGGGCCAAGGTCCTAGAGGCCACCAGCAGTACAATTTTACCTGCCCTGGGGAGTTTGGGTGCAGACGCGCTGGTCGCGCTGGTAGCCTCGAGAGCTACATGGTAAAGTCAATGGCAAAAGTACCTGAAAAAGAAAGGCTGCAAATGGGCACTTAGGGACAAGTCTGGCAGAACCCAAAGTGTGTCTTGGCTCTTGAGGGTCTCTGGAGCACAGAGACACAGGTGTTTTTTGTGTTTTGATAAACAATTTTATTGAGTTTTGCCAATAGAACAAAGACCAGCAAGTCAGCACATTACAATAGAAGCAACAATTCCCAATCGGATGGATGATCTCATCCCGCAAGACCCCACAGAGTACAATTTAACATAGACAAGAAGCAGATGAATCAGAATTAAACTACCACACCCAACCATTTGCCACACACCCTGTGATATTTCTTCGGACATCCCCGTGCTTCATACATAGGTTTTTCTTGGGTGGCTCACCAATCCACCCCCTTCCGCCACTTCACTAGGCTAGGTGGAGTTGTACATTTCCAGGCGGCTGTTATGTCACGCTTAGCAACATCCATAGCTGTGTTGAAAAAACAGCTTCTCATTTCTGGACCCGTCCAGCCTATCCCCAGGAGCAAGAGTCGCTGGTCATGGGGAACTTCCCATCCCAAGACTTCTGTGAGTTTTTCTTCAATGCCTCCCCAGAACCTGGCCAACTGTGGACATGCCCAGACCATAGGAAAGAAATCCGCCGGGTCCTGGCCGCAGCATGTACAGGAGGCAGTTGAAAAGAGACCGGCCTTGTAAAGCCGATCAGGGGTTAAATAGGTGGCAATGAAGTAGTAAAATTGAATCAGGCAGAGTCTAGTTGATGCAGTGACCAGCTTAGGTGCCGTGAGCAAATCCCTCCAATACTCCTCCTCCAGTGGACCCACCCATGCCTCCCACTGGCTTCTAAACCGGCCCAGTGTGGTTGGGGAGTTATTGATTAGGGCACGATAAATGCAGGAGATGCCCCCCTTCCCCAAGTCACCCATCATAATTTGCGCTTCAGGAGAATTGTATTCTGGAACCGCTGTGTCGTCCGATATGTGTGATTGAAGGGCGTCTCGCAGTTGCAGGTATTTATAAAATTGTGACGGGTGTAGGGATTACCTATATTGAAGGTCTTGGAAGAAGCGCATGTGGCGGCTCGCCCACACATCCCCAAGTTGGGAGATCCCTATAAGATCCGAGGTGTGGAATCCCCTCAGCCCACTCACCTCATGGAGCCAAGTACCATGCCATAGAAGAGTGTATTGAGTTAGCTTATGTGTCCACTGAGTGTGAGGCAGCGATGCCCGCCAGGAGCACAGTACACGTCACCTGACACAGATGGTTTATGTGAACCGGGGCTGAGGGGCTCGGTGCACAGGTGTTTAGCCCGGCGGGTCACTGTAATTAGAGGCTGTCCCCTGACTTTGGATATTGGGAGATAGAGAGTAACAGGATAGTAGGGCCAATCTGGATGAAGACCTTGTGGACCCTGAATGTCCTTGATAGCAGGTTAGTGTCAGAGTCGGTGGTGTCTGGACTAGACATGCAACAACCCTTGGTAGTTATATGGGCTCCAGTACCCAGGGTCCTGAGAGGCTCCAGAAGCATCAGAGGTACAAGACTAGGTGAGAGCAACAGGACCAACCTCCTGAATGCATAACAACCTCTTAATGGTGAGTTGCTCCCTCCTGGGCCCAAAGGCCAGCAAGATGAAGTACCGGGTTGATGCAGTTGGTTCCCTTAAGATGCGGACGATGGCTCCTGCTTCCAAAGGGAAATGCTGCTTGGTTGCTGAAGGCAAGAGCAGCCTCCAAGGGTTTGGGGAGGCTGTTCAGCTTCTGAATGAGTCTGACTTTGTGATTGTCACAGTGCAAGCAGCAAGGTAGGGTGTACTTCCTGTAGTTTCCAGTAGACAAGTCTGACTTCCTGGTGTCAGGGGTACCCATAAGTTCTGAATTGTGGGTAGTTTAGGTGAGTGTAGGGTAGTAGCCAATGGGCCACTTACCCCTGGAGTTACTACACCCCTTTTATGACTACTTCCTGGGGAGAGTGGGCATATTCCTGACCCAGAGTTCCTAGTTTCACCAAATCAAAATGGTGAAACAATTCATTGGCTGTACACTTCAGGTGGCCCACATTAGGAGTGTGCATATCTGGAAAGTGTGACACACCTTCTGACTAACTATTTTCCCACCTTCTCTGGAACAAAATGGGCCCCAGGGCAGGGGGTGATATTTCCAGGTCTGGAGGGAAGCTGTCGTTGAAGAGCTAAGGTGGTAGAGGCTTTGACATTCTAATTGACTAGCCATTCTGCTGGAGGAGGGTGAGCATCTTCCTCCGGAGCAGGCATTGTTTCTGGCCTTTGAGAACACAGGCTCCCACCTATAGAGGGTCAGAAACTCATCTGTAGTGGCATGCTGGATGCTACCAGTCAGCTAGCCCACTACAGGACTAGTAAGCTTTTCAGGGTGCACCTCTAAGACGCCCTCAAGGTGCATGTCATAATAATTCTAATACTGGCATCAGAAAAGATGTATTAATAGAAGGTGTTTGATATCAAACACTATTGGTTGCAGTGCAGCGATCATGTAGCTGGGTAACTTGTGCTCAGTACATAGACTGAAGAAGAATGCTGAGATCAGCTGAAATGTCTTAGTTATAGAACCAGATATCACAGGGGCCTATATGCTCATACGGATGTGCTCTCACATGCAATTATAATGCACCTTGCCGTAGGACTCTAAGGCCTGCTGTAGGGGTGACCTTATTAGGGTACATGAAGGATGCATGGGCATGGCACACAGGTGGAGCACCATGTTGTGTTTTCAAAATGGTTTGCGCCATTTTACACATCCTGTGGTGGCAGTCCGCATGTAGTTTTTGTGTGGGTCCATTAGGGTGGTATAATAAATGCTGCAGCCCACAGGGACCCTCTTTAGTACACATGCCCTGGGTATCAAGGGTACCATTTACTAGGGACTTACAGGGGTGCCAAAGTCTTTGCCAAATTGGGTTACCTCATTTTAGGGAAAGAGCACTGTCTATGGATGCCTGGTTTGCAGGGACCCAGTGCACATTCAGTCAAAAAGAATCAGTACTAGGGCAAAAAGGGGTGGATGACCATGCCAAAAGGGGCACTTTCCAACAATTAATTTTTAAGTCCTCATCCAATAGCAGTGTTTTCCAGTTTCTCTGTACAATTTTTTTGATCTCTAGTCTAAATGTGATTAATTAAAATCTAAGATAAGCATTATTGTTGAGTCTTCCTTTATTCTGTTTTGTTTAGAATTTTGTAATTCCTCTCTTCTTTTTTTCTCTTTGTCAGGCATAGCGGAGGACGGAATCCTGGTATCCCCCCTCCATTAACCATAATATCATTCTATCTGCTTCCTTTTCAAATTCAGTGTTCTCTGCACAATTTTGCCTTATCCTCAGTTATTCCCTATAGGGGATACTCCATTTCAGAACTTTTAGGTGTCCACTGTTTTCATGGAGATTGGAATTACTGGCTGGGATTTTTCTATGTATTTTGAAGCAGATCCTCCAATATTCAATGTATATATGTATATTCAGGTAGTCAATGTTCTCAGATCTGATACAATGTGTAAATCGTAAGTGGTAGTTATTCTGGTTTGAGGAATAAATGCCTCCAAGGATTCTTTACTTTCTTTCCAGATCAAAAACAAGTCATCTATAAATTTGACCCAAATTTTAATTTGTTTCATTGCTGACTCATTTTTCTCTGCACACATTATGTATTGTTCCCATAATCCCATCAGTTGGTTGGTTTACATAGGGGGAAAGGATGAGCCTATAGCAGTGCCCTGCTATAGGATACAGTTGGTTTTATCAAAGATGAATACATTGTTATTTAAACACAATTCTAACATCTTTAAGATCATTTCTGTGTGTTCAGTAGACTAATTGATCTGGTCCATGAAAAATGCTTACACACATTGAACTCATCCTCATGTTGGATTGATGTGTATAGTGCCTCTATATCAATAGTGGCCATCAGATAATTCTTTCCCATGGGATTTAATTGATTTTTGATAGAAAGACTGCAGAATCCTAAAAATATGCAGATAGTTCCACAGTTAACAAGGAATACATCTTTAAATCTTGATGTGTACTACAATAGTGATCCAATAAAACTTACCTTTGGCCTGCCAGGTGGATGGTTTCTACTTTTATGGATTTTTGGTAAGAAGTATATTGCTGTAAAATTGGGTTTTCATTTCACAAATAGTGGTAGTCTTCATAACCTAACAAATCTTTCTATTTCCATTTCAGACGTTTATTGTTGTATATTGAGGCAATTTCTTTTGCTGGATCTGAGCAAAGGGAGAAATAATGCAATGTGTACTGCTACATTAATGTCCTTCACAATAAAGGAATAATTCAATGTGTCACACCCCAATCACGTACTTTGCAATGAAGAAATAATGCAATGTGGGCCGCTACAATTAGGTACTTTGCAATTAAGGAATAATGCAATTCGTAACTACAATCAGGTACTTTGCAATGAAGAAATAATGCAATGCGGGCCGCTACACTCCTGTACTTGGCAAGGGAGAAATAATGCAATGTGCAGCACTACAATCGTGTACTTCGTTATGCAAAAATAATGTCAGGCATCATAAGACAGTCCGGCAGTTCGTTAGCAGCAATATTGGCAATGTGCAGTATGACAATCAGCCTCTTTGATAACAGTTGCCCCCCGCCCCCCACATGGTTCAATGATGACACAGAGTACAGCTTCTTACTCTGGCCCCTGAACTGCCACTTCTTTCGGCAGTACGGCTCACGTCGTCAGAAGGACTGAGAGGCCAAGAGAGTGTCCCTCTGAGCCCTCACCCTGTCCAGGTAGGAATCCACTTTACCTGGGGGCACGACCCCACTCTCCTCTCCTCCTTCAGCGATCTGGGCCTTCCGTGCAGATCTTTTTCAATGGGCCTCACCGGCTTAGCCTGGCAGCTCGACTCCTCCGGGGCTGCCGGTCCGGGCCACGACTGTTAGGAAGGTCTCAGGTGGCGGCAGGGCACACGTACCCCAAGCCCCTGAGATTACTTTTACTCAGGGTGCGCGTTCATCACCTCACTGTAACGGTCTCTTCTGGCATGATGCCACATACACAGCGCTGATGGTACCCCACATCGACTCCAAGTGCTCGCTCACCAGGCTCTCCTTCCGGCGGTCTCAGTTGGCACCAAGACACACACACCCCGTTGCAGAGACTCACTTTCTTCCGGTGCACACGATGATCTGCGATCACCTCCACAGTCCCAGGTAACATCAAAGCATGCACACTGCTGCACTGAGACTTACTTCAACTCCTGTGCCCCGATATCCAGGTGCTCTTCACCAATGCCTTCGGCTGCACCACAATACGCTCACCGTGTCTGATCCTTACTTCTCCTCTGGTGCACTCAATGACTAGGCACTCTTCACCAAGGCGTGCCGTGCACTACGACATGCACCCAGCGCATCCGACACTCACTTTACCTGCAATGCAGACGTTGACCAGGCGCCCTTCACCTGTGCCTCCTGCACACACGACATGCAGCCAGCGCGTTCAAACCTCACGCCTCCTTCGTGTGCCTAAGATCACAGGGCACACCTTCTGAGGGTCTCAAGCTGCCACAACACGCGCCCACTGCAACGCTTAAAACTTCTCCAGAAACTTTTATGTTCCTGTGTTTCCAAACAAGAAGCCAGCTCAACTCGAGCCCTTAGGGTTACAGCACAAAGCACAGTCTTCGTCAAGCAGGGGGACCCAGTGCCTCCAAGCACAGTGCCAACAGCCTCTTCCTTGGTTAGTGCAACAAACTGCAGACCAACCCCAGATCACGAAGCATGGATTGGGCCTTCCCCAGCAGTCTCTTCAGTTGCTCCTTCTTTAGCAGAGGTTCCTCTTGACCACAAAAAGGGGTCCAAGCCTTTTCAGTCTCAATCCATTTCTGTTTCATTCCAGCTTTCAGGGGTTTCAGCTCTCATAGTTATACCCCTTAATGTCTTTGAAGTTTGTTGTGCTCAGGGGTCTATGACCCCTTCCTAAATCCGTTCTGGGTGTCTCCCTCCCAATGCCACCTTTCTCCCTTTGATACTGGGGTCTGGATCTTTAATCACTCAACAGGAGATGGGTCGCCTTCATCACGGAGACCTGGATGAACGCCTCTTCAGCCCCCGACATCGCCATCGCCATCCCAGAGGGCTACAAGATCGTCCGGAAGGACCGCAACGCCAACCAGATGGGAGGAGGCATCGCCATCATCCACAGGAACACCATCCATCTCACGACCAGCACCGACAACACCCTGACCAGCGCCGAACACCTGCATTTCCAGATCCACACCAACCCGAACACCACCCTCAGAGGCACCCTGATCTACCGACCCCCGGGACCACGCACACAATTCAGCGAGGACTTCGCCGACTTCGTCAGCCCGCATGCCCTCCCCTCCGCTGACTACATCCTCCTGGGGGACCTCAACTTCCATCTGGAGAACAACAACGACCGCAACACCAGCACCCTGCTCGACAACCTCGCCAATCTTGGACTCAAGCAGCTGGTGTCCACACCCACCCACCTCGCCGGACACACACTCGACGCAGTCTTCTCCTCCAGCACAGACATCGACTTCAGCCACGCTACAGAGCTTCAATGGACGGACCACAGCTGCGTCCACTTCACCTTCAAGAGGACGACGACCCACCACCACCAGCAACAGGCTGCCCGCAGAAGCTGGAACAAGATCACAGCAGACCAGCTGGCCACCTCCCTGAGCCAGCACCCTCCTGCCAGCTCAGCGAACCCCAGCCAGGCCGCCGACAACCTCACGAAGTGGATCAGCATCTGCGCGGACGAGCTCGCCCCGCTGAGGACCCCGCCCAGCAGACCCGGCAGCAAGAAAGCCCCGTGGTTCACCGACGAACTCAAGAGCTCCAAGAAGAACTGCCGAGCCCTCGAGAAAGTCTGGAGAAGGGAACCTACACCGGACAACAGGACCACCCTCAAGCTGGCCACTCGGAAGCACCACCAGCTGATCCGCGCCGCCAAGAAAACTGCATTTAAGGACCGGCTGGACAACAACGCACACAACAGCAAGGAACTCTTCAACATCGTGAAAGAGCTATCCAACCCCAGCGCAGGAAACAACGACATCACCCCATCGCAAGACCTCTGCGACTCCCTCGCCTCTTACTTCCACAACAAGATCGCGGACATACACAACAGCTTCAACAACCAACCAACGCACACCATGTCCGAACAACCACCCCCCACCACCACCCTCCACGCCTGGACCCCGATCAGCACCGAAGACACCATCCGCACGATGAACTCCATCCACTCCGGATCTCCGACCGACCCCTGCCCTCACCACATCTTTAACAAGGCCGACGCTGTCATCGCACCCCACCTACGAGACATCATCAACACATCCTTCGACACCGCCACCTTCCCTGAGAGCTGGAAGCACGCCGAACTCAGCGCTCTACTCAAGAAACCAACAGCGGACCCCACCGAACTCAAGAACTACCGCCCCATCTCGCTCCTCCCGTTTCCAGCGAAAGTCATCGAGAAGACCGTCAACAAGCAGATGGCCGCCTTCCTCGAGACGAATGGATCCCTCGACCCCTCACAGTCCGGCTTCCGAGCCAATCACAGCACCGAGACCGCCCTCATCGCCGCCACTGATGACATCCGAGCCCTGATGGACAACGGAGAAACAGCGGCCCTCATCCTCCTAGACCTCTCCGCGGCATTCGACACTGTCTGCCACCGCACCCTAGTACAGCGCCTCAGCAACGCCGGAATCCAGGACAAGGCGCTGGAATGGATCGTCTCCTTCCTCGACGGAAGAACACAGAGAGTCCGCCTACCACCGTACAAGTCAGAGGCCACCGAAGTCATCTGCGGCGTCCCTCAAGGATCCTCTCTGAGCCCCACCCTCTTCAACGTCTACATGAGCCCCCTCGCGGCCATCGCACGTCAACACAACCTCAGCATAATCTCCTACGCCGACGACACCCAGCTGATCCTCTTCCTGACCAACGACCCCGCCACCGCCAGAGCCAACCTGCACGAAGGGATGAAAGAGGTAGCCGAGTGGATGACGACCAGCCGCCTGAAACTGAACTCGGACAAGACGGAGGTCCTCATCCTGGGCTCTTCACCCTCCGCCTGGGACGACTCCTGGTGGCCTCCCGCCCTGGGCACCGCACCCAAACCGACAGACCACGCACGCAACCTGGGCTTCATCCTGGACTCCTCCCTCTCCATGACCAGGCAAGTCAACAACGTCTCCTCGGCGTGCTTCAACATCCTACGCATGCTACGGAAGATCTTCTGGTGGATCCCCACCGAGACCAGGAAGACCGTCACCCAGGCCCTCGTCACTAGCCGACTGGACTACGGCAACGCCCTCTACGCCGGGACCACCGCCAAGCTCCAGAAGAGACTCCAACGGATCCAGAACGCCTCAGCCAGACTCATCCTCGACATCCCACGAACCAGCCACATCTCCGGACATCTGAGAGACCTTCACTGGCTCCCCGTCAACAAAAGAATCACCTTCCGCCTCCTCACCCACGCACACAAAGCCCTACACGACCAAGGACCAAGCTACCTCAACAACCGGATCAACTTCTACGCTCCCAAACGCCACCTCCGATCAGCCAACCACGCCCTCGCCGCCGTCCCCCGCATCCGAAGAGCGACTACAGGAGGAAGGTCCTTCTCCTACCTGGCCGCCAAGACCTGGAACTCCCTCCCGACCGACCTGCGCCTGACCCAAGACCACCTCTCCTTCAGGAAGAAGCTGAAGACCTGGCTGTTCGAGCAGTAGCGGCACCCCCCCTCCCCCAAGCGCCTTGAGACCCTACGGGTATGTAGCGCGCTCTATAAATGTCATTGATTGATTGATTGATTGATTGATTGATTGGTCAATTTGTTTATTGCGCCTACCCAGGCCTTTTCACCTTCCGGGCTTCTACTCCCCCTACTCTCCAGATACAGGGCAGCCTGGTGCCATCTCAACCCCTCCCTGGGTCAAGACCTCTCCCAGCTCCTCTCACCTCTCAGATCCAGACAGTCAATCCACATTCAGCAGAGACACACAGAAATGCTTAAAGCACAAATTCAGCCACTTTCTAACAGAGTTGCTTCTGAACACGCAGTGACAAAACAACTTTCATAGAAAGATGTGTTATGACACTGTGAGCTCATACATACTAAACTTCACCTCCCCATTATAAACTTATAGGAAACTAGGCTAACCAAAATACCAGCCTCCCCCATTTTTTCCTATAGGCAGAATGGCCTTTCACCACTGAAAACGAAATGGAGTGTTTTTCACTGGCAGGACATAGGAAACACCTTAGTATATGTCCTGCCTTTTACCTACACTGCACCCTCCCCAGGGGTTGCCTGGGACCTACCACAGGGGTGCCAAATGTGTATGCAAAAGGTAAAGTAAGACCTGTCAGAAGAACATGCTAACTTAGCAAACTGCGCACAGGCCCTACACTGCAGGCCTGGAGAATTTACATTACTAGCCCTGGAACACTCAGTGCACATCACTAGGGACTTTACTTGTAAGGCAAACATACTAATCATGGCCAACCAATTACCATTACACTTTACATAGGGAACACCTGTACTTTGACACTGATCAGCAGTGGCAAAGTACCCAAAGCATCTAAATTGGCAACTCTATGCCCGGAAAAAGCTCTAGAGGGGAAGCAAAAGGTTTAGGGAACTTTAGCCCAAATAGGCCAAGTCCTACAGTGTCCTGGAATGCGACTGAGTCAATGGAGTTGTTGAGGATGGGTGTTAGTGCTTCCCTGATTGGTAAGAGGCCCTTTGGTGATTGCACGGTAGGGCAAGGTCAGATGGGGCCAACGAGTGCATAGTCTTCATGGTAGCAGTGGTTTTGATCGTGCTGAGGTGGGCCACAAGAACAGAGTTAGTTCTTTGGCTGTGATGGGAAGTTGAGTTGCGACAGTGACAGGGTCTGGTTGAGAGTTGAAGTTGCTGTATATGGAATTGAGTGTGTTAAAGAAGAATTCTGAGGCCTTTTTGCAAAGGTCTTCTTTGTTGATGTTGCTGGAGGTGGCAGAAGGCCAATAAAATCTTTGATGATGGTGAAGACTTTCTTGCTGCTTTTAGTGCCAGCGTTAATGCAATCTGCAAGAGATGTGCACTTGGTGTTCCGTTCCTACTGGTGGCACTATCTTAGGGCTGATTTGAAGATGTATTTATCAGTTGTGTCTTGAGGTGTTTTCCATAAGTACTCCAGATGCTTGCAATGGCATTTTATCAGCCTGATTCCTCTGTGTACCAACCGGTCTGTGGCTGGGCTTTTGTAATTTGGTTTCACATGAGGGGAGCCAGGATGTCGATGCATGCAATGATCCAGCTGCTGAGGTTCTTGATGGTTATTGTCAAGTTGCTGGTGTGCTCAGACTGTTGCATGGAGAGGGCAGAAGCCCACTCCTCTTTACTTATGTTTTTCCAGTTGCAGCGGGTGGTTCTGGTGATGGTAGATTTGTGGTGGTGTGGGATGGGTTGGGTATGCTGAACATGACGAAGATGTGGACTGTCCAGGTCATAGTTGCTGGATTGTTGACTGTGATGTTGCTGATTGAGTAGAAGAAAAATGGGTTAAATAGCTATCTGGTAGTGTGGGTGGATTCAGTTATTTGTAGGGTGAGGGCAAGATTTGTGAGGTTTTCTAGAAGGGCCATTGTGTTTGGGTCAGTGTAGTCTAGGTGATAACTTAAGTCTAAAGGAGGATGAACGTGCTGGCATTGATGATGAGGGATTCGAAAAAAGCCAATGATGTAGCAGGTAAAATGGGTGTAGAGTCCTGGTGGTCTTTATACAAGGGTTCTGTTCAGGGAGAAGCTGGGTGTGATGCGTATCTTCAATGTGAGGTGTTCCATGTAGCTGGTGGGGGTGTCCATGTGGGTGGTGCATCTTTGAACCTGGTGGAGACTCCATGGTTATAGCGATGTCCGATGCAGAGGTTGGGTTTAACCATGTTTTCATGAAGAAGAGCAGGTTTGGATCGTGGTCATGCAGTAGGTCCCATATCTCAGTGGGGTGTTTGTAGAGCATGCGAGTGTGACCGTTACGTGGGTCATGTTTGTTCTGTATGAGAATGAACAGATGGCTGGCTTGAGTCACTGTGAGTGTGTGGAGTGCTGGGTGCTGTTGGGACAGGAGTGGTGGCAATGGGGTGTGGAAGAGAAATAGAGAACTTGCAGAAGACACATGCAAATGGTCCTTCTGTGTTCTGTGGTGCAGTGTGGTCGCAGTGTGGTGGGTGGTGGCCAGGGTTGAGCACACAGAGGAGTGTGGCAGGACAGTGGTGGGAAAACCAGGGTTGCTGGTGCTGGTTGCGGTCCACGCATGGGCAGGTGTAGACTGGCATGCCTTTGGCCCATCAGCAGCACACCCACTGTGTGCATCCACTGTGCACCCTTGCTGCAGCCGCCATTAAGCAGGTCCTGGGAGGTGGAGGAGCACAGGGTGCCCTGGGTAGGAGACCAGAGATGTCACTTCTTGTGGAGATGGATGATGGAAAAAACAGTGATGTCTCTTCCTGTGCAGATGGATGATAGGAAATCCAGTGATGTCACTTCCTGTGCAGATGGGCTATGGGAGTCTCCTTCAACGGATCCTTCTTGTCATCTGGCATGGGTGAAGAATACATGTTCACAGTGCATGTAGGAGGCAAGGTGAACATGGAGCATGTGTATTGTGCTTGGAACCTCCAGGAAGGCCTAGAGAATTCCTCAACATTTCCCAGAGATGTTGACTGTAGCTGGGCTGTGGTTACTGATGAGCAGTAAGGAATAACCTTTATGTTACGAGATCACTGAAAGATCACCTTACCTTCTGCCAGGAATGTCACTGTAGTCAGTTTGGAGCAGCTAGAGGGTAAGGATGATGCCTTTTTCCTCCTTTTGTAGGTTAGCTTCATGTTCCTGGCCTATGTGCTCGAGTTAGGCCCATGTAGCAATGCTGCCCATTTTCTTACATTGTCCTCTTTTCTGCACAATATTGTTATTGCGGTGGCCTTTTGGAAACATTTGCGTGTGCAACAGTGTTGGAATTGTTTCTCTGAAACTGCTTTGCCTATACATCTGACTTCGCAGAACATTATCATGAAGCCTCAAACACTGTATACAAGGCTTTTATGCATGATGTACAAGTGTTGTTCTATCTTCATTCATGGAGCAACCAGCTTATCCACACCAATGCTAATCTGCACGTACATTGCAAGAATTCTTTTTTCTATAAATAAAGAAGCATTTCCAGGGGTTAACAGAGGAGATACTTCCCCTGACATCGAAAGGCCCTGCATGCTGAGTCTTCGCTAAGCAGCTGTTTAACATCTCCAAGAGGGGGTCCAGTATGTGACTAAGACAGGGTCCTACATTCTTTTCCACCTGGGGAGAGGGATTCTTGGCTCTTCACCTACATAATCTTTAGACATACACAGAGTATGGATTGTATTGTAGGAGTACACCTGATTACTACATTGTACTATATGCCTGCATATATACACTGTCTTAGCACCATGGTGGAACTCCAACTGCTATTTACTCTTTTGGTGCTTGTCATCACTTTCATCTGCTTCTGATGACTGATTATTGCAGCACATGTATTCTATACAAGAATAACGTTGGCTCAATAAATATATTGAAAACATCCCATTGTGTATTCTCTGTATGCTTCTCTGAGAACAAGAATGCACAAGTGACTGAGTGAATTATTTTTTTCTAGATCTAATACCACAATCGCTTAGGGGTTAGGGTTGTCATGTTCAGTGGATGTCAGAAACCATTTGCTCCCTGTTTAGGTTAGGGGGTTTACAGCGGCACTGTGAGCTAGCTGGTCTCTAGGCCAACATATTCTATAGGATGCATAGAATCAGTCCAAGCACCTCACCCAAAAGTTTATGTTTTCCACAAACATGCAGAGCCTATGGATTAGTGGGAACTTCATGACACAATCAAGGTACTTTCACACCATACTCTGTTTTATGGTGACAAATGATACACCAGTCTCCGCCTGGTGATAATAAAGAAAAATTCATGAAGTGGCCCAAACCGGCTCCCAAGAGTAGATTCTGATAATCACATAAATGGCCATAGGATCTGATTAAAAGATCTCCCTACTATTTGAACATACCCGAGAAACGATGCTAAGAATAAACATTGGTCAGTTGGCATGCCCTGGGGGCCAAACAATTCTCAGTACCCACTGCTAGTATTCATACTACAGTATGAAGGAGAATGCGTCTGTGCGCCATGTCTGAGATATTTGATTGCCTGTCTACTTTTTCAGGTTGGGGTCAAATCCGAAGGAAGGCATTGCAAAAACAGCTGAAGACTGTTTAGAGGAAATTGGAATTGTATGATGGATCCAAAGGATTGCTGGGCAGCATGTCCCTGAGTATTGCCTGCCTTGTAAAGCCATCTGCCTAAGCTGCTGTATACGAAGAGCTGTGTATGAGACTTCTGTCCTAAACCTGCTGAGGTGCTACATCTGTCTCACCATAGGAGGCCAACTCACCACACAGTGTCCTGCAAGTGGACCTCTTCAAGAGGACATCATCTGGAAAAGGAACATTTATAAAGGTAGGATAAAGAATACCAACCACGCTGCAATGCACAGGAGGAGGATTAGTTCTACAGTACCATTGTGGTAATTATTTTTTCTCTGGCGCCCCATGTTGCTCTTTGTAGCTCTCAACAGGACTTCAAGTGCTAAGCACTTTGTCTTGGCCAGGTGGTGATGAGTAGCGTTGGTAGAAGAGGCCAAAAGGAGATGGTCCCGGAAAACCATGGAGCAAGATTTTACCCCAGGGACATTAAAACAGAAACTTGGCTCCCAGTGGAGGAGCAGCCTACAAGTGGGTCTTTCGGTCTCCTCCATAAGAGTAGCTACCAAAGACGTTATGAAAGGTCTACTGTTGTTGGAAGAAGAATGTAAGAAAAAATCTGTCGGGCACCGTATGCTTATTATAAGAACATGTTGTTAATCTCACAAGGCAGGGGCTTGCTGATTATAAAGACCCTTTGTCAACACCCATTGTTAGAATCTGTTTATTGTGTTTGACTTGTACCATATTGCTTGATAATTCTTCCTTTCCATTTATATTTTCATATATAGTATTTTTTAAAGAGTAATCATAGGTTGGGAATTAATTTATCAAGTTTTATTAGACTGCTTAGAGTTCTGAGCTTCAAACTCTAACCACCTCCATGAGTAAGCCTTTGTCCACTCTACTTCATTATCCGAAGGATCAAGTGCCAATAGTGTGTACTTGTCGGTCAACTTTGGGTCTAATAACAAGGTGGTCACAGGATACCAGATGCAAAAGGTTCCAATACGTGCAAATGGAGCCCAGTAGCCCCTGATTATCGTGGGACGCCCTAACCAGTCCTTACAGTAATGTTCTGCTAAGTAGTTGAGATGGCTTTCAATTGCAGATGTACATGCGTCTCCCATGAGGGCAGCCTATGGCTATGCTAATCCATAAAACACTATTCAAGGAAATGGGCAGTGCCTGGAAATAGAAAGCAAAAGACACACAATTGATGGACGGAATGCAGGACAAATCAAAACATTCACCCCCAGTCAAAAGATCTGAGTTAAATCCATCATTCTGTTGCTCACCATGCCACCCCAGTTTAGACTTGGCTATATGCAAATCAGTCTTGACACTGTGCCTCAAGGGAACAGTCCAGCCCGAACTGCCAATCCAGGTAATCCCTGGACTGGAAACAAGCATCCTAGGACCCTCATTAGCCAAGATAGCTTGAATCCAGTGGCACAGTGAGCCTAGGACCCACGTCAGGGCATACCCGGCGCTCTTAGGGCAAGGAAGCAAAAGACACACAATTGATGAACGGAATGCAGAACAAATAAAAACATTCATTCCCCAGTCAAAAGATCTGGGTTAAATCCATCATTCATTTGTTCACCATGCTATAATAGAAAGTGCAGCCGAGCAGGGAAGGCTTTTCCTGTTGCCTTCCACAACTTTCCGTTCTCGTTTCATCTTATTAAGCTTACAATGCAGAGGGACAATGTCGCCTTCCCTCTAAGCCTCCAGATGTAATCACCCACCATGAACTTTCGGTGCGGCAGGGACCCCACGGACCAACATAATCAGGCACCTGTGCTAGAGAGTGGACATAGGCCAGGCTGGTCATGCCAAAAAGACTTCCTAATATAATGCATTTCATTACATCTCTGAACAAAATCGCTTTCCGGTTGAAGAAGGGCACAGCTATCCCCTTTATGCAAAGGAGTGGAAATGAGTGTATTGGCATCTAGACACAGGAGGCACTGACCTCGGAGCCCCACACTACTCAGGTCTCATTGAAGGTTTGAGAGCATGCATCTCTTCACTGGTCCTCCTCCAGCATACAGGAATTGTCACTGCTACCAGAGGAGGCTGAAACAAGGCCAAATGCCAACCCGGAAGTAGCCCAACTCCTTATCCACCAAGTAGCAGTCTTTCTAGTTTGTCTGTAATTTGTATCTTGATAATTAAAAGTGGATTATTTACAGTGCACACATCACTAATTGCTGACACGATTTTGCATGTGGCCATCAGAGAGTTTTGATTCCTGATTGAAGACACGTAAGTGCACTTTTAAACAGGGTCTGGCAGGAGATATAATGCAACAATTTAGTTATTGATTCCATCACTCATAAAATTGTGGAGTTAAAGACTGGCCCAGACCAGGTTAACAAGCTTGGCATTAGGACTGGGCATTACAGGAGCAGAATTTAAGTACATGGCATAAACATACGTATAGTGGTCACTACAATGCACATTTAATTGCTATAAATCCTCCAGAGTGGGCGTGAAGATTTTAGGGGCATGGACACACCTATCTCTCTTACAGGGTACCGTCTCGCACCATCTCATGACTAGGTGAAGAGAGGTTTTCAGCAGGCTGCGGCGTGATTTGTTGGCCAATAGGACAGGCATTTGCAACACTGACACAGTCAGTCATCAAATCAGTCTATGTCCTTGTGGTGTGTACAAGAGCTCCCTGAGACTGGCAGTAGGCATTTCTGTGGCCTGTAGTAGAGTCCTTTTGCAGGACAAGCATTGGTAATAACTCGTGTTCCCTGTATGACAGTGCCCCCATTCACGTATAACCTCACCAGTAGGGAACAGAAAGTTCCATTCCGCCTGTGGAATTGCTGGGATTTTGGCCACTTCACATTACTCACCTCACCTGCCTCTATTCTCAGCTCCACCTGTTTATACAATTTTCTACTCTAGCACCTGCCCATCCACCTTCTTACCCACTCATTCTCATGCCTATTCGTATTTATGGATTTAATCTGTGTTATATCTGTGGATTGCCTTGAGAATTGGCTTAATTGCCTCTTTTTCATTTTTCTTCTGTTTAAAAGGTCAATGGGTTGCTTGATGGATGTCACTCAGATATTACTCTCTTTTGAATTTTCACCATTTGGTTGATTTTCTTTGGGAGGTGATCACAATATTTGGTATTCTACGTTTTTGGAGAGCCCAAGGGGTTTGACAATGCTAAATTGGATGGCATTATTCTGCTTTGAATTGAGTGTTACAAATGATGCAGCGAGAAGTGGCTTTGCCATATTCTACCATCAGAAACCAATTTCAACACCTACCAGTTCCTTTTACTGCGTAATCTAAAACATGTTACCAATTTTCATATTTATGTGGTCCTCTCTCTAATGGACCTTTTACAGTTGTAAAGGATTGACAAAGGCAAGACAGAATCCTAATCCTATGAGGACCTAAACATAGACAAATGATATAAAACACTATAATCAAATGTACATCAATAATGACAGATTCTGATTACTTGTCAAGTTGCTTTTATCTAATTTTACAGATTGTGAATGCTCATCAAGTACAATACAGCTCGAATCATGGATAGTCACACAAGAGAAACAGACAACAATTCAATAATTCATGATAACATCTCTCAACGAGACATGAGTGAGTGGATAGGCGAAGACACAAAAATAAAGAACCATTTGCAAATAATATCAATGCATATTCGGAATATAATACAAACCTAGAAATAACTTGATCACAGAATGCTGATAGTCAGAAGAGCTACCCTATAGCCAAAGGGTAAGCTGTGCGCCCCCACAAGGATGTGAGGAGTATAGCTAAAGAGTCAGGATCAGCAGAACATCAGCCAGCCAGTTAATTAAGGAAACAGTAACACAGCCCTCTCCTCTCGCAAAGTCAAAGTCTCACTCCTGCTTCTTGCAAAATTCAGAAGTCTCTTCCCTCTTAAACTTCTAACACTACTGGTTATACCCTAATTCACTAAAGATCCAGCCTCCTCATGTATCAAATCACAAAATTTAGACTTCCGATTGGACTAGGCCAGGGGGTGTCCGATCACTCCACTTCCAGTGCACCTGACTCTCAACAGTTCCGTTGTCTTGAGAAAATCATCGTCATCATCCTTCAGCAGAGGAAACTCTGATAATCTCTTCTGCAGCTTTCACATGTCGCTCAATTGCTTTGTAGCAAAAAAACTTTCAGCACGCTCATCCACAAAAACACTTTCTCTGGTCGGCACGGAAATTCCATTATAACATTCATTACTTCCTTCACATAACCTTGACCATCATCAGGAACTCTTGAAGGACAAAATAAATTTCTTTGCAGTCTACATTTCAGAAAGCAAGTTAAACTTAAAAAGACTTTTAAGTCTCTAATGTTTGACTCTTACACTTACAGCATTTATATTTCATTATGCTCGCCGAGCAGCTGAATATTAGCTGTTGGGAACGGAATCACTCGTTTTCTTGGTGCCATTGCTCGCCGAGGGAGACGACAGCCACGCCCATCTCTTGCTGGCCACGCCCCCTCCCACGTCACTTGTTGCCACTATAACTCATGTGTCAACACCGGAAGCGCAGCAGACGAGCGCAGCGGGCACTCCGATTGCGCGCCGAAGGCGCGCTTAAGGCAAGCTCGTCTGCGCTCGTCCGCGACGAGGACGCGCCCAGCGCCACCAACTCTGCCCAATTCAGCCCACAGTCCCCACGCTACACCCGGGATGCACTGCTTAATCTACGAGGGTATGCACACGAAGGTAAGCTCACCTTTGAAGAGACAGCTTTTCCCCTACCTGACTTCACCCACAAGGGCTTAATCGTAGGCGGCCTACTGAACGTCAGATCCCTACCTAAGCATGCTACTGAAATCAATCTCCTCATAGAATCACACCATCTAGATGTCCTTTTCCTAACAGAGACTTGAACACATGCCGACTGTGACATCGATTTAGCATCTGCCTGTCCTTTAAACTTCAACATCCTGCATCTCCCCAGACCCAAACGCCGCGGCGGCGGAGTTGGCATCATCTTCCGAGCCTCATGGCAAATAAACACCATTGACATAGACCCAGTACCTGGAATTGAGCTCTTTGGTTTGGCCATAAATTGCCACCCAGGAGTCACCTTCACGGTGATCATCTGTTACCGACCTCCTGGGGCATTCTCCATCCCGCACCAGCAAGCTCTTCTTACAATTGTTACAAACATGGCAACCTCCCACAACAAACTAATTATTCTAGGAGACTTCAATCTCTGGCCAAACGGCAGCCTAGATACAGGTTTAGACAACCTCTTGCTGTCCTGTGACAGCGTGGGGCTTCACCAACTGATTAAGGATCCCACCCACTCCGCAGGCAATCGACTCGACCTTATTTTTTCGAGCCCTGATCTAACTCAAGTAGGCGACATTCTGCCTATGAGCTGGACGGACCACTCGCTCATTAAACTCTACATTACCAACACCACTATGAGAAAGCCCAATAATAGCTCTCTACCAGAATTTACGTACCGAAATTGGAAAGCCCTTGAAAAACTCAGCGCCACCACCAAAGTCTTTGATGTGCAGGATAGTTTCTCTCCTACCAGCTCGGTTGGAAACAACTACAGAGCCTTCAGCTCAAGTATCACTTCCATCACGGACTCTGTTGCCCCATTAAAACACTGCAAACCCAAAGGTAGAGCACCTGCTCCCTGGTACAATGACTCCCTGAAAACCCTTAAATCAGCCTGTAAACAGGCCGAGAGAAAGAGGAGACACGGATACTGTGATAATAATAAAACCCTCTGGAAAAATACACTCCGTGACTACAAATCTGACATTGCAGAGAGCAAATCGACTTACTACTGCTCCACTATAGTTAACGCAGCTAACAGTCCAAAAAGCATATTTCAAATTCTGGATAATATTATACATCCTGACTGCGCCAAGAAATCTATTCCCCCATCTCAGACCCTCTGTGACAATCTCGCACAGTTTTTCACGGATAAAATCGAGACCATCATTAACAACCTGGCAACGCCTCCATCACATAACCACCCAACCCCCCCCCCGGAGCTGGCTCCGCTAACCCTGATCCTCCTAGTTCAGCGTGCCCTCCTAGGGAAAGTCTCCTGGCCTTTCCCCTGATCCCTGAAGCAGAATTTGAGAAACTGGCACTGGGATTTACCTCGGGATCTCCCCTTGACCCTCTGCCCCCGAAAACCTGGAAAGCATGCAGGAATGAGCTATTCCACACCCTCCGGAGGATCTGCAATCAATCCCTCGGGTGTGGCCTCGTTCCCAACCCCTGGAAGCAAGCGCTCATCACCCCGCTACTGAAGAAACCAACTCTGAATCCAGAATGCCTTTCCAACTTCCGCCCCATATCACTTCTGCCCTTTCCGGCGAAAGTGATAGAACGATGGGTCAGCACCTGCCTCTCAACCCACCTCGAGCAGCATCACGTTCTGGACGACTTCCAATTCGGTTTTCGTCCAGCCCATGGCACAGAAACAGCAGTGCTTACTGCCATGGAAGAACTTCGAATGCGTGCAGACAGGGGCCAAGCCGTGGCCTTGATCTTATTAGACCTGTCTGCCGCATTCGATACTGTCAAGCACGTGACCCTGCTTGAGAGGCTGAGAGAGGCAGGGGTTGATGGCACGGCCCTGCTCTGGTTTCATTCCTATCTCAGAGATAGAAAACAGGCCGTATCCCTCCCTCCTTTCCAATCTGCCTTCTCCCCTGTCCCTCACGGTGTTCCCCAGGGTTCCTCTATCAGTCCGATCCTTTTCAATGTTTACTTAAAACCACTGGTCACTTTAATCAAATCCCACAATATGACTACAGTAAACTATGCGGACGATACCCAGCTCCTTTTCTCTTGGGAGGGCGAAGATTCCATTTCTTTAGAAGCCTTCCACAACTGCCTAAGAGACACCGCAGGCTGGTTACACCGGAACTCCCTCCAATTCAACTCCTCGAAAACCGAGGTTCTGTTCTGTCCTGCGAGCCGCATACCTCGCCTTCTGCCTGCTAAGTTCTGGCCCCCGGAAAACTCAAACAATCCGCTACCTGTTGCCAGCGTTCGCAATTTGGGCGTCATGCTAAATAACAAACTTAGCATGGAAACGCAGGTTACAAGAACAGTCGCCACCTGCTCAGCCCTTATGCGCTCACTGCGCAAAATCCTGCCATTACTACCACCTCCAGCCCGAGCATTGATAGTCAGGTGCACTATTCTGAGTCGCCTTGACTATTGTAACGCCCTCCTGCTTGAATCTCCTTCGACACTGCTGGACAGACTCCAACGAGTTCAGTCGGCAGCAGCCAAACTGGCACTTGGATGGACCAGGAGATCCTCGGCCACCGCTGCCTTGGCCGAGTTGCACTGGCTTCCCTTGAAGCAACGTATTGCCTTCAAAGCCCTTTGCTTGGTCTTCAAGGCACTACACGGTTCAGGACCTAGACCTCTTCAACATCTGTTCTCTTGGTACATCCCTACCAGAACGCTTAGATCCGCAACCGCCTGCCTTGTGAGAGTACCCAGATTCAAGAAGGCTAGGATTGGGGGAAGATCCTTCAGAGTAGCTGCTGCCAAGCTCTGGAACAGTCTGCCTGCCGACATTCGCCAAATTCCTCACCTTCTACCCTTCAGGAAACTAATAAAAACATGGCTCTTCCCCCAGCCTTCTACCCCCGCCTGCCCTTAATCAACTCCCCCGCCTTTAACCCAGGAGTAAGCTACCAGCGCCAGGATACCTGCCAGGTGACAGCCGCGCTCTATAAATGTTTTAAATAAATAAATGAATAAATAATATCCCAGTAGCAAAAGCAATTATTGGCATTAGTATTCTTTGTAACAAGCTATTACCAAAGGCCGAAAACCAGTTACCCACTGAAGAGAAACCCTTTCCAAGATTCCCCCAAGAACAACCAACCTTCAGTTCAATTAATTCTTCCTGTAAATGCGTATTATTAGTAATATATCCCTTTAGGTCAGAGGTCTTCAAACTTTTTGATGCCGAGACCCCTTGTAAAACCTTTTTAGGCCTAAGGACCCCCTTCCGACAAAAGTTTCTAAAAACTGGTACTCCTCATCATCAACTTTTGACAACCATAAATGCGCCTGTTAGACCTCATCACATCCCTCCATTATTCATCCACCCACACTTTCACACATCCATCCATCCACCCTTTCATCCTTCCATCCATACATCCATCCTTCATCCATCCACCCTTTCATCCTTCCATCCATACATCCATCCTTTACCCATCCACCCTTCCTTCCATCCACCCATCATTCATCCACCCACCTTTTCACACATCCATCAATCCATACATCCTTCATCCATCCATTTACCCAGCCTTTACCCATCCACCCTTCCTTCCATCCACCTATCATTCATCCACCCACCTTTTCACACATCCATCCATCATTCATCCATGCAACCTTTTATCCATTCATACATCCATTCACCCTTTCATCCTCCCATCCATATATACATCCTTCATCCATCCACCCTTTCATCCTCCCATCCATCCATCCTTCATCCATCCACCCTTTCATCCTCCCATCCATACATCCATCCACCCACCCTTTCATCCATACATCCATCCACCCACCCTTTCATCCATCCACCCATCATTCATCCCCCACCTTTTCACACATCCATCCATGCATCATTCATCCATGCAGCCTTTTATCCATCCATACATCCATCCACCCTTTCATCCTCCCATCCATACATACATCCATCCTTCATCCATCCACCCTCTCATCCTCCCATCCATACATCCATCCTTCATCCATCCTTCATCCATCCACCCTTTCATCCTTCCATCCATACATCCATCATCCATCCATCCATCCTTTCATCCATCCATTCACCCATCATTCATCCACCCATCTTTTTACATATCCATCCATCATTCATACATCCACCCTTTCATCAATCCATTCTTCATCCATCCACCCTTTCATTCTTCCACCCATACGTCTATCCTTCACCAATCTATCCTTCATCCATACATCCATCATTCATCCATCCCCCCTTTCATCCATCCATTCACCCTTCATTCATCCACCCATCTTTTTACACATCCATCCATCATTCAGCCATCCACCCTTTCATCCATCCATCCTTCCATCCACCCTTTCATTCTTCCATCCATACATCTATCCTTCACCAATCTATCCTTCATCCATCCACCCTTTCATCCTTCAATCCATACATCCATCATTCATCCATCCACCCTTTCATTCATCCATCCACTCATCATTCATCCACCCACCTTTTCACACATCCATCCATCCTTCAGCCTTTCATCCATCCATCCACCCATCATTCATCTACCCACCTTTTCTGTGCCTCTCTCATGGGGGGGTGGGGAGGGATCAGTATCTCTCTGCGTCGTCTTCCTTCTTCTTTCCCACTCATGGGAGGGCATCTCTGTGCCTCCCTGCTGAGGGCGGGGGACGTGTCACGGGACCCACAGCTCCAGGTGCGCTATATCCATTGAACTCAAAGGGCTACACTACAGCCACTCCCCCAGCCCCCCCAGCTCCCCCCAGCTCGTGTATGTGAGCCAGGCTGTAACAGCTTCAGGGACACACACACAGTCACACCCAAGTACTTGACAGGTCTTTAAAAGACCTTTTACTTGTTAATGAGGCGTTGATGTTTTTCACACCTCGGTGTTAATTAGGCCTCCGCCGTGAGCACCCTCAGCCCAATGCCAGGAACTGCACTCTGCAGAATCTGCGACCCCCTTCCCAGGACTCCACGACCCCCCTGGGGGTCGCGCCCCACAGATTGAAGACCGCTGCTCTAGGTTCTTATTTTTGTCAAGTATATATGCGCAGCACTGTTGGATTTTCATCATGCTATAGACTCCTCCCTCTTTTGCCAATAATACATTGAGAGCAAGTCTATTCCGTAAAACCATGGATCTCATAACTGATATCTCAGTATCAATCATTAGGAACCCACCCGCAATGTCTATTGATAAACATCAACCACTGTGGACAATTTTCAAATTTTATGCAAATTTAAAATGACTCCAATGGAAGGTATCAATGCTCCAAACATGTCACCCACAATTTCAGCCCAGAGAGAGGTAGGTTAGGGATTTCCACAGTTCTCACAGTGGAACGGGTAGCACCAGTGTCTACAAGGACTGTAAGTACATTGACTTTTACTTCTCCATGCACAAAGGGACCATACTTATCTACCTCTAGAGATGCGCGAAGCACGCACTCCTCCTCCACCCTCAGGCACCGTCATTGAAATATATCTGAACCACTCTCCTGGCACTGCAACCAATATTGTGAAGCCATTTGTACATTTTTATTTACTGATTCCCCTGCATGAAAATCCACATTCGTATTGTATCTTTGTACTTGAGCATTCACATTTTCATTTGGCATCAGGGCTTGTGGGATTTGAACCTGCTTTATCACCTATTGTTGTTGTTGATTCTTGTACATATCAACCTGCATCTGCTGATTGAAATTCTGATTCACTTCATCATTTCCTAGCAAAGTCTAACACTCACGTTTCCAATGCCCCAACTGCGCAGGCATAACACAGATACTTATTTTTCATTTCCTCTATGTTAACTCTACCTCATCCTTTTCCTTGTGCAGAAACACCACCATTCACCACAACACCTCCTATTTCAGCAGTCTGACCATCCTGAACATTCTGATTCTGACACTTTCCTTGGAAACCTATTTGAGAGAAATTTACAAAATTACCACCTTTCTGTGCCACTTTTATCTGATCCCTCATTAATTACTCTTTCAACTTCTTGTATCTTGTTTCGATATCATCACTACAATATTTTGTATACCTCAATATCTCATCTATGCCTTTGCATTGCCAACAAATCAAATGCTGTTTAATCCTACTACTAATCTCCAGTTTCAATCCAAACACAAGCCTGTATACTAAATGTCCCATATCTTTGCCAATAATGTTCTCAATATCACTGCACTGCTTTAAAACACTTGGAGAAGCCTTTCATAGTAAGCATGTATTGTTTTTTTGTTTCCTTAGTCGTTCTATATATCTTTACCCAATCAGTTTACTTTTGTGAAATATTCACCTTCTAATAGGTAATGACCTGATTATATTTTTTCATCAGTTCATCTGATGGCGCTTCAGTCTTTGCATCTCTGAGATATTCTTCTTCAGGCCAATCTACAGCAATCTTACACTCAACCCACAAACCAGCTGGAGCCACAATATCAAACAAACCATCTAAATCCTTCCACAAGACCTTTGAAACTTTTACAAACCTCTCTACTTGTTTGTACCTATCAACTGTCTCTCAATCTAGTGAACTCATTCGTAAAAGATAGTGTATCCTACCTTGACCAAGGAACATGAACATATCCACCTCCTGGTACCTCTCTCATTGGATATATCCTTTCAGTCATTGTCTCTGTACCTGTTTCTCTAAGCGGAAACATTGATGAAACTCCTTGATGTGCAACCTTTTTTTCTTTCTTTTTAGCCCATCTGCCATTCCAATGTTCCACCCCATCATCTCAATTTATTAATCAGCTCTTTGATTTGCAATCGCTTTCCTGAAACATTCAAACTCTCCAAGTCCTTGTCACTAAAATCCAATCTATAAGTTTTCTATAAGGCCTTTGATTTTTCTATATCAACACCATAGGTCAGTGCTACTTCAGCAAATCTCTCATGAAGACTCTTTGCTCTCATTGTAATATTTTTTACATATAAACAATAAATCTTCCTCCTGATATTTATTAAATCATTCAGAACTGAGGGTACCCAAAATATTTTCCTCCAAATTCGCTTTTAATCTACCCACATCCATATTCATGCTCGCATCAATTTTGTTAGAAACCATCCCTCTGATCCATTCATCCAATTCCTCTGGAGATGGCCCTATTGAACCTCCTGATGTAGGTATCACTGTCACTTCTCTTGCATTCTGGACTACTCTCCTTAGTTTTATTTGCACAATATGCTTTGGGGTTTCCACAGACTCTTCTGAAATATCAATCAATGATCCTGTCTTACTTGCACCACCACTAGTCCTATTGCTAATAGGCACTGCCAATGCATGCACTTGTGAAATACTCTGGCCCTCACTATACAATAGAACTATGGGACCAATAGTCACAGGGACTGACAGAGCATCTGCATTCAAATTCAATTGAGTAATCTTTTTTGTTAAATCTTCTTTCACCTGACTCTTTATGTTTGTAGTTTTCCTTTGAGAAAACTGAGGAACTTCAACTTGAATCAACGGAGCACTTGGGCTAATTCTTTCTTGTACTTCCTGATATGGTGGAGGCCTATTTAACAATTATTCATCCAGTAACTCGTCATCAACCTCATTTGGATCTAAACACGTTTCCACAGCATTTTTCTTTTTCTCTGTATACTTTTCTCCTTCCTGATTTTCCACTAAAGTAACTGGATATAATCCCTCACCAACTGCTATCACATCTCTTCTCCACTTCTTCATTTGAGAATACCACTTTGCCTCTGAGTATCTACTCATTGTATTTCTGTATTTATTCTCAGACCTGTCTCTGTCTCTTTTAAAAGCCGCATGTTCCCATTCGTCAAGTACTTCATACTGCATACGTCAAGGATTTGGACTCAATTCATTCGTTTGATGTCTCAGGTTCCCTAAAATCTTCATGTTAAAAGTACCATTCTCTGGAAACGCCATATTCGCATCTCCTTCTGGATATTTCACCCAATTTTCCAACCATGTGTGATAGCCTTTTTTAAAGGACATAAAAGAAGCAGGGGTACCCTAAGGCAGTACAGGAATTCCCTCTCAGATAGATAAAGGCTCATCCTTTCTAAACAAGGTCTTCAATAATTTCAATAACTTCATTTTGTTTGGTTCACTACACTAAAACCTAAGTTAAAACAGAGAAACTTCTTCCGTATTTCAAAAATGCTAGTTGTTCACACTGACCAATACCAGCGTGACTTACACCAACCAACCAATATCAGCACAACACTCTTTTGTGACGATTCTCACTAGCTGACCAATGCCAGAGAGGCTCTCTGTGAAGTTAGTATAACTCCTGACAACTGACCCTCCCTTTACAAAAATTATCAGCAGTAAATGAAAGAGTTTTGCTTCTAAGACAAACAGGATAAAAACATATAAAACAAACCAGCTTGTCTGCTCCACTAAAAGGAAAAAATAGTCACTCTAAAAATTATTTTGCTACCAGCAGAATCTCGACAAGCGTTATTCCACCCTCAATCAAGTGAATGTTTTTGGGACCTCTTCATCTGCTCTTTCTAAAGGTACCAGAATAAATCCCCACTATACTAACTTCAAAGTTCCCTGAGCAACACTAACAACACAACTATTGTTCAGTACTTCATCAACAGCAGGCAATGCAATACCGCTTAGTGTATGCCATACTAAGACACACCCTTAGGCTAAATATCCTGGGATTTTTGGCCATTTTTGACCCGGTACTGAACTGCATTAAGGTAAAACGGCGGACCACAACATATAAAAAAATACATCACAATATTATTAGTCACAGTAATGAATTCCTACCTATTCAATTGCCAATTAAATCAATCTAACCATCCAGTCTGCTACCAAAAACTGATGCAGCGCGAAGGGGTTTTGCCAAACGTTACCATTAGAAACCAATTTCAACACCTACCAGTTCCTTTCGCTGTGCAATCTAAAACATGTTACCAATTTTCAAATGTATGTGGTAAGGGATTGGCAAAGGTGAGACGGAATCCTAATTTTATGAGGACCTAAACATAGATAAATAATATCAAAAACACTGTATTGAAAATGTACATTAATAATGACAGACTCTGATTACTTGTCAAGTTGCCTTTATCTAATTTTAAGGAATGTGAATGCTCATCAAGTACAATACAGCCCGAATCAGAGATCATCACACAAGAGAAACAGACGACAATTCAAAAATTCATGATAACATCTCTCAATGAACCACAAGTGATTGGATGGGCGACGAGAAAAAAACAATGAAGCATTTGCAAATAATATCAATGCATATTCGGAATATCATACAAACATAGAAATAACTATAGCATGGAATGCTGATATCAGAAGAGCTACCGTCCGGCTGGAAGGGTAAGCTGGGCATCCTCACAAGGATATGAAGAGCAAAGTTAAAGAGTCAGGATCAGCTGAACATCAGCCAGCCAGTTAAGTAAGGAAACAGCAACAGGGCCCTCTCCTCACTCAAAGTCAAAGTATCACTCTTACTACTCGCAAAATCCAGAAGCCTCTTCCCTCTTAAATTTCTAACATTACTAGTTATACCCTGATTTACTAAAGATCCAGCCCCCCATGTATCAAAACACAAAATTCCCAATTCCGATTGGACAAAGTCAGGGGGCGTCCGATCACTCTTCTTCCAGTGCACTTGACTCTCAACAGTTCCTTTGTCTTGAGAAAATCATCATCATCATCCTGCAGCAGAGGAAACTCCGATAAACTCTTTTGCAGCTTGCACATGTCGCTCAATTGCTTTGTAGCAAAAAAACTTTTAGCATGATTATCCACAACAACACTTTCTCCAGTCGGCAAGGAAATTCCATTATAACATTCATTACTTTCTCCAGATAACTTTGGCCATCATCAGGAACTCTTGAAGGACACAATACATTTCTTTGCAGCCTACATTTTATAAAGCAAATTAAACCTAAAAATATTTTTGAGGCCTTCTCCGCAGAAAAATAAAGTGTACCTTTTCTCTAGGAAAAATAAATACACAAATAGTTATCAGGTCATAACAAAACTTCATTATTAATGCTCTAATAAGGCTTTGCTCTTCACTCTCTTTTCCCAGATGCCCAGTTTTACTCTTTTCTTGGTTAATTTTCACACAACTTTTTTTATTAATTATCCACACAGTGAGAAGTTTGATCCAAACCCTGCTCCATCGCAAACAATGAATAAAAGGGTTTATCTGTGCCTTTAATGTAAGCATGCATAACGTTTGTAAGATTGTATTTAAAGTGTTAGGTATTCCACCCACATTTTTACTCCAACACATTTGTTACTAATCAATAACAGTTCTGTAGCATGCATTTCCAGAACTTGTCACACTAATCTATAAATAGCCTTCAGACCGGGACAGAATATGCATGGAATTCTCCAGAAATGGGCTCAATTCACCACTGTGCACTTAAGGTCCATGGCACAAACTGCTACAGATAAAACCTAGAAGTGAACACAGCACTCCATATAAGGCCTCCAGAACAGAACTTAGTGCCCTTCAGGTGGTCTCCATAAAATGACCCAAAAACTCGCCACGTGTTCTCCAGAACTCAGCACAAGCCCCAGAGATCTGCAGACATTGCCCTGACACTTCAGATGTGGCCTCCAGAACATGACACAATACCCCTAAGTGGACCACTAGAAATGGGCATATCTTTCAAGATGTTGAATCTAGTATCAAATACACAAGCTAGGCAAGACCTCTAAAAGTAGAACCAGTACTTCAGGAGAGGAGTTGAGATCTATCACAATATCGTAGATGAAGCTTCAAGCACAAGCTGCAATATTCCATGGTAAATTGGAACAATACTACAAATGAAGATCTGCTAATTAAGTGTACAGTGAGCAGTTCTAATACATTCTTTCTTAGTGATGATTTTCTTACTTCTCATCTTCATCTAACCATCCATCTTGCTCTCCCCGTGGCCTTGTAGCATTGTTTGTCAACGTTTAGGTTATTCAATATGAGAACTCAAAGATGTTCTAGGGCATTGGAAGCTCCCTCTGCTGCATTTGAACTATAATTATTGTGTGCATGTTAGGGAAACGTGTACTGCTTCTCTGTATGATATATCTGTTCTGTGTGAGCAATTTAGCTAAACCAACTGGCTTTGCCAGTATTGTTTAACATGCAATAGCACAACTTGATTTAACAATAATTTGAAATTTGAGTGAATATAGAGCATTCTGAGAGATATATGCTTAGGGTTAAGAACGTGTTTTTAAAGTCCTAATTTGGTACGCACTTGCCACTTTAAATAACTTTAACACCGATGGGTAGCAACAGAAACACTTTATTTAAGCAACTCAGGCATACAAGAGCATCCTCCATCCTCCAGCAGCCACCTTTCTGTATTTTTTTAAGACAACGCAGAGGCCATCTTTAATGTCTTTACTGCAAACCATAGCTCTAAGGAGGTTTGCATGAATAATAAATTACAGTCTGTTATATCTGATGGCTCTCATTCAGGGACCTACACTAGTGAAGCTGCCAATTCGGAAGTGAACCTTCAGAACCACCTCACTTCATGAATATGACTTTTTCTGCTTTCTCACCCCTTACAACTGGTCAAGTAATAGATTTGTTTGATCAAATCAAATCAGGCTCGCCATTTGATCCTTACTCACCCAGAGTGCTACAGCAGGCCTCTGCCATTGTTACTGGCAACCTCTTGCTGATTTTTTATCAGATGTTTCTTCTAGGTTACTTTCCCAAATATGGAAAAGAGCATCAGTCCTCCCCCTCATAAAAAAAGCCTGGACGCTGATAATCCAGGCAAATAAAGGCCAATCTCTCAGCTTCCTTTCCTGGTGAATATGGTAGAGAAGGCTATAAACACAGAGGTTTCCCTTTTCATCCAGGTACATAAGCGGCTGCATTCCTCTCAGTTTGGCCTTAGAAACCAACATAGTACGGAATCAGCCTTGATTATAACCTCCGAGAATGTAAGAACTACATTAGACAAGGGAGGGAATGGCTTAATTTTGTTGGATCATTCAGCAGTGTTCGACACCGTTAATCATGCCCTCCTTATCAACCGGCTGTTTGATTTAGGTGTCAGGGGGACGGCCCTTAAGCTCCTTAGATCCCTTCTCACTGACAGAGTTCAATTCTTGGAATTAAACGGTCATTGGTCAACATCATTTACACTTCCTTGTGGTGTACCAAAGGTTTCGGCACTGAGCCCAACTCTTTTTCATCTTTACGTCACTCCTTTGGCTTCATTGATTAAAGGTTTTAGTTTCTTAGTTGTGTCATACGCTGACGACACCCAGATAGTAGTGTCGGTCACCAAAGATACTGACAAAACTGCAGAATGCTTTCACAACTATATGCTACAGATCGGAAACTGGATGTCCAATAATTGTCTGAAATTAAATTCGGCAATCATCCTTCATTCTGTTCTCCCTGGTTGTGGCCTCAGGAAATTGGAGTTCTGCCAATTCCCATTTCCAAAGTAAAAAATCTGGGAGTCCAATTCGATGAACAGGTTTCCTTCGTGGGACAAGCTAATCCCATCACCTCATCAGGTTTCTTTATGCTCAAAATAACTTTGGAAGATTTTTCCTTTCATTCCTCTGAACCTTCGCAAAGCAATTATTACTGCACTAGTTTTGTCTAAACTAGACTACAGTAATGGGCTTTTCTTGACGACACACAAGAAAGTTCTGCATAAGTTGCAGATGCTCAAAACTCAGCTGCCAGACTGCTCTTACGGATACTAAAACATCAGTTGGTCTCCCAATCACTCTCTCTGATTCACCGGCTTCCAGTGAGGAAGTGGGTAATGTTCAAATCTCTGTGCAGAGTTTTTACGGCCCTCCAGTCCGATGGACCTGAATCGATCAGACAGCTCTTTCATCAATACATTCCTTCTAGGATGTTAAGATTGTCCTCCCAGGCCAACTTGATTGTACCAAAAATCAAGAGGGCCACTTTGGGAGGCAGGAGTTTCGCAGTGGCCACCGTCAAACTTTGGAACTTGATGCCTCTTAAACTAAAAACCACAGAAAATCTAACTACCTTTCGTAAAGCACTTAAAATATGGATGTTTAATCATTAGTTCAATCACTCACCTCTTTCCACACATGTCGTCTTGGTTTTTACCTACTATCTCTCTTACCAACTGGGAGTTCAGCACCTAGACACCTACGGGTAGTAGTGCGCTCTAGAAATCTCAATTTCATTTCAATTAATTTCATTTCATTTCACCTATGCAAACTCAAATACAGTAGCAGCTGCTACCGGATGGGGGTGATGGGCCAGGAGGGAGTGGGCTGGGGCTAATTAACAAAAATCCCACACTTACCTTAGAATAGCTGGCTGGCTGCTGCCTCCCCTGCGTCCTCTTCCTTCTTCCTTTCTGCTGTCTGGCCGGCAACAGGAAGCACCCAGCACACAGTCTCCCCAAAGCCAATCACAATGCTTCAATGCAGCATTGTGATTGGTCTGAGTGCCGTAGATTGGAGCTCAGACTGGAACAGGGAACCTGTGCAAGTTCCTCACGAGGCTGTGTAATGCAGCCTCATGGGGAACATGCAAAGTGTACATGAACTGTTTGGTTGGCACAAGAGGGCCAGCCAAACAGTTCATGCGCACTTTGGGAGTGCAGACCACACCTCCTCTGCTCTGGCCAGCCCTGCCCGCCCCACACAGGCCACCGACTGCATGCAATCAGAAAAAGAAAATGACAATAACGATGCGTTAGTGTCACTTTATTTTTCCATTTTGCGCAGTGGGGCAACGCTTATATGCCTTAGGGGACGAGCTGACACTGCTCAAAAATCCCATCATACGTCCCTATATTCGATGACTAGAACCGAACTATGGAGATTGTGGTTAATACAGGACAACAACGTATCACACAGTTCTTTTCACCGAATTTTACGTCTGTGGATGCTTTGAAGTGGATTTTCCTGGATGATAAAATGCATCTCTGTCTTGTTTTTCTGCAATTGCCTTCAGTGTCAGACTGAAACAGAAAATAGGCCCAGGAACCAACACAGAAGTGCCATTAGTGAATTCTGATAGCTAAAAAAGTTCCTACATATGCAAATCAAGGCAGTTTTAAAACTTGTAAAGACACGCTGTGTAAGTGTTTTGCAAAGTATTTGAAGCATTATTATTTTGTTTTTGTTGCAGGTGATGTTTGTGGCAATATCAGAGAAATCTACAATAAAAACTGGACCACCAGAACATAAAACACGCCCACAGCCAAAAAATGACCCACACTCTTACCTGTCAGACCAGGTTGGGGCACGGCATGATTCCCCTATAGGCAGAGATCGAAGTGGGCAGGAAGATGGAGGAGCAACGTTCTCAAGCTTTCTTTGTTTGATTGAAACATAGCCCATACATTTTGCTAAAAAAAGCAACCATCCCTGAACAGTTCAGGTGCAGCAGTTTGAAAGGGGAGAAGAAGGGGTTCCTCTACTCTGAAGTGAGAGAAGGAAGAGAAGGAAGAGGCAGCAAAAGAAGAAGCGAGCCTTCTCTCCAGTGTTATTCCTCCTGATAGAAATTAAGTGTGTACAATTGGTTAATCAGCAAGTGTAAAGGTTGCTTGGGAGCCAGTATAGAGTTTAATTGTTCGAATATGGAATGTATCCTTTTTTTTACTCCAACATTACATTATTAGTTTTTTCATCAAACACACAAGCCAGAGTTCTAAGACATCCATATGAGTAATACGGAACACATCCACTCCACCCAGACAGTCGGGAACTGTTCAAAAGATGCACCTACGACGTGAGCAAAAAGTGAATAGGGATACATTGGATGAGCCATCAGGACATCATGTTGGTTGGGGCCCGAAACTATCAACAGGGTCCAATACAGTTCTCTTACACTTCAAGTTGTAAAATGTAGTGATCTCAAGGGCAGCCTAAAATAGGCACTCTGTCCAAAAAATAGATTAACAGCAGTCACATTTATCATTTTGATGGAACCCTATATAAAAGGATGTGCACTAGGTACTTTCAGAGTATTACTAAAAACATAACTTTTGAAAGCACTGTCAACATTTAAACAATAATTTTGCACTTTTTGCAACAGCTTATTTATACTATGTGCAACCTTTGTTGACTTACATATTCGCAGTGCTTTCTGTTACAAGCTTGGGCCTCTTAGCACTATTTCCCCACTGCACCGACCAGGAGTCAAATCAGTGGCCATTGATTTAAACTCACAGACATCTGATGAGATTGCATTAACCAACCGAGCTTTCCTACCAGAAAAAAAGCATATCCAACAGATTAGTTTTAGTTGCATTTATTTTTTATTTAAGAAATGTGCATTATATTTATATGCAGTTATGTGTTGGTAAAATTCAAACAAAATAGTTAAAGAATATTTTGTTCCTTTTAGTTCTTTCTCTGACCCTGCCCCCTCACTCATTGACCCTGCCCACATTTTATCGACCACACCCTCATTGTACTCAGTATAACAGTTCCCATACTTTTCTTTGGGGCCCATTGGAGAAAGGGGGGGGTGGGAAAAGCACCGACCCGAGACTCAATGTAAGTGTGATAAAGGCCGCTTTAATGGAAGCAGGTGCATCCTACACAATAACATCCTTGGCCTGCGCCGCACAATCTAAACCTCATAAATATGTAATTTCCTGCCTCACCCCCACCCCCTCCCCTAACTGATTCCCACAATCCACAAACAGTAACAATTAGCATAACGTCAATTTGCCTCTCCACCTGGCAAAATACTTTATTGTGCTAGACCTACCCCCCGATAATCCAAACAGTTCTCCTACTCTTCCCCCATATATTAGGAAGAACCGCCACTCGAGGGACGTGCTAATGGTCCTCGACCCCCCTAGGACTCCCCCTCCCTTAACCCAGGGCGTGCCGCATGCCCCATTCGGCAGGACCACCCCCTAACTATATGGCGTGCCGCGGACCCCCCTCGAGCCCCGTGCTGTCCGGTCCCTGCCTTCGAACCGCCGGCAGGTCCTCCCCCCTAACCACAGGGCCATGCCCTCCGTCCCAATGTATAGGGCCATGCCCTCCATCCACGTATAGGGCCATGCCCTCCGCCACCACGTATAGGCCATGCCCTTCGTCACCAATGTATAGGGCCATGCCCCGTCACCAATGTATAGGGCCATGCCCTCCATCACCAAGGTATAGGGCCATGCCCTCCGTCACCAATGTGTAGGGCCATGCCCTCCGTCACCAACATATAGGGCCATGCCCTCCATCACCGACTTATAAGGCCATGCCCTCCATCACCGACGTATAGGGCCATGCCCTCCATCACCCCATGCCCTCCGTTATTAATGCATAGGGCCATGCCCTCCGTCGCCAATGCAGAAAGCATGCCCTCCGTCACCGATGCATAGGGCCATGCCCTCCGTCACCAATGCCTAGGGCCATGCCCTCCGTCCCCAATGTACAGGGCCCTGCCCCGCACAAAGCAGAGGGCCCTGCCCTCGTCACCAACGCATCAGGCCATGCCCTCCATTACCAATGCACAGGGCCGTGCCCTCCGTCACCAATGCATAGGGCCATGCCCTCAGTCACCCATGCATAGGGCCATGCCCTCCATCACTAACTGTATAGGGCCATGCCCTCAGTCGACGTCACCCCCGGGGCGTGCTTCCTGGCCGCGGAATCGAGCTCCCTACGAGGTATGCCACACTGAACCGGGGCCGTGCTCCCTCTCTGGCGCCCAGGGCCCCCCCCTGTCAACACAAGGCCCGAGAAGCCGCCCAGCGCCTGCAGGCAGTCCGCCGAAGCCGGGTCCCACCAGAGAGAAGCCCTCCGGATGCGTGTCCCACACCTGAGCCCGTCCGCCAGGAAGAAACCCCTGCCGCAGTGCCCCCAACTCCCCCCCGTCACCTACCCTACCCCGCAGCCCCTGCATGGCAGCGTCACCGTTCCGCGTCAGACCCCACTGAGCGTTGCGACCCCCCTGTCCTCCGGCGGGCGTGCTCCCTGACCATGGAGTCGAGCTCACTACGGCGAATGACCATACCGACATGGGGCTGTGCCTCCTCTCTGGCGCCCAGGAGGAAGTCCTCCACACAGTGCGTCACTCCCAGAGCCTGTCCGCCAGGAAAAAGCCCCTGCAAAGAACGTACCTCTCACCCACGCACAACTTGACTGCCCGCGGCCCAACCGAGGCGCTGTCCCTGTTCACGCCTTTAACGTCCGCACCGCCCGATCGAGCCTCCCCAAACCTGCACCCGAGGAGCGCCATAATGGCATTCCTAACTACTTCTCTTTAAGTTGCATGAAGTGAGCCCTGTGTGTTGATAAATCTCCTTCCACCGACGCTGTCGAGAAACAACTTTAAGCCTTGTTAGGAACTTGCCGCGTCTCGAGCTGACAAAGAGCTCACGCCTGCGCCATTGTGGGAGCTCGGAGGCCCCGACTGCGGCCCTTTCCAGCTGCAGGGACCCAGCCCGGTTTCAGCTGCACTCCCGGGAGCCGGGCCTGTCAATTTCTATTCACCAAGGAGCGTTTTCATGCCTGTGGCAACGCAGGGCACAGTGGGGTCCAGGGGCGGCCATTCAAGCTGCGCCCCCTATCACCCAACAATAGATTCTTTGTATAACTAAAACCAGCTCGGCATAAGCTACAACACCCAGGGCTTATTCTGATAAATATTCAAAAACATAGATAAATAAAATACGTCTGTGTCCAGTCCTTTTGATGGAAGAAGTCAAAGGTTTTTTCAGTTACCTGGACCGCTTGCACCACTAACATTGCGGCCTTCACTATCCTGTACACCCCCTATCCTGGCTCTACTGTCTGTTCTCACTCCACTCTGCTCCTCCACATTCTTCTGCCACACATGGGATGTTATCTCTCTCCTCTACTAACAATTTACCTTCTCTATTTTCTTAAAGGAGCTTCAATTTTAACTGCAGTACTTTACCACACAAATCCATTGCAACCGCAAGAAACTGCACGATTTTAAAACTGAGGTTAAGTTTACAATTGTGTCATTGTGTGTGTGTTTATTTGTTTTAAAATAAATTGCAGTGTTAAAAACGGGCTCAAAACTGCAGAGAACTCTGTAAAGTATCCCTAAGTATGTCAAAAGTGCACATGTGCGTAATACTTTTGAAAACACTGATCCTTCTACAACAGTGAGTGCACAGAATTCACGGTTGTGAGAAGTTGGCCCGATATGCAGCGTTCGCTATTCTAGCGACAACTATGCATCGGTCCAAACGACCCTTATGGTGATTGGTTGTAAGTCAACCTTAGACCAGCTATCCTAGTAGCGTGGATACGAGCAGTCTTCGGGATAAACTCTAGAGGGCGTGTTAAGCCAGCTGTTATACCATCACATACCCCTTGAACACCAAGTGAAAGGACACCACACAAGTGTTATGAAAAATAAACAGTATATTTATTTAGAATCACAACAGCCCTGTACTCTTTATGAGGACAGGGTACTAAGCACAGAACAAAACTCTTAGGAAAATACTTCAAGTGCACAATTAAAACAAGTGCCCGAGGGCACGGAAAGTTCTGGTGGTCTCGGGCGGACCCGATAAGGCAAGTCGGAAGCGAGGGACTCGGGACCCTTAAGTAAGGAGGCTATGCAGGCACCGTAATGCCGAAGTTACCTAGCCACGAGGGCTGCGGCTGCACAAGTATTACAGGCGTCGGGGATCTTTGCTGACGAGCCAGGAGCTGGAAGAAAAGGAGTTGCTGGCTGGCGACCAGTGATGAATAGTTCATAGAGATCCAAGCCTGGATCAGAGATCGATGATACCTGAAAGCAGAGGGGACCAAGTTCGTACTACTAGCCAGTAGTCAGAGGGTACCAGGAAGGCACCGGATGGCCGTCACCTCGACTAGGTGAGTGGGCGACGCTAGGCTCTGCAGTCTCACGGACCAGGAGGCGTTGTCGGCGACCAGGATGGAGGTGCGAGCTGTCCCACGAAGGTTGATGCTGTCGGCGTCGCTGGGCCCAGGATTGGGGCAACAAGCCTTGGCAGATTTCAGGGCCACGTGGTGGGCCTAAAATGGCGTCTTGAGTGGACCAGGAGGGTCCGGGGTGCTCCTCTCGTAAAAAGGAGCAGAAGGCTAGTCTGGAGCAACCAGACCAGCAACGTTGGTTGTCGTTCGTCGTCAAAGGGTCACAAGCCAGCGGCTAGTGATCGGACAACGTGCTGAGCAGCGGCAGAAGGGCCCCACGCAGATCGTGGAGATGCTGGGAGACTGCACTTCGGTGCTGGAGCTGCTCAGGGTCGGGGCTTCTCGGACCCCAGAGCACTCACCAGAGAATTCCTTCGGTGATCGTGCTGATTTAAGAAAGCGTGCAGGTTTTGATGATGGCCGGTCCCTCGAGGTCTCGTCGCACCCACAGATCTCAGATGAGCTGACGATGTGGGTAGAGGTCAGAGGTGCCAGGGAAGCCGGTTCTCGTCGAGCTGGGTCGTCGGATTCCTGAGGGAGGACTTGCAGCAAACCGCAGAGTTCTTAGATGGTGCCCGCTGGTGCAGGGTGACTACTCCTTAGCCACAAGGGAGAAATCTTGAGAAGAGTCTCGAAGTCCTTTCGTAGAAAGTATTCTTGATTCAAAGATGATCTCATTTGGAAGGGTCCCCGCTCCGGCCTTTATCCTAAAGAAAGGGGTGGGTACATGACTAGGTCCTGCCCTAGGGGTGGGACCAGGAAGGGGGGTAGTTACACCCCTCTCCCCTGCCGGACTTTCCCCAGGTCAGGGGCTGCGCGCCCCTGGAACTGGTTCTGACCGGCAGATGCGTAGTGAGCACCGGGGTGCCACTCCGCAGTCACCTTCCTGCAAAGCCCTACCTACCCAGAATACACAAAACCCTGTCTGGGACGGTGCGAACACCGCCCCTGACAGGAACCCTTTGTCCAAGCTCTCCTCGCTGGAAGGACTCCCAGCAGCAGGAGGTCAGACTCGTGTCTGTGGTGGCAGCATCCATTTTGTGGAGCTGAGGCTTCAGTTAACTTTAACCGGGGTTCACAGTTACGTACATGTCGTGTCCCTCTAGAAGGGCGGAATGCTAACCTCGTTGCCAGAATTGGTGAGGGGGCAGCATCCCGATTCGTATGACACCTTACTCGACATGTCTTGATAACGCCATACCGAAGTTACCGATATGGTACGCGTTATCATGGAACAGCCATTGGGTCTTGGTTCCGCAAGCTGCAACCGGGCTAGGCTCGTGCCAGAGCCCAATTCACACGATTCCACGCACTCTGCCTTCAGGATTGTCAAGGCCTGCCATAGGAGTGGCTGATAGGAACTCGGGTGTCCATTTTGAGTTTAGATATAGGGATACTATACCTACAGCAACGGGCGAGTACACCACGTTGCCCCAGCTGTCGTGCAGCCAGTTGTGTCAGATTTAGATGGCCATCCAGGGGTGGCATAAAACATGCTTCAGCCCCTGGTAGGCCCTGGGTACACCGATGCCCTGAGTTACAGGGTCTGACAAGGTGGCCCAGTACCAATTGGAAATGTACCTAAGGTACATGGAATCCATTTTAGAGAGAGAGCAGTAGGCCTGGGGTCCTGATTGGCAGGGCCCCAGGTCAACTAAGTCGGAAAACCAGCAAAACACCAGGCAAAAAGTCGGGGGACCAATAGTCAGGTATATACCTTCCTACACAGGTGACCTTTGCAAAGTGCCGTAAGAGAGAAAAGTGGTCTCAAGGAACACCGCTGACTGTGAAAAGTATTTTTTCCACGAAGGTTGTAACATGGCACCCTGCAAGGAATTTGGTATAGTAGTTCCCCTCTACACTGACTAAGTCCCCCCTATCTTGCTGGTTTTACAGCGGTCGCAGATACTGTAGCGCCCCTTCCCCTGCGTCTATTCCCGCCCCCCCAACCCCCCACCCCACCAATTATAGCCTTGTGGACATTCCTAATTTGCCTTATAGACCGTGCTACGATGAATACACTTCACAACAACGTCCCTACCCCCAGCGTGCACTACTAAACATTTCCACCCCCAAGAAGCACCGAATGCGCTATAATCACAAATGTACATTCCCTCTAACAATTATACTCATTGGTCCATGCAAAGCGGGAGTACACCAAACCCCCCCATCTCTTTCCACATACCCAAACCACCCACCTCTTTGCACTTCCTGCCACAATAATTGTCACCATACCTTGAGCTAACCCCTTAGCGGAAGACTAGAAATTACCACCCCCCAAGAAGCACATCCGTCTTCCCTCCCCTGCCCCAAAATAAACCCCGGCGGCCGTATGGACCCTTCGGGTAGGGGCAGCGGGACTCACCTAGTCCCACGTGGGAGCCTGACCGCCCGCACCAGGCAGAACAGGCCCATACGCTCGGTCGCGTGGAGCCGCATGCTGCTCTCCCGAGCTCCTCCGGTCTCCTGCGATGTGTCCAGCATACCTCCTGCCGCGGCCCGTCCCTGCCCCAGTGAAGTGTCCAGCCTGCCGGTAAATTCTGGTGTCACCCAAGCCTGCAATGACCCCTAGCATCCACCACATTCCGAAAGTCCATTCTGGCGCAGGCTATCCACTCCTTGAGACAATGGAGAGTTTGAAACAAATGTCCTCGAAGAAAAATTGCCCAACCGCCACCCCCCGCCCGGCGGCCGAGACACCTCACTTAAAATGGTGTCTCTGCTGCGTGGCCGGACGGTTACCACAGCCCAGCCCAAAAGAAGCCCAAACAAGCCCCGCCCCCCAGCCCAAAAGCTACCAAAACACCCAAACCCGTCCCCGTGCGGCGCCATCTCTACCCCCCCCCCCCTCTCTCCGGCCCCAAATTCCCCCGGGCGGGGCAGGCCTCCCTTCGGTCGCCCCCCCCCCCAGGACCCCATTTTGCACATCAACCATTGCCTATATGCCAGTTCAACCCTGATTGTCTTACATGAAGGGCAAAGAGTTGTGTGTGATTGTGTACTGATTTTCCTGAATGCACATTCAGAAAGCTTCTGTTGTGCCACACCTTACTATGAGTGGGCTTTTTTCAAGTTGTTCTTGCTTCCCAGGAGAATGCCACTGTTTGATTGCAGTATCACTCAATGGCTCAAACAGCTCGTTTGTGCTTTGGCGCTAGGCAGTGGTACAAACGCTGCCATTTCAGCGTTGTGATTGGTTTTGGGGAGGGGAGGGAGGCTGCCTGCTTCTTGTATGGAGAGGAGAAAGGAGACGAAATGCGGGAGCAGAGGAGATGGTAAGTTTAATTTAAAAATAAAAAAATTTAAATGAACACCCCCCCCCCCACACGACCCCCTCCCCGCACGACATCCGCCCCCCAAGCCATGAGTTATGCCGGCCACGACTGCCTTTTTTTGTGATTCATTCCAACGGCAGGACCATTTTCCTGCGATTGAGGCACGGGCTGCCCTTTTGCGAAGTTGCTTTTCCATGCCACGAGGATCGATTACATGCCCAAATAAAAAATGCACATACCTGCTGAGAGGGGATATTTGGCTCTCTGTTTACTAGGAGCCTACTGGCCCACAATTTCCAGTTGAATCAGCGCCACAAATGAGGTGGCTTTTTTGGTGCCCTCCCTTACCCCCACCACACATCACAGTCCTGAGGAAGACCCCATAGTAAGGTGGAATTCAACCTACGTCTATCAAATTTATTTATTTATTTATAAGTTTATATAGCGCTAGAATCACTCCTACAGGAGTATCTCTGCGCTTTTGACCAGGGATCAGCAGCATATTAACAGTGAGGGGATGAGTTAGACTTCATTTTTAAAAAGAGCTGTTTTTAAAAGTTTGCGGAAAGTCAGATGTTCTTTACATTGCCTTAATGCCAAAGGTAACTTGTTCCACAACTTAGGGCCAGTAACAGACAAGGCTCTGCCTCCATGTCTTACTTTTTTTATGTGGGGGACCACCAGAAGGAGATTACTACTAGATCTAAGAGACCGTACTGGAGCATAAGGAATAAATTTCCGTTCCAGATAGATAGGTCCCTCTGAGTTTAGGCATTTGTGGATCAAACAACATATTTTAAATTTGACCCTCTGTCGTATTGGAAGCCTGTGTAGGCGGTTCAGAAGAGGTTTAGAAGCAGTTCTCGGAGGGGCATTCAGAACTAGGCGAGCCGCCGTGTTCTGGATCACCTGCAGCTTATCCAACACACCCTCATTGGCTGATAAAAGTAAACCGTTACAGTAGTCAATCCGACTGAGGATCAACGCTTGAACAAGCGTTTTCCTTACTGCGTCGGGTAAAAGCGGGAAGACCTTACGGAGAAGTCCAATGGTGTGGAAGCAGATCCCTGATATGTAATTGGTGTGCTGTTTAAATGACAGGTCATGATCGAGTCTGACTCCCAGATTCTTCACAACCTGTTTAGGTTCAGGGACTGCTCCAAGCTCCGACGGCCACCATTCGGGTGTCCAGAGTATTTTCGCGTCTCCAAATAACATGATCTCAGTCTTGGTGACATTGCATTGGAGGTAGTTTGTAGCCATCCATTTTGCCACCTCTTTCATGCCTGTCAAAAAGGAGTTTCTGACCTCAGTGGTGAGAGTTTTGAAGGGGGAACAGGAGCTGTGTGTCATCAGCGTAAGATATGGGAATAAAGCCATATCTATGCAAAACTCCTGCCAGGGGTGCCACATAGATATTAAAGAGAGTAGGGCTCAAGCATGAGCCCTGTGGCACCCCTTTAGATATCTCTGTTTCCACTGAGCGGTATGCACCCATGGTGACTCTCTGGGTGCGGCCGGTCAGAAAACTCTTTAGCCAGTCAAGAGCCTTGTTCTGGATGCCAGCTTTCGACAACCGTTGCGTCAGGATGGTATGAGACACGGTGTCGAACGCTGCTGATAGATCTAATAGCACCAGGATGACTGAAAGGCCCTTGTCCTGGTAGGCATGGAGATCATCAGTAACAAAGTATCAAAGGTCTAAATGTCGACTTTTACATCTTCACCTATCCATGAACAACATAGTATTGTTACTGTGTTCCTTTATATGGCCTAGATGTACAATTGTTCTCTTATGTGGCTTAGTAAATATGCTTGTGTGATGTCAACTATGCATTTTGTGACCACACTGGATGTTTGAAAACTTTCCACTAAACCCTAATCCTCACAAAAAAACACTTACCTACTCCCACTTCCTCCCTCTTTCTGGGCACATTGTATTTGTTCAGTGAAGAATTTTTGTCATATAATATGTTGTGATGAGGATGTTATTAAATAACATCACTCATTAATCAATTGTGTAATTGTTTCCACTCCTGATTAAGTATAAAGCATTATCTGTGCTCTCTAAATGTACACACTGGGACCACTGTCCCATTGAATACCCAGGTCCCAGTACATTTGGGTTTACCCTTCTATGTAATGGCCACGACTGCTATGCATAGGTGCTGGAACTAAGGGTGTGTGGGGCGCTGCAGCAACCTCAAGACAATCATGCTTTGGTTCACAAGGTGAATGGGCAATAAAGAGGTCTTTACATTTTGTTTTTTTCTTGTCACATTTGTTGTGCATTTTAAAGACAGAGGTCAAATGTAAGGCTATGTCTTCTGACAAATTGATCATTATTCTTTTAACTGGGAGAATGATGTTTATTTTCTTTCTCTGACTTCAAAGTTAGAGAACTTTGTAAAGTAAACTATGTGACAGTCTTATTGGGTACTGGAAGTTTAAAAGGAAAGTAGTATAATTGAATTCTAACCCACAACGTTAAATACCTGTAATTTAACTGAACGAAGATTAAAAAAAATATCACCCATTAGGAAAGCACACAGGCTCATTTATTTTAATTCGCTACCACACCATGCTTTAGAAATATATTTCTAACAGTGTCCTCCAAAATGCACTACGAGCTACCAACTACACCCTTTCCACTCTCATGCTGATTGGACGTGGCTCATTTCGTACACGAGTTCTTTGTGTGACTCTGCTTTTTTATAATCACTGTGACGTCAGTACTCTGAAAATATTTCCAACACCGCTGATTCCATGGGCCGGGCGAACAAGGACAATAGAGGAAGCCGATACTGATCCGCAGACAGCACCAGGCCTCTCCAGGGAGCCCGAGTCGGGGTTTCACCAGTGCGCGGCTGCAGGTGACCACCAGACTGCCAGCCCCGGGCTAGCCCGCAGTGATGCTGTGAGCGTCTCCTGGAGCTAATAGGCTGTGACAAGGATATACTCAGATGGTGATAAGAAATGAAACCCTTTACAGCACCAATGATGGAAGGATCGCGTGGCAAAGCAAACTCGCTACAGCCGCTCCGCGTACACACTTTTTGTTCCCAAACTGCTCACTGTAGCATGTCTGTTTTTATGGAACGTTCACCGGGGCCTTAGAGAACCTTCCTCCCTTTGTCCAAATTCATCATTTGTTTTACAGCCACTGCCTTAGAACTCTTTGTGTTTAATAAAAAAGGAGCTAGTGGATTGCTTTGCATCAGCAATTAGGCAACGGGGGCCACCAATGCTCGCTATATGGAAGGTGTGGCCCATGATCCATAGGTCGCAGACATAGGATTACATCTGTGCCCCAGGAATAGTGCCAATCTGATAGCGTGCCCACGGGAAATCCGGTGTTACAAACAACAATGGCTCCTGGAGGTATTATCTTCACCAAAAAGAAGGCATTCATGGGTTAATAAATGATCTCATAAGCAGCAAAGCTCTTTCCTAAAGAAAGTCAGAGTGTCTCTGGGTATACTGCACTGGGTATACTGTACTGGCTATACTGCACTGGGTATACTTCACTGGGTATACGGCACTGGGTATGCTGCACTGGCTATAATGCACTGGGTATGCTGCACTGGGTATGCTGCACTGGGTATACTTCACTGGGTATGCTGCACTGGGTATGCTGCACTGGGTATGCTGCACTGGGTATACTTCTCTGGGTATACGGCACTGGGTATGCTGCACTGGGTATACTTCACTGGGTATACTGCACTGGGTATGCTGCACTGGGTATACTTCACTGGGTATACTGCACTGGGTATGCTGCACTGGGTATGCTGCACTGGGTATACTTCACTGGGTATACTGCACTGGGTATGCTGCATTGGGTATACTGCACTGGGTATGCTGCACTGGCTATGCTGCACTGGGTATGCTGCACTGGGTATACTTCACTGGGTATACTGTACTGGGTATGCTGCACTGGGTATACTTCACTGGGTATACTGCACTGGGTATGCTGCACTGGGTATACTTCACTGGGTATACTGCACTGGGTATGCTGCACTGGGTATACGGCACTGGGTATGCTGCACTGGGTATACTTCAAAGATTTAAGGAACATCATTATTCAGATAATGCGAACAGTGGTCATGAGGTCACACAGTGGGTGTAACACACGTGCGACAAGTGAATGTATAAGCTGAATGTTCCGGTAATGCACTTGTTCAAATATAGAGCTTTGCTTTCCAATGTTTTTCAAGTTTTAATGAATGATTTTTGATCCTAATGTTTTATGACCTCTGTGGTCACCATCAGGAGTGAACACGTCCTACTGCACACCAACACTAACGCCTAAAAACGAGTCCAAAACCCTCTTTCAGCAACACAGCAATGAAAGGAGAGACCAATGTAAGTCACTGTAGTATGTAAGTAACGCCTGATTTGTTGCAAAAATGTGCATTGTTGTGGTATGCGTGGTTACTGTATGCATGGTAATGGTACTTTCAATGTGTCCCTATTATTGTGTGTTGTAATGACATGTGTGGTAATGGGGTGTGTGCTGGCGGGCCATGCGTGCTAGTGTACACGTTGGAAAGGTATGCATGGTGAATGCAAACGCTGTTCCATTATACAACCAGATTCTGTCTGTCCCAGCAATCACAACTCACCACAGCATGGAGGCTTGCTACTATGCATATCTTAGTCAAGTCAAGTCAAGTCAGAGAATTTATATAGCGCACTACATATCCAGAGGGTCTCAAGGCGCTTAGGAAGGGGAGGAGGATTACTGGTCAAATATCCACGTTTTAAGTTGCTTTCTGAATGCTAGGTGGTTCTGGGTAAGGCGAAGGTAAGTGGGGAGTGAGTTCCATGATCTAGCAGCCAGGTATGAGAAGGATCTGCCTCCCATGGTGGTCTTGTTGATGCGAGGTACAGTGGCGAGGGCTTGGTTGGAAGAACGTAGTTGGCGGGAGGGGGTGTAGAAGGACAGTCGTGAGTTGAGGCATTCTGGTCCGATTTCGTAGAGTGATTTGTGTGCGTGGGTTAGCAGTCGGAAAGTGATTCTCTTATTGACGGGTAGCCAGTGGAGGTCTTTCAGGTGACCAGAGATGTGTTCGTTGCGCGGGATGTGTAATATGATCCTGGCTGAGGCGTTTTGGATTCGTCGGAGTTTTTTCTGGAGTTTAGCGGTAGTACCTGCGTAGAGGCTGTTTCCGTAGTCCAGTCGGCTCGTGACCAGAGCATGGGTGACTGTTTTCCTGGTTTCGGTGGGGATCCAGCGAAATGTTTTTTTGAGCATGCGAAGAATGTTGAAGCAGGATGAGGAGACGGCGCTGACTTGTCTGTTCATTGAGAGTGAAGAATCCAGGATGACGCCTAGGTTCCGTGCGTGGTCTGTCGGGATGGGTGCTTTTCCAAGGGCTTCCGGCCACCAAGAGTCGTCCCATGCAGAGGGGGATGTACCTAAGATGAGGACTTCTGTTTTATCTGAGTTCAGTTTCAGACGGCTGTGTTTCATCCATTCGGCAACTTCTTTCATTCCTTCGTGTAGGTTAGTTTTGGCGGTGCTGGGGTCATTGGTGAGAGAAAGGATCAGTTGGGTGTCATCCGCGTAAGAGATGATGTTGAGGTTGTGTTGGCGGGCGATGGCCGCGAGGGGGCTCATGTAAACGTTGAAGAGGGTGGGACTGAGTGAGGATCCTTGTGGTACGCCACAGATGACTTCAGTGGCCTCGGACTTGAATGGTGGAAGGCGGACTCTCTGGGTTCTTCCGGTGAGGAACGAGGTGATCCATTCAAGTGCTTTTCCTTGTATTCCGATGTTTCTGAGGCGTTGTAAAAGGGTGCTGTGGCAGACTGTGTCGAATGCTGCAGAGAGGTCGAGGAGGATGAGGGCGACTGTGTCTCCATTGTCCAGTAGAGTTCGAATGTCGTCTGTTGCTGCGATGAGGGCGGTCTCAATGCTGTGTTTTGCTCGGAAGCCAGATTGTGGGAAGTCGAGGGATTTGTTGGCTTCGAGGAAAGCGGCGAGCTGGTTGTTGACAGCTTTCTTGATTACTTTGGCCGGGAATGGAAGGAGCGAAATGGGGCGGTCATTTTTGAGTTCGGTGGGGTCCGCTGTGGGTTTTTTCAGAAGGGCGGTGAGTTCAGCGTGTTTCCAGTTTTCCGGGAAGGTGGCGGAGTTGAAGGAGCAGTTGATGACGTCTCGGAGGTGCGGTGCTATGACGGAGTCTGCTTTGTTGAAGATGTGGTGAGGACATGGGTCTGTGGGGGATCCTGAGTGGATGGAGTTCATCAGGCGGATGGTGTCCTCAGTGGAGATTGGGTTCCAGTCGTTAAGGGTGTTCACGGGGGGAGAGTGTTCAGCAAATGGTTGGGTGGGTTGGTCTCCGGGTTGGTTGTTGAAGCTGTTGTGGATGTCAGCAATCTTGTTGTGGAAGAATGAGGCTAGGGAGTCGCAGAGGGCTTGAGAGGGGGTGATGTCGTTGGAGTTGGCCGAGGGATTGGAAAATTCCTTGACGATGTTGAAAAGTTCCTTGCTGTTGTGGGTGTTGTTGTCAAGTCGATCCTTGAATGCTGTTTTCTTGGCCTTTCGGATTAGTTGGTGGTGAGTGCGGGTAGCGTTTTTGAAGGCGTCCTTGGTGCTGGTGGTTGGGTTTTTTTTCCAGGCCTTTTCAAGGGAGCGGCAGAGTTTCTTGGACTTCTTGAGATCATCGTTGAACCATGAGGCCTTCTTGTTGCCAGGTTTGCTTTGACGTTTTTTCAGCGGAGCTAATGTGTCGGCGGTGTTTGATAGCCATAGGGTAAAGTTGGCGGCGGCTTGGTCTGGGTTAGAAGAGTGGGCTGGGGTCTTTTGAAGGAGCGATGAGGAGATCTGGTCGATGGTGATTTTGTTCCAGTTTCTTTGCAGAGTTGGTTGGAGGTGGTTGATGGGTTTTGGCTTGTTGTAGGTGAAGTGAACGCAGCTGTGGTCAGTCCAGAGGAGATCCGTAGTGTGGCTGAAGGAGACATGATTGCTGGAGGTGAAGATGGGGTCGAGTGTGTGACCTGCGATGTGGGTGGGGGAAGTGACCAGTTGTTTAAGTCCGAGGTTGGCGAGGTTGTCCAGGAGGGTGGTGGTGTTGCGGTCGTTGAGCTTTTCTTACATACATGCACACCTGAAATGACATGGATCAAAGGGGGTTGGAGGTTTTATGTAAGGTGAACTCTACATGAGTGGCCTGCTAATCACAGCACTCCTCTTGAACAAGGGAGAAGAACTGCTCAGTAATATTAATCTACCAAAATGTGTCTGTGGGACACCACCGCTTCATGTGAACAACCCAGGACATGTACAGCTGTCCAATGTCAGTAAGGAGGGAATACCTAGTGTGCCTCTGCAATACACCTACTCATTCTGGACCTTTCAATTATCACTGACAAGTCTAGATCCCAGTAAAAATGCTAGTTGTAATGAGGAAGCTAGGCCAACTGGATAACAGTGTCACATGCTGTCGGACCCCTTAGGGCAGATTTACACACCTGGTTAACATGTGCATTCAAACAGGCTGGGATAATGTTATAATCTCAAAATTAAATCTTATTCAATCGCATCACTAGTTAACGTCAAACCACAAGAGAGGATAAGAGAAAGCAATGGGTGATGACTAGAATTTAAAAAAAGGGTTCAAAACAGATCTTTGATCTAGACTGGACGTTTTCCAAAAACAGGGTTATAAGGCAATGCTGTCTGTCCAGTATGATTGAAAATATGTCCACCACACATAGACTCATGGCGCTAAGTGGTGTACGGTAGGACCCCACCCATGCTGGCTACTGTGGTTGTCAGTTCTAGGACAACAGCAGGAAGTATCAGGTGACGACTAATTGAAAGCATAGAAAGTGCTCACTTGATCTGCTAAACAGCAAGCACAGCCCAGGTATGGTGGTTTTAGGGGAGGCTATGGAGTACTGATCTCTAGTGGTAGGGCATAGGGCAAGGAAGAGACAGGACTTCCAGGGTGCATTAGGACAGCTGCGTCTAGGATGCAGTGAACAACCAATCACTTCTGAGACAGTCTTAGCAGCAGCAGCTTCTTTTAATTGTATAATTCCCGGCTGCCGGTTACCTTTCTCTCATCATTTGGCAGGTACGTTTTGTTTTTTACTTTGACTTTCTAGTTTCCTCTCTCCTGTTTTGCCATTTATGATATTTCCTCCATGCCTAACCTGGTTTCCACTTCCCAGGGATATTCCAGGCTCAGCTACCTTGAAGACGGAGACCCACTGTCCTAGTTGATGCTCCTGTCCCTGGAACATGATTCCTTGTTTGTCCTCAAGCCTATAAGTATCTTGTATCTCAAACTATTTTTTTTTTATTGTATTTATTATGAAAAAGCACAGCACAATGTATACGCAATCACTTGCCTACAACCCATCCCGGGCCGGCAACAGGTCTCCATGCAACAACAAATACAGATACCGTGACACATTAACATCATAGAGTCCAGTGTGAAAGTTCGTTGGAGGTCTGCCGGAGACGGGCCTCCTCTGTAGGCTCGTATCATCTAAAAAGTAGTGTGCAATTCAAATAAATTGGCAAAGCAAGACAGTTTTATATTTCCCCCCCCCCCCCCCCCCCCCAACCAGCCCCAACTCTCTAAACGCCCCCCTCCCCTCAACTGGTCCCTCATTCGTGCTCCCCGAGTCGCCTGTAGACGTCTCCATCACCTGTGGTAGCTAGTGCGGCCTGCCGCCCTCCCCCTGTCCGGGGTGCCTCCCCCCTGTTCTCGCTTCTAGTAGGATGGGGAAATCCCTACAGGTTACAGTACCTTAGTTGTGCGGAGGAGCACCCTAGTCATGTGTATCCGATGGCCCTTGCACGTCACCCCCTCTGTCTCCCCCCTCCCCCTCCTCCGAGATTTCCCCGTCCAGCTTGGAGGACAAGTAGGTCTGGTACAGCCCCCAGAAGTTCTTGGGGCGACTCCCAGGCGGTAGGAGCTCACTGTATGTGTCCGCCTGCGTGTTACAGTATTTCATGTCGCTAACCCATCGCTTGAGCGTAGGTAATGGCCCCCTCATCCAGCATAGCGCGACCACCCTCTTCGCCAGGAGCAGTCCCATGCTCACCAGTTTCCTAACCGCGACGGGAACCGATTTTGTGTACCCCAGTAGAGCCAGGGCTGGGTCCATTTCTAGATCCAATTCCACTATGGCGCTCAATTCAGCGAATACGCTGGCCCAGTACCTCTGGACTCCCGGGCAACCCCAGGCCATGTGCAGGAAGTCCGCAACCCGGGCCCGGCACCTCTCGCAGTGTGGGGTGTCACGGAGACCGTACCTGTGGAGCCTCTCCGGTGTGTGGTATACTCTTTGCAAGAACTTAAAGTGGACCAACCGGTGCCTCCCGTTCAGGGAAATGCGCCTGGTGGCCGCACAGCAGTAGGCCCACATGCCGTCATCGACGTGCGTGCCCAGGTCAGTCTGCCAGGCCAGTCGCGCCCTCGTGTAGTGCAGGGCCGTGTGCTCGTGCCCTATCCTGTATAGTCTAGTAATCAGCTTCTTCGGTGATTCGGTGTCAATGACATACACCAGTTCCGGGACCGCAGGGGGTTCCTCCATGTCGGGGCCCAGCAGCTCCAGCAGGGCGCTACGGACCCGATGGTACTGAAAGCGTTGGAGCAGTGTGGGGCTCTCCCTCCGATGTGAGATCTGTGCCCACGTCTTCACCTGTCCATGCTCGAATAGGTCCCCCAAAGTAAGAGCCCCCAATTCGTGAAGGGCCCTATGGACCCCCGGTTCCGCCAAGGTTGGTAGCCAGAGCGCCCATTGTAGAGGCATGTTGGGAGCGTACATTAGCTCTTTGTTTTGCCTCTGCAGAATAGAATGCCATGCATGGTTGGTAGACAGAAGGGAGTCTAGCACGCCAACTCTGCGGTCTCGTGGGCCACAAATGGTAGCCGGAAGCGGAGTAGGGTCCGCGAACAGCCGCTCCAGTATCACATGCGGAACATCTCGGCTGCCATGTATCCAGGTGTGGAGGTGGGAGGCCTGCGCTATCCTGTAGTAGCGTTCCAGGTCCGGGGCGGCTAAGCCCCCCTGCTCATACGGCAATTGCAGTACCTTCCACTGCACCCTAGGTTGTTTCCCGGCCCACGCCAGTCGCACCAAGAGTTTGTTCAGGGTTGCAAAGAAGGCTTTCGAGAGGACAATCGGGAGATTATTGAACAGGAACAGAAACCTCGGGAGAATAACCATTTTCATTAAGGCAATCCTCCCCATCAGAGATAACGGGAGTTTAATCCAGAGCTCCACGTCATCCGCCAGTTTGCTGTAAGCAACCCCGTAGTTTTCCCTCAGCATAACGTCAGGGTCCGTGTGGAGCATGATTCCCAGATACCTTATTGGGTCAGTGGACCATTGGAGCGGGTAATCCATCTCGAAGGGGGCAGTGATTGGAGTCAACGGGAAGGCGACTGATTTCGCCCAGTTAACCCTCAGTCCGGAGAGCGCGCCGAACCTCACTACTTCCCTCAGCACCGACGCGAGGTTATTGGCCGGGTCCCTGACATAAAGCAGGGTGTCGTCCGCATATGTGGAAATGCCCATTTTGTAGGTGGGGTAGTTGATGGCTTCGTACGTGTGGTATTCCCGGATCGCACACGCCAGCGGCTCTGCCACAAGGGCGTAGAGTAGCGGGGAAAGGGGGCATCCCTGTCTCGTGCCCCTGGTGATGGAGATCGGCTCCGAGACTGCATCCCCCAATCTGACTCTGGCCGTGGGCTCGTGATAGAGGGCACCCAGCAGTTGGAGGAAAAGTTCTCCGAGTCCCAACTTTTGCAGCACTTTGCGCATGAAGGGCCACTCCACAGAGTCAAAGGCCTTCTCCATGTCAAGAAAGACCGCAATGGCTTTAGTGTCATGCCTAGTATGCTGCATGGCTCCCATGACCGTACGGATATTGTAAGTGAGGTTCCTGGCCGGGATAAACCCAGCCTGCTCCGGGGCCACCAACCCCGGCGCCACTAGTGCCAGCCTGGTAGCTAGCACTTTTGCATAGAGCTTAGCGTCAACATTAAGAAGGGACAGCGGGCGGTACGAGCCTGGCAGGTCGCTGGGCTTACCAGGTTTAAGTATGGTGACAATCAGCGCCTCTCGCATGGAATGTGGCATAGCGCCGTTCTCGCAGATTTCATCAAAGAGGGTGGAGAGGTGGGGTAGCAACTTGTCCTTATACGCCTTGTAAAAGGCCACCGTCAGACCATCTATCCCGGGGGCACTATCCGCTCTCATGGTGGCCAGCGCATCGGATATCTCCTCACGGTGTATGGGGGACATCAGGAATTCCCTCTGCCAATTCTCAAGGAATGGCATCCTGATATAGGCGAGGTAGTTGTCAATTTGGTCCTCAACCCCCGAGATTTTAGTGGTGTAGAGCTCCTCATAGAATCTCCTGAGTTCCGCCAGAATGTGTGTCTCCTCCGTGAGCGTCTCTCCCCCTGAGGTACGCAATTCCGCGATGGTCTGTTTGCGCCTGGTGCCTTTCATGATCCTGGCAAGCAGTGCACCCGGGCGGTCCCCTTCGCCATACGCGCGCGCTGTCGCGTATTTCCCTAAATGTCGCACTTCCCTGTCAGCTTCCTCGTGGAACTCACTCAAAAGGTCTTGCAGGGACTCATCCCCAGGTAGGTTCGGGTCAAGCAGCTGGCGGCGTTCGTAGTCCGCTATCTGCCCCTCCAGATATTTCAGCCTGCCTCTAATTGCCTTTAGCACCCCAGAGTGTTTTGCCATGACCACCCCCCGCACGTACACCTTAAATGTCTCCCAAACCGTCCCAAAGCTGTCCACTGATCCCAGATTGGTGTCGAAGAAGGTGTCAATGTCCTCCCCCAGGTCAGCCCTGAAAGCCTCATCTAGCAGCGAGTAGGGTGGAAAGCGCCACGTGAATGGCGGGATTCTCTGCTGGGGAGTGCGCAACGCCAACAGCACCGGTGAGTGGTCCGACAGAGTGCGGGGAAGCACACTGCAGCCCCTGACCATGGAGAGCAGGAAGTGTGAAGCCAACCAGTAGTCAATCCTGGTATGGATGTTGTGGTAAGCTGAGTAATGCGTGTACCCCCCCTTGGCGCTATTTCTTTCCCTCCACACATCCACCAGTCCCAGTTTCAACATTTCTGCCTGCATGCACTGCGCCGCCGCCGCCGGGCGCCTGGCAGGGCCCGCAGACCTATCTAGCTCAGGGCTAAAGGTGAAATTGAAGTCCCCACCCCAGATCATATTACCAGCGGCCCATTCAGTACAATGTTCCGCAACCGTTGTATAAAATTCAGGGGAGTCATAGTTCGGGCCATAGACATTCATGACCAGCAGGTTGTGTCCCTTGCCCGTGCACTTGCTTAACAAAAACCTTCCCTCCGGATCCGCCTTAACCAGGGCGAGAGATAACTTGGATTTCGGGTTGACCCAGGTGAGGACCCCTCTGGCGTGGGTGGTGAAGCCTGCGTAAGTGGAGTGACCCTGGATCCCCCTGTGCATGAGCATCTTACTGGTGTTGGGCAGATGCGTTTCTTGCAGCAGCGCCAAGTCTATGTGGTGTCTCTGTAGATAGTGCAGCACCTTACGGAGTTTCCGATAATCATTCAAACCCCTCACATTCCAGGTAAGCGCCCTGAGGGACTCTGTATCGCTCAGTGTGTCTGCCTGTGATGTGTCAGCCATTAACAGTGAGGGAGTACAACAATTGCAGTGCAGCGTCGAGGGCCCCCCCGCACCAGTGACAGCAGCCGCCCACCCACCCTATAGAACAAAACATTTTAGAGCACATGTCGGACCTTTCCCCAAACAACCCAAACTTCCCCGAACTCAGGACCCCCAACGCCCCCCACCGCCCACAGTCAACCAACCCCAACCTGGTGTGACCGAAATCCCTACATTCACCTCCCCCACCCATCATCAAATTCCCCCAAGCAGTCTCAAGAAGAGCCGCAAGCACTATGAGCGCCAGGGCAGAGGTAGCACGCTCAATGTCTCAATCGACCAACGTCCGGTCGTCGCTTCTGCGCAATGTCTTTTGGCCGCCCCTACGCCAGCGCCCCCATTTACCAGTGCGGCTTTTAAGTAACAAGCACAATATCGTACCACCCCCCCCCCCCCCCCCAGACCCCATCGAACTCTCCCTGTCGTAGGCCGTTATCAACACCACCCCCGGGCAGGCTAGTTGAGTCATGGAGAGTGCCGCCCACCACCTTAACCTGTGTGGCCCGTACAGATCTCACCCGTGATACCATGTCCAGAAGTCCGCTCACTGCAGTGGAGAGCCCAGATTGGGCATCCTCCGGGCCAAGAGGCTGTGATCATGGCAAGGCCTCAAGTGGCCAGGTCCTCAGGAGAGACCACTGCGCCCCTCCATCACACTAGTCCTGCTCATCCAGATCCTCGTTGCCAGCGCCCTCCTCCGCAGGCGCCGTCCGGCTCTCTTTATGCTCCTTGATCCACTGCTTCAGGGATTTTTGCAACTCCTTCGGGTCGGTGAAAAAATGTGAGTGGCCCTGCCTATTGATGCGCAGCCGTGCCGGATACAACATGGCGTAGTCCAAGCCCAGGTCTCTGAGCTGCTGCTTGTAGGGGACGAACCTCCGTCTCTCCTCCTGTACCTTGGAGGTGAAGTCAGGGTATAGCGAAATGTTCATTCCCTCGTACTGCAACTCCCCCTTCTCTCGAGCAGCGCGGAGGGCGGCATCCCTGTCCCTGTAGTTGAGGAGTTTCGCTATTATCGGCCTGGGGTTCGCCCCTGGAGCGGGTCTCGGGCCCAGGGTGCGGTGGGCTCGCTCCACTATGAACATGGGAGAGAAGGTGTCGTCCCCCAAAAGAGTTTTAAGGAGTTTCTCAACAAATAGCTCCATTTTCCCTGTCTGGGTCGACTCCGCCACGCCCGTGACGCGTATGTTGGACCGCCTGGAGCGAGCCTCCAAGTCCTCCGATTTTTCTTGTATCACCTGTAGCAGCCTCCCAAACTGCTTGCGGTCAGCGTCCCACGTCGTCTGCGCCTCCTCCGCCTCCGTCAGCCTGCGCTCCGCCATGTCCAGCCTCTCCGCATGCTTATCCACCCTCTCCGTCATGCGATCCATTCGATACGCCAGGGCGTCAATCTTGGTGCCGATGGCCGTCATGCCCTCCTGTAGGCCTTTCTCCATCGTGTTGAGCATGCCTCTGATTTCTGTGCACAGCGCGGTGTTCGTGTCCGCAGTCACACCCGGGGACTGGGCAGCCGGTGGCTCCGTTGCCTTCTGTTTCCTCTGGTCAAACGAAAGTTTCGTTTGCGTCCTATCGCTCTTGCCCATCGCTGCTGCTGATAGGGAGGCCAGCGTTCACAGACCTTACAGTGTCAATGGTGCCCCAGTGGGACGATGCAGGAGCTGACCTCGTGCACAGACCGGCGCCGGAGGCCACGCGTTCAGGCCGCTGTCGCGCTGAGTCCTGCGTGCCCAGTAACGCCTCGGGTCAGGGTCGGCTCTCACCTCTTGCTTTCCCCCTCCGGGTGCCTCAGTGTCAGGGCACCCCCAGACGGCTCGGTGGTGCAGTGCTCGAGGGTGCTGGGCTCGTGTTGGGTGGCCTCCGTCCCAGAGCTGCCCGCTGCTCCGTAAGGCTCCTTCCAAGTAGTCAGGCCGTCAGGCGGGTCCCCTCCGCAGCATGCAACGGCGCCCGAGAGAGCGCCACGTGTGTGTCCCCAGCGGGGCCGCTTCGCCGCCGGCTCTCACTCGGCGCCTCCGCTCCCCTCCAGGGGTCCAGTCGTCACAGCGGGGGCCCGCAGTGCAGTCGCGGAACACCGGATAGGCAGCAGCTCCCGCCGGCAACGCCGCACGCACCACAGCGGGGCTTCCTTTCGCCGGGGCCGCACGTCGGGTGACGCAGCGCGGCCTCGGCGTCCAAGGCAGAGCGGGGATCCTGGCCTGGTCCGCGGCTCTTCTGTCGGCGACGGCGCCGGGGGAACCAGCGCACGCAGCCCCTCCAAAGTCGCGCCGGGGGTCCGCAGGGGGTAGGGGAGGCAGCCCCCGCCGGAATTTCGCAGGTTTTGCCGCTTCTGAAGGATATTGATCGGATAGTCGGCAGCGCTAGCGGAGAGCTCCGCACTCAAGCGTCCACCATGAACGCCGGCTAGCTCCGCCCCCCTTGTATCTCAAACTATTAGGTGAATGCAATTTACAGCGTTTCTCTGATCTACTTTGTACATTCACATGAACTTTTACTTTCCAAGGATATTGTGTATGCAGATGTTGTCAAACTACCAATCTGTGCAGGATTTCCATATCTCTATCAGTACGTTTCCAAGAGCAGCTGGTCAGCTCAGTGTGCAAAGGGTAGAGTCGAGTCCAGGATTTTTCTCTCTTGCTACCCATAACCCCTGTTTTGCCTTGGGAAGATTGTAAGACGTTGTGGCTCGCATGGACCAAGGAGACGGGAGACGGCCGGTGGTCTTGCACCTGATCCCCCGCTTCTTTCGAACACCTGAGAATTCTGACAGTGGCGTGTCAGGGACACACAATTGTCTTCAGTGCATTTCTTAGAGTTTAAAATGGTGGCTTGCATGGTGGAGGCAGGTTTACAACATCTATACAGCTGTGTATGGTGCTGGGATTCAAATAAGAGTCTGACTATGTATATGATTCTGACCAGCATCCAGGGCAGTATATTTTGACTATCCAGGTGACCAATACCCTAACTGCAGTCTAGCCTTAGAGAGTGAATAAACTCTCTGAAAAATCAGTGGCACACATTGTTTTGTGGATGATTGGGGATGGAGTGCAGGGGGCAATCTCTGACATCAAGACACCCTGAATAACCCTGAGAATTGGAAGCATGGCAGTGGCCTGCGGTGCTTCCGCTCATGTCTTTGTCACAAAGGATACATTCTTTTCTGATCTTAATGAGAAGGACAGAGACGGGAAATGAATAATGCTTTCTGCCAACCCAGCCTCTTCTTTTTCTAGTGAAATTGAAATGTGGTAACAGAATTCAATTTCTTTCCCGCCCTGAATCAGCAAGTTTAAAAAGAAACACGGAGCCTGTGATTAGGGCCTACTTGCGGTTTCCGCCTAGCTGCCCAGTCACTAAAAATACACGGCCTGCCCATTGGTGGTTGCCACAACCTTTTTACTGTATCCGGTCCTCTCTCCGCCCTCGGATTCCTCGCAGGATCTGATTTCCCACTCACTGTGGGATCCTGAAGAACTGCCCTACTGTACGAGGACGGCCTCTGTGTCTGATGTCAAAGGGCATTCTTGCCCGCCCGATACAGCAAGTCTATGATTTGATGTGAAAGGTGGCTGGGAAAATCCCCTGCCCTCTAGTTTCCTGACAGGCCCATATTTAACCTGCTACCTGCAGGGGGTTACCAATCTGTCCCTTACACCACATTTAGACCACACTGGAAAACAGCTGTCAAGAAATGTCTGATAATGGCCAAAAAAGGAATTTTTGTCTGACTGAGCAGAGTAAAGATAAAATCGAAATGCTGTAGTTAATTATGTGGCTATTCTATGTATGCAATAGTTTATTGCATGATCTTAAAGATACAAGAAAAGTAGAGTCCGTTGGAACCTAATGCCTCATCATGAGTTAGGATGTGTTTACTTCTAAAGCACCTCATTCAGAAGTGTTGCGCATAGGTTACATGAAGTGTGACGTAGGTGGTGAGCTGTCAAAGGAAATAGAACTAATAGGTGGGGAAAGAGAGGAGCTTCACACTAGATGTGTGCTAAGTTGCAAAGTAGAGCGACCTGTAGCTTTAACAATTTTTCACTTCACTAGTTTCACGAAGTAGGAAGCTTATAAAAAAGGTGTTTATTTTGCAGTCCTTCGCAGCAGCAGGCAGCCATCTCTCCTGCATCGAAGAGCAGGATGAAGCAGCCACCCTGCCTCACAATTGTAAGCAAGATGTTCTGCTTCTGCAGAACCCCACAACCACCCCTAATAGCAAGTTGTCCCTTGCTGACCCTGAGCACCCCTGCAACCAGTGGCGCAACTAGACTCAAACCTCAAAGGGACGTTGCGAGGAGGGGATGTGTGTGAGGGAAGGGGCGGGGGGGGGGGGGGGGGATGAGCCTACCACATGAGTTAGTGAAGGCAGAGACATACAATCCTAGGCAATATTTCATTTCATCATGCCTCCTTTTATCTTTTATTTTATTACTGCACATGGCAGCACCTTGAAATATGCGAGCACTGTTTAAAAACATCTTGTATTTGATGTATTAGTCTATCAAGCTTCTACATGTATAATAAGAATCTAGGCCACCTTTAGGGTGCACATGACAACTGTCTTGCCTCTTAGGGGATTCTTTATGGGATTTTGACATGTCAGGACAGCAAGGCACCTTGCTGCTCAGCCCTACCCCAAAGTGAAAGGGTAGGAATGATTCGCATTTATGCAATATGGTGCATTTCTGTCCTTTCTCCCTGTGCCGCACATTTTCTGCAGCCTAGCGCCAACGTAGGCTCCTTTGCACCACAGTGCAAGGGTGCCTACGTTGCATGCAAGAATGTTTTTGTATAGGAAAGGACACCTTCCTGCACAAAAACAATCCTAAGGGGCGTTTTCTTCTTTCTAAGTGTGCTGCCGAATGCAGCACACCTAGAAAGAGGAAAAACAAGGACAAATGAACTTATTTCTCCTCGCTATGCCTCACCTACATGACTTTGTAAATCTGGGAAAGCCTCAAATTTCATGAGTGTTGCACGTGAAAACCCATTGCAACGAACATGGAATGCCTCCCAGCCACAGAGAAACACGATGCAGCGATTTACGATTCGTCGCCTTACTCATGTACCACTTGTCTTGGTGCAAAAGTGACGCAGGGCTCTTATAAATAAGCCCCGTAGTTCACTAATGGCATTGACATTAGGGTGGAGTAGCATTAATGTTTTCTAAATTAATGATAAAAATAATCTGAAGTACTAAGGTGAAACACTTGTGCATTTTAAAGAATTGTACTATTTTGAATTTACGACGAAGTTATTTTATTTTTGCATGATGTTTTGTTGCACAATAGAATTACCAAACATTTTCATTGCTTGACTCGTGTACAAGTACTTAGAGTCAAACCACATCCTTCACTCGGTCACTTCTCCCTGTTAATTTGCTGGCTCGCCCACCTCTATGTAAAAGGTATTTATATCAAGATAAATATTTGTGATTTTTTTTAATTGCACTTGGGTCGCACTCCATGCCGCTTTTGTCAAGATGCTCTATATTTGTTTTAACTCATGTTGCACTGCACTTTATGATTGGTCTTGGCTCACTAAGAAAATAAAGCAATGACTTCAAATATTTATGTTGTAATGAAATGCACAATTCTAATTTCCTGAAAGTTTTCTTCCCAATTGAAAATCCTTCAGGCATATGACTATGTTTCTCTAAATTGCTGTGTGAAGGGCGCATACTGTGCAGATTTTATTGCAATGAGAGTGTTGCAGGGCGTCACTGTTGTTTATTGGGGATGTGGGCATGATCTGATAACAGCAGCTTTGATCACTACTGCTGCTCTCACACCACCTCCATGGACCAATGAGCTTCGCTTAAGCAGAGCGAGGAGAGTGAAAAGCGGGCACCTGAAAGGACAAAGAAGGACGGTACAAAACAGGCATGTTTTAAGGTGAGGTGCATACTTGAAGGCCAGGCTGACAGGCACCAACCCCAGCCCGGGCAGCCAAGCCTATGGCAGCTGACGGGGAAAGGGGGGACTGAAACCCATTCTGCCCAAGGGTATTGCACCCCTTCCTGAAGCCAACTGGTCTTCTGCTGCCCTGCATACCTCCTGACTCTCTGTACCTGAGGTGCCCCTGCTGACCTACAGGAGACCACAAACTCCTGCCCCCACACTTCTCACTCCCCTCCCCTGCTCCTCTCACTAAGTTGGGGAGGTTGCTGCAAGCTGGCACAGACTTTGTGCCTTACTAAGTTCTGTGCATGGGGCATCCTGCATTACAACAGAAAATCTATTTGCCTGTGAGATTGTAGTGTAGTTCCTATATTCTCAATAGGCTCTGTGCAGTGGAATAATATATACTGTAGTTTAGACGTAGGACTGAGGTCGACTAGGTCTCTACCGAATATATTAAGCTTAATAATGAGTGCCAGCTAGCTCAGAGGTCACTAGAAACTTTCTCGAATAAACATAAAGGGATTAGTTTCTGACAACCACATAAACATGACAACTTTGTTTCCCAAGAATAAGAAATCCAATCTCTAGAGTCGCGGAAACAATAGATAACTATTTTACTCAGTCAATCGTGCATGCTTCGTTTCACCAGAGATGCAGAGAAATAGAGAGACCGGCGTTTTCAATAAAAGTATTTATTGAACAGTCTTCTTTCTCAAGCATTGAAAATGAACTGCTACAATCGCAATACTGGTTATAAAGTACAAGGCATATAATACAAACAGTATTATAAAGTAGTACTGTAAAAGCATGATATGGTTTCTAAGCCATAAAGTGCATAAAATGTATAAAATATATACAGTAATAAATAATGACTAAAAGTACTCAACTGGTGCTTCTAAAATACGCCTACCACAGTGTACCTAACCTAAGTCTAGTGCGAGGGAAAAAGTAAGTGAGGAGTAGCCTAAGTTTAGTAGTTCTCTGCCAGGAATCTATTTCAAGAATTCTCTAAGAGGTCTAATTAGCTCTGTACCTTGGTTTTAAAATGAAGGAGGTCTTGTATCTCTCTCTCTCAGGACTCGATTTCCCAGATACCCGCAAGGGTAAGCTGGAAACACTGGAGCTGGATTTCTCGGCTAGAGAAAAGACAGCGTCTCTCTCAGTGCGTCAGTTGGAGGGTCAGCTTCCTTCGGCACTTGCTGCTGCAGGGCGTCGGGCAAGTAGATAGTCGATCTGCTCCAAACCACTGTGTGTTTGTCTGGGGAAACCTAGGCATATTGATACTTTGAAGGTGCCGAGTTTGACGCATGTTTGGACTTAATAACGTCACTCAAAGGCTAATTTCTTGGAAAACGCCAGGAGTTCTGGGAGAACTTAATATTCAAGCAGGGGGAAGTCCCTAGCTGCTGAAGGCAGGTTTTTCCAAGAAATCGTTGTTGATTCTCGGAACTTAGTGGAAGTAGCCATGCCGTATTTGGGCTGCAAGGCTCAGGCCAAATATGGTAGTGATTTCTATGCCTATATAAGGATATGATAAAGTATACCTATATAAAGCATGAATCTGGAAAATTATACTAGGGTCCTAGATTCATTTACAACACCCACTCCACGATCTTAAGTTCAATAAAGCTAACCTAATAAGCACTGAACATATCTAAAGCTAATGTTTACAATCCCACCCCAAAATACATAAAAAATGCACTTGAAATGGTTGTACAAAAGAAAAAAATATTAAGCATTTCTACAGTATGCATTTTAAGGAAGTGATGTCATTCTAAGCATAGAGTATGGTATCTAAATATGCAAACTGAATGAATCATGAAATTACATTTATGAAAATGGCTCTTAAATACAGAAAGAAAGGTTGAGACCATTTCATAACATAACATGTCAATTGTTATATGAGGACAAGGCCAAATATTTTCTCTAGGCAGTGTTCAAAAGGGAAAATAATTGCTTGTTCTCCAAGAATAGTTCTACTTTAAGCAGATTAGTCTGTGCCAAAAAGTTCAATGTTTTGGAAAGAAGAATTCAATTAGTTGTGAAAAAATAGAGTTCCAAAGTTAGAATTCACTCAAAGGCTAATTTCTTGGAAAACGCCAGGAGTTCTGGGAGAACTTAATATTCAAGCAGGGGGAAGTCCCTAGCTGCTGAAGGCAGGTTTTTCCAAGAAATCGTTGTTGATTCTCGGAACTTAGTGGAAGTAGCCATGCCATATTTGGGCTGCAAGGCTCAGGCCAAATATGGTAGTGATTTCTATGCCTATATAAGGATATGATAAAGTATACCTATATAAAGCATGAATCTGGAAAATTATACTAGGTCATAGATTCATTTACAACAACCACTCCACGATCTTAAGTTCAATAAAGCTAACCTAATAAGCACTGAACATATCTAAAGCTAATGTTTACAATCCCACCCAAAAATACATAAAAAATGCACATGAAATGGTTGTACAAAAGAAAAAAATATTAAGCATTTCTACAGTATGCATTTTAAGGAAGTGATGTCATTCTAAGCATAGAGTATGGTATCTAAATATGCAAACTGAATGAATCATGAAATTACATTTATGAAAATGGCTCTTAAATACAGAAAGAAAGGTCAAGACCATTTCATAACATAACATGTCAATTGTTATATGAGGACAAGGCCAAATATTTTCTCTAGGCAGTGTTCAAAAGGGAAAATAATTGCTTGTTCTCCAAGAATAGTTCTACTTTAAGCAGATTAGTCTGTGCCAAAAAGTTCAATGTTTTGGAGAGAAGAATTCAATTAGTTGTGAAAAAATAGAGTTCCAAAGTTAGAAGTCTTTGATTTGAAAAATTTGAAGGCCGAGTTTCAGAGTTAATGCTGTGTGCACGAATCAAAAGTTATTCTCGGTGTCAGGAGAAAACATCAGATCGTCTAGGCTGGCAAAGAAATCATTTACCACAGTAGGCGAAAGTGGAACTACTTGATAAAGCAGATCAAATGTGCACAGATGAGAAGCATTGCCGTCAGCGTCAGGTGCGGCATTAGCAGTGTTCATTTCAGATAGTACCTGTGTGCCTGTTGATCCTCGTATCTCACCCTCAGTTAGACTTACTGGTGAGACCTCAATGAATGCCGTCATCAGGATTGGTAGCCGTTGGGGACAACACAATGCATGAGTCGTTACCGGACCTAGCAAGGCATCGACATCCGATGGCAGGACTGATGGAAGTGTAAGAACAATTTCCAACACGCATTCTTCTCCGCAAAGCAGGCATCGTAGAACAGGTAAGATGTAATCTTGCCAGATTGGTCTGAACGATAGAAACCAGGTTGTGTTCAGATCTCTTAAACAAGCCAAGAATCTGTGTAATCCTCTCACGATACCTTATGGCAAGTAGGGCCCCTTCCATGTTGGTCTGGGTATCATTGGTTGCCGGACTTGCCATATCAGAGCAGAAGGAATAAAAATAGAATTCCTGCTACGAGTCCCAAGATGAGAGGCAGACCGCCGAACACAGATTGCACGAAATTTGGAAAAATGCAGAGGACTGCTTCAAATGGTGTTAACAGTCCCAAAAAAATCGTCTTAAATACATGTGCGATGCCACTGGTATCAGACATGTTTAAGATTTGACTTAACATTTCTGCAAAATGTACTGGGCTAAGTGTTGATAGTAATGCATGTATCTCTGCAGATGTCCTCGCAACTTGCAGATCATACGTTTCTCTAGACGAGGTCAGTGGTACAGATTTTTGCAAAAGAATGGCTTTTATTCTGCTTAAACTATCAATTTGTATAGAAGAGATATTCAATGAAGGCCATAATGCCGTCCCACTGTCTGTCTTGTGCGTTGGATACAATACTTGCATACAACAAGTGACAATGGACGACACACTAACGAGATAAAGTTTTCCTAGCATCATGCCACAGCAGCTGTGATCATTCAACATAACGTAACTGCCATTGGATAGCTGCCTGAAAATGGGTTCTATCACAGTGGAGGGAGTACCGTGCGGGTGGCAAGAGAGGTTTTTTGCAGAACCGTCACAGGCTTCATGTAAATTAATACGTTTGCATAAAAGTGTACCACTTAGTGAGTTCTTACAATTTGTACCACTAAGGAATACCTCTTTTCCCTTGTACCAACATTTGTGTGTGTAAGGTAAAGTCCATGTTGACTTAATTTATTCTTTACCCAAACTTTCATACAGGCCCGCTGGCATATGCTGTAGACAATACTGAAATTGGAAAATCGACACTGGTATCATGATGGTGCCATGAATTATCGATTCAATGACAGGCTTCTCAGAAACTGTCAATGGTAATCTTTCCAGTTTTTCAATGCTCAGCACCGTATAGTCTGCTCCTCTTTGTGCCAAAGAGATTTGTTTATCTGTAAGGTTAAATACAGCAAACAATGACGTTGTGTTGATTAGACGCCATGGCACGTAGCCTGAACGAAGATTTTGCAACGTCCAGCCTAGCTGCATTATAGAACGTAATTGAGACTGGCCATGTTGTAACTTTAGCAAGTCCTGTTCCATTATATTAATTGCAGAGGATACAATGCTGTCCAATGCATATATTCTGGAGGACAGAGTCGTTAACCCATTGTCCACTACAGAGAGAGCTTTCTCTAAATTAATACGATCAATTTCTCGTATTCTTTCTGCAGTTTCCATTTGCTTTATTTTCCAAGCTTCGATGTACGCAGCATATATACCGGCGTATATGAAAGGTTTTTGCCGTGGTTTGCGAGGCCCCAATAAGAAATCTCACAAATCATTGCTTACTTTAGGTAAAGATAAGTGTTGTTTGATTTCCGGAAGTGTGGATGTCTTTAGTGATTCAAGGCATAGTTTTCCTACCATGTATGTTGTTTCTATCCCCGGATGTTGTCTCTGGAAGTATCTTGGATCTGGCCTGTTCAGTTTTAAACCCTGTGTTTTGTTTAGGAATCTATCATGACAGTTATTGGTGTCTGTGGGCCAGATTAACCATTTTTTCCAATCAGGATTAGTTCTGTTTTGTGTTAAAATATATGGTACGCCTACCTCCTTTTCTGTAGTATCATTACTCTCAGAAGTGGCTTTAGGTATAGACGGTTTATTTAAATCTTTTATCTTAGTCAGGCCAAGACAAGAAGTCTGTTGAACAAGGTCATTTAAAAACATTATTTGTTCTGGTATAATGCAGGCTCTGAACAAGGCTTCTAAACCTTGTACCTGCCAATCTTTCATGCCCCAGACTGTTTTTGTCTCTATGTTGTCTTTCCAAAAGTCGAAACCTAATGTAGACAGCTGAGCATAACATTTTGCAGAATAAATTTGTTTAGTGTTGGTCAACATTGTTTTCATTCCTGTCTTATTTACATGTTTGAAATAAAACGTTTCTGGATTTGTAACATTAAACCCTGAGAAGTACGAAAACTTTTCATGAAATGTTTTTTGAGCTGCCTTTTGATGGCGTGGGATAATGTTTCCATTGATTATATGTAAAAGCATTCCTAGGACTTGCAGATTTGTGCAAATGCTGGTGACCATATTCGTTAAAACAATACATTTGTTCATAATCTGATGACCCTTCTAAATAGTCATGTTCAGTAAATGTTGCAGACATTTCTAAATCTGACATCATATTATTAATAGTCTCAAAGTCCTAATCATCAGAAATTGTGCTGGGTGATACAAAGTCACTTAAAGAAACCTTGAACTGGTGTGGAATCTTCAACAGCTCCACCGGGCCATAGATGCCATAATCAGTTCTATCCCATGCTATACCACCAGGTATAGGAACGGCTGTGATGTTTACTGATGAAAGGTCTCTTTTCACTATGGGATGATTTGTGAGGTTTTAGGACCAAGTTGATTTTCTGACTTCCTGTGTCCATTGTACTGTATTTTCCATCTATCATTTGTCCCAAGCTTAAAACTAAAATCAGCCATAGCATGAGAAAAAATACACCTAAACCAATCCAAAATTCAATCCATGGTGAAACCAGATATATTTTCTTAAGTTGATGAAAGAGTTCTGTTGTTCTTTCTTTGAGAGTTTTATTTGCTGGCGTTTCTTCAGGTTCACTAAGATTCTCAGAAAATGTATCAAAGTTGATGAAATAGCCAGAGGCAGTTCTGTCAATTGTTGGAATTGCATCAGGATTGTTATTACTCTTTGGAGTTGCTTCTTCCTTTGTCATATTGGTATAGTCAGAGGCTACATCATTGTAGACAGGTGTTTCTTGACAAACTGTTATTTGGGTCGGATGTATGTCGTTACTATGCATGCTTTTACAACGCATGCCTTTACCACGCAACTTTTACAACGCAAGTTGTTACAATGACTTGCGTTGGGGGGCGCTGGATAGTGAATAGTTTAATTTACTATTCGAACTCAAGTCCCCGTGGATAGTAGGGAAGGTTTTGGATAGTAAATTAAACCATTCCCTATCCTACAGCGTCCTCCAGCGCAAGTCGTTGTAACGACTTGCGTTGTAAAAGTTGCGTGGTAAAGGTAGTAAATGGCAAAAGTTGCGTTGTAAATGCTGTTCCCCATTTGGGTCTCAAGAGGCATGAGTTCCATGGCTTTGTTGCATAGTCCTTCTTTTCTTACTGCAGGCTTATCAAACGTGATAAGTCTTTCAGTCTGAACCTCTTGGATAGTAGCAAGATTTGGTCTTCTGCTACTTCCTGGGAGTCCACTGGGCCACTACTTATTATTGGCCACATGATTGTGGTTTGACCAGGTCGATGGACACAACTCGGTTCTCCTTTTTACCAGCAAGGGGCGGTAGTACTACTGATCTTGTCCCTTGGATTGCTAAGACAGGTACTGCTTTTCTGTAAGAAGGCCCAAATTCCTCCTTCACCGCTATCTTTTCCCTGACTAGATCCCCAATCTTTGGAATCCAGACAGGTCTTGCTAGCACAAGTGGTTTTTCTTCAGTGGCTGTTGGCTTTTGTGTAGTGTTACTCAGACTACTTCTTCTTTCATTTAAGTCCTGTAAAACAGCCAAACGATCTATGACATCAAAGGGTTTTTGTTCCACCACTGAAGTTTGACAATCGAGGTCTTCGATTATCATTCTAGTACCAAACAGTAATTCATAAGGAGTGATTCCCCTCAGAGAATTTCTTGGCAGATTGTTAAGACTACTTTAGACACCTATTAAATGTTTGACCCACCCATCACCCAAACCTAATACCTTAGCTGCTATAGATTGCTTTATGTCACTGTTTTTTCTTTCCACTACCACATTACCCTCAGGATGGAAGGGACTAGAATACCACAATGCAACGCCCAAGCTAACCATAGCCTCCTTGTAAGCTTGAGAGCTAAACGCAGGACCCTGGTCAGAATGTAGCCTGCCGATTGCGTATGTGCCGATAAAGATTCGCAAATCCTTTATAACAGTTCTGGCGTCAGCCGAGCGCTGGGGCCATAACCAAATAAATCTTGTCCTAGTAGTTCTGGGATAGCATCTGTCTGTTGGGACATTTGTGTGTAGATAGCCGAATGCTGTCTAACAAAGGCATCTGAACTGGGCTGGCTACACTGTAGTCAGGTATCTGGTAGTTGTCAAAGCTATGATATCTGTAACAGGTATCACAGTTGATTCCAAATTCGTAAACTTGAATGCTCATTCCTGGCCACCAGTACATCTCTTCTAACTCCATAAGAGATTTCAAGATCCCATATGTGCTTCTTGAACAAAGTAAGCTTCTGCTTCCTGTTTGGAATTACTCTGTCCCCACTCCAGGGATTCGCGCAAAAGGAACGGAGTTTGCATCAATTATGTATGTATAAGTGAGTGGATAGTTTAAAGGTAAAGCTGCATGATTGCCATCCATTGAGGCTTTTACTGCTAATAGCGTTTCACCATCTATTACTCTTTTTGAGTGAGCGATTGTAGCTACAGAAGCCGTTTGCACAGCTGCCTTCGCAGCTTCATCAGCCAATGAATTCCCTGCAACGTGAACGCCATCACGCTGATGACTCAGTGTATGTATCACGTGAGTCATTTGTAGTTCTTTCTGTAAAAAAACGACTTGTTCCCAAGCGTTTTATGCTTAATCGTGCCACCTTTTGAATTTTTTAACCTATTTTTAACCCAGTTCTGCAAATTTTCGTTGTAAGATTCAACGTAGAAATACGAATCGCACACTGTTAGTGTGGGGAATTCGCAATTGGTATTTTTAAGCGCCATCTTGAAAGCCTGTAGTTCAGCTCGCTGAGCTGTACAGTCTCCGAGTGATTGAGTTTTAGACTTACCAGATACGGATAACCTAGTCATCAAATCTGACACGAGACTGGCACCATGGTGCTAGTACTGATTTACCGACCTCCTACATCTATGCCTTCCTTCCCCGCCTCCTTGTCTGAGCAAATAGCAGGCCTAGTCGTCGACTATGACAAGGTCATGGTCATAGGAGACTTTAATTACTGGTACAATAACTCGGAAGCTGGACCTCACGCCACAGAACTTTTCGAACTCCTCTCCAATCTAAACCTCCACCAACATGTCTTGATCCCCACCCATGAAAAAGGACATATCCTAGACCACGTCTGGTCTTACAACATCTCTACCTCCTGTCCCACGGCCTCACCATGAATATGGTCTGACCACTACTTATTGCAATTTTCTATTTCCATTCAGGGTCACCTAAAAAACCAAGCGCCTCCGGGAGGGTCAGTCAGAAAATGGAGATCCCTAAACCTCCAAGATTTCCTCTCCACCCTGACCAACACCATCCCTACCCAGGGACCAGACATCATTCTGATGGACAAAGCGCACACCGAGTGGCTCTTCTCTGCATGTAACGGACATGCTCCCCTCACCAAGTTCTCCCGCGCCCGTCGCATGGACGCCCATAAATGGTTTTCCGCTGACCTAAAAAAGCAGAAACTAGAACTCCGTCAATTAGAAAGGAAGTGGAGACATGGCTACCACGCCACAGACAGAGCACTATACAAGACAGCCCGCAAAAATTATGAGGACTCTATCGTATCTGCCAAAGCTACTTTCTTCTCAGATAAAATCTCCAATGCTAAAAACAAATCACGGGAAATCTTCAGAATCGTCAACGACCTATGCAATGACGCCAGAACTTCTCCCTCCCAACCTGCTTCACAAACGATGTGCAACCGACTCAACGACTTCTTCAAGGAGAAGATTGACATCATAAAAAAACAGCATTCAAAGCAACCATGCTGTAGCAGACGATCCGGACATCTGTAGAAATCCTAACACCCTTCAGGACACCCCCCCATTGACTCACCCAAATTACTGGAACTAATGAACCGAGTAAAATCGGGCTCACCCAACGATCCCTGCCCCCGCATATTCTGAAAGAAGTCTATGCCGCACTCCCCCAGGGCATACTCCCCATTCTGAACACCTCCCTATCACGAGGAATAGTACCCGATTCCTTCAAAAATGCCACCCTCTCCCCCCTTATCAAGAAACCAGGTGCCGATCCCTCCAACCTCTCCAACTACCGCCCCATTTCCCTTCTCCTTTACTGCGCAAAGCTGCTGGAAGCCTACGTAACCAGCTGCTTATCCAACTTCATCGAACCATCAGATTATCTGGAACCCAACCAAGCGGGATTCCGCCAGGCACACTCCACCGAGGCAGTGATCCTCGCCGCGCAGAACACCCTAAGGACCAATGCCGACAATGGAATTCATCAGGCCCTCGTACTACTCGACCTATCGGCCGCGTTCGACACGGTGGACCATACCATACTATTACACCGTGTCGAACAAGCCGGCCTCAGCGGCGCAGCTCTTTCTTGGATCAAGTCTTTCCTGACAGACAGATCCCAGGCTGTAAAGCTGGAGAACTTCACAGCCCCCACGCTCCCAACCACTTGCGGTGTCCCAGGGCTCCTCATTGTCTCCCCTACTTTTTAATCTCTATCTTAAACCCCTACTGCACTCCCTGAAAAACAGAAAAGTCAGTATATTTAACTACGCAGACGATTTGCAGCTGGTATTCCCCCTCAACTCCCCGGACTCGGTCGAGGAATTTCAAAAGACCATGCTGCACATTCAGAGCTGGATGGATCGGAACCACCTTAAGCTAAACCCAGGAAAAACTGAGTTAGTACTCCCTAGCAATAGCGCACTCAGTTGGGGGCCCCACTTCTGGTCACCCTCATTGGGCACACCCCCATCCCCTTCCCAGTCAGCTAAAAGCCTCGGGGTTACTCTTAGCGCCAATCTCTCACTGAAAACCCAGGTCGGAACTGTGATCTCCTCCTGCTTCTTTCAGCTAAGAAATATTAAAAAAATCGCTCATCTGCTGACCCATTCTGCTCTCATCCAGGCAGTACTCGCACTGGTTCTCTCGCGGTTAGATTTCTCCAACTCCACCTACCTGGGCCTTCCCCTTACCATCGCTAAACGCCTGCAGATTGCTCAAAATCAAGCAGCCAGATTAATATTCAAGAGCAATCGCAGGAAGTCAGCCAAACCTTTGCTGGCCTCCCTCCATTGGCTTCCCATTACCCATCGTATCACCTTTAAGACAGGCTGCATAATCTTCAAGGCTCTTCACGGAAAAAGCCCCAGGTTCGTCAACCAACTCATTAACAAACATGAACCTACCCGCGAGCTTCGTTCTGCCCACCTGTCCCTCCTCACGGTGCCGACTTTCAAAAAAGAAACGACTCGGTGGATCCAGCTTCCCATACCTAGCCCCAAAAACCTGGAACTCACTGCCTTTGTCTATCCGGAGCTGCACCAAGCTGACTGAGTTCAGGCGAGCTTTGAAGACTTGGCTATTCAAACAAGCGTACGATTAGAGCACTACACCATCTGCCCCCTCACTTACCATCTACCTTCTGTTTTCTTCAGCGCCATGAAACCCCTGGGTGACCGCGCGCTTAACAAATTCCGCATAGAAATAGAAATAGAAATAGTGACCATAGGTCTGAATTTGCCTTCGCGCCAGCAACCTTTAACAATCGCGCACGCAGCACTATAGGCTTGTTTACCCCCAATTTTGGGCTGTGCTGATCCGTCTGTATATATTATACAGCTGTAATGTTCTAGAGGCAGAATTTTGGTCGGCAGAGGACATTCGTGTTCATATTGGAGGAATTCTTGTGTTTTCAAACTAGGGTCAAAAACGTATTCAACGTCTGTTGCAGCAAGAGAGTTAACCCATTGTATCCATCTCGGATGTAGAGCTTTAGCATTTGGGATGCTTAATTTCGTCACTGCCTCTAAGGCAGGTACAGGTGTAACGATCATTATGCGTTCACCCTGCTCGTGAGCTCTCTTTTGCTACTGCAGTTTGAACCGCTGTCAGAATTAAAGGTCAGGTATGTGAATCCGTATCTCCCATGGATGATTCGGATCACAAGATTGCACACGTTTTCACATGTCTGTAACTGTGTTTTTGTTAACATGTATGTTTGGACTGAACGCAGAATTTCTGTGTGTGTTTGAGTCCAATTTGTTGGTTTGAAATCAGGTTTGATTAGTTCGTAGAGAGGTTTAACCCTTTCTGCGTAATTCAGAACGCAGGAAGACATCCAAAATTCAGGAAACCTAGAATGGACTGCAGGTTTTTCAGTGTTTTTGGAGCTTGGAGCAGCGCACATTTCTCTAGAAAGTTTGCTGCCAGGCTTTTGCCTTCACTTGATAACTCGTATCCTAGAAATAGGACGTTGAGGTGGGCAATTTGTGATTTCTTGAAATTGAATTTATATTCTTCAGAGGGGAACCCAAGTATTATGGTGTTCACTCTTTCCCTAGTGCCTGTCCAAATCATCGTCTGTAAGATAGATGTCATTGACATATGATAATGCCTCATCCTCGTACGTTTGTAGTAACTCTATTACTCTGGCTAAAAATAACCCTGGACTATTCTTGAATCCCTGGGGGAGACGGCAAAATTGCCCCTGTGTCCCCATACTTGAGAAAGCGGTCAGATGCCTGCTTTCAGGTGCAATGTTTTGACAGAAAAACCCATTTGAAATATCTAATGTGGTTTTATATTTTTTGTGCACGATGTTATTCATCAGTGCTGCACTATGTGCATTTTGTGCTGCAAATGTTTTGCAACAGGAGTTCAAATGTCTGTAATACAATACTAGACGATATGAATCGTCTAGTTTGGACACAGGAAACAAAGGATTGTTCATTGACGAGGTGCATGTTTCAATCACCCCTTGGTATTCAAGTTGATTTAAAATCTCCCTGACTTGTTTTTTAGCTTCTTGCTTAACTGGGTACTGCCTTTGTGCAGCAGGTAGATTTATTAACTGGATTTTATGGTGAGGAGAATCCTCATCCCATCCAACATGATTTTTATATAATGCTGGAGCTTGAGCCACTGCCCATTTTCAGGCATATGTGTATTTTTTGTGAATTGGAATATGAAAGACGTCTTCGAGTGGATGAAGAACAGCCGCCTGAAACTTAACTCAGACAAGACGGAAGTCCTCATCCTAGGATCATCGCCCTCCGCCTGGGACGACTACTGGTGGCCCACTGCCCTGGGCACCACTCCCAAGCCAACGGACCATGCATGTAACCTGGGCTTCATCCTGGACTCCTCCCTCTCGATGACCAGACAAGTCAACGCCGTCTCATCATCATGCTTCAACACTCTGCGCATGCTCCGTAAGATCTTCCGATGGATCCCCACCGAAACCAGGAAGACGGTCACCCAGGCACTCGTCACCAGCTGACAGGACTACGGAAACACCCTCTAGGCTGGAACCACAGCCAAACTTCAGCGCATCCAGAATGCCTCCGCACGACTCGTCTTGGACGTCCCCCGACACAGCCACATCTCCGGCCACCTGAGAGACCTGCACTGGCTCCCCGTCAGCAAGAGGATCACGTTCAGGCTCCTCACCCACGCACACAAGGCCCTCCACGACCTCGGCCCCAAGCTCCTCAAGAACCGCCTAACCTTCTTCACGCCCACCCGCCAGCTACGATTGACCAGCCTCGCCTTTGCTGCCGTACCACGCATTCGCAAAGCCACCACCGGGGGAGATCCTTCTCCTACCTGGCAGCCAAGACATGGAACTCCCTCCCCATCCACCTCCGCCTGACCCAGGATCACCTCTCCTTCAGGAAGCTCCTCAAGACCTGGCTCTTCGAGCAGTAGCGGACCACTCCCTCCCAGCGCCTTGAGACCCTACCGGGTGAGTAGCGCGCTATACAAATGTCCATGATTGATTGATTGATTGATTGATTTGAGAAGGCTGGCATAGTTATCTCTTCGCCATGTGGGCACTCCCTGACAAATTCAGGTGGCCAGTCTTGTTCAGCTTGAAGAATGTCATAGCCCTTAGAGAGCTTCTCCCAAAAGAGTGCTCTTATTTTTCTAGGTATGTCCCCCTCTATCCAGAGTGTTACTTCATATAACTTGTGGGATACACTAACCCTGGTGTCTGCAGTTTCAACTTGAATGGATTCATTCAAGTCCACTGTCTCCAGATGATCCTTCAGGATCCTGCGAACTATGGTAACTTCTGCTGTGCTGTATAGCATTGTTTGAGCTCACTGCCCGTTCTTGAGTTGTGTCCTCAAGATCCTCGGCATGTCTGATCTTTATGCTTGCTACTTTCTTTTTGGAAAATTGAGCTTTTTTACTTTGGTGAACAGGTTCTTTGTCTTTGGACTTGACGCGTTCTTCCTTGTGTTCTGACCGTTCTCTTCTTTCCGATTTCTGCGAGGAAGTCTGAAAAGATCGAGAGGGATGTGTATCATTATCTTGATATCTGTCAGGTTTTTTCAAATTATCCCTATTCCTAAGGTTATACCTTTTTTCAGAGGGCCCCCGTTGGGGAGACCTACCTCCCCTTTGGGGAGATCTTTCTCTGGACTGAGAACGTTTCTCTCTAGGAAGAGTCTGTTTAGTCTTTTCCCACTTCTTTTTAGGAGTAGTGAGATTATTTTTAATAAACACCTTTTCAGGATTTTCTGTTAATTCAGGTTTTACTGGTTTCCCACCCAAACTATCTCTTCCTAATTCTTCATAAGATTTTTCAATAATTCTAGCAAGCTCATATGGTTGATCTGTTATGTCTGTTTCTTTTAACTTTTGGCGGATTGCCAAAGATGCTGCTTCACCTTTAATGTAAGCTAATAATATAGCTGAGACCTGTTTGAAATCTTTCAGTAATTTCATACCTAGATTTAAGGCCGGTTCTGGACCCTATTCATTTCGAATCTGCCTCAGAACGTCTGGTATTACCGCCATGGACGGCACACCATGTGTTTTTGTGAAGATTGAAGCAAAGACTGTACCCCAAGTGTCATAGTCCTCCACATGTGGTGCTATCCCCATGGGTAAACAGATTTTCAGAATTCTGTGTTTTTCATGAGGTGTACCATCAGGAAATATTGCCTCTATCTTAGTATTTTTTTCAGCTAACCAGAACGGAATTTGTTCCCTCTTTGCGGGTAATTTACCAATTACTGATTGTATAGTCTGTGGTGTTATTTTATTTGTGTTCCCCTGGTGAGGGGTGTGCTGAGGAATTTTTATAGTTGGTTGGACCGTTAAAGTCCGCATGACAAATTGAACCAATTGTCTGTGTATTTTAATTAACTTTTTCAGCTGAGCTAACAGTTCAGGACCTGTTATTCCGTTAATGTCAGGATGCGGTGTGTAGCTAGCTAGTAGTGGCCATGTTGCTCCTGGCCTACCTAGTGGACCGAGCCTGGTAATGTGATTTTGATGTTGTAGGGCGCCTTTCAATCAGAGCTGATGTTCATGGTAAGTTAATGGAATTTCAACATCATCGAAAGGAACATTTTCCGCTGGAGGTTCCTCTAATTTGTAGTAGTGGAACTCGTGTGTTACTGCATTCGCTGCAGGAAATAGAATCCATGAATAGAATACCTCTGTCTGCCGATATTCATCTGCCTCTATAACAAAGATTACTCTACCACCTCTTGATGATACCCCATTTTCTAAAAGTTTTATAGTTATGGTTTTTCTTACATTTACCGGGATGATTATTGCATCCGGGTCATTTTGTTGGAGGTTTGTGTCATCTAAGACTGCTTGAGATGCTGGTGAAGCTACCTCGTCATCAGACATTATTATTTTTCTGACTGAAAAGTTTGCAGAACGAGTCTCAAGGAAACAAAGATTAGGTGCACAATATTTTGGAACACTGTCTCCTTCAACGTTGAATAAACCAAAAGCTAATACATAGGATTTTCATTCTACTCAGTTTAGGCGGATATTAACCTTTTACCCACTCCAGACGTCTATTGGAGTATTTTACGGGAAAAAGGGGTCTGTGTGACAAGCATGACTGAGTTACTCTAGTATCTAGCATTAAATTATCGCCTTAGGAAATGTTGGGTGCCATGTAGTGAACATACCCCCAGCAACGTCTGGTCAGAGGTCCTGACCAGACGTTGCTGGGGGTAGGTTTGATGGCGAGGACCGCACGCCGCTTGGGTACCTTACTCATTGTTGCAGGTCCCACGGGAGCAGACTGCGGGGCACCTTAGGGAACTGCTTAGGGTCGCATCGCATAAGCAGGACCAATTGGCCTGCCTACTTTTTGACCGCAAGGAATAAGGTTGTAATTTACATTCATTTACTCTTTTCACTGTGTAGTACTGAGCACTTAGGTCCTGAAGAATTGCCATGACGGCAAGAAACATGTTGACCTGACCTGAGGGTGGAAGATATTCTGTTGTGTATCTGTCTCAGCATATATCTCTCCTCCCACCCCTTTTTAATGAAGGTAGTTAGCCACGCCAATAAAGTTCTCTGTGGACTGACCCACCTTTTTTATTCACCACCACTTCACGACTACACTTTCACTTGCCCTCTCACACACATGCACCATATGGCTGGAACAAAAGATCTCCGATAAAGAGCTCCTTCGTGGGTGCCCGTCAGACATTGCAGCGCCAGTCTGACGAGGAGCAGAACCCATATGATGAAGCCTGACACCTAGCTTGCTGGGTGTGTGAGGGTTTTAGTTCCAAAAAGGGAATCCCCCTCCCCTTTTACCATCTTCTACGCTACTAGCGCATTTACACTCACTTGTATTTCACACTCTCATCGGGGAACTTTGTACCCTTCTTGTGTTACTAGTCTTTCCGACATGTACACTGGACCCCGTTAAATATAGTCCGCCCACTGTTCCCCCCTTTGTTGATGGTCTTGAATATAGCCAGAGACATAACCAATGCCCAGTTACTCATGCACAATCACTTTGGGGCAACCTCAAAATCTTTCTCAATGAATTATTTTCTGCCACCTGTATTAGATTGCAATCCTTGTATCCCCAGATCTCACGACCAAATGTAGCTGTCAGAATGCATTTTGGTTTGTATAGATCAATAGTTGATCTGATATGGAGTCAGCCAAGCCGCCTTGAAAACTACTTAATGCTATGGAATACTCTATTGAGAGACTGGGCCTTAGCATTTAGCAAGAATTACCAGTTCAATTTGGTATCTAGAAATAAGCCCAGGAAACAACATTTATTGACCCTGTCAATTTTATTACCTTTAATTGTATACGTTTAAGATTTCATTTTGACCCTAGTGTAGGATTTTGAAAAGTTAGTTCTCAGGGCCAAGCTGTCCATGAATAAAATGAACCAGTATAGCAGTTTTGACCCTAGTGTAGGATTTAGAAAAGTTAGTTCTCAGGGCCAAGCTGTCCATGAATAAAATGAACCAGTATAGCAGATGCTGTAGGTCATTAGCCATATGGGCTATAAGGACAGCATCATCAGCTTATAGCAGGGCTGGTATATATCTATCATCCACGTTAGGGACATCTCGGCAGAATTTCACTAGGAAGGGGTCAAGCTGATTAATATACAAAATTAAAGGCATCTGGGCTAAAATACACCTCTGGAGCACAATGCTGGCTAACTTAAAATGTGGAGTGCACTCTGCATTGGTGAGATCATGCAGAAAGCAACTTGTGCAAAAACTACCCCTTGGACTTCAGCACAGCCCAGACCTTCAACCTATTCACTGAGTCAAAGGCTGTGCTGAGATCCATGGAGACCAAGTGAATTGAGCCCTTCTTCCCTGGTATATAATTGTTAAATAATAAGTGGAGGTTAACATTTAGTTCTATCGTTCCCTTCCTTGTCTGAATCCATATTGGATGACTGTCAAGTAAGTAAGTAAGTTATGCTCCTCTGCTGACTCGGACAGCCACTGCAGCACGATGCGGCCAAGGATTTTAACTTCCCCATCAACTAAAGATATTGGCCTATAACAGGCTGGATTGGCTCTATTCCCTTTTTCGTATAGCGGGACAATTACTGACTCTTGCCAAGAGGGGGGGATATGGCTACAAACTATCACATTCAAGTGTTGGGTAATAATAGGAGCCCGGAGATCCAAATTAGCTTTGTAAAGGTCTCTGTGAACTCCGTTGGGGTCAGAAGCGTTTCCATCTGGTAGGGCATGATTAGCATCTTTGACTTCCTCCCAGTTAGAGAGGATTACCTCCCTCCTGCTAGGATAAAAGTGGGAGGAGGTGACACTTTCCTCTCTATAGATAGTCAAATGGCTTCCCTAGCCTTGGGAAGGGATAACGAGAGCCAGTTTGGATGGCAATGTTCATAGTACTCCACTATTGATGAAGCTGGAAGCACAATGTCTGAAGCCTTCTCGACCTTCTGCCATGGGGATAGTCATAAATAATATTTTATCCTCCTTTGGCCTTCATGTTTTCTGACATTCTGTCAGGTCCTTCTCATGACACATGAAGAACTGACCACACTTGGTTTTAGTCTCTTGTTCTGTCCCACAACAAGTTTCAATTATGTAGAAATCAGAATAGATCTTTTTAAATTGGTAAGAAAATTGAAACTCAAAAAATTGCTTCACCTCAATCAAGGCACTCAGAAAGAATTGGCTAGGCTGATGGGCTGGAATATGCCACCAATCTGACAATTGGGAATGTAGAGATACTGATAAACGTTACTGAGCTAACATCAAGAGATTCCTTTGATAAACTAGCCAAAGTCAACTTTCTTACCACAGATGCTCTATGACACCAAAGAACCTCATTCAGAAGTAAAGAACTAAGGAAATTAAGATGAACTGGTTACACCAAATCATGGACTTTAACATGGGTCCAGAAAAAGGCTACTGAAGCACTGAACAAAGATGAGAACATTGTGTTAGTCCAGCTGATAAAAGGGCAACATTGTTATTTTACCTTAAGCAAACTATATAGGAGAAACCAATAGCCACGTAGCTGATACCGGTTGCTAATTGTGATCAACATAGAACTATACAACATATGATTGTTGATTACTAGACTAAAATTGCTGATTAAGAACAAGAACAAATTGATTATCTTAATACAGATTTCCACATGCACAGTGTTGTCATAAATGATATAATTTCAGATGGTGCAGTGATTTTATCAATGATGTCATAGAAAATGTCAGAAATTATGTACTATGTACTGTAGGGCATGAGTTATAGTTACTTGAGATAACTATACCTGGTGAATTTGAGAAGTTTTGTTCCTTTAGAAGGATATGTGTCAACTGATACCTAACTATAGCATAGTTTTAACCATTGTTTTGTTCAGTGAATTTCAGATTCTTTCTAAATGCAACGTTAGATATTATTGCCCTACCTAACTATAGTGTCACTTTAAGCTGTTTTTTTCCAGTGAATTTCCTAGTTTTTTTTAATGTAAAGTAATATTTTATACCACTCGTAACACCAATCTTACGCCGAGTTTGACAGACTGTAAATAGCCTGAGTTGGCCAGGGCCCTGCAGGAAGCCAGACCAGTGGTTAATTTGTAAATATAATCAATGCTGGGGCTATCATCAGGAAGCAGCTTCTACCAGCTCATTCTCCTGTTGGCGCTGTCTAACACAGAACCAACAAACCCTACAAGTGGGGAGGGGATGTAGGCGTAATGGCTGGAGCTTCAGGCTTTAGAGCTGGAGAACCGGGTTTGAGTCTTGGCGTCAGCTAAACATCCTGTGATTCTGGGCGAATCACTTCATCTCCCCGTGCCTTCCAAAAATGAATGTGTCCTTAACTGGTCCTCAAGCGCTGGTGTTGACGATTCAGTGCTAGTACTGAGTTCCGGAAATCGCAGGCTCAAATTAAGCACTGTCCGCACACACCTTTGGCCATGTGCAGCTTGGGGATGAGCTCAGCGCCTGGTGACCAACTCCCCACCCTGCATGCCAGGCCATGCACCCAAACTTCACACTCAGCAGGGGTTGAATGCAGGGCTTGATGACTAAACCCACGCTTGCAAACGCGGCTGAGTATGTGATGGTAAAATATAAATGATAATATTTAAAGTATAGCAAACCTACTGACTTTTTAAAATGTTCAGAACCCCAAAATATAAAAAGAATGAAGTGGTCAGCATGCCAACATATATAAATCAGACCTATTGCCTTTGTCAACATAAACCACCATGACTTATAAGCAAAGATGTATTTCAATAATTTTCACAGTGCAACATTTAATAAAAGTGATGGCCATAAAAATTGTTGGAATTGGGGTTTCTGGATGTCAGAGTATGAACCCTGTACTAACAAGAACCACCCCTCTAGTCAGGGTAAGCTAAATTCACACTTAAAGTTATATTACAAAAAGATGATCAGCACCCACCATTCATTCACTTGGATATGTAAACATCACAAAATTAGTTATATAGTCCACAGACTCCATCCGAGTTTTTCAAAAAGATTCCTCTATTTATATCTTCTTGTTCTTTTTAAAAATGTTTTTATTCTTGTAGCCAACTCGTTTCATCCTTTAACAGTGACTTAATCAGGGCTTAGTGTAGTGTTGTCTTATGTATCAGCTGGAGAGGCAGAGAAAGTCACAGCAAGGTTAGCAATCTTTGACCTGGTTTTCTTTTGCCATCAGTGTCTAGTCCCAATAATATTAGAATATCTTATGTTTAGATGTCAAAGTTCCACTGTTCCCTTTTCAGAAATGTTATCAACACGTAGTGTTCAAGCCCATGGAGGCATCTGTGCCTGTATAAATTGTTAGCTGGCAAGCATAATGGTGTGGCCAGAAGCAAATTTAAAACAAAAATAATAGAAAATGGAGAATTGCTCCTGTGCGGAAGATTAGGAAGCTAATCTGCTATGTCAATGCATCAACCTAGCTTTAACTAAGAATCTTACCAAAAGTGATAGGTGCAATTTGATTACTTCATCCTCCTTTTTTGTAAAACACTAAAAGATAACCCATGCTCAGCCTCTGGTAGCTTGGCCCAGAGCAGTCAAGCTTATCTAAAGACGCACTGTGCAAAGTATTTGTGCAATACACACACATGATAACACAATGAAAACAGCACAAAAATACTACACACGGGGTTGGAAAAATAGATTATATTTTTATGAGTAAAACAAGACCAAAACAGCAAGCCTCCAATAAGTAGAATTTGTTTGAAAATAAATCAGAAAGTAGTGCTTAGAATCTTATAGTGCGTAGGGGTTACTTGAGGTAGTGCTGGACAGGGGTATATCCAAAGTTCGGGCCGACTCCAATGAAAGGCAGGCTGGCTACAGCACTCACTTAGGTCCCACTAAAAAAGTACCCTGGATGGATCAAGAATTGATTTTGAGACTTTCCTATTGGCATAAAGTGGCCACTGTGTTAATTTTGATGGTTCTGGCTAGCTAAGTCCCCTTTTAAGGGCACGGGACTGGTTCGGCACCACGTGGCAGGTCAGGGATCACAAATGGCAGAGTCCATGTGCTGTTGCAGAGTTGAAGGAAGTCTTTCATGGCCCTGAGCCTTCAGAACAGGGGGCAAGCCAGCAAGCTCTTGGAGTCACTCTGGGGTCAAGTGAGATGGGTCAAGTCCTTGTCCTCAGCAGGGCAGAGATCAGCAGGCAGCAGGGCAGCACCGCAAAGTAGGAAAGCAGTTCTTCCAGAGCAGTTGTCAAGCATAGTGGCAATTCTTGTATCTCATTAGTTTTTACGTCTGGAAGAGTTCTTCACAGTACTGTCACAGTAGTGTACTGTCTTGGTAGGGTCTAAACCCCAGTACGTATACCCAGTTGTGCCTTTGAAGTGGGGGTGACTTCAAAGCAGGCCCTTGAAGTACACAGGTCCCCATTTCTTTCCAGACCTGGCTCCAGAGTATCAGTAGGGGGTAATCAGCTTTTTGTGGGAAATAGGGCTTTGCCTATTTAGGTGTGTAATAAGTATAGATGTAGCCGAAGGTAAGTTGATTTAGAAGGTTTAATAAGTCTTCAGTACAGGATTACATGAAGTATCAGGTCTTAATTACTGGAATAAGAAAGCCTCACCAGGAGCAGCTCCCTTGCTGCTCAGCTCAATCTCTCAACTGACATCGATCTACCAGCCATCCACCACATTCTATATTACATCACACATACCAACATTCCACTATTCATCCACACTGGCTGAGCAGCAAGACAGGTAAGCGGGGAAGATACATAGCACCCACACCAAGATACCACACCACCTTCCCTCTTAAAGAAACACAAACAAATGAATAATACAAGCATAGAGCATGGTCATTATAAAATTGGAACTTACAATAAATCCATAAATTAATTCAATACAAATAAACAAAGAATTAAATAACATATGACCACCTCTTCCCCCTTTTCAAAACAAATAAAAAATGAAAATGTCAAACAATTGTTTCAATACATACATTTCGAACTAAACTTTTTAAACTGAATGCAAGAAAGTGATTTCTATGTCACCAACAGAACACACTAGTTGGCCAGACCAGTATGGTTATGGTAACAGAGATGTCAGCTATTCCAAAAGGGATGGCGAAAATGAAAAGCAAAAAGGGTCATCTCATTAAAGTAAATCTATAGGTAGTAAGTCATTCACAGGTACTATATGAAAGTGAAAAGCACCCATAGAAGATGATAGCTAATAGCTACTACAAAACATACCTAACTTATTTAACAATTCTTACAAAGACACTTATGAACAAAGTACTATAAATTTAATAACATGTCGCGATTATGTAGGTGACAAATCCATAGAAGAAATGTAAGTAAAAATGGAAAGCCACATGCAAAGTACTGTAGAAAAAATAACATGTATAAAACAAGAGGGTGACGAATCCGCGAGCACTAAAATGAAGAAAATAGTGGGAGGTCACATGCTCATATGCTAACGCATAGCATTGTAAATTAAATTAAATTAATAGGATGCTCTAAAGGTCAGAAAGCCAGTAGACATATCTTACTTAATACAAGTTCATCTAATGAAACTTGTAAGAAAACATAGTCGACAACCAAACCACACAGCTAAGTGATTTTCAGAAATAAGTAGGTGATGTATTCTTCCAAAAGTGGAAGAACAGGGGCAAATAAACGAATACTTCAATTAATGAAACTTCCAAAAATTAATCATATTGATAGAAATGGATTCCACCACAAAAACAGTAGACAGTTACCTTTAGCATGCTCAAATAACATTTTAACTGTAGGTTTTAAATATGCAAAAACCTATACTTCCTATAATTGCATAACCTGCTAATGCAAATGTATTTTAAAACAGGAAGCTTGCAGAAGCAAACCTGTGCAAAATGCATAAAATAATTAAGGAAAATTGCAGTAAGGAACAAAATATTCATACTCCCGTGTACAATCAGATTTCTTAAGAATGACGTGCCAACCATAGAAAAGTAGAAATAATGTCCCCCAGAAAACAATAAATTAAAATAAATAAAGTAGACACTGTGGTCCGAAAACAGGTGAATTGTGCACAGGAACAGGAAGCTGAACAAACTCCTTGTAAACTGTCACCGGTATTTAATTGGAATTGGTTCATGAACTGCAGAAATAGTAGGCATGAAAATACGTAGAAGTACTTACAAGGCAAGGATTAGGCAAAGATCGAAATCAGTATTCAAACTCAAGCTGCCGAAAAATGAGTGAATGAATACAGCGTACGCACCGCTGAAGAATGAAACTCTGGACTTAAGTGTTTAATTATCGTGTGCGTCGCTAAAATGAGACGCACTATAAAAATGAGCGTATGAATAAAGTGTGCGCATCGCTGAAGAAAGACGCGCTGGACTTAAATAGCATGCGCTTCGCTGAACTGAGAAGCGCTCGGCTTAATTAAACATTTATCTAGAGTGCGCGCCGCTGAAATGGAACCGAAAGAAACAAGAAAAATAAATAAATGAATAAATATCCGGTGCCTCATATGTAAGATGGCGGCACGTTTTTGACTGTGAGCCCGGTGGCTCGCGGCAGCTAGATGCTCCAAACATTGCTATTTGAAGACAGGAGGACGTTCGACTGCCATGGTGCGAAGGCAAGTGAATAAAAGAACTGAGGGGCTCATTAGGATGGCGGACGGAAGTGCGACCACAGTCCTGGAGTAGGCGGAAAATGCCTTTCCAGTGTCCGCCTGCCGCGGTCACTCCGTCCGCCATATTAGGATAGTAAAAAGTGTCAAAAGTCCGTGCGCGACGGAAGAGCACGCACCGCCGCCGAACTACACCCGACCCCGCGGCGGACGTAACCAATCCAGAGACACCGCCGTACGGACTGACGTCAACAACCGTCCCCCAAATCACGATGGCGGAAAACACACAAAAAAACGCTGAGGAAAAACAACCTGCCTGAACAGGGCGGATTTCCCACAGCGAAGACACCACACATAGCAGAGATACCCACCACAAGCTGCTCGCCATCATGGACCCAGCGCTACACGCATTTCCGATACTCTTCGCACTCCACCACCTGCAAGTCATGGACAATCATCGACGAAGACGCAGGTACGCAACACACCATTTGCTGTCTGAAGGGGAGTACCTGGCAGGGCTGTGACGTTGGGAGGGGGAGTGTCATGTTTGAGAAACCACATTAGATCGCAAAAAGATATCCAAAATTGGAGTACACAAGCAGGAATGACAACGACAAACCACTACACATGATTGACTTGCTTTATTAAACATAATAGAGGTATAATCACTGAGTATGCAAGAGCATGGGCACTGGGTACAACAGAGCAGGTACATCATTGGCAACACATGAGAGGGCAGAATGCAGTATCAGAACAGCAACAGGGCATTGTGGCCAACAGAGCAGGGACCTCAGAGGCAGCACATGAGAGGGGCACAGAGCATCAACAGTCCATGGCATCGAACAGGTACATCAGAGGCAGCACATGAGAGGGGCTAAGTGCATCAACAGTCCATGGCATCGGACAGGTACATCAGAGGCAGCACATGAGAGGGGCTAAGTGCATCAACAGTCCATGGCATCGAACAGGTACATCAGAGGCAGCAGGTGAGAGGGGCTAAGTGCATGAACAGTCAATTGCACTGAACAGGTACATCAGAGGCAGCACATGAGAGGGCAGACTGCAGTATCAGAACAGCAACAGGACATTGTGGCCAACAGAGCAGGAACATCAGAGGCAGCACATGAGAGGGGCACAGAGCATCAACAGTCCATTGCACTGAACAGGTACATCAGAGGCAGCACATGAGAGGGGCTGGGTGCATCAACAGTCCATGGCATTGAACAGGTACATCAGAGGCAGCACATGAGAGGGGCTAAGTGCATCAACAGTCCATTGCACTGAACAGGTACATCAGAGGCAGCACATGAGAGGGGCTAAGTGCATCAACAGTCCTTATGAGATGTAGCACATGAGAGGGCAGACTGCAGTATCAGAACAGAAACAGGGCATTGTGGCCAACAGAGCTGGGACATCAGAGGCAGCACATGAGAGGGCAGACTGCAGTATCAGAACAGAAACAGGGCATTGTGGCCAACAGAGCAGGGACAGAGCAGGGACATCAGAGGCAGCACATGAGAGGGGCTAAGTGCATCAACAGTCCATGGCATCGAACAGGTACATCAGAGGCAGCACATGAGAGGGGCTAAGTGCATCAACAGTCCATGGCATCGAACAGGCACATCAGAGGCAGCACATCAGAGGGGCTAAGTGCATCTACAGTCCATTGCACTGAACAGGTACATCAGAGACAGCACATAAGAGGGCAGACTGCAGTATCAGAACAGCAACAGGGTATTGTGGCCAACAGAGCAGGGACATCAGAGGCAGCACATGATAGGGGCACAGAGCATCAACAGTCCATTGCACTGAACAGGTACATCAGAGGCAGCACATGAGAGGGGCTAAGTGCATCAACAGTCCATTGCACTGAACAGGTACATCAGAGGCAGCACATGAGAGGGGCTAAGTGCATCAACAGTCCATGGCATCGAACAGGTACATCAGATGCAGCACATGAGAGGGGCTAAGTGCATCAACAGTCCATTGCACTGAACAGGTACATCAGAGGCAGCACATGAGAGGGCAGACTGCAGTATCAGAACAGCAACAGGGCATTGTGACCAACAGAGCAGGGACATCAGAGGCAGCACATGAGAGGGGCACAAAGCATCAACAGTCCATTGCACTGAAGCACATGAGAGGGGCACAAAGCATCAACAGTCCATTGCACTGAAAAGGTATATCAGAGGCAACACATGAGAGGGGCTAAGTGCATCAACAGTCCATGGCATCGAACAGGTACATCAGAGGCAGCACATGAGAGGGCAGACTGCAGTATCAGAACAGCAACAGGGCATTGTGGCCAACAGAGCAGGGACATCAGAGGCAGCACAAGTACGTGGTTCAAGGTACCCGTCCCAAGGACAAGAACAATGCAAGTCTGGTTACAATGAACAATCTACACACCAAGTCAAATGACATGTGAGTGAAGGTAAATACACCTCACATCACGGAAGCTGGTGGACTGCCTGAACTACTTGCCTCTGACACACTGGTAGCACCAGAAACTGGAGTGTGAGACACAGTCACAGCTCTAGTGATTGACACATGAGCCATCGACCCAGACACACTGCCAGCACCAGCCACAGGAGTGTGAGACACAGCCACAGTCCTAGTGACTGACACATGAGCCATTGACCCAGACACACTGCCCGCACCAGAACCAGGAGTGTGACACACAGCCACAGATGTAGTGACTGACACATGAGCCCTCGATCCAGTCACACTGCCAGCACCCGAAACACGAGTGTGAGACACAGCCACAGCTTTAGTGACTGACACATGAGCCATCGACCCAGACACACTGCCAGCACCAGACATAGGAGTGTGAGACACAGCCACAGCTCTAGTGACTGACACATGAGCCATAGACCCAGACACACTGCCAGCACCAGAACGTGGAGTGTGACACACAGCCACAGCTCTAGTGACTGACACATGAGCCATAGACCCAGACACACTGCCAGCACCAGACATAGGAGTTTGAGACACAGCCACAGCTCTAGTTACTGACACATGAGCCATAGACCCAGACACACTGCCAGCACCAGACATAGGAGTGTGAGACACAGCCACAACTCTAGTTACTGACATATGAGCCATAGACCCAGACACACTGCCAGCACCAGAAACAGGAGGGGGCATAACTGAGACAGTGCCACTACATGATGCATGACAGCAAACAACAGACACAATGCCACTATCTGACAACTGAGAGTGAACCTCTGATGCGCCACTGGGAACACCGAAATGATGAGCCACAGGGCTGTATGGGCCAGGAGGCAGGGTGGCTCTGGGAGCTGGGAATAGCTGTACTGGAGCGACATCGGGTGGTCAGGTGTCAATGGTGTGTGTCTACGTTTCTTAGGGATATGTGAGGGCACCCTGGACATGACAGGACTGGCAAGTGGTGCGGACTCAAATGAAATATCACCCACCAAAGGTGGAGCATCTGCTGCTGGGGGTCTGCTCTCTAGGGACATGCTGGACCCTGCTTGTCGTTTGCTATGTGCCTGCCTTTTGACCTCTGCATCATGTGTAATGGGGGATGCAACAACAGGGTACTCCTTCCTCTGCTTCTGACGGGCCTGGATGGAAGTGGAGGTATGGGGAACTCCGCCGCGGAGACATTTGTTTTCCGTTCCTTCAACAACATCAGCCTCAGTGCAGCCAGGGGTGATGTATGCCTGTCCTTGATGGAGCTAGTGTCTATGTGAGAAGCCTTGTCCCTTGGATGTGCCTTGGCCATAGGAGGAGTCTTGTCTCTGGACTTTCCCTGTTCCCTGGACGGTGCCCTGTCCCTGGCTGCAGACTTGTCCTTTGTACTGTACCTGTCTCTAGAAGACACCTTGTCCCTGGGTGTGTCCCTGCTCTTGGGAGATGCCCC